>NW_018744304.1:6700448-7422505 GCF_001683475.1 Chenopodium quinoa | reverse complement strand
TTTATTGGATTGGTTTGTTAACCACATTTGGATTATTAAAGGATTGGAATTTAATGGTTTAAGTGAAATGAATTTATTAATTATTCCACAAGGTTGTTATTTATTTTATTTATTACTCAATCATGACTTATTAGTATATTGAGTAAAGGTGGATTAAGCCGAAATGGCTAGGTGGGTTGACTATGTTCAACAATTTTGAATAATTTGGAAGTTTAATGGAATTAAAGGTCAACTTGTGATGTGATCACCATTGTCCTAAATAAGATTAAAAGTGAATTGATGTATGATTGTTATGTATGGTCTTCTTGAATGAGTCGGCTATTAATTAAAATTGTAATCACGTAAAGTGAAACATGGATGAGCAATAAAACTCTGGAAAGCGTGCACTTCTAGAATATTGACAATTATGGGTTGGGGTACACGGTGGTAGCCCGTGGCTTTCCGAGGCTTGTTGATCAACATGTCCTCTTCTCTTTTGGTATTTACATTTTTATTTTATAATGAAAGTTAGATGGGATCCTAGACTAACTTTGTAAGAATGGAGTCGCGCCCATTCTTGTATTGCGCTAAACTTTTATTTTAAATGGTCATTTGGGATCAAAATGATTTGGTGGATTGGACAACCTCGTCTATTGCTTACTCCAAACTAAATAAATTAAATTAAATATAGAGTCAAGTGTTTGGAATTGATTAGTAAGTAAGTTGAGTCAATGAATTGTTTAAGTGTAGAGTCTTGATTAACGAATTCGTATTTTATGTTTATTTACTTTACTTAGTTGAGCATGTTAGGTTTTGTGCGTTGTAGCTTGTATGTACTCAGCTTTGCTGATTGCGTGCTTTTGTGTGTTTTCTTTGGTCATGGCCTTCGCCTTTCAATGACCCTGTGATGATCCAATTATTACACTTGTATTATTGGGAGCAGTATTGCACAGGTTAGCTTGATGATGTGAAGTTCGGTGATTTGACATACACATTGTCAAGGGATTGGTGTGATTGAGAGTATTCGTTCTTTGTGTTGAACTTATTTATGTTTTACTACTTTAATTATGTTTAGGGACTTTGATTATTGGTTTGGTTTTAAATAAAGGGCCTTTATGGTTCCAATTTGTAAGCTTTGACTTATTGGTTTTCTAAATTATATTATTTTAAGATTTAAGTTGGATTTCCGCTGCAATACTTTGATAAAGCCTTAACGTTTTAACACGTGGCGGTAACATGCCAATGGTTCTCCTCTATTTTTATTTAAAGTAAGTGGTTTGGAAAAGGGAGAATTATTGGGGTGTTACACTTCACTTCTTTCATCAAATTTCCCTAGGTTTTTCTTACCATTATTATGTACAAAGCACTTACAACCAAAGGCTCTAAGATGAGATATGTTTGGCTTCCTTCCCCTAAATAGTTCATAGGGAGTCTTGTTGATGATACTTCTGATTGTTACCCTGTTAAGGATGTAACACGCTGTATTCAAGGCTTCAGCCCAGAAGTTCCTTAGCAATCCACTTGCAATCAGCATCGTTCTAGCCATTTCCTCAAGGGTTCGATTCTTCCTTTCTACAACTCTATTCTGTTGGGGAGTCCTTGGAGCTGAGAAGTTATGATTCATGCCATTTTCCCTGAAAACTCATCGAATCTTGAGTTCTCAAATCCAGTTCCGTGATCTGATTTGAGATGGACTATGGAGTGACCATTGATTTTCTGTATTTTCTTGGCAAAAGCAACAAACGTAGTGCTTACCATTTTCTTCAATTTAAAAGATAAACGAACATGCTTTCCTTTCACACATGCATCACAAACTTTGTTATGTAGGAACTTGATTATAGGAAGTCCCACAACCATGTTCCTTGACCTCAGCTTGTCCGGTAATGAAAAGCTAGCCTATCCAAAACGTTCATGCCATAACAGGGGATCATCTTCAACAACACTCAGACATGTAAGGTTGTTCCTTGGGATTAAGTTGAGGTCAACTGTATAAGTGTTCCTCTTCTTGTTCCTTCTAGAACAACCTTTCCTGACTTGTTGTTGATGATGTTGCAAGAATCAGAAGTAAAACTTACAGAGTTTCCCTTATCACAGAATTGTGATATACTGATCAAATTGTGCATTAAGCCTCGACCAGGAACACATTATCAATGGAATGAGATTTAGATCTTCCAATTTTGCCTTTTCCAATGATCTCGCCCTTCTTATTATCCCCAAAGGTTACTGTTCCTCCAGGGTAGTCTTCTAGTGAGAGGAATTTTGATTTATCACCTGTCATATGCTTTGAACAAGCGTTGTCAAGATACCACGAGTTGTTCCCCCTCACTAGGACCTGCAAGAAAACTAAGCATTAGGATCAGGAACCCAGGTTTCCTTGGGTTCCTTAGACGTGGATGCAATATCAGTTTTCTTGACCCACACTTGTTTTACATTTCTTTTATCAGCTTCTTCTCTTATCCTACACTGTCCATAGAGATGTCCAGTCTTACCACAAAAGTACATACCTTCATGCTAGGAAGCTCAACATATTTCTTTTGCTTACCTTTTTCTCTTTGTCACGTAACCAAGGCCTTCAGTTCGTTTTCCTTGAGCTTCAGATATCCACTTAGGTATGACTTTTGGGTCAATACTTCTATCCTTTCTAGCATTCAGTTCCGATTCAAGTTGATCCTTTTGGGTTTTTGAAGTAGAAAGCTCATTTTTTCAAATTTTCAAAATCAACATTGAACTTAAGCAACTGATCGCTTGAGGAACTGCTAGAACTGATATCAAAATTCATGAGCTTATACTGAATTAATTCAACATTCAGAAGAATACTTTCATTCTTAATTCTATCAGCTATCTCAGTTATGTGTTTGTATTTAAAATCAAGCTCTCTTTAATTTGCTTTAAGACTTGGCACAGGATGTTTCCAACCAAGCACCATATTCTTTGCAAACCTTATGAGATTTTTCACATTTATTCAACTTCACACATGTATCTCTAAAGAATTCTTCTTCTTCTAGACATATATCTATTAAGACATCTTTAGAGAGAGTTTTAAGCTGTTTAGGATCAAGAAAACCTCTTTCTGGAGTTCCTGAAGGAAAGCCTTTTCATTATTTGATTTAGTCATCAGACAAAGATTAGCCGTCTCCTCTTCTGGTTGGTCATCCTCTTCTTCTTCACCGTCTGAGTCTCCCCAGGCTGCTATCATGGCCTTCCTCATGTCTGACTTTTGATATTTTGCTTGTTGAATTTTTCTCTTCCCTGTTGCTTAGCCTTTCCTTTCCCTTTATCATTTTCCTAAAGGGGACAGTCTCTGATAAAGTGATCTGGAGATCCACACTTGTGGCAGCTGTAGTCAGGTTTTGGATTTGAGGTCTTTTTCCCAAAGTTTCTTGAGGTTGCCTTCTTGAACATCTTCTTGAATCTTTGAACAATTAGGGCAGCCTCATCCTCATCCACTTCTGAGTCTTCCTCCTCGTCATCCTTAAGAGTCAATCCCTTGTTCCTCATGGGTTCGTTGTTGACTCCAACGTGTAGCTCATGAGTCATGAGAGAACCTGCTAGTTGTTCAATATTGAACTTAGTAAAGTCCTTCGTTTCTTGAAGGGTTGTCACCTAGCTCTCCATCTCTCATCTTGCGGAAGACTTCTAAGAACCTTCCTAACCTGCTCATCTGTAAGAATCTTTCTGCCAAGGGAAACCAACTCATTCTGAGCATTTGTTTTGGTGACTTCGAAATCACCAACCTCGATGACTCTCCAGACTTGGTAGTTCTCCGCCTTGATAAAGATCTCCATGCGGTTCTTCCAGTAGGTATAGAACTTGCCATTGAACATAGGAGGCCTCTGGGTTGAGTATCCTTCCTCGAGCTTTTCATGAGTATTCATTTTCTCTAAGACCTTTATTCTTCAGGGTTTCCTGATTCTCCTAGAACTTAGGCTCTAATACCAATTGTTGTTTCAAAGAATACTACAAGAAGGGGAGTTGAATTGTAGTATGAGAGTTTAGCCAAACATTTTGCGGAATTAAGATTAAGAAAGCTAAAGGAACTGAAAGATTAACTAAAGGAACTGAAATATGCAAGAGAGATTTTTACGTGGAAAACTCCTTGGCCCTAACAAGGAGAAAAACCACGGCCACTTGGGATTTTGAGAAAAGAATCTTCACTAGAATAGGGAAAATGGTCCTATTAAAAACTAAAGACTCAAACTCAAGTTCCTCTACGAACTTGAAACCCCGAGGAACAAGTCACCCAACTTGTCACTCTTCTCTTCTCTTTCTCTCTTCTCACTTCTCTGTTCTCTTCTCTTTTCTCTTCTCTTTCTCACTTCTCTTTCTTACTTCTCTTTCTCATACACAGAAGTACACTCAAACTTTCCCATTCCCTAAATTATAACTCGAAAGAAAAACAAACTCTAGTATAAGAACATTAAGAACACTCTAATTAACTTGTGTGGAATTGACACTTGACTCGAATTAAAAGCTAGAAAACTTATGTGAGCAATGGTGAGATTTTCAAACAGAAATCAATAGCTATTTATAGATCAACAAACGCCTTGGAAAATCCTCTTTGTGCAGCAATTCCATTACGCCACTACTCCAACCCACTAGGAAGATCATGTTCCTAAAATTAAGGAAACATGAACTCCTCAATGTGCAAGACCATGACTTGAAGAAAATCATGGAAGAGTAGTCCGCAAGTTTTTAGAAAACGTGGGAGATTTTATTTGCATAAGATATTTTAGAAAATCAGAAATTAAAATAAAATCTTTTTGGTTAAGAAAAACATAAACGTTAAAGACTTAATCACTTTCCTAAAAACTAGCATGCACAATTTTATCTTTTTAGACCAATTCCACACAGCTTTTTCGAGTGCAATTTAACATCTTATACTTACACAAATCCTAAAATATAAAAATATATTTAGTCTTCATGTCTTCTAATGAAGCTTCTACTCTGAGGCTTTTTGTTCCTTGTAAGGAACTTCTCTTCTCTGATGAAGCTTCTTCTCTGAAGCTTCTATTCCCTGAGGGGAACCTTCTCTGCTCAAGTCTCCATTTCTGAAGCACCAGTTCTTGCAAAGGAACTCTTCTTTATGGATAGCTCTGCTTCCGGCCTTCTTGTTCCTCATGGTATCTTTACAAGACACTTAATTCTCCTGGTCTTTGCAACTGAGCACACACTTAAACAATCAAGCACTTATTAGTCTGTAATGAGTTTGCAACCTGGCCATGGATCTAGTTCTCTAAAGTTCGGGATATGGTCTAGTCAATAGAGGCTCCATGGTTAATTGTCTGGATGCACCGTGCGGAAGCCTAACCGTGAAGGGTTGCCGCGAGTGGATGGGACACCGCGAGTTTTAGAAAAACTCGCTTCCATGGTTTGGTGAATTCAACATTCTCGGATGTACCCTTTGTTGCTCAGAGCGTTCAATCAGGTAGATAGAGCATGAATTCCCAGAGGGTTATGTCCATATGTAGAACACATATAGGTTTCAGAAAAGTGAGAAAAACTCAATCAGGAAGTAGGATCGAGCAAACAATGCAAAAATTGGTCAAAATTAGAACGCATATTTTTGGCTCGGTATTGGAAGAATTTGACGCCAGCAAACAGAGCTTGGCGCCAGGTTTTAGCTGTAGCGCCTGGCGACAAGCCTGTCGTCTGGCGCTGCAGTTAAATGTCTGGCGCCAATGCTCTGGTCGCTGACGCTAATTTCTATATGCCTCAGCAGCTTTCTGTGCTCGATAAAATTTTCCAGTTTCGCGCAGTGTTATTTCGGTCCTAGTTGTGAAAAATATTTCTCAAATTTCCTAGGTGTAAAATCCTATGTTTTTAACTCATTACGGAAGGTCTTTCCAATGAGATCTTTTTTATGCATATGACAATAATGTTAATCAAAATTACGCACATGAAATACTTAGAACGTTTCGAGTCTCATCCACTCATTCTAAATCATTGCCGAAACAAATTCAGGAATTAAAATAGAAATCCTCCCCAGCGGAGTCACCAAAAACTGTAGGGAATATTTCAAGCGTTAATCCCCTTGCTTGAACCTCACTGTGATCATACACATAAGTACCGGTGGCGTCCAAAGGGAAAGAAGATAGAGCAAAGAGTCGCCAACAAGTTTTTTTAGGAACTTGTAAACCGTTCACGAGGTGAAGTTACACCCCTTAATGATCCAAGAGATCGTCAAACTCCAATAAGGTCTTGAACCAAATAAGGGTTCGGGGATGAAGGTACAAATCCAACATAAAAGATATTGAACCTGCCCTAATAATAGGCCTCTACTTTATTCATATCGTATTCATGTGCGCTTTTGACTAACATGCAATCAATAGGATTACCCTAAACCTGTTTATCTATGTTGGTTGAATTTAATGCACAAATAAAACTATTATTGGCGATCACTTGAATTATAATCAAATTAACCCTAAACAAGATTATTAATTATCTTATTAAGCGTGATTACAAGTACCAATTCCCTTTAAGCATGCATAAAAGGCGTGATTAAGCAATAACGATAAATATCAAGCAACATAATAATAATCATCATCATAAAAATTATAACAATTATCATCATAATAACAATTATCATAATCATAATAATCATGTTAAAACATAATAATAGCAAGATCCTAGGCATGATACTAACAAGATTAATAACAAACCCTAGCATGTCACTAAGCAATAAAAATCAAAAACTTTAACCCTAACATGATACTAACAATCATAAATATTAGGAAGAACATAAAAGGCATCATAACAATCAATATTTGATATTAAAATTACCCTAGACATGATACTAGGACTTATAATAACAACCTAAGCATGATTTCTACATCATAATATCAATAAAAACCATTAAAGTACTTACTTTGATGCCTCGTACCTCTTTCTAATAACAAAATACACACGTTAGTAACTTCAAGGAAAATAATAATAAAAAAGAATTAAACTAAATAATTAAAAGAGAGATTCGGGACCAAACCCTCAGAAATTAAAACCTTTCACGTCTAGGGAGAAGGCAACTTCGAACAATGCTAGGTATGTCTAGTGCGAATGTATGAGGAATTGTGTTTGTAAAAAGCTAGGCTAGAAAGAAAGAGAGAGTCAAGAATTTCTTGATAAGAGTTGGTGAGAATTGGTGAGAATTGATTGTAGATGAATAATTGATTAATGAAAACGGAGTTTTTAATACGTTATTTATAAAGAAAATCAGCCAAAAAGATAAAATATCAAAACAGAGTTCTGGCACAGGTAAAACTGGATTAGCGCTAACGCTGGCTATTGGCGCCAGACGCCAACATTAGCGCCAGGCGCCAAGCGTAACGCTAGGCGCTACAGCTGGCATTTGGCGCTGATTTAGAAAATCACGCGTTTTCTTAAAATCAGATAAAAAATTGTCGTACAGGAGGATAAAATCATATTTTCCTTTAAAATATGTTCTTTGATTTTAATTAAACTCTGAAAAGTCAACAAAAGTCAATTTATCAATGCTAATTGAATTAGGAATGAAAAGAACCTTCTAGAAGAATCTAGAAGACTAAAACCATTCCAAATTGCATTAGGAATAATAAATCTATATTAGGCTCTCCCCTAGATCATTGGGCCGCATATAAAGCTTAAACCGAGCCCAGTTCAGTAAATTGGCCATAATTTCCTCAATATTCATCGGAATTGGGCTTACAATATATCGTTGGAAAGCTCTTGTCAAGCCCCATCCAACTACACTACTATTGGACCCTGTAGGCGTCGTTTGAAGTGCGCCTACGTTAAAAGCTTGTTGTGAATATGTTTGGCACTCATAGGAAGTGGGAATTAACATATTACGATTAGGGACAAGGAAAGTAGGGAGCCGTCAACAAGTTTTTAAGGAACTTGTAAACCGTTCACGGATCATTTAAGGCAACTACGAATAAAGGGACAACGATAGGCAACAACGATTGACCCGTGAAGGTTACACCCCATTCATAATCCATGAGATTACTAACTCCATATGGTTCGGAACCACGAAAGGAGGATCGGGGATGATGCTACGAAGTGAGTCATGGAGTCACATTCGCCCGTATTGGCCTCTACTCGATTCTTATAGTGAAAAGTGATTCCTGCGATCTCAAAAGCATACAAACAAAATATTCAATTTGCTCCAAACTATTATTTAGCTAAATTGGTTTAAAATTAATGCAACACATAATTCTAAAATATTAGTGATCACTTGATTAAATAACAAGATTAAAAAGGAACCTAAACCAGTTGTCCAAATTATCTTATTAGGCGTGATTTTCAATTACATATTCCCTTTAAACATGCAATATGGTGATCATAAAAATAATAAAATAACATTAATATTAAAACCAAATTAATCACAATTCCAACAACATAAAATCGTTAGAAAAATAATAAAAATAAAAGGAGCATCATCCTTACTTTGATTCTGTTTGTTTGCAACTACAAAATAATAAACGAGTTAGTAACTTCAAGGAAATAATAAAATAATAACTAAATTAAATTAAATAAAATAAGGTTGATTTTGGGGCCAAACCCTCAAACGATTCTACCTTTCACGCCTTGGCTTTAAGGACAGAACCTCGAGTAAAATATGGACTCCTTTGAGTGCTTGAAGAAGGAATTTTGAAGTGAAAAGGGTAGGCTAGTGTTTAGGTTAATAGCATAGAAGAGAGAAAATAAGAATAATAAAATTCTGGTTGCCCCGTACATCAGAAATGAGGGGGTATTTATAGGGAAAATGTGATGAAGGAGCACACGGAACCCTAAAATGATAAAAACCCTAAAAAGTATCCCGTGACACGGTCAGACTGTACCGTCAGACGGTAAACTTCCCCGTGACACGGTACAATTTGGAGTGACGCGGGAAATTTTCAGAAAACGGAATAAAAAACGCGTTAAGGGTTTACGCGGAAAGGACACGGAACGTCCGTGTCACGGCAGACCTCCCGTGTCACGGGAAGTCCCACCGTCAGACGGGAAGGGTTCCCGTGACACGGTCAGACTGTACCGTGACACGGTCACTTCCAGTCCATTTTTCCGTCTAAATTCATTTTTAACCCTAATTTCTTTCTGCTTTTTAAGTGTCGATTGATAATTTCGGGCTTTTTTCTGACTTTTATTATTTTGGCTAAAATAAGAAAATAATAAAAAATAAATAAAATGTTTGGGCCAAAAATAAATAATAAAATAATAAAATAAAAAGGTTTGGGCTTAAAATTAATTAATAAGCTTGGGCTAAAATTAAAACTATGCTTTTACCAAACATCAAGACTAATCCATGGACCTTTCAAAGGTATGAATTTAATAAAATACGATTTTTTAAGCACTCTCGGGATTAAATACTAAACCCGACCAATAGAGGCGGTGAAAGGTTATTTATCATCGGGTTTGGTTTTGGGGAGACATTTTTAGGTGTCTACAGAAGCCCCCACTTTGACTGAGTTTGTAGAAACATTAGTTTCGAAAACGATACTCAAAGTAGTCGATAGGGACGGAGAATGATTTAAGACGTTCTGCGATCCTAAATCATTCTGTATACGCCGATACCTGCAGAAAAATGTTAATTCCATAGATAAAAGAGTAACAGGATAGAATACGTATCTGGCACTAGTGTGTCGGTGACAAACGAATTTGGCCGCTTCCTAAGCTTGAAGGAATCTACCGAGTGACATTGGTTGAAACGCTTTCCATGCTTGAGGAAAGCCGACTGAAGAGTTTGGCAGTTTTCTAAGCCTGAAGAAAGCTACCAGATAATACCTTCCATGCCTAAGGAAAGTCGACGAACGAATTTGGTGTCATTCTATGCTTGAAGAATTCCACCGATAATGCCTTCCATACTTGAGGAAAGCCGATAAAGGAATTTTGTGGTTTTCTATACTTGAAGAAAAATCCACCGATAACGCTTTCCAAACCTAAGGAAAGCCGACTTGGCTGTTTTCTATACTTGAAGAAAAATCCACCGATAACGCTTTCCAAGCTTGAGGAAAGCCGATGATTGCTGAAATTAGTAAGTATATAGTGGTTCGATTATCCCCGAACGTGGGCCGCAGATGATTCACAATATTAAGCCGATTATCCGACCGTATTAAATGCTTAAAATGCCGAAAAAATGGTAATTTTAGTCCCCTTAAATATCAGTTAGAATTTTCCGCGTAATTCTAGCGAAAAATAACCGCTCAATAATCTCGAAAAATCAGTCAAACTGGTCAAAAAGGCCAAGAATATTCCCTGACCAAGCACAGAATCGCCGCGCCACGTCAGCCATTTGCTGTGAAACGGGAATAGCTTCGCGTCAGACGGGACTAGAATCCCGTGTCACGGGAACTTTTTCCTCTTTTTTTTATTTTTTTTTTATTTTGCTGCTTTTCGAATCAGTCACGTGTGAATGATTGCAACGGGTTACTTTTTTTTTTTTTTTTTGTCTTCTTTTGTCCTTAAATCAGCATTTTGCTTTCACCATTTCTCATCTCATTGCTCACCTCCTCTCTCTATCTTCTCCATTCTTACTTCCTTGCTCACACAAATTGTCGTGCCACGTCTAAGGCCAACCGCCGGCCGTCAAGGCTCACCGTGACACGGTAATCGAAAACCGTGACACGGTTTTTTCTGCAGATCTGATTTTTCTTTTTTTTTATTTTTTTTGTCCCGTTTTGTTGCTGCTTCGCTGCTGTTGTTCGCTGCTGCTGTTGTTGTCTTTGCCGGAGTTGTCGCCTGAGTCCCCAGAGCTCCGTCGTGTTTGAAGCTCGCCGTGATACGGGACTGCTTCGCCGTGTCACGGTTATTGTTGACCGTGTCGCGGCAGTCCTGTTAGTGGCCGGAAGTTTTTTCGAACTTTGGAGTTCGAATTTTCACCAATTTGCTGTAATTTCTTGCTTGTTTCCTCATTTTCAACCCTCTACAAACATCCATGTAAGTTTCCTTTGATTATTGCTTTGAATTTGCTTCACATAAATAATTTCATGACAAACCCTAAAAAATCAATTTTTGATTTTGAAGTTTTATGTTGAAATTCTTGTCATGATTTTACTTGTATATGTATACATGTGTGTTTGTGAGAGATTTGAGACAAAAATTGCATGATTTGATGGAGAATTGAGTAAATCACCATTTCTGGGTGCTACTTTGTGAAATAATGTTCATGTCTTGTTCTTGAAATGGTGAAAAAATGGTGGTGAATCTTGTGAAATGATGTGTTGATTCATACTTTGCATATGTACTATATTGTCATGGAGAACATAGTATCATGCGGCTAGGAGAACTGTAGTATTATTTTGTCATGGAGAAACTAAATACCATAATTTTGCTAATTTTTATCTTGGAGGTAAAAATTTAGCATATAATTCAAAAATTAAATAACTTAGGAAATGATGCTAAGTATATTTATTTTTATTACTTGAATTAAATATTTACGAAATGATGCTAAACATTTAGATTTTGATAATAGCATGCCTAGACGACGAGATTGCGATCTTTCTACCCTCGACCGGCGTCGGGCTTTTCGGGAGGACACTCCCACCATTCCTGAGGGTATGGACGACGATGTTGTAGAGTCTAAGCCTCGGGCATCCGCGAGTAGAGGTAGGTGGGTTCCACCTCCGTGGACTCCAGACCAGTTGGTTTTCTGCCGTGAAAACCATGTCTCTCATCGCTCACTCTCTGGCATAGTCGATGGCACGCTTCGCCACCACGGTTCTGGAGCCGGCGATTTGATCCCTCGATTTCACCAGATCATTACGAGGGATCCTGCTACGAGCGCCCTCTAGGAATCGGCTGGTTTAGTAGATTTCTATACGGCGGTTGTAGGGTTTCGCAGCCCCCAGGGTTGCGGTGCGACGGTCGTTCGCGCATTGTTGGAGTATTTTTGGGATACTACCAACACTTTTCATTTTTCTTGGGGGAGATGACGGTGACCCCCCTAGACTTCAGTATGATCAGCGGGTTGCGCTTCACCGACCGGGCTGTAGCTCAAATGTCTGATCTGTCTTGGGGATCGGTTGAGACATCTAATTTGTTGGGTCCGATTGTTCAGTACATCAGGTCCCGACCAGTGTCTCGAGGTGGTCCTAGGAGCGGACGATCAGAGCTGGCTTCAATTTTAGCTCGTGGCTTCGACATGGAGGATACGACGGCTGAGCAGCGAGTGCAGATTTTCATTCTGATCCTGATTTCTATGACCTTTTCTCCCGATAGGAGTTCACGTGTACTCCTTTGCTACCTCCCCGCTCTGGTCAGGATCCATGAGATAGGATCCTATAGCTGGGCCAACCTTGGATACGCCGATCTCCTCTTATCGCTACGTCATGGCTGTCGGCAGCTGAAAGACGAGTCTCCCATCACCGTCTATGGTCTGTGGAGAGTCGTAGAGGTGATGATCCTTTCCCTTTTTTTTCACTTTAACTTGTTCAACTCATGTGCTAAAGATTACTTTTCATCGCAGCTGTGGTTCTACGAGTACTTCCCAGGCTTGGCTCCTTGCCGGTGTCGTGGAGCGGTCCATGATTTCCCTGTCGGGGCAAGCTGGCGTGATCGAGGAGAGTCGCGGGTGGAGTCTGTCCCAGCACTGCGTGGGCTGCTACACCGAGGCACCTCTTCTGTCGGCGTAAGAATCAGTTTTGTTGCTGTTATTTTCCCTCTGACGTTGTTTCTGTTGTTTCACGCCGACTTTTTATGGTTTTCAGGTTGCCATTGATGTCCAATATCGTCCTTGGGCCGGGATGGATGATCTACCTGAGGCCTTGCGTCTTTCTGCGCACTGCACCATTTTGGTTGGTACCGGACGCTTTGTTTGGTATTTAGAGGAGCGAGTCGTTCGTCAGCATAGCGGCGATCGTTTTTTGGTTCCCTCATCTCCACCAGAGTCGATGTTGGACTCACGCTTGATCAGAGAGTTGATCAACAGGGGAGAGCACTATACTTTTCCATGGCAGGAGCTTGTACACATGGAGAGTGACTATGCGCGGGATTTGCTTCCCTCTCTGGCTCCTCCACCCCGTCTTCCTGAGGTATGATTTTATTTGAGGATCTTCTTTATTAGTCTCTGTTTTAAATAGTCGAATAACTTGATTATTCGATCATATTTTCAGACGACTATTCGCCCTGTGGGAAGGATCGAGATTCCTCCTCAGTCTGTTCGCTATCCAGGGCCGATTGGTATCACAGAGGACCATATTGCTGACGCGCCAGAGGGTTACAGACAGGCGCAGGAGTCTCTGCCCGAGGTCTTTGAGCCGGTGAGTTTTCTTCGACGCATTATCCGCCCTTTTACTGTTGCTTATTACTGATTTTTCTTTGTTTTATCCTCAGCCTAACCGCCCGGAGATGATGGGAATCATGAAGCTGGTGGACGCGCTGAAGTATTGCATCATCAAGCTTTGGCGTGGTGCGATTTGTCGGAGCTCTAGCGACGTTCTTGAGGTATCACATATTTTTTTTTCATTTCTACCATTTGTTTTATTTTGCATTGTTGAAACCTTTTGATTTTGTATCTTTCAGGAGCGACGGAGGTCTCGCTCGCGCTCGAGGCCTAGAGGCTCGGACGAGGAGGAGCTTGGTCGTGGTAGACGATCTCCAAAGATTCGCCGGCGTTCTCATTCTCAGCGAGAGCCTCAGACTACCCAGGAGGCTCAGTGGCAGCAGCCTCAGTCTTCCCAGCGCTTTCCGGGCCAGAGTCAGGGGGTGCGACAGTCATTTTCGCAGCCTCCGCAGCCTGAGTTTGGGTATGTTTTGACTCCCTTGGATCCTGGTTCGTTTGCAGCTCAATTGTCCGGGATTCCTCCACCGGTGTCGGGCTTATTCTCAGTTCCGCTGTATGGGACGATGCCTTCACCGACGATTCCAGTATCTTTGGGCCAGTCTACTCCGTTTTCTGGCTGGACGGGTCTTGCCTTGAGCTTGGCTACTGTTGGGCCTACGGGGACTAGTAGGGACGCTACTCCCCGTACTCGGATGGTCGAGGGACTCTTCGGTTTGCCGTTCCCATATGCACAGGATGGACCACATGCACAGGGTGGAGATGAGACTGATTCTAGCTCTAGGGACTTTTGACCGAGGGTTTTTATTTGTACATACTATGATGACACTTGACATATTTATGTATAATGACTCTTTGTACATTATTTACAGTTTATATATTTATTATTGTGTGTGTTAGTGTGTGTTTGAGACTCCTTGTGTGTGCTCGTGTATTTATTAACGACACGACCAAAAGACATAAGTGGAGTAATGGAGGGTACCGACCTTCCCCAAAAGAAAAAGAAATAAAAAAAAAACTTTCCCTAAAAAGAAAAGAAAAGAAAAGAAAAGAAAAGAAAAGAAATAAAAATAAAAATAAAAGCAAAATGGTAAAGAGATAAAAATTATCTTCCCCAAAACAAAAATAAAATAAAAAAACAAAACAAATATAAAGAAATAAAATCTTAACATAAAATAAAGATAAAAATAAAAAGGTGAGAATTTTATTAGAATCAAAATTCTCAGAAAAAGCTGAAAAATAAACGTTAAAGATAAAAAATTATAAAAAATCCGGATAGATACGGGAAAATATGAAAAAAGAAAGCGCGTAAAGTGTCGTGACACGGCACTGTTCACCGTGTCACGGCAAAACCTACCGTGTCACGGCAAAAGTTCCCGTGACACGATGGAATTTCCCGTGTCACGGGACGCGTATTAGCTAGCGGTTTGTTTTACGCGTATGAAAAGATAAATTCTGGGCAGTTTCAAGCGCTTTTGCTATAAAATAAGACCAAATTATTCACAATATGCATAATTACGAAACACAAAATAATTTAGAATTTCATATTTCAATAATCATGTCTCAGAATTTTGATAATACATTGCGCGACTGGTCTTATTCTTTGACCAATGCTGAAAAAAGAGAGTTAGAATTATTTCATGTCAGGGGTTTGCTAGCCCTGCGACACGTAGCTATTGAACATGATTTTCTAAGGGCAGCATTAGATTATTGGAGTCCAGAAACACACAGTTTCAAATTTGATTATGATGAAATATGTCCTCTGCCGGAGGAATTTGGTGCAATCTTTGGATTTCCTGCTAGAAATCTTATTGCCATGCCTACCCTACGTGAATATTATTACCAAGATTTTAAACGCCATCTGAATCTAACGGATTCAGATTTAAATAGAATTGTTTGTGGTAATGAAGTAGACTTAGAAAAACTTGCTAGTTTATATTTTAATTGCCCTATCTCTGAGTCTTATCATGTATATCGTAGAAGGGCATATATATTTTGCATGTTTAGCAAGCTACTATTTGCAAACGGTAGGGTAGGACATGCTTGTCTAGCGTCTGTGCTTGAGCATGTTGAATCCGGAAGATCTCCTATGCCGACGTGCCTTGGAGAAACATTTCGGGGTCTTGACGAGGCAAAAGCTGACCGGAAAGCCATCAGGAAGGGCTCTCTGGTACTACTGCAGGTAAAAACACGCTCCGAACATCCCCCGTGACACAAAACAGCCACCGTGTCACGGTGGGTGTCTGCCGTGACACGGTTAAAACTGCCGTGTCACGGGAATCTGCATACTTTTTTTTTTTTTTTGCAGATTTTGTTGATGGAGCGTTTGGAATTATTTGAAGCCCCCGACGATATTGAAAAATATGGCCCTAACGACTTACTCCGTAGGAAAAAGAATTACTCTGCGAACATGTCGTATGAAGATTGGAAAAAATTCTTTGCATAGAGGGAATTTTCCATTCGTTGGGTGGTGCCTTGGTGGAGGCTTACTAGGATGGTTGGCACGAATGAAACTCCATATTGCTGTGTTCCTAGTATCTCCAAACTGACCTTTTAATGTCCCTCTCGACTGATGCGGCAGTATGGACTTGAACAAGTAATTCCACGCTATAACGATAGTTCTCGTGAAGTATCGTTGCATGAAAGTAACGTTCACAAGTACGAGGCTTATTGGATTGGAAGACCTTTGTGGACCGTTTCTGCAAGTGACCAAGCTCTTCCTCCTTTATCTAGTGCATACAAGGCATGGTTGAATCCTAGAAGTAGGAGGGAACGATTTGGATCACGCAAGTCTGATGTAAAGAGGCGTCTTGGAGATAAGAAAGCTCCCCTTAAAGATCGTCTAGGTCCGAGAACACAAGGAATTGAGTTTAAGACTCCTAAGATGCCGAGAAAGAAGACCTATGTGAAAGGAAAGGGTAAAGAAAAGATGGTGTATAGGGAGAAACAACCGAAAAAGTTCAAGAAAAGTGAAAGGGGTGAAAGTTCGACTAGGGGTGTGACGGTTCGGGCTACAAAAGACACACTAATGGTGAAGGCCGACCTAATTGAGGAAGAGAAGGATGTTCCTAAAGAGAAGAGAGATTAGATTAATAGTGCTTTGCATTTTATGATTTATAATTTTTATTTAAAATAAGGCATATGATGCCAATACTTGTAGCCGTATTTATTTTAATAATAGCACATTTATTTCAGCCTTAAAATAAAAATTACAATGACTTATATTTATTATTTTTTTATCCGAGTCAAGGAGTCGGACGCAATGGAAGAACGAAAATAAAAACTCGAACAATGAATTCGCAACAAATGCGCCAATATTCCAAAAATAAAACGGCAAAATGATTTTATTTTTTTTACTGACAGGGGGGTGACGTGGCACGGGACACTGTCCGTTAGACGGGATAAATTCCCGTGTCACGGGAAGCCTTTTTCCTTTCAGGGGCTGACGTGGCACGGGACACTGTTCCCGTCAGACGGGATAAATTCCCGTGTCACGGCATTTTCTCTTTTTTTTTTTTTACTGACAAGGGGGTAACGTGGCACGAGACACTGTTCCCGTCAGACAGGATAAATTCCCGTGTCACGGGAAGTTCCCTTTCCCTTTTTTCCTTTCAGGGGCTGACGTGGCACGGGACACTGTTCCCGTCAGACGGGATAAATTCCCGTGTCACGGCATTTTCTCTTTTTTTTTTTTTTTTTTTTTTACCGTGACGCAATGCTGAACTGACGCGGATATTTGATCAACAGAGGGAGGATTTTTTTATTTTAAAGTGGTCGAGCCCCCTTGAGGGGTTGCCTACGTATCCTAAAAAGGAATCGGGCCAAACATAGCTCTATTGGGTCATGAACCCATGCGACTAGGCATAGAATTTCTTGATTTGATCCAAGTTGGTTAAATTATGGAAGCCGTTACCGTCCATGTCTACTAATTGTGCTGCTCCGCCAGACAGGATGGCTTTAACAATGTACGGGCCTGACCAGTTTGGTCTGAATTTGCCTCTTGGATCTAACACATATTTACGAAGTGCCTTAAGCACTAGGTCACCCTCTTTGATATTTCTGGTCTTGACTTTTTTATTAAAATGTCGTGCCATACGCTGTTGGTAGGTTTGGACATGATGCAAAGCTGCCAAGCGTTTTTCATCAAGTAAGACCAGTTCGTCGTATCTTGCTCTAACCCAGTCGACCTCATCTAGTTGGCTTTCCAATGCGATTCGAAGAGAAGGTATCTCGAGCTCGATTGGTTGTACAGCTTCAACGCCATAGACCAAAGAGAAAGGGGTAGCCCCTATCGATGTACGAACAGAGGTTCGATAACCCCAAAGGGCGAAATGTAGCTTACTTGGCCAATCCTTATAATTTTCCGTCATCTTTTCGATGATGGTTTTCACATTTTTGTTGGCCGATTCGACTGCTCCGTTTGTTTGTGGTCTGTAAGGTGATGATCGGTGATGTTTGATGTGATATTTCTGTAATAATTCCGCGCATTCGGCTTGGAAATGTGTTCCATTATCACTAATCATCTCATGTGGTACCCCATAGCGGCATATGATATTTTTCTCAACGAATTCAGCTACGTGTTTTGCCGTCAGTTTGGCATATGAGGCAGCTTCGACCCATTTGGTGAAGTAGTCGATTGCTAAGAGAATGAATTCATGCCCCCCTTGTCCTGGTGGTGTTATTTTTCCAATGATGTCAATGCCCCAAGAGGAGAAAGGCCATGGAGAAGTATACGTGTAGAGAAGCAAAGGTGGAACATGCTGTAAGTTTGCATAGATTTGACACTTCATACATTTCTTGACGTACTCGTGACAATCTCTCTCCATAGTAGTCCAATAGTAACCTTGACGTTGAATCTTTTGGACTAACATCTTTGCATTCATGTGAGTTCCACATATACCAGCATGAAGGTTTTCCATGGTTTTATGTGCTTCTTTCTTGTCTATACATAAGAGATTCCTTCCTATTGCAGTTCTCTGGTGGAGTTCTCCCCTGATGAGCACATACTGTGAGGCCAGGAGCCTCAAAGCACGGCGTGCCCTTTTATCATTATTAGGAGGATATTCTGCTCTTGTCACATAATTAAGGATGTCTGTATACCATGGCTCTTCATCTTCTTCCTGTGGTTCTTGTTCATCGTCAAGTGCATGAACATACGCTGGCTCATATCTTCTCTCTATGGTCAGTGGCATTCTGATTGTGTCAGCTGGAATTCGCACCATTGATGCTAATTTAGCTAGTGTGTCGGCGAACTGGTTTTCTTCTCTTAGCAAGTACGTATATTCCACTTCATCTAGTTGCTCCGTGAGAGTTTCTAGATGAGCTTGATACGTAGCGAGACTTTCACTTCTCACTTTCCATCTCTTAGAGATTTGGTTAATGATTAGTGAAGAATCACCATAGATTCTGAGTTTCTTAATTCCCAAGGCGACAGCTGTTTCTAACCCCAAAATGCATGCTTCATATTCTGCGGCATTGTTGGTGACATCAAAATCGAGCTTCATGGAAATTAGGATGTGTTCTTCATTGGGTGATACGAGTAAGACTCCTACACCACATCCTTTTTGGTTTGAAGCTCCATCGAAATAGAGCGTCCAACTATCGTCTTCGGTCATGAGTAAATCTTCATCAGGGAAATCGTACTCATCTTCTTCTTTTTCAGCTTCTTTAAGCGGAAAGTCTGCTAAGAAGTCAGAAACTGCAGAACCTTTGATGGCTTTTTGTGGCACAAATCTCAAGTCAAACTGAGCCAGATTGACTATCCACCTTGATAATCTGCCGTTGAGTGTTGCTTTCTCGAACAAGTATTTGAGAGGATCCATCTTGGACACGACATGCACTGTATGAGTGAGCATGTAATGTCTTAGTTTTTGTGCGGCCCATACAAGTGCAAGACACAACTTCTCGAGTGGCGTGTATCGCGTCTCATATCCTTGGAGTTTCTTGCTCAGGTAATAGATTTCATTCTCCTTGCTTTCGATCTCTTGTGCTAGCATTTCCCCCATCGTTTCTCTTGTGACCGTAAGGTAGAGTCGAAGAGGAAAGTCAGGTATTGCTGGCGCTAGCACGGGTGGGTTTGCCAAATACTCTTTGATTTTGTCAAAAGCCTTTTGGCAATCATCATCCCATGTGACTGGGACATTCTTCTTAAGCTTCTCGAATATAGGTTCACATATCGCTGTGAGCTTTGATATGAACCTACTTATATACTGCAATCTTCCAATGAAGCCTCGAATCTCCTTCTCATTTTTGGGTGGTGGCATGGCCATGATTGCTTTTACTTTTGAAGGATCTATTTCAATCCCTCGAGAACTAATCACATATCCAAGTAATTTGCCTGACGTGACTCCGAATGCACATTTTGCTGGATTTAATCTCATGTTGTACTTACGGAGTCTTTCAAAGAACTTGCGAAGTGCAATGATGTGGCCTGGGCGATCTTTAGACTTAACGATCATATCATCGACATAGACCTCCACCTCTTTATGCATCATATCATGTAACAATGCTGTAGCTGCTCTTTGGTAGGTGGCACCCGCGTTTTTCAACCCGAATGGCATTACCGTATAGCAATATGTACCCCATTGTGTGATGAATGTGGTTTTCTCCATATCTTCTACAGCCATCAATACTTGATTATATCCGGAGTAGCCGTCCATGAATGATAGAAGTGCATGGTTTGTTGCGTTATCGACCAGAATGTCAATGTGAGGTAGAGGGAACCCATCTTTCGAGCTTGCTTTATTGAGGTCCCTGTAATCTACACACATTCTGACCCTTCCATCCTTCTTTGGAACTGGAACCACATTTGCTATCCATTCTGGATACTTGGATACTTTGATGAAACCTGCGGCCAACTGCTTTCTGATTTCTTCTTTGATTTTGAGAGCCACATCCGGTTTCATACGGCACAGCTTTTGTTTGACAGGCTTCATACCTGGAATGAGTGGTATCGTATGCTGAGCTATATCCCTGTCAATTCCTGGCATATCTTGGTATGACCAAGCAAATACATCAACAAATTCACTAAGCAAGTTAATTAGCTCTTTGCGTTCATCTTGACTTAGTGTTAATCCAATTTTTACTTCTTTAATAGTCGTATCATTGGAAATGTTAACTGTTTCTGTATCTTCAATAACTGTTGTTTTATTTTCGTGTTCTTCCATTGCTTTTATTATTTCTTTGTCATTTTTATCATTAGCAAAGCAATATTGATCAGGGCTAGGGGAATGGCACACATCGTAAGCAAAGGTACTCATTTCATTGAATTCATTGGCTAATACATCAAGAGAGGCAAGGTCGGCTACGACCTCACCAGAATTATTAGGACTAGGAAGAAAGGACTCAACAAGAGACTCAGGATTGTACTCAATAGCAGAAAGAGGGTCGGCCTCAGACTCTAAGGACTCATCTACAGACTTAGACTCAGACTCGGACCTAGACGATTCAGACTCATCAAACATAGGACCCTCGCCAGCGGTTATTTCCAGCTTCTCTCCACTCGGCATAGTGATCCTCAATGTCCTGCGCCATCCCCTTGAAATGATGTCAGCTTGGACGATTAATTCGGAGGGGTCAAAATCCTTGTTTTCTATGACAGCTTGAACGAGCTCGGACTTATTATTGCAGACCAGCTTGGATTCATTTTTCTCCATTTTAAAAAGAAGGTTGATTCCCAGATCATCAGAGTTCAGGCTAGCTGACTTCTCGGCTGTGGAGAGCTCTTCATCGATGAAGCCACAATCGAGGAACACCTCGAATCCCGGTTCACAGATCCCATTATGGACAAATGGTTCAGGGAATTCATAGCATGGGAAGTCTTCCCCTTCTTTGATGTACTGGCCATTGAGGGTGAACGGATATGGATCCATGGCCATTTTCGTCTTCGTGATTCGAGCGTTGTTGCGAGCTTTCATTTTCAATGCAGCTTGTTTCAGATCTTCTTTTGTTGGCTCGAATCCCAAGCCGAAAGTATCCTTCTTGAGCGCACCAGGATGGCCCCAAGATTTAGCCATTTTCTTCTTGAGCCCAAGGGTCATTCTAGGGAAGTGACCTTGCTTCTTCAGAATGGCGTTGATACTGGTGTTTGAATAGGGATCGAAGTCGAGATGGCACTTTTCCTCTTCTTCGATCACAAGAACATCATCTAGTGAAAACACCCAAAGATCTTCATCTTCTTCGTCATGTTCAACATGGACGATAGGAGTATCAATAACTTGAATGCGCTTAGGAGAAGCATCGATAGTAATCGGAACCCCTCCAACTATGGCTTTCACTTTCTGGTGGAGCGATGACGGAATCGCCTTTAGCTCATGAAGCCAAGGGCGTCCTAACAACAGATTGAAAGAGGCCTTAATGTCCACAACCTGAAACTTGGTGCAACGTTCAATGGCCCCAGTATTTATATTCAATATGATAGTACCCACGGCTTGACGGCAAGTATTATCGTAAGCTCGAATCCCTTGAGTGGAGGGAGTCAATTCTTCATTCTTTATGCCCAACTTCTTTGTAGTATAGAGTGGGCACACATTGATTGCAGAGCCATTATCAACCAGGCTCATAGGAACATTCATCTGCCTACACACTACAGTGAGGTGTAAGGCCTTATTATGTTGGTCCCCTTCCGGGGGTAGATCCTTATCAGAAAAAGAAATCAGATTGTTGGTACTCGGCAGCTCAGTAGTGAGAAAGTTGACCAATCCTTGAGGAGTCATGTCATCATCAACTCCTATTTTAACCAGAGCATTCATCACAGCCTTTTGATGCTCGTGGGAAGTGGCCAAAAGCTTCCATACATTCATTTCCACCTTGGTCTTTTGCAGTTGTTTGACCACATCGCTATTCACAGGGTCGATGGGATCAACTATCGGATGTGGTTGTGGTGGAGGTGGAGGTGGGTTAGGTTGTTGCACCCGTCCACTTCTGGTGAGAACCTTAACCTCAAGGTCCCCCCAAACATCTTCACTGGTGCCGAGAGATGAACAGGCTATGCCTTTGAGATAGACGTCTTCATCATCACTATCCCAGATCTCGTTCACTTCTTCAGTCCTTGAGATAAATACAACTTCCGGCAGAGGTTCATTCACAGGTTGAATGAGTATTGACGGATCAAAGGAGACTTCATCTCCCATGATAGCCAAAGCATCAGAAAGAGGACCTGTTTGAATATTAGGCTTCTTGCCCCCTGGAGGGACAAGAAGTTGGTTAGCATCAATCAGATCTTGGATTGCATCTTTCAGCCTCCAACACTTCTCAGTGTTATGACCCTTGCCTTGATGATACTTGCAATAAGCATTGGGGTCATAGCTAGCGGTCCTATTCTCAGGTCGAGGTTCTAGAAATGGTCTGATTGGCATAATCAGTCCCTGACCATGAAGACGGTCATAAGCCGCATCATAAGTCATTCCCAAAGGCGTATAAACCCTCCTTTGCCTTTGGAATCTTTGAGGAGGAGCATTAAGGGCCAGCACATCATTGATGTTGATATTGTTGGTAGCATTATTGGGCTTAGAAGACGAAGAAGAAGGAGTGTCGTTCTTCTTGTTTTTCCAAGTATTGTTCTTATTGTTGCTACCAATTGACTTCATCAGTTCATCTTCGATATTGATTCCAATATCATATACAGCGTCAAAGGTACTTAAAGGCAGAAACTTCAAGTGTTGCTTGTATTTATGAGTCAGATTGGCAATGAACAAGCGAACCATTTCTTTCTCCTTGGGAGGATCCACCAGGAGCGCAGCTGTTTCTCTCCACCTGCTTAAGTAAGTGGTGAAGCCTTCATTCTCTTTCTGTTTGAGAATGGAGAGTTCACATTCAGAAGTCTTGGCTTGGATGTTACACTTGTACCGATTCATAAAGTTTTCAGCAACATCCTCCCAGGTCACGACATGCTTGGATTCCAAAGAATAGAACCACTGTTGACAGGCATGCTCTAAGGAAAGAGGAAACACCGTAGGGAAGAGTGTCACATCTACTCCCTTAAGAGCCATAGTTGCAGAAAAAGCCTTCAAATGGAAAATCGGATTATCAGTAGGCTTGAATTTGGGAATGTCAGCAGTGGAAAACTTCTCAGGAAGCATCTCTCTTATGGACGAAGAGGTGACAGGCTGTTCCACATAAGTGAACTCTTTTGCTCATCTGTTCCTTGATCTTGTCCATTGCAGCTGTAGTGACATTGTTTTGATTATCTTGCTCTACAGTGCTGACTCTAGTGGTGAGTGTCTGCATCATGTCAGACAATCTTTCGATTGTCCTGTTGAGGTTCTCAATGTCTTCCTTAGTGGCCATTGGTTGAAAGTAGACCGGAGACGGATCTTGTGGAGATGATTGAGGTGGTTTCCTTGTACGCCTCTTTGGTATAAGAGGTTGTTGAGGTATGGACTCGAACCATAACAATCTACCCTTGCTTCTTGCCCAAGCGTTGTGCCACCGAAAAAACACATATTTAATGACCAAACTTAACCTTAACCTATCCGGATTAAAAAAAAAGAATTTTTTTTTTTTTTAAATTTATAATTTTGAAACTCTACTTATTTTTTTTTAAAAAAAAAAAGAACATGGGAGGATACCATCCGACTTACTCCGAAAAAAAACGACACAAAAACGAGACTTCCCTAAAATACGGTCAAAAAAGGTGCACGACTAAAAAAAAGTGTGAACACGATATGTGAGTGACTAAGTGAGGTTATAGACGCGTGTTTTGACCGTATAGCTAGACACGACACAAAACTAGACACAGCATTCGCACAAAAATCGAGAAAAAGACTGACAGGACACTTTCCTGGGCACCGTGTCACGGTGCAGACTGTCGTGACACGGTGCAGTCTACCGTCAGACGGTAGACTTTCCCGTGTCACAGCATTGTTCACCGTGACACGGCAGAACATGCCGTGACACGGTGTGCAGTTCCAGGTCAGTTTTGTGATTTTTTCATATTTTAATCGATTTTAAGTCCGTACTAATTACTATGTGAGAATAAAAACCCTCGGTCATGGGTTAAACAAAAAGAGCAAACACATGAGGGTTAGCACCAAACAGTCACATAGCATTTAGGCACGATGATGTAAAAAAAAAGTTCGCAACATAGAGTCGAGATTTATGTTCAACTATTGGTCAAGCTTTGGGTGTCAAAAGGGTACCATGGTTTAGAGTTTGGACGCGTTAGCAAGGCAGCCTCCCTTGAGGGTGTATGCCAACGGGCGGCTCCGCGAGTTCGTGATGAAATCGAACTCGACTCCATGGGTTGGGTGGATTTAATAACTCGGATGAACCCTTATTTCCATGAGCGTTTTTGGGTCGATAGAGTTTAAATTCCCCGGGGGTAAGACGCATGTAGAACGCATACGGTTTTTCAGAAAAATCGAAGGAAGTCGACTGTGAGAAAAGAAAATAAGCCACCGGACTGATTTTAGGTCTGCCGTGACACGGCAGAAATTCCCGTGTCACGGTATAATGCACCGTCAGACGGTACACTGTACCGTGACACGGCAGACTCTGCCGTGACACGACAGTCAGAAAATCTGCTGGTGCCCAGTTTGCTTTTTCGCGCAACCAAGTTATCCAATTTTTTCCTACGGGACAGACCTGAATGCGACGTTAAAACGTCTATGCAGATGCAAAAATGCCAAATTAATCACAGGAATATTTTTTCAAGAATCTTTCAAGTCTCATCCACTCATCTTAATTAAATACCGATCACTCAAATCGATAAATAATAAAGAATCCTCCCCAGTGGAGTCGTCAAATTGTAGGCGTCGTTTGAAGTGTGCCTACGTTAAAAGCATGTTGTGAATATGCTTGGCACTCATAGGAAGTGGGAATTGACATATTATGATTAGGGACAAGGAAAGTAGGGAGCCGCCAACAAGTTTTTAAGGAACTTGTAAACCGTTCACGGATCATTTAAGGCAACCACGAATAAAGGGACAACGATAGGCAACAACGATTGACCCGTGAAGGTTACACCCCATTCATAATCCATGAGACTACTAACTCCATATGGTTCGACACCACGAAAGGAGGATCGGGGATGAAGCTACGAAGTGAGTCATGGAGTCACATTCGCCCGTATTGGCCTTTACTCGATTCTTATAGTGAAAAGTGATTCTTGCGATCTCAAAGGCATACAAACAAAATATTCAATTTGCTCCAAACTATTATTTAGCTAAATTGGTTTAAAATTAATGCAACACATAATTCTAAAATATTAGTGATCACTTGATTAAATAACAAGATTAAAAAGGAACCTAAACCGGTTGTCCAAATTATCTTATTAGGC
This sequence comes from Chenopodium quinoa, assembly GCF_001683475.1. Classification (NCBI taxonomy): domain Eukaryota; kingdom Viridiplantae; phylum Streptophyta; class Magnoliopsida; order Caryophyllales; family Amaranthaceae; genus Chenopodium; species Chenopodium quinoa. The sequence continues at coordinate 7,397,000 of NW_018744304.1, read as the reverse complement.
GTGATTTTCAATTACATATTCCCTTTAAACATGCAATATGGTGATCATAAAAATAATAAAATAACATTAATATTAAAACCAAATTAATCACAATTCCAACAACATAAAATCGTTAGAAAAATAATAAAAATAAAAGGAGCATGATCCTTACTTTGATTATGTTTGTTTGCAACTACAAAATAATAAACGAATTAATAACTTCAAGGAAATAATAAAATAATAACTAAATTAAATTAAATAAAATAAGGTTGATTTTGGGGCCAAACCCTCAAACGATTCTACCTTTCACGCCTTGGCTTAAAGACAGAACCTCGAGTAAAATATGGACTCCTTTGAGTGCTTGAAGAAGGAATTTTGAAGTGAAAAGGGTAGGCTAGTGTTTAGGTTAATAGCATAGAAGAGAGAAAATAAGAATCATAAAATTTTGGTTACCCCGTACATCAGAAATGAGGGGGTATTTATAGCGAAAATGTGCTGAAGGAGCACACGGAACCCTAAAATGATAAAAACCCTAAAAATGTATCCCGTGACACGGTCAGACTGTACCGTAACACGGTCAGACTGTACCGTGACACGGTCAGACTGTACCGTCAGACGGTAAACTTCCCTGTGACACGGTACAATTTTGGAGTGACGCGGAAAATTTTCAGAAAACGGAATAAAAAACGCGTTAAGGGTTTACGCGGAAAGGACACGGAACCTCCCGTGTCACGGCAGACCTCCCGTGTCACGGGAGACCTCCCGTGTCACGGGAAGTCCCACCCTCAGACAGAAAGGGTTCCCGTGACACGGTCAGACTGTACCGTGACACGGTCACTTCCAGTCCATTTTTCCGTCTAAATTCATTTTTAACCCTAATTTCTTTCGGCTTTTTAAGTGTCGATTGATAATTTCGGGCTTTTTTCTGACTTTTATTTCTCGGGCTAAAATAAGAAAATAATAAAAAATAAATAAAATGTTTGGGCCAAAAATAAATAATAAAATAATAAAATAAAAAGGTTTGAACTTAAAATTAATTAATAAGCTTGGGCTAAAATTAAAACTATGCTTTTACCAAACATCAAGACTAATCCATGGACCTTTCAAAGGTATGAATTTAATAAAATACGATTTTTTAAGCACTCTCGGGATTAAATACTAAACCCGACCAATAGAGGCGGTGAAAGGTTATTTATCATCGGGTTTGGTTTTGGGAAGACATTTTTAGGTGTCTACAGACCCATATCATGGACAAACCAAACTGGATTGACTGTTTTCTTAAAATAAGTTTTCAAAAACAAAGAGAAGAGAAAAGAAATTAAAACTATCCGCAACACTAAACTTTCCACACTTTCACTTCATTCGATTATGATTCGACGTGAAAGGTACTCATCACTGGGTTTGGTTTTGGGGAGACACGAATGGGTGTCTATAGAAGCCCCCACTTTGACTGAGTTTGGAGAAACGCAAGTTTCAAAAACAAAAGTCAAAATATCGATAGGGACGGAGAATGATTCAAAACATTCTGCGATTCTAAACCACTCTTGTAACGCCGATACCTGCAAACTAGCGTTAGTCAAACAGATAAAAGAGTTAAGAAACGTGTATCTTGCACCGTCAAGCACACGTCTCTGAAAGTAACCGATTTGCTGTTGTATCCTTGTTTTGATGACCTCCTGCCAAGAGAATGCCATCCCGCTTGAAAACCGCTACGCTTGTAACTGCTTCCAATATAGAAGATGGCTTTACTTGAAACGATCCTCTTCCGCTTTGATAATATTCCACGTCCAAGGGAACACTATCGAAGATAACTTCGCTTGAAATCATCCCCTTCCGCTATGATAACATTCCACGTCTAAGGGAACACGATCAAAGACAACTTCGCCTGAAATTATCTTCAGTTGTTTGTGACAACTCTCCACAATCTAGGGAACGCTACCTTGCTGTTTCGATGTTCACTCGTCTCTGAACAATGGAGCTTCTTTTGGATATGTTCACGCGCCTCTGAACAAAGAGCTTCTCTTGGATATGAATTTCTGAATGATGTGTCCATGCGTCTCTGAACAAAGAGCTTCTTTTTTAGGATTGTTCACTCATCTCTGAACAAATGAGCTTGACAATAGGATGTCCACGCGTCTATGAGTAAAAGGGCTTGAAAATACACTACTACAAAAAATGGCAAAGAGACCCGTTAATATATGCCTGAGAAACCACCTCACAACGAGTCTCTATCTCAGGGGTCTGTTTGATAAAGAGACCCGTTCGTTAGAGGGGCCTGTTTTTAAGGACAAAGAGACCCGTGGTAAGTGAAAGCAGGTCTGTTATATATGTTTTGAAATAAATATTTTAGAAGAAAAACAGACCTGTTATTTGAGGTAGGGGTCTGTTTGGTGGGCATTTAACAGACCTACTATGTTAGATAACAGCTCTCTTTATTCTCCAACTTTTTTAAAAAAAAATAAAAATTTTGCTTTTTATTTGGTGTGGGCGGGTTTGCATTTGAATTTTGAAAATTTTGTTTATTTGCAATATAAAAACTTGCGGATAAATCAATGAAGTAAACTGTAATTTTCAGTTTATGACCACAGAAATAACAATGGATTAAAATAAAATTGATGTGATACAAAAAAATATCCAACATAATATGCAACAAAAAAAATGAATTTACAGAAATTTACAATTATAATTACATTAATAAAGACTTGAATACTCCATTTTCCAACTCCATTTTCCATCTCCTTTTGATTGAGCATTTCTAGTGACGAAATCACGCAAATCTGACAAAAAAAATAAGACAAATTGCTCTTAATGAAAATATATGAAAGCTACAGTAGTACTCGCATAATTTTATTAGTTATCCGACAGAAAAATAAAAAAGGTAATTAATTATGTGACATTTAGCCATTAAGATAACGTACCGTACAACCAAAACTCTATTAAACTTATAAAAAATATAATTACCCAGATGAGCATAATAAGACAATGTAGAAGAACACAATGTTTAACCCACAAATCAGACATACCCAGAAACTATTTTCCAAAGCTTTCAGCCCAAAACAGATTAGAGTTACCTTCGAAAGCCAAAACAATGTCGTCCTCAACAATCTCAGGAAGAACCCACTTTTCCTTCGACCAAACACCAGACCCATAAGGCCAATTCGTCTTCCCAACTCGCGAATTGAAAAGGGATTTCAAGTAACGTCCAACAATCCGCCGGAGCGAGAGTGGGAAACGATCTCATCGAGGGAGTAGGACTCGGTGGAGTCAAGTGGCGCGTTGAAAAAAAAATTAATAATGAAAATAATCTGAAAAATAGAGTACCAAAAAATAGATGGAGGATGAAAATAATCTGAAAAATAATCAACTAATTAACAACATACTACATAGAAACCAATTACTAGTGATAACTGAAGAAAAAAAGCAAATGAAATTAGAGTTAGATGAGTAAAAAATAAAATAAAATAAAATAAAGGTAGTATAAATCTTACCCAACAGCTATTCGATATACGGTGAATGACATTAAGCAAAAATTCATAGAATTTAAGATTATGAGAGTAATCAGGCACTCTAAAGACTAGCAAATTCATAAACAAATCAGATCTAAAAAATCAATCATTTTCATCCAATAATAACTCACTTTTACCAAATCAAATACTGAAATTCAGTAATATTGAAATTCAGTAATATTCCACCCACATAAATCACAACTTGTATATATATGGCGAAATTAACATTGGTATTTCATCAAAAGATTCTTTGATTCACAACAAAAATTCAGAAATTAAGAACGAAAATCATAACAAAACTCAAAGTATTCCTTGAGAAATAAATTAAAATTGACAAACTCTGATTTTCTATGAGAAAGTGACGGTGAGAAGGACACCTCACACCACCACACCACCAGCGAGAAGCCGCGGAACGCCGGACCAAAAGGAGGAATGAGAAACCGAGAAAGGGAAGGACCCAGAAGAGAGAGAAATAAAGCGGATCTAGGATTGTAATGGAGAACCCATTGTTGTAGATAGAGAGAGCTTTTATCACTTTCAGAAAAGGGAAGCGGCGTGAAGAGGATGAATTGTGATGAAAATTGAAATGGGGAATATAAAGATTAAAGAGAAAGAATAGGGTTTTGTTATCAATCCTTTAAGTGGTGGGCCCTTACACATATAAGAGACCTGTTAAGTCAATTACGGGTCTCTTATTTTTTTTTCCCTCCATCTTTTGGTGGGCCCTTTGATACATAAGAGACCCGTTATCTCTAATATTAGATCTATTATATTAAAGAGAGTCGTTGAATTAATCAACGGGTCTTTTATTATAGGTTCCTTTGACCATTTTTGTAATAGTGATAGGAGACCTTTGATGATATGTCCACGCGTCTCTGAACAAAAGAGCTTGATAATAGGATGTCCACGCGTCTCTGAGCAAAAGATCTTGAAAGAAATGTCCACGCGTCTCTGAACAATAGAGCTTCGAAGGATTGTCCACGCGTCTCTGAACAAAAAAAGCTTGAATAATATGTCCACGCGTCTCTGAACAATAGAGGTTGAAAAAATATGTCCACGCGTCTTTGAACAAAAGAGCTTCGAATGTATGTCCACGCGTCTCTGAACAATGGAGCTTGAATAATATGTCCACGCGTCTCTGAATAATAGAGCTTGAATTATATGTTCACGCGTCTATGAACAATAGAGCTTGAATAACATGTCCACGCGTCTCTGAACAATAGAGCTTGAATGTTTGTTGCGATAATATTCCGAAGAAAAATTTCCAAAGGCCAACGCTTGCCGATCTCTAAAACTCGCTTGAATTTTTCTTCCGCTATGCCAGTACGTCGGCGGTTTGCTGCTCATGAACCATTATGTACGTGATAAGCCAACGCTTAGGCGCTTTAAGCTAAGTGAGACGATCTTTCATCAGATTGATCACTTATTGTGACTGTAATCAAACCGACTACTTAATCATGTCAAATTGCTTATAGGGGCTAACTGGCGTACCAAGGAACCCAAAATTGTTGTATAAGGTCGAAATCACCTTTCTGAGAGGCTTCGAGCTCTGTCGCTGCTGAAATAACTATGGCGCCAAGAATTGACTCTGTCGCCAGACACTGGGATCTAGCACCAGGCGCTAAAAGCTATTTCCAGACGCTAGATGTTTTCGTCTGGCGCTCGGGTAGGGTCTTTCCTATTCTGCTGCACCTGTATTTATTTTTTACTATAGAACTTTGCTAATCTCTTTAATCATCTTAGGGTTGACCTAAGGTTTAGCATTGCTTGACTCATTGACTTGACACAACTCAAAGCATAAACTTGACTCACTGTGATTGACTCGAGGTTGACTCGACTCAAAGTGTTTGACACATGTGTTAGACTCAAATCAAGGTGATATGACACGACATGACTCAATGTGTACATGACTCGTGTGTGCATTGTAATGTGATCGTGCGACTCGGAAATGCAAAAAAGCAAAAAATTTCCGTCATTTTTGTGGAGGGTACCGACTTTCTCCCGAAAAAGAAAGACGCAAAAAAGAAAGAAGCAAAGTGTTTGAAGGTGCATGTTGAATGAGCTTAGCCAAATGTTGTTTGATACTATCTCTCAAGGTGCAAGGATTAATTCATCCTAGGCTATCTCAACTGTTGACTCCATGATGAAAGTATTTGGGTAACTTAGGCACGGAGGCTAAGCACTTCGTACTTCGTGATGCAATGACAATTATGATTTATGAGTGATTTTGATATGACAAGGCATGCTTCAACGTTGTGTTAAGATTTCATGACAAAGGGTTCCTAAGGGAAGTATATTTGGTCATGTATGTGTGATGTGTGTGATAGTGACACTAAAGTCAGGCCGCAAGGGCTAAGTGTGTGGAAAAATATATTGAAAAGAGTCAAATGGTGGTGACTCTTAGGCTAGGTAAGCTAATGATGTAGGGATCAAGCCCCCAAGTCTAGCTCTAAGTAAATAGGGATGAGCATAGGAGATCCCTAAATATGATCATGGTGTGTGAATGTGAATATGAATGCATGTTTATTACGGCTGCACCTCGATGTGAGGTTGCCTACGTATCCGTTAGGAATCAGGCCGAACGTAGCTCTAGCCAAACCTCGCACAAGTATGTGTATACCTCAAAAAGGGATTTTTAAGGGTTGTAACGTGGTTAGGCTAAAGGTTGAAGAAGAAAGAGATAAAAGGCTCAAGACCCTAGATAAGCCCCCAAGGGGTGCAACTTTGCTATTGAATATTTGTATTTTCATGCTTGAGGTTTTCTACTCTTTTTTAGCTCTTTCTTTTGCTTTAGCATTTATTTCATTTTTATAAGTGTGGGCAATCCCGATCATGCGGTTTATCATTCACTTGTCATTCATTTTTCTCAGGCACGGTACCGAGCACTCGATAAGAGACGCAGTCTGACACATGTTCTTATCAAATACATTTTCATGTCAAATACATTGGAACACTTACCCTTTTGTACACTTTTATTTATTTTTTTTTTGTTTTTTCTTTTTTTGCTATTGCTTTCTATTTATTTTGATATTTTGAAATCACTTAAGCTTTTTAGAATTGCATAAGTTGCACACTGTCCCATCCCAAAGTTAGGTAGATGTAGGTTGAAAAATGAAAGGTTTATCATTAGACGAGGCTTAAAGTGGTTTATGAAAAAAGGATTGTAAATTAGAAAGGTGAAAGGCAATATGGTGTGGCTACAAGGGGTGCCTCAAATCATTGGTATACCTTGTGTTTAGTTCGACATGGATTTCTCTCTTTATTTTTCTCTCTTTATTTTTCTTTCTTTTTTTTTTAATGCAATGTAATGAAATGATCATATGTAAGAGAATAAATGCTCATTTTATTAAAAATGGAAAAAGAAAGAATCTACAAAATTAATCTAAGAGAGAAGAAAGGTGTCTATTCTAGACTTATTGGGGAAAGGATAAATAAAGAAAAAGAAAAAGAAAAAAAAAAGATGTCATGAAATCTTGTCGTTTGAAGCTCGTCTCATGTCTTGTATTGTTTGCTCCGACATCATGCAGTCTTCTCGCTAGCCAGAGGCAATGGGATCTTATTTTGGATTCCATCTCGAAGATCGATTTTCTGGCGTTGGATCCTCGGTAGGGCCAATAGGTTTGATTAATCCTCGATCGTAAAGACGGTCGAAAGCAGCATCGTAGGTCATTCCAATAGGTGTGAACTCTCGCCTGGGTTTCCTTTTAGATCCTTGATTGTCCATGGCTAAGACACTTGTAATCCCCCGTATTTTTAAATATTTTATAAATGAAAATTTATTTTATTTATAATATTTATTTGTTATTTTTCATAATTTAATTTCAAAAGTTTCAAATTATTAATCTGGGTCGAAAATTATTTGAACAAATTATTTTATGTACCTTTATTCTACAATTTATGTCCAATCACACAAGCCTAACCCATTTGTTTACTTAATCGACCCATTATTTTTATGAGGCCCAATCTTTCTTTTTACCCTACAATAATTCTCTCCTATAAATACCCCATGAATCTCCAAAAATTTCTCACACAAAAAGGTTAGTCTTATTTTCATCCTCCTTTGTTTCATTATTTTGCTTAATGTTAATTTAATTGTTTTGGGTTTTGATTTTAGTATAAAGATTATATTTTTAGTATCAAATTATATTTTAATGGTATAAAGATTATAAATTTCAGATTATATTTATGTTATAAATTTCATATTTTATGAATTATAAACCTAGAGTTTCAATTTATTGAAAATCATGATTTTAGGGTTTTTATGAACAATTGATTTAGGGATTTTGTAGTAATGATGTTTTAAAATTTTGGTGATTATAACTAATGATTAGTTTAACTTAATTCCAGATTATTTTGAACATTTAAATTCGTGTTTTAATTTTTAGATTTTCGTTCGTTAATATTAATCCCATTTTAATCCCGATCAGATTCTGAACTCATCCGATTTTGATGAAAAAGTAGTGTTTTCCATGTGGAAACAACGTTTTAAGAAAGAATCACTACCTTTGGTAGTGTGTACCACCCTCTCGTGGCCAAATTCAGCCTCTAAATATGATTGTCGGGCAGTTTTTGATTTTAACGAAGTTTTTTATACTTAAAATATTATCCTTGAGTTTGATTAATAAAATTAATTATGTTTAAAGTTAATTAAGCATAAATATATGTTTTATTGAAGTTTTAAGTGTTGGAAATAGTTTCTAAGTAATACTTTTGATGTTTTATAAAGAGGGTTTAATCACCCATTAAAAAGGGAGATTTTTAGGGGTTTTTATATAATTTTCAGATTTTTATTAGACTTTAAAATTGCTGTAATTTCATGTATAAGAGTGTATTTTAAGGTTTTTATGAAGAAAATTTAAAGAACTATATATAAGCCTTTAATTTTAACTAAAGGGAAGGTTTTAAAGTGTTGTTTGATTTGGATTTTGAAGGTTTTAAAGTTAATATTGTTGTAAATTTGATTGATTGGGTATTGATTGAGATATTATTATTTGGCTTAGGAGAGGAGTTTATTGAAGGTGATTTCTAGATAGTAAAGTGGCATACCAATTCGTTTATTATTCAAGGTACGTACAAGTTACGAAACCTTTCTTTTAGGTGCATGTTTAAGGACGACGGATCGAGAACTTAGTATCATGTATAGGGATGACTGAGTTAAATTGTTTGGTTATACATTGTGAATTTCGTATGACGTGCACTATTTTATATTGCAAGTATTATTTGTGCTCTAATTATGCAAGGTGCGCTTAGAGGCAAAGGTATATGATTGGTGTAATGATTAATTTATTACTCATTCATGATTATGCAAGCAGGATGAGTAAAGGAAGAATTTAAGTCTTCTAAGAAGAGGTTAAGGTTTTGGGGTGCCTTATGCACTCAAGGTGTTTATACACCGAGGTAGTAAAGGAATAAATAATAAATGTTGCTTGCCACTAATAAATCAAGAATTGAAATTGAAAAGTTGTTTTACTTGATTGAATTGATATTGGATTGATTGTATTGTTATGCATATGAGTCATCACCAAGTCTAAACCTGTAAATCACGTAAAGTGCAAGATGGATGAGCAATAAAACTCTGGATTGGTGCACTTCTGGAGTAATGACAATCAGGGGTTGGGGTACATGGGGTATTAGCCGTGTACTTTTCTCGAGGCCGTCTGATCTACGAGTCTCTTATTTCAAATATTTTTCAAAACTAGGAGTTAGGTGAGATCTCATACTAACTACGATCACGGAGTCGCGCCCGTGGTCGTTGGATGTTTATTGATGTTTCCGAAAGGAGGCATGGGGTTTTTCTTTTATTGATGTTCCAAATGGAGCATGGGTTGGACAACCTTGTCTATTGCGTAATCCAATGAATAAAAATAATGATTTACCTATTATTAATTAATGGATTCTTAGTAATATAAATAGTTGAGTTGTGTGTTGAGTCTATAATTTAATGATGCATGATGATTGATTATTAGTAGCATGTTATGGATTTCTTAATTTATTTCCCAGCTTGTATGTACTCAGCTTTGCTGATTGCGTGCTTTGTGTGTCTTTCTTTGGTCATGGCCTTCGCCTTTCAATGACCCTGTGACGATCCAATTTTTACACTTGTAATATTGGGGAGCAGAATTACCACAAGTTCTTACACATGCAGCATTCATCAGGGTTGTGGGATCTTGAGTAGAGAGTTGGTTGTTTGCATTTTATTTCTTTTGCAAGTTTGAATTTATTTTAATTCGATTTTATTCTACACTATTTCTTTTGGGTTTGAATTTATTTGAACACTGAATTTAATCACTTACTAAATTTATTGGGTTTTGAATAAGGGCCTTAATGGTTCCAAGTTTTATGACTTAATTTGGTTTCATTCGTTGGTTTTGAAACTTATTTATAACTGATTTAGTTTTTCCGCTGCTATTTTCTGATAAAGCCTTAACGTTTGAACACGTGGCGCTAGCACGCTGGTAATTCTCTTGAATATTGTTCAGGGTCCTCACAGGTTTAAAGAGAGCATTATTGGGGTGTTACAACACCATTATAGTCAAAGGTACTAACATTATTACTAGAGTGGGCGTTTTCGGAAAAAGAAGGATTGTCGTTCTTCTTTCCTTTCCACCCACCGTGATTACTATTGTTAGTAGCTTTTTGCTTTGCGAGGTCGTCTTCGATCTCGATACCTATTTCATAGACGGCTCTGAAAGTATTCAAGTTGTGTTGATATTTTAAGTGCTTTGAATACTTTTCTTGGAGATTCTTGATAAACATCCTCACAGACTCCTTTTCAGTGGGGACCTCAATCATCTTAGCGGAAGTTTCCCTCCACTTGTTGAAGAAAGAAGTAAAGCCTTCATTCTCTTTTTGCCTTAGCATTTCAAGTTGTCTATAATCAGTTTCGACTTGGATGTTGCACTTATATCTATCTATGAAAGCGTTTGCTATGGACTCCCAAGTGGAGGTTTTTTCTTTCTCGAGAGAAAAGAACCATCGCTGGCAAACGATTTCAAGAGATAGTGGGAACAGAGAGGGGAAAACCTTCTTATCGATACCCTTAATGTTCATTATAGTTTCAAAAGCTCTTAGATGAAAGTAAGGGTTATCTGTCACCTTGAATTTAGGGATGTCAGTGGCGTTGAACTTATGTGGAAGATGTTTCTTGTCCAGCGAGACCCCTTGTGGACTCATGCCCTGAAATTTATAGTCACCAGATAGCTTGCTCATACTTTCTTGCATAAGGTTCATTTGTTGTTGCTTCACAGGGTCATCAATTTTGAGGGTTAAAGCCTTTAACACCTCAGTCACGTCATTCAATTGATTCCTAAGTTCATTGACCTCTTCTTGGCTTGCCATTATCTTTTTAGCCTTCCTCTTTTGACGAATCGGTTTATCAAAAAGTGAGACTTGAATAAAGAGGTTGTCCTTGATTAATCGCCCTTCTCTCCTCGACCAAATACTGTGGAAAAGGAATTTGGGGATATTTATTGTTAATTATTTGACTCAAACTCTATTCAACATGCAATGGATGGAGGAAGTGAAGAATGACTGGAATAGAATGTGAAGAAAAATGATGTAGATGGAGGGATATGAAGAATTAGGAATAGAATGTACCCTTAACTCAAATGACGGAAAAGACCAACTCATGTATGAACCTAAGACATGGGCATGGTGGCATATACTCGAAGTGTGTTCTAAGGCTAGTGAGTGTAGGTGATATTTTAAGACTCGTGTCATGACCATGTGGCTAGACTATGTGACTTAGTGTCTAGACTCAATTAATGACTTAACAAGGTATGATTGACAGTAATATTTGACCGAATTATTTAGTAAACTGGTTAATTAGACACAAGGTGATGACTCGAGCAATAAATCGAACTGTCGCCAAAACTACAGGATTGGTGTCGCACAATGTAGTGTAGCGCCAGACGACAGAGCTGTCGCCAGGCGCCACACTCCATAGAGTGGCGCTACAGTTCAAACTTTGGCGCCATTGCTGAAGCTTCAGTCTGGAACTGTTTTCGGTGTTATTAATCAACAGGGGATGCCTAAAGTCGTACTAGGTCAATTCTGATTAAAATATTAGACTTTTATTTACTCAAATTAATTAATTAATTAGGCAAAGTTCTTTAAGTCATTGATTTATTAAATCTCAACACAAGTCAAACAAACGGTTAAGAAAACATAGTATATGCACAAAAAATAATGCACAATTAGTCAAGTAGGCACAATATGATGCAATGAGTTTGCAACCTGACCATGGCTCTAGTTCTCTAAAGTTCGGGATATGGTCTAGTCAATAAAGGGTCCATGGTTAATTGTCCGGATGCACCGCGCGGAAGCCTAACCGTGAAGGGTTGCCGCGAGTGGATGGGACACCGCGAGTTTTAGAAAAACTCGCTTCCATGGTTTGGTGAATTCAACATTATCAGATGTACCCTTTGTTGCTCAGAGCGTTCAATCAGGTAGATGGAGCATGAATTCCCATAGGGTTATGTCCATATGTAGAACACATATGGGTTTCAAAAAAGTGAGAAAAACTCAATCAGGAAGTAGGATCGAGCAAACAATGCAAAAAACTGGTCAAAATTAGAACGCATATTTCTGGCTCGGTATTGGAAGAATTTGACGCCAGCAAACAGAGCTTGGCGCCAGGTTTTAGCTGTAGCGCCTGGCGACAAGGCTGTCGTCTGGCGCTGCAGTTAAATGTCTGGCGCCAATGCTCTGGTCGCTGACGCTAATTTCTACATGCCTCAGCAGCTTTCTGTGCTCGATAAAATTTTCCAGTTTCGCGCAGTGTTATTTCAGTCCTAGTTGTGAAAGATATTTCTCAAATTTCCTAAGTGTAAAATCCTTTGTTTTAACTCATTACGGATGGTCTTTCCAATGATATCTTTTTTATGCATATAACAATAATGTTAAACAAAATTACGCACATGAAATAATTAGAATGTTTCGAGTCTCATCCACTCATTCTAAATGATTGCCGAAACAAATTCAGGAATTAAAATAGAAATCCTCCCCAGCGGAGTCACCAAAAACTGTAGGGAATATTTCAAGCGTTAATCCCCTTGCTTGAACCTCACTGTGATCATACACATAAGTACGGTGGCGTCCAAAGGGAAAGAAGATAGAGCAAAGAGTCGCCAACAAGTTTTTTAGGAACTTGTAAACCGTTCACGAGGTGAAGGTTACACCCCTTAAAGATCCAAGAGATCGTCAACTCCAATAAGGTCTTGAACCAAATAAGGGTTAGGGGATGAAGGTACAAATCCAACCTAAAAGATATTGAACCTGCCCTAATAATAGGCCTCTACTTTATTCATATCGTATTCATGTGCGCTTTCTGACTAACATGCAATCAATAGGATTACCCTAAACCTGTTTATCTATGTTGGTTGAATTTAATGCACAAATAAAAACTATTATTGGCGATCACTTGAATTATAATCAAATTAACCTAAACAAGATTATTAATTATCTTATTAAGAGTAATTACAAGTACCAATTCCCTTTAAGCATGCATAAAAGGCGTGATCAAGCAATAACGATAAATATCAAGCAACATAATAATAATCATCATCATAAAATTATAACAATTATCATAATAATAACAATTATAATAATCATAACCATAATAATCATGTTAAAGCATAATAATAGCAAGATCCTAGGCATGATACTAACAAGATTAATAACAAACCCTAGCATGTCACTAAGCAACAAATATCAAAACTTTAACCCTAACATGATACTAACAATCATAAACATTAGGAAGAACATAAAAGGCATCATAACAATCAATATTTGATATTAAAATTACCCTAGACATGATACTAGGAATTATAATAACAACCTAAGCATGATTTCTACATCATAATATCAATAAAAACCATTAAAGTACTTACTTTGATGCCTCATACCTCTTTCTAATAACAAAATACACACGTTAGTAACTTCAAGGAAAATAATAATAAAAAAGAATTAAACTAAATAATTAAAAGAGAGATTTGGGATCAAATCCTTAGAAATTAAAACCTTTCACGTTTAGGGAGAAGGCAACTTCGAACAATGCTAGGTATGTCTAGTGCGAATGTATGAGGAATTGTGTTTGTAAAAATCTAGGCTAGAAAGAAAGAGAGAATCAAGTATTTCTTGATAAGAGTTGGTGAGAATTGGTGAGAATTGATTGTAGATGAATAATTGATGAATGAAAACGGAGTTTTTAATACGTTATTTATAAAGAAAATCAGCCAAAAAGATAAAATATCAAAACAGAGTTTTGGCGCAGATAAAACTGGATTAGCGCTAACGCTGGCTATTGGCGCCAGACGCCAACATTAGCGCCAGACGCCAATGCTAGCGCCAAGCGTAGCGCCAGGCGCTACAGCTGGCGTTTAGCGCTGATTCAGAAAATCACGCGTTTTCTTAAAATCAGATAAAAATTGCCGTACAGGAGGAAGAAATCGTATTTCCCTCAAAATATGTTCTTTGATTTTAATTAAAACTTTGAAAAGTCAACAAAAGTCAATTTATCAATGCTAATTGAATTAGGAATGAAAAGAACCTTCTAGAAGAATCTAGAAGACTAAAACCATTCTTAATTGCATTAGGAATGATAAATCTATATTAGGCCCTCCCCTAGATCATTGGGCCGCATATAAGGCTCAAACCGGGCCCAGTTCAGTAAATTGGCCATAATTTCCTCAACATTCATCGGAATTGGGCTTATAATATATCGTTGGAAAGCTCTTGTCAAGCCCCATCCAACTACACTACTATTGGACCCAAATCATGGACCAACCAAACTGGATTGGTTGTTTTCTTAAAATAAGTTTTCAAAAACAGAGAGAAGAGAAAAGAAAGTAAAACTATCCGCAACACTAAACTTTCCACACTTTCACTTCATTCGATTATGATTCGACGTGAAAGGTACTCATCACTGGGTTTGGTTTTGGGAGACACAAATGGGTGTCTACAGACACCCTTTAGGATTAGGAACAATAAAACCCCCATATCCCATATTATGTTTGCTGATGATCTTCTGTTATTTGGTGAAGCTTGCCCCTCCACTTAATAAGTGTCCAACAAACCCTCTCCTACTTCTGGGATGTCTCTGGCCAATGCATGAATCATAGCAAGAGTAAACTCTACTTCATTCTCCTCTCATGCCTCTCCATTTACTAGAGACCTCTTCATTTCCTCCCTTAATATCAGTGAGAGTGATGATTTAGGGACCTACTTGGGATTCCCCCTCACTGATATAAGGCCCTCCATATCTCAGCTCAGTCACATTACCAAAAATCTTAACTCTAAACTCAATTCTTGGAAAGCCAAGCATCACTCTAAAGCAAGCAGAGCAGTTCTCATCAAACTAACTTTGGCTGCTATCCTATCCTACACCATGCAGACTATCATGCTCCCTAAGAAACTTGCTTCCTCCATTGATCAAATCTGCAATAGATTCTTCTGGGACTCCACCTCTGAAAAAAGGAAAACTTCCCTTATTGACTGGAACAAAATATGTTGTCCCAAAAGTAGTGGGGGCTGGGATTTAGGACTACCCATTTTAATAATGTTGTGTCTATGGCAAAGTTGGGATGGAAAATGCAAAACTCAAACAATCTTTCTGCAACTCTTCTTAGGGAAAAATATTGTGCTAGATCAACCCCTATCCTCTTCAAGAATGGCTCCCATATAAGGCAGGACATTGGGAAAGGGTGGGACATTCTAACTTCCTTCTCCCAATGGGAAATTGTAGATGGGAACCAGTGTTCCCTCTGGCTTGATAACTGGACAGGTTTGGGAAGCCTGAGATCCCTCATCCAGGGTCCCCCTTAAGAAGGAGAGGAGAACCAACCTATTAGCACCTTTACTTCCAATGGGAAATTCAATCTCTCACTCATTATTACCCATCTGCTCCCCCCTCACATCTCAAACCACATCCAGACCCTTGTATTGCCTTGCTATGGTCAAGATCAGGTTTTTTCTTCTCTGGGAAAGGGGACTACTTTAATGCTGATTCTGCCTATCTTACCCTGTGGATCCAACAACACAGTCAGCCCCAAATGCCTAAATTCAATAGGGTATGGAACCTCAATATCCCCCGTCAGTCAAATTCTTCATTTGGTTAAGCTTGTGGAATAGGTTATTACCTACTGCAAACTACCTCCACTCTAGACATATCATAACCAATGGATCTTGCAGCTTATGCCCTGGCACCCCTGAAACCATCACTCGTGTATTCAGAGACTGCAATAGAGCAAAAGAATTCTGGGATATTGTTCACCCTTCAATCTCTAACCAACTTGCTGACCCTGTCACATGGCTCTGTGAAAACCATGACCTCGCCTCCAACCACAACCTTTTCATCCTCCCCTGGAATCAAACCTTTGGAATGATTATTTGGAGAATGTGGCTAAGAAGGAATGAGTGGGTTTTCAATCAGAAATCAGTCCCTTTATCCTCTCATATTAATGTTTCCAAGTCTTGGGAAATTGAGCTTACCCTCCTAGGCCCTAAGTCCAACCAAAGCTCCCATCCTCAGACCCCTTACCAATACATTATTTTAGGTTCCAGCCTGCACATAATGGTTGATGCTTCCTTTAAAGAACAGGTTTGTGCTACTAGTATTGCTTGTATCTGCAAGGACCAGCAAAGTCAGTGGATCAAGGGCATTGCCCTCCACACCACTTCTAATTCAGCACTTATGGCGGAAACCATAGCAATCACTGCTGCCACTAGGGTTGTGCACAATAGGTTAACCGTACCGTTTAGCCTTAACGGTACGGTTAACCGTTATGTCGGTTACTTAAAATTTCGAACCGTAACCGTACCGTTAAGGAACGGTTAACCGCTAGCGGTTAACCGTTCCTTAACGGTACGGTTACAGGTTAACCATTAACCGTTTAATAAATTTTAAACCCTGCATTACTTCCAATAGTTCCAAACATCCAACTCTAATACAAACTTAAAAATAAAGTAATAAACAATAAAATTCATGTTCTAATTAAGATTACAAATCCATAAACCAAATACATTACAAAGTTTTAATTCGTACTAAGTTTTTTTAATTCGTACCCAATTTCCCCAAATTGATTTGTACACTAATTCAAAAAAAAATATATATTTATTTATTTTAACGGTTAACCGATGGTTAACCTTTTACTAAATCTTGTAACTGTAACCGTAACCGTAACCGTTAACCGCTATATTTAGCGGCACGGTTAACCGTAACCGTTTAATTTAAACGGTTCGGTAAATTAACCGTTTAAATGAGCCGGTTACACCGGTTAACGATTACAGCAAACGGTTACGGTTTTTTTTGCACACCCCTAGCTGCCACAGCATGGGCAGTGAGAGAAGGGTGGCAGGAAGTCCACATGATTTTAGACTGTCAGAGAGTTGTAAGGGGAATAAATCAACAGTAAAAGACAAGGGCTTTGATGAAATGGGGAACCATTATCTGTTTTGCAAGGATCTATTAAAAAAGATTGCAAGGGGAAAGCTATCCAAGGGGCCCAGGGATCAAGTCAAGGAAGCAGATGTGGTGGCCAGGCAAGCTATGCTACATCTAACACCCTTCACCAGGGATGAATGAAGCTTTGAGACCATTCTGGATATCTGTGTGCTGATTGTACCCCCTGCTGTATTAGATGTATTTTGCAACAATAGTACTATATCTTTTGGGAACAAACTTGTTACGTCCTCTAATCAAACTGTAACTTTGGGTGATCAGTCACCACTTTTGAACCCACCTTAGATGATGGTGTTGTTATTTGTAATAGGGCCTGGCCTTGTAAACATGTTGCTAATGCTAAAGTTTATCTAATATAGTTCATCTTTCTCAAAATATATATATATATATATATATATATATATATATATATATATATATATATATATATTCTTTCTCGGAATGATTACCCATATGACGATGCCATAGCTCCAAATTAGACCTTGCGTCAATAGCACCCACACGATGCACGAAATCTGATTTGCTAAAATAGTACAATCCGTCTCTCCTAGCTCCCGTTCCAATCAACTCCTTCGTTTGATCCTATATAACGCACATATAAGAGTTTAAATTGGACAATACAATTAAGCTTTTTATTAAGCTGTGAAACATAAGGAAAATTACAACTCAAATTAGGGACATAGAGCACCCCAGTTAGAGTAATTTTGTCTGACAAACGAACAGAACCAATAAGAGAAGTCAACACTGTATTACCGCTCAGTATCCCTACAAGACATTTAAAACTCTTTGCGTCAAAGTGCCAAGATTTTTCTCCTATAACATGATACCATGGCTCCAGTATCGATCAATAATCCAAGAGGTATCATCAAACTTATTATTCCAATGATTTTCAGAAATTTTGGTATTACCCACCAAACTTGTAATTGTCTACCATGGCCGGCCATTAGGGTGTGCAGCATGAGCTGCCGCACAGGGCCCAACTTTGATTGGGGCCTCAGATCATTAAAAATGTATAAGTAATATATGTTGTAAAACTATTCATGTATATTAATAATGGCTTAGTGGTTTCATGAGTTCTACCATCTTCACTTGCAAGTAATCCTTGGTTCAATTCTCACTAAAGTCTTTTTTTTTTACAAAATGTATTTTTTTTTCTTTTTTACAAAATGTATTTAATGCCTATGCTTATTTAATGTTTACTATTTCCAAAACCATTAATGCATTTCTTTTTCTGCCATATATAATAAATTACTAAACTCTAATTACAAAGTATTTCATTTTTTATAATTACAAACTTTATATATTCCGTATTTGTGAAAAACGACGATTTTGTTTCTTGTATTAAAAAATATACCGTGAGTAGAGAAAATTCATAAGCCAAATTTTATATTCTATTTTTGCACAGTGCCTCCAAAAAGGTTGAGACGGCCCTGTTGTCTACCATTATTCACTTGGAAATAATATGTCTTCAAGGTAAAAAAATGACATTGATCGAATTGATCAATATTCACCGAAGTTATATACGAGTTTAAAGGGGAACAAGTCACATGCGCGCATGCACACCTAGAAGTATCAAAAATCAATCCCATTGTCATCAACCAACTCAATCTAAAAACTGACATAAATTTTAACTTATGTGAACATATACTTCCTCCATTTTTTTAATATTGCACCACTTGTCTTTTAAGGAAGTATCACAAATATTGAACCATTTCTATTTTAGAAAAAGAAATACTTGTGTTCACACTACAAATACCAAATATACCCTCACTTTTCAACACATGATTATTTAGTTTGTGTATACCATCACATGGGCAATCTTGTATTTTTACCTTTCTCTCTCATCCTTTTTTCCACTACCAAAAAACTTGCGCCAACCTCTTATGGTGCAATAAAAAAAAGAACGGGAAAGTATAAAATTTTAGCTTTATTCAAATGTGAAATAGACCCAAACTCACCAAATTTAATTTAGATACCCAAATTGACACAAGCACACATGTTATACCTTAGTTTTAATTCCATCAATATTAAGAATCATATCTTAGAGTCAATCTCTATCAAGCTTGCATTACAACATTAGTTGTTTTATTTTATTTATTTATTATTTATTTTGTTTTTTATTTTATTTATTTTATTTTATATTTTTATATTTTTTGAGGAAAATACAACATTAATTGGTTGTTACACATTCTAATAATAATATTTTGTCATTTTTATTGTAGCGTTATATACAGGATTTCATCATTTTAAGAACAATTCATCATTTATTCACGAGATTTGTGATTTTCCTTAATTATAATTAAAGAAACATGATATTCGGATTTTAATGAGTTAATTGATATGGGGCATCCTTGTGTCAAAAAAGATATGGGGCATCCTAGCGATCTTCATCTATAGATGGTTAACGTAATTAAGGGGAACATGAAGAGCAATAAGAAATTCAAAATTGTGGGAAGATTAATTTTCAGAGCATTATTACAATTAATAATTGTATTAATTGATGATTTAAGATTAGTAATGACATGCCTTGCATTATGAAGTCTTCGATGATTGAGGAAAAATTGAAATAATTTATAAAAATTTTACTAATAATGTGTGTAACTAAGCCCGAATGTAA
Organism: Chenopodium quinoa; assembly: GCF_001683475.1. Lineage (NCBI taxonomy): Eukaryota > Viridiplantae > Streptophyta > Magnoliopsida > Caryophyllales > Amaranthaceae > Chenopodium > Chenopodium quinoa. Next base: position 7,377,439 of record NW_018744304.1, on the reverse strand, counting down.
TTAGCTAGGTTAGATTTGATCAACATGCAATCATGCATATGATGGTTTATTTACATAGTTATAATTGTAGCCGATATGTTTATGAGGGATAACTCAAGTGGTTAGAGCTCCCCTCCCGTTTCTAGGTGATACTGGGATTGAAACTCATCACCCGCCCTTGTGGCTCTCTAAATACAAAAAAGAAAAAAAAAAAAATTGTAGCCGATATCAACAATATTAAGTACGTATTGACAAGCATGAAACTCTTGATATTACGATTTACAAAAAAGACAAAGGTGGAAGGAGGTTTAAAGAATGAACAAATTATATTTATTTCTTATTATTTGCAACAAAGGAAAATTTTGTTTCACAAATAAATTCTCTTTTGTTGCAATTAATAAGAAACAGAGATAATATGAAAAATTATTTATTGGAACGTGTAAGGTTAAATATGTTACCACTTATATTCGTATGTTATACTTATTTAAGTATTCTAGCTTTTTGTTTTGTTTTTTTTTTTTTTTTTTTTGCCTTTCTAAAAAAAAGTATTCTAGCTTTTTTGACATTTTCTCTTTTACGTTTGAACTATAACCAATCTAGCTACGGTGTATTAAGGATTGAGTCAAAGTTTGCAAATAGGTGAGGGTGTCTTTGTCTTTTACAGTTTTATGATGACAGTGAGCAAGTGGGGTTGCTGGTGAAGACATAGAATCATATAAGGAAATTCAGCAATCTTTAAAGGGACATCTAAAACTGGAATATAGGGCAAATAAATAGGGGCAGATGGAGTAGTTGTTTAATTTCTTTATATATTTATATATATATATATATATATATATATATATATATATATATATATATATATATATATATATATATATATATATATATATAACTCGTTTAGTGTGTCACAGGAGTTAGTTAGTGTTATAAGGGTTACTTAACTTGTGAGTGTTATAAGGGTTAGTTGATTAGTATTATTACAAGGGTCACTCAATGTTATAAAAGTTATTTTGTTCTTTTATAAGCTGTCACATGGTATAGCCAACAGCACATAAAATGTGTTGAACGTTAACAACTTTTGTGTGTGATCAACTGACACACACCAAGTAACCCTTGATCGATGAGTAACATGTGACTGAATAACCTCTGACCGACCGAGTAACCCCTAACCAACTAAGGCCCTGTTCTTTTGAGCTTCTAGGCAGAGCAGAGCAGAGCAGGGGTCAGCAGAATAGAGCAGATTAAATTTCAGCAGAGCAGAGCAGATTTCAGGATAGCAGAGCCGAGCAGATTTCAACATTATTATTATTATTATTATTACTATTATTATTATTAATTTTATTATTATTAATGTTGTTGTTGTTGTTATTATTATTATTATTATTATTATTATTATTATTATTATTATTATTATTATAACTATTATTATTATTATTATTATTATTATAACTATTATTATTATTATTATTATTATTAATAATAATACTATTATCATTGTTATTATTATAATTAATGTTGTTGTTATTACTATTACTATTACTAAGTGCATATACTTATAAATGTTGTTATTATTATTAATGTTGTTATTATTTAATGAGTAATAATGATTTTACTTATAAATTTGTCTTAATAATATATTTTTAACAATAAAAATAATAATAATATACAAAGTATTACTTGAAAACAACCTCTTTTTTTTAATTCTTAAATTGTATAGAAAGATTTGAAAAATAATTCAACTCAATGAACTAACAATCAATACCCACATACATATAATGTTTCTACACATTGTGAATCTAATATCAAATGTTTATAAAAGAAATTGTTATTAATTGTTATTTATTTTTTTGAAAGAATTGTTATAATTATTAGAAATTATTAATTAATAATATAATTAAATATCAATTCTTAATAGTTTGAATGATTAAATATTAATAATGATAACTATTATTATTAATTATTATTATGATTAATAAATATTAATTATTATTAATATTAATAATTATTAAAATTATTTTTAATATTAATAATTATTATAATTATTCAAAATAATAAATTATTATCATCAATAAAGTACAATATTAATTAATATTATTGAATATTAATTATTATTGTTGTTATTATTAATTATTATTTGAAAATTAAGTAGAGCAGAGCATAGCATATTTCTTTTGAGCAGAGCAGATTTGATTTGAGCCGAGCAGGGCTCAACAGAGCAGAGTAGAGTAGAGCAGCTCTAAAGAACAGGGCATTAGTAATCCTTGACCAAGTGAGTAATCTCTGGTCGACCAAGTAACCTCGGACCGAGTGAGTAACGTTGACCGATCAAGTAACCCCTGACCGAGTGAGTAATCCCTATAGCATTAACAAAGTAATCCCCATAATGATTGTCCACACGGTGTGACTAGCTACATATAAAAATTTGTGAAAACGGAAAAAATCCAGAATATCTCACAAAAATATGCATGTTTAGAATTACAAATACATTGCTAAAATTATTAGATTTCGTTTGCATTGAAATCTAAAGATTCCAAACAAGGCTACAAAAAAAATGAAGGGAATATATTTTCCGATAACATATTTTGTACTTGCTTTGATGAGCCTTCATTACCTTCATACGCTTTGGTGGGAGAAGAGAAGATCTTCTAAAGATATGGCATGTAGTTGTGTAGAGAACATGTATGCACGAAACGAATACTGTAGAATTTAATTTCAATTATCGTAATTATTACCTTAATTAGTACAATATGCAGGTGGAATGAAGTTGCATGGTACGGAGTATGTATTATGTAATATTTCATCTATTTTTGTTTGATTTTTATTATATAATATGAACACGTTAACGGTGCATCACTATTAAATATATTCATCACATTACATAACACTTCAACTCATTCAACATTTGCTTATGAAACGACATAATGCATAAAGCACAACATAAATATGTAGTTTCAATAGGTCCACTATAATCATTTTTCCAGTACTTCAACTATTTGTTTTTATTTTTATTTTTTTTTATTATTATTTTTATAATTATTACTCCGTATTAGAATAATTATGGCAAAATCAACTCATGTTAGATGAGAGAGTTGGTCACTTGGCAAAATCAACTCAGGATTATGTGTGGTGTGATGCATGGTTGCCTGGGAGATCCTCGGCTATTGCACCTACTCCAATTGCTTCGAGTGACATGAACTTGAGGGTTATTGACTTAATTGATCATAACTGTTGTGCTTGGAATGTTGAGGTAATTGCTAGCAATTTTAATGAGGAAGACAGAGCAAGAATCTTAACAATCCCGTTATCACCAAGCTGCCCCACTGATAGGATGTATTGGTGGCCATCGAAGGACGGTGCGTACAATGTGAGGTCTGGTTATTGGTTGGGGATGAGGGGGGCTATTGCTGCGCAAGGTGATGATATGGAGGATGTATGGCGACTGATATGGTCTCTTGTTTGCCCCCCAAAGTTGAAGCATTTCTTGTGGAGGGCCTGTAAAGGCTTTCTTGCTGTTAAGGAACGCTTGTTTTATCGCCATATCATCTCGGAGAAGTTCTGCTCTATATGTAATTCACAGGAAGAGACGATCATCCATGCTACATTTGAATGTGTTGCGGCTAAAGAAATCTGGGCAGCTAGTAGTTTTGTTTCTTTAATCAGTCTTGCTCCTAATAATGACTTTATGGGGAGATTTATATGGCTGTCAAAACAGGTCTCAAGAGAGGAGTTAGTCACTCTGGCAGCTCTCATGTGGGCCTCATAGCATTGCAGGAACAAGCGAACTTTTGAGCAAGTTTCCTTCAATGCTATTGACATAGCACATGGTTGGGTTAATTATGTGAGACAGAGCAATGATTATGCGGTGAAAGTGTTTAACAAGGCTGCTACTACTGTGTGCCCCTCTGCGAATTCTTGGTGCTGTCCCAATATTGGAAGAGTGAAGGTTAATGTGGATGCTCACCTAGGGACAAACACTGGTCTCGGGGTGGTGATTAGAGGGGAGCAGGGATGTCTCTTAGCTGCTGCTGTGAGACAGGAGGCTGGGGGGTGGTGCGTGGATGAAGCTGAAGCTGTTGCTTGCCGTTTTGGCTTGAGCATTGCAAGAAGACTTGGTATTTCTGATGTACAACTAGAAAGTGATGCTGAGAAGGTGGTGCGGGCTGTCAAGACTAAGGCAACTGGTTTCTCCCCAATATACTTGCTATATTATGATATTGTTAATTTAGCTTCATGTTTTAGCTCCTTTTCTTTTTCTCAGTGCTGTCTTGGACATTTTAGGGGCCCGGAGCGAAATCTTAAAAAAAGCCCCTACATTAATGTTTTCATAAATTTTTATGTTATAAAGTTCACCAAAATTATTGATTATAGTTGGTCCTATGAGCATTTTTTTTAAAGCAAATTCATCAATCAAACCCTCACAAGCTATATTTCCAATACCTCATTTTTTTATTTAAAAAAAGTCAAGAATTTAAACCCAATAAAAAAATTAATAAAGAAGAGAAATTCAGTATTAAAGCTAACATAATACGAAGTAGAATTTAGGTAATTAAAGAAAAGAAATAAACTAAAAGAGAAAGTAGAAAAGAAAAAAGGAAAATGAAATCTCACATAAAAGAGAAAATGAAAATCAAAAAATACAAAACAAAAAGATAATTAAGCAAATAAACCAAACCCCTGCTTTAGTGCTTCTTCATTTCCTCCATTTGAACCCAAAAAAATCACTTAACCTAAGTAAGTTAATCTTTTGATTCATCTTTAGATTAAAAAGAAGCAATTATACTTGTCATTAGTACTACATTTCATAAATTTATCAAAGAATAGTGTTTTTTTTTTTAAGATATCAAAAAACAAAAAAAAAAAATGTGGGCCCCACAAAAGGGGGGCCCTGAGCGATCGCTCAACGAGCTCCCCCTAGTAGACGGCCCTGCTTTTTCTCATGTTAAGAGAACGGGTAATACTCTCGCTCATATTGTTGCAAGGTGGAGTACTAGAGGTTGTAATGAGTTTGTTTCCTTGGGTCCTTTCCCTCAAAGGCATTATATAAGTCAGAGAAATGGAGCGATGTCCCCATGACCCCATGAAATGCCCATATGCTCCTTGTAAAAAATAAAATAAATAAATATATATTAATTAATTAATTAAAACGGGTTATGTTAACAAAATTTGAGCAAAAATCACTAACTATAGTGATAATATCCCTACTATACGTCTATAATCCCTAATAATATATAGGTTGAAAAGCACAATTAAAGGGGAGTCCAACTTTAATTTCATGAAAAAAAAAATCGAGGGAAATTTATAATTTATTTTTAAGGTTGAATCATGAAATAAAAATAAGCACCACTCCCTCCGTGTTTTAATAAGTGTTACAGTTTGACCTAAAACACATATCGAGACACAACTTTGACTATTAATTTATCTAATTATATGTTAGTAAATTTATAGCAAAATTGATATTATGAAAGTATACATTATAACGAATCCAACAATGTATTATACAAAACATTTGATTTTTATAAATTAGTATATTAATCAAGTCAAAACTATTATGTGAATAGTGAAAAAAGTCAAACTTTACACCATTTCTTTTAATTATTGTGTACTGGATTACAGATACAGGCTGCAACTTGCCTCAATATCAAAAAATAAAATAAATGAAAATTACAGTGATATTTCAAACAAAAAAAATAAAAAAATGAGGAAAAAAAACTAAGATTTTTCATCTGTATTCTTTACCTAATTACCTCTGATTAATCACACAATATACTTCCTATTCTAACTTTATTACAACAATACCATTTAGATTTGCTAAAATACTACGCCCTCTATTCTATATTAGTTGTAGCTTTTGCTTTTCGAGAACGAACTTTGTCTTTTATCATATTGAAGCTTCATAAAATAAAAATATTTTTATCAAATTTCATATTTCCATGATTTATATAAGTAAATGTTTAAAGTTCCATCTCGAAAAGCAAAAGCAACAATTAATCTGAAATGGAGGAAGTATTGTAAGATTTCCCTACTTTATTATTATTTTTTATTTATCTCTTTTGGAAGTTAAGGTACTTGATGCCATAGGCAAAGACAAAGAAGAAGAGGAAGACCCAACCAAGATGTCCAATAACAATAATTGGCAGAAAGTCATATTCATAACCCAAGTAATCTTTGAGGAAAGCCTGCACAGACTTACTGCTGGATCCAGGTATTTCAATAAGTGAAGTCTTATCACCTACTTGCGAGGTCACAAGGCCATACAACGTCCATGAAACCGGGGAAGCCCAGTAGTACCATCTCCACCATATCGGTATTTGCTGCAATCAAATACAAGAAGCACCAAAAGGGTAAGAAGGTATCACAAGTCAAAATTGTTTTGCATCTGCGGCAATGAATCAGTTCCTGGTGTGTGTAAATAAGCAAAACTTCTGTCACTGATTAAACCAGATTTTCAGGGATATAAGCAAATACTTGTGTCACAAATTACAACTATGGCTAAATATCTACTGTTTTCCATTTAGAGCTAGCAAATCTTGGTTCAGCCTAGAAGAAGACCAACCTGGAGAAATGTGGGTTACTTTCAAGCATGCATGATTCCATTCAGTAAATTGAACTGAAAGTAATTTGAACCATAAACAAAATTGACTAAACTTGATTAAAACTTGATTTGACTGGAAATTATAACAAATTTTGATGCAAAAATGTAATGATTTGAGTAAGATTTTAAGACAAAATTTGAAATGAGAGAATTTGAATTATTATAATCAATGCAGTATACATTCTATCAACCAGCATAAAGAGGTTTTCAAAAAAAAAAAAAAAAAAAATAAAAAAAAAAAATCAACCAGCATAAAGAGACACGAGAAGTTACATTAGCAATAATAAGCTCATTAACCTGAATCAACATGCTTTCCTTGATAGGATCAGGGGAACACAGATCATGCAATCAATATTATGATAATACGAAAATTATAAAATGATAGCTCGAGATGTAATATACGGGCCACACTCGTCACCAGGATAGAGAGTCTACTTTATAAGTCTAAGGAAGTTCCATCCTAAAATCATACGGCAATAGGAGTAACCCCTTAACCTTATAAAGCATTTTACTCTTCTTTTTTTTCCTCAGCAATAGGAGTAACCCTTTAACCTTATAAAGGGTTTTAGTCTTGTTTTTTCCTCAATGTGGGACATTTATATGTATTGTTTGGGAAGTTTACACTTCAACACTCCCTCTCATATGTATGGTCCTTTAATTCAGTCACATGTGATGTTTCATGGGGCCAGAGTGCATTTTTTTAACTACCCCTCTCATGGATAAGTTGGCCAGTATACTCGTTACTCGAGCCATTAAAGGTCCCAAACTGTGGGTCTGCCTGATACCATGGTAAATACGGGCGCATTTGTCAAAGTCTACTTCATAAGTCCAAAGAAGTTCCATCCTAAAACCATATGACAATAAAAAAGAGTAGCTCTTTAGCGTTATAAAGTGTTTAACTCTCTTTTCTTTCTACAATGTGGGACACCAACATGTGTTGTTTGGGAAGTTTACACTTCAACACAAGATTTCTCAATCTAAGGCTAAAGTCAAATTCTTCTCTTAGGGTTCTCAAATCTAAGGCTAATTCCTTTTTATTTTATAATTATAACTAGTTTCCAAAGCCTAGCTAGATTAACTGCATTTCTGGGAAGAAATTAAAAAAAAAAAAATCAATATACCCTATCTTACATAGCTGTGTCATTTGCCATGACCCACATGGGTTTGTACGATCTGACAATACCTAATGCGACTTCAACATTCCTAAATACTCCTACAGGTCAATCTATCTCTAAAACCCAGCATTCCTAGCAACTAAATCAGTTTGTAATTGCTAGAGTGTAGCAGGCTAGCAGCTTATCTTAATACACAAATAATCTAAAAGCTAGTAATTTATCGCTACAAGTCACTGTGTTATAATGGTGATGTTACAATTAGTTTATAAATCCTTTTTTTCCAAAAGGTTTTCCAATAGTTTAAGTGTCATAGGACTATGATTATCAAGGTTTAAGCAACAAAAAACAGAACATTTATGTCTGAGATAATGATTATTTCTTAAATGTACCGTGCATCTGACATTAAAAATTTATAACATATATAAAGCATATGATATTAAAGTGTGATCATTATGAGAATCTACAAGTGATAGACAAAGCAATCCCAAGTTAGGCATAGTTTGAATATAAATAAGCTGTAGGCATCATACCGGTCGGGGTATCAGAAAACCAGCAAAAAGATTCCAGAGACTGAGGAAGAAACCCATCACAATGCCTGCAACTTGAGGACCGGGTGTAAGAGAGACAAGCATCATTCCATACATTCCAAAGTACATGAAGCATGTTGTTATAAAGTAGCAGAAATAAATGAATTTTCCGAAGTTCCACTCAAATCCAATCATTGAGTAGAGGAGAAGGGTGTAGAGAACTGTCTGTATCACAGTGTAGATTGTTTCTATTGCAACCTGTAGCATGATGGGGGCAGTGCAAAAGAAAGGAAACAGATTAGAAAGCAGTCTTTTTGGATTTAACATTCAGAACCTTGTTCAACTTCCTGATTTGGTTACCTGAGCCAATGCATAGGGCAATGCTGAATACATCCCTGCTGCTTTTTCACGATAGAATACTGTCCTCTCAATGGCAACAACAGCTTGCACAGCTGAAGCGTTAGTGGCTCCAAGAAAAAGTAAAGCGGAATACATAGCTCCTAAAAAGTTCATTAGGTCTTGTACTTTGGATCTGTTAGCAAATTCAGAAGTAAGATACTGACAAATATGGTAAGACATAACCTACATTTACAATCTACCACTAAAAACTAAATCAATGGTGGAATAAGAAAGACAATAAGAATTGAATATAAAGTCAAGAATTGGAGCTTCATCCTCAATGAAACTAATTCAATGTTATCTGACTTATCCCATTCACTTAATTTGCTAAACAAGCTCAGTTTACGTGAGAAGTTGAATTAATAAAAGATCTACACACCTAACCTCTATTTTTCAGTAATAAATATGCACAAAATAGCATTGTCCACAACTCTCATTTCACCATAATAACTGTAAACCATTAACCATAGGCTAGCATTCTTTCCTAAATATTGGAATTTGGATATTCATATACACAACTAACATCTTTCATAGTTGTTTATTATGTCACATCACTACTGTCATTAACGATTGCCTAAACAATTCTGTAGAACAATATATAGACTCTCGGCTCTCTTTGTTGATAAAAGAGGAACTCCTGATATTAGTAGATCTACACTGTACAAAACATACCCAATATTTTTACAAAAATTTATAGTTACATATTCATATTTATTTTTTCTGGGTAAGTACTGATGCATAGACAAACTGATTCTAATCACTTGCTGAAGCAGGTATAATTACTCAACTTATTGATTCAAGATCTATACAGATATTCAGGCTCTCTAATATTATAATGTGAAACTAGCAGTGTTATTGCCAGTCCCAAGCCTAGATAAAGGAGGAGGGTTACGGTAGGCCACTGATAGCCAGTGTAAAACTTTGTCACATCACATGACATGAGCAACAATGATTGAGAGTAAAACTAGGATGGGTGACATCTTAGTTCATGTAGCCAACCCCAGTTATGGGACTAAGGCGTTCAAGCAAGCAAATAACGATTATCTAGATCTTGTTAGACAATGAGAAATGAGTCCTTAAACAAGAAATGCAATCAGATCTTACATTTTACGTCCCTTGTTCCAGAATATTACACCAAAGATGAGACCGACAGCTATGGTTAAAGCAAATCGAACAAGGTTGTACTGTGGATTCCTCCAATATGACCAATATTGCTTCCAAAAACAAGCCTTAAATTGAACAAAGGATGGTTGAGAGTATTTAGCTGGGAAGTAGAGATCACTGGAGCCTGGTGACGGAATGCTGAGCTCTTCAACGAGATCTTGATTCTTCCTAAAAAAATATGTCAAAATATTCATCTCTTAGAAAATTTTAAGGAAAAAATAAAAAAAGTACTCCATAGATCATGTGATTGCAATATATCAATTTGTGACGAAAATAAAAGAGGAACACATACTGATAACGAGAGGAAGTAGCATAATAATTAGCAAAATCCATATCCAATTGAGTCTCTACTCGAGGAGTACTAATGTCTAGCATCCATGTGGCTGGATTATAGCCAGCCTTGATCTTAGGCACTCCAGGAATACCCTGCAAAAGATCATCACTTTAAGTGATCAACAAATAAAACTTCTACTAGAAGTCTAGAACTAAAATGAATATTAAGTGCATAACATTTTTTTCCTAAACTAAAAGCATAAGTAGAGACGTCAAACTTTAGTTAACACCTGAATTTTCTCTGAAATAATACTACCTAACTACCTTCGTCACATATCATGTGCAACATTTGAATTTTTTTATATTTTATAAATAATACCCATAAGTTACACACATAATATGCAACGGAGGAAGTATCTTGAAAATCTACATAATCTCTCTTTCTCACTCAGGTTTCTCAAATGGCTCACCCTTCTTAGAATTTTGTTTGCCATGCCATCGTAGAAGATGGTCTTTCTTTTTCTTTTTCAAAATTATTATACATGCAAACTTTATACGCTGCTAGGAAGGACTCTCTGAGCGAAAATTGTTTGATCCAACTTGTAGTCATGTAATGTATCACATCCTAAAAAGGAAATGCCTTATACAATTCCTATAATAAAATGCTTCAAGAGCAATTACTTGTCTTTTTTGTCTGTGTCTCTTTCTTCTAACCATGTACAATCACTTCCTTTTGTTTCAGTTGTCTAGAGGTCTTTTTTACTTGTATATGCAACTACATAGTTTTTTTATTACATGAAAACATATAAGACAATTGGATCATAATCATAACTCACTTCAAAGTATTCAATCAGTTCATGGGAATGATGGCCAAGGGGACCTGCATAAATAACTTGTCCTCCCTGCTTCATCAATAAAAGCTGCGATAACATATTATGAAACAAAGGTTAAATGAAGAGTAAAGATAATATATAACAAGGCAGTGGAAAATAAATATCATATCTTTGTGGCATACCTCATCAAAAGCCTCAAATATATCTATGCTTGGCTGATGAATGGTGCAGACAACAGTTCTACCAGTGTCCACTGTATTTCTCACTGTGCGCATTACAATGGCAGCAGCTCTGGCATCAAGCCCAGATGTTGGCTCATCCATAAAGATAATGGAAGGATTAGCAACTAACTCTACAGCAATTGTCAATCTCTTCCTTTGCTCTGTTGACAGTCCATTAATGCCAGGAAGGCCAACCAGAGAATCTCTTAATGGTTTAAGCTCAATCAAATCCATTACTTCCTCAATAAATATCTACGATACAAATGGGAAAAAAAAAATCAGTCGCCTGTAAAAATAATAATAGTTGTCCGTAAAAGATGACTGAACAACATAGCATGTAATTGCCTATCGAAGGATGTAATAAACCTGACGTGTATTTGCATCCACATCAGAAGAAAGACGAAGCCAGGCTGAGTACATGAGAGATTCAAAGACAGTAACATGTGGTGAATGAATGTCAGTTTGTTCACAGTAGCCACATATCCGAGCGAAGGTTGATTGGTTCTTTGGGTAACCAGATATGCTAATGCTGCCTTCAATATAGCCACCAGTCTTCCTTCCAGCCAGCACATCCATTAGTGTGGTCTTTCCAGCACCACTCACTCCCACTAGTGCTGTCAATACACCAGGCCTAAAAGCACCACTGACACCTTGTAGTAGTTGAAGGCGATCTTCTTCATAACCTCGGTTTTTCATTTCCTGATATAGAAAAACCAAAGTTTCTACCTCAGTCTTAGTCACACACAGTACCAATTGAAAACAATCACACAAAAATTGGTATGTTGCCTAATGCCTACTGCTATTGCAATGCTATATGCTATCTCTATAAAGATAAGATAGAAAACTTACAGCAGGCATATCCACATAGTAACTGACATGGTTGAATGCAAGTGAAAGAGGTTGGAAAGGCATAACCATACCCCTTCTGGGGCCTTCAACATGTGAATTAATACTCCCTGAATGCAAATTCATATCTGCATCCAGATTATTAAGTCTTTCCTTGGATGGCTTCTTATTCATTTTGTTATCATCATCATCATCATTCAATAATACGGTTTTCGAATCGCTAAAAGCTGTTAAAAAAAAAAGCAAACAAACAGAGAGAGAGAGAGATATTGTCATTAGCTTCCTTCGAGATTGAGTCTTCCTGTAGCCAAAATAAAAATAGAAGTGGATGACTTACGACTTAAGAATGTCAATGATAGAATATATAACAGGTTGAACAGGAGAGAAAACCCCAAAAGAGCAACAATACTGATCCAAAACCAATATTGCTCTTTAAAGAAGCCTCTAGATGCAAGGAGGACTTTACCAATGGTAGGCTCAGGAATTCCGGGGTCTGTATTAGGCTGCATTAGTATATGAATTAATAAACACAAACATTTAAATTCAAACGAATGTGAAAGGAAGAAAAAAAAAAGAGATTGGAAAAGTAAAGAAATTACAGTGTTCCATCGCTCATCAAGAAACTCATTAATAACTAAAGCATTCTGTCCATACATCATAGGTGAAATGTAGTAGCCCCATATCATCCAAGGACCAATATCACCTACATAAACCCACAAATAACGAGGCAATCAGATAACATTATAATATCAGATGATGCCAGATGTACAGATTATCAATTTTTGATACTAGTCAACAGCTAGAGGTACAAGGGATACCTTTTGCAATTATAAAACCTCCAAGGACAAAAACTAACAGCAATCCAAATATAGCAACATTGTTAGCGACCACCATGATTCTCCCTGCAGCTCCAATGAACCGAAAGAGGGACAAAGCCATCTGATGAATACAGAAGTATGCCAGCAACTGGCAGAAAAACCTAATTGAATAAGACACATTCATAAGAGGAGAAAACAAAAGCACAATAGTATAAACAAAGTGATCTTATTTTAAGGAATGCATATAATTACACTTATAATATTTTTTGTCAGTCTCACCTACTAGCAGATGGAGCAAAACCTATTGTGTAATAGGTGAGAATGGTCCATATTGCTGATTCCATGAATGATAATGGGATTCTAAGGACCCAACCTGGTAATGCATAAGCCCATGCAGGGTAGAACATGAAGTCCCTCTGCTTATAGAAGATTGGTAGGCGAAGAACTGTCAAGGACAGTTCAGCAAATCCATTAAACATAATATTAATGAGACTGAAAAATAGGGCCCCAAGGTATTTGTTGCCATCATTGATTGTTTTATGATCCATTGTCGTCCTAAGGAAAACAGTCATTGTAATTAATGACATGATTGTTATTTGTGTAGTCTTGAAGATGTATATAAAAGAGTTTCGTTTCATTAGCAACCACTCCCTCCAGAAACAAGCCTTAAAAAGCTCCCAATTAGAGATACCATATTTTTCTTTGACCAAAGCAGCTGGGTGAGCTTTGGGTTTATCAAAAGGAACTACAAGATCGGATGCTAGCTTTTGCCCAGTTCGGAAAGATTGGAAGCCCTGAGTGAATTCAGAAACTGAAATGTAACTATAAGGTTGGTCCTTCCTAAACCAATACTGTTCTTGATCTTTCTTGGAAGTCACTTCTTGGAGAAAATCAGCTATTCCTTTCCTCTCTGGGCATTTGAAGCCCATGTATTCAAAAAATTCGACAATTTCTTCACGAGGACCTTGATAAACAACCTGAGCTTCAGAAAGAAGGATAACATCATCAAAGAGTTCATAAGTTTCCGGAGCTGGTTGTAAGAGAGAGATGACCATTGTAACATCCATTATATGAACCATTTGCCTCATATACTTGCATATTTGAAAAGTGGTGGAACTATCCAATCCTGTTGATATTTCGTCCATCAGTAGAACTTTTGCTGGACCAACCAACATTTCACCTGCATTATGTTAAAATGAACAATGAATTATGAAATTAGATAAAAACTTAAATCACTTATACAAACCAAGAAATTCCATGTTATATAAGCAATAGCAGATTCACCCGAGATAAATACCAGTTGTTACACGCTTCTTTTGGCCACCAGAGATGCCCCTTGACATTTCATTCCCAACTATGATATCGGCGCATATATCCAATCCAAGTATCTATCAAAAGTTAAGAAACTGCAGTATAAGTGCTTCCTATCTCTGTTAAGTAATCATGATATAACCCATTTGTGTATCACAAACCTTAAGAACATAATCAGTAACCAGACTAGTTTGTTGGCCTGGCATTGCTATAGCCTTCATGAAGGCATCAATTTCAGGGTCCGGCTTGATTCCTGCTTGCTTCTCTCTTCTAGAGAGCTCTGCCAACACCTCATACCTAGTCCCAACCCCTAAGCATCGCCCTGAAAAATCTAACGTCTCTCTAACAGTCAACTCTCCATTATGAAGGTCATCTTGACTAATATAAGCACAGGTCCTCTGGGGAACAAATTCCGTTAACTCATGGCCACAATATGTCACCTTGCCGGTTACCTGCTTATAGACAAAAAGGATACAATAACATTAATCATAATTTAACCAAATCCATTGGGTAATGAGCAAAGTTGCCAATGCTTTAATTTTGTATCGAAGTATTGACAACTTGACGTATATCTAATTTTATAAATAAAGTGTGAAAAAAAGATCACCTTGAGGTTTTTATCCAGCTTTCCTGCAAGTGCCAGTAAAAAAGTTGTTTTCCCTGCACCTGGAGGTCCCAAAAGTAATGTCATCCTGACAATTAACATACCATTGCACAATGGAGAAACAATCTTCAGCACCAATACATTAAACATAGAAGGAAGAACACATAATGCAACTTTATTTTATTATTTACTGGCCGGAAAATCCCAGCTAATGTCTTGCATTACAACAACCCAAAATCTATATATTACAGGGCTATAATTACATACCTTATAAAATATGAACAAGTGAGCAACATATGACAATGGAGGCGTCTATTCCCACTGCCTAAGGTTCAATTTCGTTTATAAGGAATATATACTTACTGCCTGTCTATCTAGTATATACAACATAAAAACACACACACATTCATTATTCAATTTATCCCCTCTCTTACAGTCATACTTCATCTCTTTCCCTAAATTTAATTTTTTGTTTCCCTCCTTTTATCATCATTCCCCTCCGTTCTATCGATACGACCCGTGCAACAACTAATTCATACATCATTCCACCCACACTCATTCAAACAACAAACAACAGTGAATTTTGGAAGTCTACTAAGGTTTGCATTTACTATAGCACCCCTATAATCAAGGTGTGCATGTATAAATATATAATTCAATTCTCATGATAAGTGATTTATCATTTATACATGCTTCTGATTTCAATCACAACACAATAACTGTTGAAGAGCATCAAAAAAAAAAAAAAAAAACACAACTTGTGAACTTGATTAATTGAAAACACAAACATAAAGAAACTCTATATATTTGATTGCATGCATCATTTTTTCAGACACCCATTTACATTATTGTAGAGAAAATGAACAATTTTTTTGCAGTTGGGCATGAAAATTAGTACCTGGAGGGTTTGACAATCCCAGTGACATTTTGAAGGATCTTGAGGGTTCTCTTCTTTGATGGGGATAAACCCACCATTCCTAGAATTGCCTGCCATAATCAAGGATAATTTCAACCTTAAGCAATAAGCACAAAGCATTTCTTACCTCATTAACTCATTTCAACGATTTCCTGAGCTACACAGCAGATTATACTCCGTTTTATTTTTGGGTTTAAAACTTCTTATTTTATGGTGCTTTTCTTTTTTACTAGCCACAGCGCGATCAGATTACATATGCAGAGTTACTTATTACATATAGTGGATTAGGGGTTACTTACTTTGAGATTACTTATTTTGAAGTTACTCAATTGGTTAAGGGTTACTTATTTAGTTAATTAGCGTGTTTTCTGCGTGATAGTAACCCTGACTGACCGAATAACCCATGATCGACCAAGTAAATTAAACTATGAATAGGTAACCCTAGAATAAGTAAACCCGGCCACACTATGGCCAGCCATGTATGAAAATTTGTGTATTACTTCTTATTTGTTGTGCCATTTTTTTTAAGTTACTAAGATTTATTGATTGACACTTATTTTTTACTAAATTTAACTTTTTTTTATTTAATTTCATTAAAAAAAACAAAATTTAACTTATAAATATAAAAAAAATAAAAAAAATTAATTTAACGTAAAATTAATAGAGCCTAACAACAAAAATGGTCCTATTCAAATCGTTTCGACTTTTCAGGCTAGTTTATCTTATTAACCCAAAAAAAGGTACTTGTACATACTTCAAGAGGAAGTAAAATAAATATAGATAAAGTATTTAAGATTTCTTGAAAGATATTGATAAATAATAATTTATATCATAATTTTTTTATGTGTAGCTAGTCACAGATGATGGTTTGGTCATCACTTCACAACTTTACAATTAAACAATTAATTGTGCAATAAGGATTACGATGCAATTACTATCTGTGAGGGTTTCCGTGTGATGGAAAATGATAGAGTATAAAACGTATTCCTGGATCTCAACCATCAGTTTAAGCATTTGGTTGTGATGATCCTTTGACATGGTATCAGAGCCAGCGTGACATAAAAGGTCACGGGTTCAAATCTCATCCACCCCCACTTTCAAGTGCAATATTAAGCGCTGGGTATGAGGAGGGCCCGTGCTGCATCCACACTTCTAGCCCAAACGGGCTCTCGTGTGAGAGGGCGTAATAGAGTATAAAACATATTCCTACCAACTCAACCAAAAGCTTAGCTTTTGGTTGAAACCCAAGAATATGTTTTATACTCTATCAGAAAAATAGGTTACTCTTATTAACAAATGGAGTTTTTCTTTAAAGAGTATCCAAAAAAAAAAATTACCAATATGAAGAAATGGTCTGGCGTTGCTTTGTACTCTTATGAAAAAATAAGGGTAACTTTTTTTTGCTAAACTGAAACAATTATATTGATGAATTGATTTTTTTTTTTTTTGGTGAATTTAAATCATTTATACTAAACTGAAATAATTTTTAATGAATTGAAATAAATTTTATTGATTAAAACTTATTTTTACTAATCAATTATCAATCAATAACTATATACTAAAGAGTAAAGACACACCAGCAATGACATATGTCATCTCCTAGTGTGTATATGATTTTTGTTAAAAAAAAATTATTATACGTAGTATATAAGGAAAAAATCTTTCTACATATAAGCAATAAGTGTAACTACATACGAAATATAATAGAAGATTTGAATTAGATTTCCAAAATAACATATTGACAACTATAATAAAAAATAATAAAATAAAATAAAAAATAGTCCACGTGGACTATTTTTTAGGAAAGACATGCTCCCTCGGTTTTTAAATACTTATTCCACTTTTCTTTTTCGGCCGTTTTTAAATACTTGCTCCATTTCTTATTTGGAAAGTTTTTATAATATTTAACTAATTTCTCTCACCTAATGGACCCACAACATATTTTCTCTCCTTCAATCCTCTCCATTACTTTTGCTTTTTACAATTTTTTATTCTTTCACATATCCCACTACCTCCATATATTATTATTTTCTCTTATTTCTCCTAAAACTCTGCGCATTGAGAAATGGAGCAAGTATTTAAAAACGGAGGGAGTATTATGTATTACATAGGTTTATTACAAAAAGATTATATACTATGTATTATTTTCTTGTTTTTTTTTTAATTATGTAATATATAGAAGCTACAGGCTTATAATGAAATGTGAATATTGAATCAACAAAAAATATTTTTGTCATTTCTTGATTTTGTCATGTTTTTAAACCAGTTAATTGAATTTCACCGTACATGACATGGGACCTAATCTTGTTCACTACTTTTCTTCTTTAAAGTTACTAGTTTATACTGATTAAAAATAGTTTTCTTGAATTGACCTTATTTTTACTAAATTGAAATTTTTACTAAATCCATATTAATTTTATAGAGTGTAGAGAATATGACTTTTTTTTTTGTGAACAGTATATTACCTAATATTATTAACTAAGGGTTACTACTATTATAAACAAATGTGACATTGTCTTGTCAAAAAAAAAAAAAAAAAAAAAAAAAAGTGACATTGTGACCACACATAGAACGTATGATATCGCAACATTTTGTTTTTATTACTACGTATTTGGTGACTTAATTTACAGTAGGAGACAACACATTACATTAATTAGTTCACCATTACTAATATCGATTTTAATACTTTCAAGTACATAAATAGATAGATTAGGAAGGGGATAAGAAATACCTCGATGGAGTTCATTGTAGAATTAAGCAAAGTTGGCAAAGCTCTACTGCCCACATGCACATCCCCTTCCACGAAAAGATGCTCGTATCTCACTTCAATCTTTGGTATCTCAAGTCCCACTCTATAATTTTTTATCAATAAATTAAATTAATTAATGACTAATGAGAATCAAATCCCACTTAATTGACAGAATATATACATCTTAATTGTGATCAATGAATCAAAATTTAGTTCATTGGATTGTATTGTATTGTCGACCTAATTACCATATTATACCATTGGCATAGATTAGCTTTAGTCTAGCTAATAAGACGAAATTACACCTAACATAAAACAAAGTAAAGCTAAGAAAGGACAATAATCGAACATATATAGCCCGTGTAATAATATAATTTAAATAACTCTACAAATAAATAAATAGATTCATTATTAAAAAAAAAATCAAAAAAAAAAAATTTGGTTGATGACATGAAAATGTTAGTTTTAGACTCTTTGTTTTTGTCCTAATCTCTAAACCTTTTTTTTTTTTTTTTTTGATGTCTCACTTTTACTGAAATTAGTTTTAGCACATATCTACATCTTACCCATACATCAAACACCTATTAGCACTTTGTTAAAAAAAACACTTAGCTTATTAGCAATTGAATTTTCATAGTCTTTCTTACACTCATTTAAAGTCTGTTCTGATTGATTGGACTGAATTGAACTGAATATTTAATGAGTGAAAAAAATTAAGAACTGAACTGAACTTATTCAAACTGAAATGAACTGAAAATAAGATGAAGAGAACAGGCTCTTAAACTCGTTACTTTTTTTACTTTATTTCTCTTACTTTATCTACCTAACTTCCATCAAACTCTCACAAATAAAAGTATTTATAATTAACATTTGCATCACGTACTTAAAATGGTGTTAGTAGTCAAAATTACTACTCCGTAATAAAATCATAATTTCTTCAATTTATAAACGCAATTTTAAAATGCATCACTTTTAATCATACCAATCAATTCTGCTCAATATTAGTAAATTATCAAAATTACATCAAAGTTAACAAAAATTAGTTTTAATCTGTAAAAATCAATTCTTATTATCCATCATTAAGATTGATAAATACCTTCTCAATTTAATGACAATCAATTGAACATAACATCACATAAATGAAAAAAAAAATTGAAAATCACCCCTAAAAAAACCAAACAAAGATTATAGTAAACTTACTTATCCATTCTGTCTCTTAATCTCCTAAGAAACTTTTCATTATCTTCATCAACAACTTTAAGAATAGTATCAACTAACACCTTTCTATCTTGCCTTCCCATATTATGAAGATCAATCTCATTCCTCACCATTTTACCATCTTCAAGCACTCTTCTTAACACCCCTTTCCTTAGCCTTTCAAAGGTAGGAAGCCGTTCGATGGCGGCCCATCTAAGCTCCTCCTCCTCCTCCTCCTCCTCCTCCCATCTCCGGCTACTGAAAACATCACCAGGAGCAGCTGTTAGAACATCCCGAAAGCTCGGTGCAGCCGGCCCCGGCCAGCTCCTCCGGCTGCTGCCACTGCCCAAATCATCCGGAACCATTGACCCAAGTTTTGATGTTATGTACTCCGTAATAATCTCTTGGGCAATGAAATATGAGATAATAATAATGCTGAAATTTGAAAGTTAGTTGTTTGAAATAATAGTATCTTTTGAGGTATTTGTAAGTTACGTGATATGTCTAGTGCCCACGTACAAAGTATGTGTTTAATTTCCTAGAATAACTTTTCTTCAAATCTTGGAAAAGGGGCTATAACGAGTATTTATAGTGTATAGTAGATCAGATTTATTACTACTTCCGTTTTAAAAAGAACTGCATTAAAATCC
The DNA here is from genome assembly GCF_001683475.1 of Chenopodium quinoa. Lineage (NCBI taxonomy): Eukaryota > Viridiplantae > Streptophyta > Magnoliopsida > Caryophyllales > Amaranthaceae > Chenopodium > Chenopodium quinoa. The sequence goes on along the minus strand of NW_018744304.1, from coordinate 7,357,242 downwards.
CCACCAATTTGCAATAATATTTGTGCAAAATTAGTTTTTTCATATAAAATTTTGTTTCCCTATGTACTTTTATTACTTTACCTCTCCACTTTTTTACAAACCCCACGTAAATTTATCTTTTCAATATACTTTTACTTCTTTTTATTTAACTTTCTTAATACCCGCGAAATCAACTCAAATGGATCGTTCTTTCAGAGACGGAGGGAGTATTTTTTTTTTAAAAAAAGACAAAAACTAATGAACGTCCGGGGCACTAGATAAGATAGCTAAAAGTAGAGATATTAAATTCAAATAAACAATATTTACACAAATTGATGCGTGATTTTGTCATGTATTTTCAAATTATTACGGACTAGAGTACCACTTTAGATAATATTTTAAATACTTATCTAACGTCTTTGGGTGTATGTTAGCAAGATTTTTTTTAATTAAAAGAAGTAATTAAGTAAAATAAAATGAATTAATTAGCTGTTTTCCAAGGGATGGAATCTACAGCAAATGAGTGTGGTAATGCATTAATTAATGCGTCAAAGTTGGTTAGAATAGAGAGGTGATCATAACTCATATAATGTGATGTTGTGGTTTCCCAAAACAGGGAGAACATTATTATCTAATTATGGGGGGATAGAAGGATCATGTGCATATGATTGTGTGTTTGTGTGTCATAGTTTATATGCATTATTTTTATTCATACTAATGTGTTTGTGTGTCATCATAGACCAAATGGATTATAATAATGTTCTTAATAAGCATATCTCTACTCCGTATTTCATACTATATCTAGTGCGCGAGTACTTTAAAAAAGATGATGATTTTTTTCAATAGTTATAATACACAATATGTGATTTTGAGGTTCACCGATAACGTATAAGAGAAAGCTTTGAGAAGACTGAGAAAGCTTAATTATATTGATGAAATGATATAACTATTTATAGTGTTACAAAAGAATGAATAATCCTGATATAATCTCTATGATTCAGTCTTTCAAAAAAAAATGTTTTGATGATTCAGAATCAAATAAGATAATAAGTGATTACAAAATATAATATCAAATATGTTCACAGAATATAATATTCTACGGGATTTTATGATAATATCGATATGAAGAGGCATTCTCTTGATCTCTAAATCTCTTTTAGACCCTGATGATTAAAAATGTTGTATATTGTGTACGCTTTACAGATCGCTTTACAGATCAATAAAACATTAGTGAAAAAGTGATCTCATAGGAAAAAAAAAAAAAAAAAGAGTATTACAAGTAGTTAAAAAATTTAAGTGTTTTACGTAAATAGGAAGTGAGCTATTAAATTTATACTTATATATTTTTAATTTCAAATTAAATAATTAGTTTACCATTGTCAATTTGATCCATTTTCAATGGGATTGTGGATTTGTAGAAGATTTGGGTTTGATTTAGGGTCAAAGATGCTAGTATGATAGTATCTCATAGAGTTTGGTACGGGGTTTGTCAAGTTGCGAGCCAAAATTTGTGAGGCCGCAAAGGCTGTTGCTTGTACAACTCGCGCCACCCACTCGCTCATGAGAGTCATAAGACTCATAACTGAAGAATTGACGATTAAATATACTGCCTTCGGTTTTTTTTTAGTTGCAACTTTGAAATATTTTATATCTCTCAAATAATACCCCAAAGTTGTAACTAAAAATAATCGGAGGTAGTATATAATATAATACGTACTAGGATTATTCAATTAGTCTTGTGTGTGGATGTTCATACTCTTCATACTGTGCGATCGCTTGTAAAATAACAAAGTAATTTTTGTAACACTGATCAAGTAACTCATTTACCACTGACCGAGTAACTCCTATAATACCAACGAAATAACCCATGTGATAATGACCAAGTAATCCATATAATACTAACGAAATAACTCTGGTCCTTTATATAAGAACTTGTGTTTATATTAGCTTATATGGTTATACTGTCATTTTGAAGGTGAAACACTAAAGATAAAGACTTACAGAGTATTACTCCCTCCGTTTTTAAATACTTGCTCCATTTTTATTTTTTGCACTATTCATTTGTCCTACTTTGACTGATGTTTGTGATTTATACATAGGAAAAATTATAGTCTTGTGGGTACTTGTTGGAATCATATTAATAAATAGATTATTAATTTTCAATTATTAGAATTTATACTTATTGATAATTAAAGATATTAGTGATCAAGATTAGCATCGGTATGCGTGTCCAAGAGAAATGGATCAAGTATTTAAAAACGGAGGGAGTATTTTAGTACATTTTCATTTTAAAGGCGAAATATCATAAGCCATAGACAGTGGCGGAGCCACAGTATGTCCTGGTAGGGCACGTGCCCTGCCAGGTTTTTTCAAAGAAAAAAAAAGTTTGTCTAAATTTTGTTTAAATAGAATATAAAGTGCGTCATTATGTTATAGCTTACTAGTAGTCTAGTGGTTAGAGCTTTACCTTTTCAATCAAAGGTCATGGGTTCTAATCTCATGCCCAACATTTTTGTTATTTTTTTTCCATCTCATTGTTTATTCTTCTTAATGTCCCCCCCCCTTTTTTCTTTTCTTTTCTTTTCTCTTAATGTCCTTTTTATCCAATTTCCTAAATAACACAAAAACTTACCAACATAAAAGTTTAATTTGATCACATTGGGCAAGATTACTTTTCTACCTAAGATAATGAAATTGATGATATAATAATATGCTTTCAAAACTTGAAAACTAGTCAAGTTTAATTTTAACATTTCTTTTTACATATACGAGTATACTTGAATTATTAGTTATAAATCCTTATAATTAGTATTTTGGATAATCCTATTTGATACGAAAGATCTATCTGATTCCAAAACTATTATAAAAGTTTAAAAAAAAAAATATGAGCGAGGTTATTGTTTAAAGCCTTGAATAGGGGTAATAATTTATGTATTTTTGAATAATAAAGGTTTGACAAATACGATTGCTAAGTAATTTTGAGTCTTGATATCATGAACATTCTTTGATAAAAGGGTTTTAGATGATACGGTGCCCTACCATCGTAAAAATCTTGGCTCCGCCACTGGCCATAGACAATGGAGCACTTTTGGGATTTCGAGCGACCGACCGACCAGCTACAACTCTGCTACAATATCATACATAAACTCGTATGTATAAATCTAGAGTTCCATTTTATTCTTTTCACAATCTTTCCATTAAAAGGAGATTTGCAACTTGTGGATTTTATATAATAGAGAGTTTGTAGCTATAGTAGTAAAAAAATCAGGGACGGGGCAAAGAATTTCAGGCCCCTATGTGATTTTTAAACTTGGACTCTCGGTCCTTTTTCATAATTTAAAAGAAGGTTTCAGTTAAATGATACTTTCTCCGTTTCTACAAGAATAACCCTTTTAAAGAGTTTTTACGAGTATTAAGAAACTTTAGGTGGAAGTATAAATGAATGGAGAAGCTAATTAAAGTATATTGAAAAAATAAATTTATATGGGGTTTGTAAAAATGTAGAGAGAGAAACTAATAAAAGTTCATAGAAAAAGAAAAATTTACATGGAAAAACTAATTTTGCACAAATATTATTGTAAATAGGAGGGTATTTAATGTAAAAATAGGATGAACATTTTAGGACTAAAATTTGACCAAAATGGTCATTCTTTTAGGGACGGAGGGAGTTCTTTGTAAATATTAAATTCAACTGTGACATTAAATGTAAAATGACAAGAAATAAAACCATCACATTTTTACGAGTAATTTCAATGCCAGGCCAATCGTCTCAATAATTCAAGTGTATAGAAAAAGACATTATTATAAAAACGTTTGAAGCAAGTGTTGTATATCTAAAAACTTTGGTAATTTAGTTCATAAACAAGATACGATAGAGTAGGAAAAAAAAAACAAAAAAAAAACCAATTAACTAATCATTGATTGTACTAGTGAATTTGATAAATAGAAAATTATGTGTAGTTTTATATAAGAAATTAAAGATAATAAAGCTAGAGATAAGTGTAGAAAGAGAAAGGGAAAAAAAAAAGTAGGGGGAGTCGAACCATTGACTACCATTTTAAAACTGATTGCTCCTAATTTAATTAGCAAACCAAGGAGATTTCTAATTCAGTGTATACTCATAAAAAACTATTTATTTGATTTTGGGGCTCCTATGTTTAGGAGGCCATGCACGGTCGCTCAACTTGCATCGCCCTTTCGCAAAATTAATCCGATTTTAAATAATAAGAATGGCATGAATATGTAATAACTTGTATTTGGCCCGTACTTGAATATTGAGTGAATTTGGATTCTTGAATCAAAGCCGAAAATATCTTAATCAACAACTACTTTGACTTAATACTTAATAAACAACTGAACTTGAACTTACACTCGATTTATTGCTTGTTAGTTTTAATGGGCAATCGACCCAAATCAAACTAGCGCGAGCACTGAATTAATTAGATCCCAAAATTGATTGTAATTAATCCAACAAAACTTGTCACTATTGTCGCTGACCCAATCTTTGGTGACCTATAAGGCTGTAACCCCTTTTATTAGATACGATGTGTTGATGATCCATCTATTAATTGACACATAAGTAATTCGTAGTAATTTTTAACCCCTTTTTATTAGATACGATGTGTTGATGACTCGACTTGTAATTGAAGTAGTTGGAAAGTAACATAAAATCATAAATCGAACCAGGCCAACCAATTTTTACCCAACCATATTCTAAGATTGATTAAGCTAAAATTTTTTTAGGCTGTAAAATTTATTTTAAAATGTGTATGGTATATGTAGAGTCGTTCTCTTATGTACCAGCTAAAGTAGGAGTATTTATTTATGTCATGGCTTACGGTATGTACCATATCACTCAAATAGTCAAATGATCTCTATATCAAACTAAATGGCCAATTAGGTGATGTAATCTTTGGATGTGATTTAGTTGTTGAATTTAGAAGATGGCGATCTCATTGTAATTATGTGATAGATATATTGTAATAATTGTGGATAATTTTGTGCTTTGTGATTGTATATATAAATATATTAATAGTGTTGGACTAAGGTGGTGAGTAACTAATCTCATTGATTTATATGAACAAACTAATGTTTAATTTATATAATGGATTAAAATTTTGTCCCTAACTAGCTTAGGGAGTTGTGACAAAAACCCAATTAGTTTTCGGTAGGCATTGACCCTTTTTGATTTATTAATCTTTAAAATCCAGGTTTTGAAGCATGCATGTACTTCATTTGTTCTTTGATAATTGCAATAATATTTTAAGCTATTCACACAATAATTGCAATAAAAAACTAAGATGCATCCATGTTTAAGAAGTACAGTATACATGTTTCTATAGAATTAGTTTATCAATGCTTATTTTGTTATGCATGGAAGAACTTTTATGGCATATTTATAGAATTATAAGTAAACTTTTACCCTGATCTCAACGATACTTTAAAGATTACATCTGCAAAACCATATATTTACAAGTTACTAAAAGTTAGGATTTTTTTTTTCCTAGTTGTTTTAGGTTTTTGTTGTAATATAATGAGGTATTTCAAGGCTACAATAAGATCGAAAAGATGATTTTATGACAATGGAAAAAGTACGGTGTGTCGTGAAGCAAATTCTCTGACTTAAAAACGAAATTCCGACGCAACTGGGGTGCACTATTGAATTCACTGGCACGTTCTCTAAGGTTAACACACCACTTCCGCTCAAAGACACTGTTGGATGGAAGGTTGGAGCCAAGTAACTTATGCCCAATATGGAGTATTTGTTTAAGCTTGTGTTTGAAGGTTATGTTCAAGTGTATATAATCAAAAAATTAATCTTCCATTTATAGAGAAGGAAGGAAGAACATGGAAGATCATTGAAGAATCTCAAGCATCAATGAGGGGAGAATAAATCAGAATGAAGATGAAGATGAAGATTTAATCACCTTAATCCTCTTCTTAAAAATTGTGGGGGTTACAAGAGAACAAGAAAGGAATCCAAGAAGAAGGCAAAGAGACATTCCAGAACTTGGAATCCCACGTGCCCTACCAGGCATGGCCACTCCTGACCGGTCGAGCAAGCTCAACCAAATGATGTTGCTCACGCCCAACTGGGCGAGCTTACCCGGTCTGCCCGAGCACTTGGGTTTTTGCCATTTTCCTTGAAATCGAGTTTTGCCCCCTGGCAGCCAGGGCAAGCGGGATAATCACAAAATTACTCCTTGATAGTTAAGAATATAATCTTAGTTTTAGCTGATTCATACATGATTCTAAATATTTATGTATAAACAACAATGCCTTATTCCCAAAATGATTTAAAATCACCTAACATTAAACTATAAGAAACCTTTCGATGTCTTTTGTCAATTTATGACAATTCATGAAAACTGACCCCAACTCATATATTTTGAAGAGCCTGTTCTCATACGTTTATTTTCATTTCAGTTCAGCTCAGCTCAGCTCAGCTCAGTTCAGTTCAGTTCAGCTCAACTCCTAATTTATCCTTCTCTTATAAAATATTCAGTTCAGTTCAGTTCAATTCAATTCAGTTCAGTTCAGTTCAACTGATTTCAGTCTATTAGAACAAGCCCTAAGGCTATGTTTTTTATGGGAGATATATGAATTATTTTGTACCGGTCCTTTGAAAAAGAGGACATGATTGATCTTATTGCCATTGTGACTCTTACTTTCTTTTGTGGCATGATATGGGATATGATAATCAAATGGTTGACATTCAAGTATCTAAGATCAATGATGTATATACGTGTAAACATAGAATGAGATGCCTTGGATGACTTTTTTCTCAACTCTTATAAATTGTAAAACCTTGTTTATTAATTTTTTTCTAATAAATTTTTTTATTATAACCCTATATCAGCCAAAATTTATCTATTTTAAAATTCTATTTATTAGGATTAATATTTTGACATTCGCCAATAAAGATCATGCTCATTACTAAAACCTCATTGATCCATTTAAAATCCTTTAACCTTAATTAAAATGTTATATACATTCAGATATCCCGTTCGATAACCAGGTCTGAACTGCATTATGATCAATTGATCGATCGATGATCAGAAAAATAATAATTTAGCAACAAGTGGACAGAGAACACGATGCAACAGCATTATTCAACATAATTAAAAAAGTAGCCGGGTACGTCGGAGGTTCCATGAATATCACTGGCGAGAGTAGCATGGAGTAACGTAAGATGGACAGAGTGTACGGACGCAACACCCCGAAATTGTAGGGATTCTTCCAAAGATATGCTCCTCCTCTATTAATTCTTCATTTCCTACTTTAGTATTATTATTTTGTTATTCTGAATTAAGTTGACAAATCTGGCTTCAAAAAAAAAAAAAAGTTGACAAATCTTATTTTTTAAATACAAATGTTGAAAAACCTCTTCCCCATAAATATTTCTTTATGAAGTGGTTTTTTTTTTTTTTTCTACTTTAATTTAAATAAAATATCGTTCAATTAAGTTGACAAACTCAATTCTCTCTATCACTTGTTTTGTTAAATAATAGAAGTTGACATATTTTACTTTTGCATTCACTACTTATGTACATGTTCTTCATTATCAAATTTGACAATTAAATTCCCTAGGAAGCCTCTTATGCCGACTTATGACAAATTCATTATTAGGATACTAGAAATGTAGGAATTTTTTTTTATTTTTTATTTTTTTTTAATAATTTGACGCATTTTCATTTTTACACTATTTAAGATGTAAACTGAGTATGAGAAAAAAAAATGTATTCCTCACAACATCTTTGTTAAGACTTGATTTGTAACATTGATAACTTCAATTATATTTTTAAAAAAAAAACATATTACGTACATATAAAAAGATTATCTAAATGTATAATTGTCTTTTCAGATACTAGTGGAGGGATATACGCGTCTTTTTATGTACTAGTTGAGGGGTACATGTGTAATTTCCTCACCAAACAGTAAAAGCAAAGGGCAAACAATAATTGGACAGCTCACCAAAAGTATTGAATAAATGACCTTGTTTTTTCAATATATTTACAAAAATGCCATCAAATTAACAAAAATCCGTATATCAGGCAGATTAACTGGTATTTTCCAATATAAAAACCAGTGTAACAAGATCCTACATCTCTACATGAATACATTTTTATTAAGTATAAATAAATAAATAAAAAAAAGGAAGTCAAAGTAAGTGATATAAATAATATTTTAAAGTCAAAACTTGTCAACTTATCATTTAAAAAAAAAATTGTCAATTTATGTAAAACTTTAAAATAATAATAATAATAATTTATACTTCATATCATCTTGTTAAAAATTCTTGTATGAGACTTATAACAATTAGAGTCTCCAATATCTTTTGATACATATTAGAGAGAATTTTTAAGTTTCTCAACATGAGAAAAAAATATGTAATAAATGCATTTTTATATTGTTCAATGACTAAATCACTACTTTGCCTGTAATTTTACATCTTAAGAAACAAAATACAATTTTTTTTTTTTTGACACAAAGAAACAAAATTCTTACTACGGCTTGTAGTATTTTGAGACACGGCCTCCATGCTACTATGCTAGACGCACAATATGCATTGTACTATTGAAAAAAAAATAAAATAATTCTAGTTTCCGTAACGAGTTTTGTTCCTAGACAAATCTCTTTTCTCGTATCCGGTATACATGCCCCTTGTATGAGAAAAGTATATGAAATATGAAATGACTTTTCTAATTCTCTTTTCCGGAGAAATCTAATTAAGGATCTGTTTTGATACGATTATTTTCAGTTCAGTTTAATTCAGCTCTAATAATTAAGTTCAGTTCAGTTCAGCTCAGTTCAGTTTAGCTTTAATAAGTTCAGTTTAGTTAAGCTCTTAATTTCCTTCTCTTATAAAATATTCATTTCAGTCCAGTTCAGTTCAGCTCAGCTCTAATAAGTTCAGTTCAGCTCAGCTCTAATAAGTTCCGTTTAGTTCAGTTGAGTTCGTTTCAGTTCAGCAATAATAAGTTTATTTTAATTCAGTCAATGAGAACATGCCCTAAGTTCATCAGGCTAATTTACATGGGATGTAAATTAGGGGGTATTAATCTCATTTCAGTTATTTAATTGGGGGTATTTTTGTATTTTCATCTTTCTTCCTCCACTCTCCAATTCCCATCCACCTTCTTCCTCCAAGCCAGTAAATCTGCACACCAACGATATCATACCACCACCTGTGGCGGTTCAAAATGCCGCTGCAATGGTAAGGCTTTTCCCTAAGGGGTTGATATGGCCCTAATTTACACCGTTTGCTACTAGGGTGTCTTTTTGTAACCGCCGCTTCGGGGTCGTTGTTGTAAAGAGAATCACGGGGCTGTGATGGTGATGGACGCGAAGATGGTGGTGGTAGCGATGGACTGTGATGGTGATGGACGCGAAGATGGTGGTGGTTGCGATGTATTGTGATGGTGATGGCGGCTGAGAAGAAGATGGTGGTGGTTGTTGTTTTGTTACATGCCACCGTTATCGGTTAAAAAAAACCGAACAAATAAATATAATATTAATTGCAAGTATGGTGTACGGCCCACACCAGCGGCTGATCGTTACTTGCCACCGTCACTAACGAGAATTTTGCATCGGTTAAAAAAAAACCCGAACAAATGAATATAATATTAATTACAAGTACGGTGTACGGTCCACACCAGCGGTTGATCGACAAAATTTCGTCAATCAGGTTATATCAATGCTATAGTAATGCACGGAGAATCAAGTCTCAACAACATTTAAAGGTACGCATATACTGTAATTTTATTACATGATTGCATTACATAACTGTAGGCAAAAGAGTTATATACAATATATTACCACAGCAGAAAATTACTCTAAAACTGATTTAATTTACGGCGGCTACCAGACTTGATAGATAATTTAATCCCGTAACTTCAAACAATAGAAACACAAGTTTCACTCATGGATTCTAGATTGTGTTAAGAAGATGACATCCTATCAAGTTAAGTTTAACTAATGAAGCACGATGCAGGTAATAAGCTTCACAGGAAGCATGTTGAGGATTTCTGTTTTCTTCTGCCTTCTTGCATCCCACAAATTACCTTCTAAAGTACATTCTATGAAACACTCAGTAAGCTCAAAGAGAAAAAACTCAGTGGAAGAATAAGCAGCTCTGCCGCTGCATTGATTCTTGCATGATGTAAGGCTTTCGTCTGCAGCCATAGCTCATCTTGGTAACTCAAGCATGAAGCTTTTCTTTTTTGGCTTACTCATCAATCACACCGACTAAGAAAATCATTTCACAGTGTAGTTTATGCGATTCTTTCTTTCACGACTGTCCTCTGGAGGCTGGAGCTGTTCCACACAAGTACTAGGGTTTCCTTATGCACAGGCCGCTTCTGAGCCCCTACATGATAGAAGTCTAATGTGCATTTTCGCAGCTTGCATCTTGAAATTTTCACATTGCTAAGTGAGTACTTGTCAGCAAACTACAACACCAAAAGAATGAGCACATGAAAATATGAAATCCCTTCTGATTTATTAAGGGGAAAAAGCGATTCCCAGTAAAGTTATACTGCATTAAAACAATGAAAAATAAAGCTAAGACATAATTTGCCAGTATACGTAAACATGGACCACTTTTGATGGAATTAGTAGGCAGTAGATTCTAAATTACTTCACAAATTAACATGTGTGAGGAATGAATCCATTTATACAGATCAAGGAAAACTACCAGTGACAAAGGGTCTAATTGATTTACTGGCCTGGTTACGCAAATTCCTAAGATAGTGCAGTTATCTCACACTGCCCACCCCTACTTTTGGAAACCTCTTTCTAAGACAAGTGGTGGCCTATTAAAAATTGAAGCATTTTGGAGGGCATCATAACTAATCAATGGTTCAAACAAGAAGTCATGCATTTGGCCACATTTATGCAGTAGTAAAGCAACTGATAGCGATCCATGTGCATATCATCCACGAAATACCTACATATTCTCGCAATACAAATGAAATATTCATACTAAGACATATAGTCAGCAGATTATACTTTTAATAGGGGTTTAACAGAATAACCTGTAGCCACAGCCAAAGATGTCACACAACAGCATAATATACTAACATTTTCAATGACAATTAAAAAAATGTTCAAATAGTCGCAAAAGAGGGGCATGAAATGCTTGTCAACTAATTTAATTAAACCAGGCAGGGAATGTTATTAATATAAGATCAGAGTACCAAACATATTATGTTAAACACTGAGATTAATTATAAAGCAAGTAATATTGGGTTTGCCACTCACATGTGGCAGATCAAAGTCACCTTCACCTGCATCACACCAATCTAATGAAATGCTTCGAAGCATCGGCAGCTGTTACAATCAAGAAAAAGGATTTCATATTAATTCTAGTTTAACATAAAATTCCTTTAGAAGGATGTTTTAGTATTACAGAGAAGAAAATTTTTGCGATGCATTTATGGCTCCAAGGTGGCAAAACTACAGGAATAAACTTACTCTCGAAGCAGCATCAAGTATAAAGCTTTTCTTGATTCCAGGACCCTGCAACCAGCATTTCATAGTTAAATATCCTCCGTATGTTACTTCAACAAGTCTCTCAGAGCATATAATAAAAACTTGATGAACAAAATATGACTGTAAAATTTCCCACTCTCCCTTCCTAACTCCATCCCATAAACCTGGCAAAGTTGAAGATAAATGAATAGCTCATGACAGAAAAGGGACAGTCTGAGGGCATGCGCATGGGTGGGGGGGGGGGGGGGACGACATGTTCTCAAAATTATATGCAACCCTTCTGGGTTTATTTTTTATTTTTTTATATGTTCCTGTGTAGAATCTTAGCAATAGTTCATAATTTGAGGGAATCTTTTAAATTATTCCTTATATTACATTCGTTTAAAGTTCTTAACACTTTCATTTGATTTAAACAATATATAAAAGTTTCAAAGGGGTTGGTTGTGATAGTTAGAAAATGAAAGAGGGATGAACAAGACTTATTTCCTTTGTCGTCGTTTGTTATGACTTATTCAGTTATTCATCATTTCTTTACACGACTACCAAACTCCTCTACTTTAATTCCCTACCCCCACATGGTTTTCCATTCCCTTTCATTGTTTCATTAATGTACCAACATCACCGCCCAACCCAAAATTCCACCCATAATCACCTCACCCACACTACCCCAACACTGCCACCTCTACCCAATAAAAAATCACATCTGCCTACCCTGAAACCAATACCGCCCACCCTTATATAACCCCCACTCCTGAGACCAATTACCGAAACGTTTGGAAAATATGATTGAGGCATATTTTTTTTGTTATTTAGAGCTTTTAAAATATCTTTAGGTAATCTTTTAAAATAATCTTTTAAAAAAAAAAAAAAAATCTTCAAGTAATTTTCTTTCTATTTCTACATTCTTATCTTTATAGCTCCTTTGAGCCTAATTTCTTTCTATTACTTTTTTTTAAGGCGATATTCCCTTTTACTTATTCCTTATTTTGTAACACACAGTGTTTGAAAAAGCGCGCCAAAGACGCTAAGGCGCAAGGCAAAATGGGGTAAGCGCTTAACTTGGTCTGGCGAGGCGTTTTTGGTAAGGCGCAACCTAGGCACATGAGGCGTACCAAAAGCGCAAAAGGCACAAGTGAGGCGCACTTGGAGACATTTCTGCCAAAATTTTTAAGTGCTTGTACATTGCGCCTCATTGCAAAGAGACGCACTAAGGTGCACCTAGGCGCTGCATGACCCTTCTCGCTTTAGCACGACTTGAGCTTTCTTATACATTGGTAACACGTTATCAACACCATTGCTTTAGTTATCCAAAATCGGAGGAATCCATCATTAAATAATTTAACATGGAATCATAATCATCTATGAAAGTTTTAAGAACAATTTTACCTAAGTTCTTACAAATTTTGATGAACCATGCATCTACTAATTACGTATTCATATTCTTTAGCTTAAGATAATATACATATAATGTACTTCGTGAAAGATCACACATTCACGTACACACTGATTCGTAATTATATTTTTTGATTTTTGTAATAATCATGTATATGTATGTTAGCACGTAATATCTTTTGTAATTTTGATTATTGTTACCCGGAATGCGGGACAATAGTGCATTCCCCGTACCGAAATGTCCGTACCATTCGCGGTGGCTCACGATCTGATTCATCCATGACAGGAACTGAATTTCAGGTATAATAAAGCTTAAAACACTTCAAAGGTTTCATGAATTGATGAGGGAGATGAAGAAATGCGTAAAGTGTGATAAGAAAACAAGTCTAGAGCAATAAATAAAGATTATGGACTCCCATGACCCAATGTTCCCTTCTCTTTCTAATCCTTTCTTCTTCTTACTTATAAAGCTGTATAGCATGGGCAATCAAGCAATACATTAATTACAATTTCTAGCTTAATTTTTTTTAATTTTTTTTTTTTTGAATTGTATGTGTAATTAATTTACGGTAAATATCAAATATAAAATTCAAAATTAACAAAACACTATTAAAATAAACGGCCATACGTTCCGGGAACTCTAATGGCTACAGTCCACGTTTCCGTTCCCGTACCAAGTTCCGCAACGTCCCACATTCCATGTAATGTTGATTTTGATATCATATGATATTGTGTTAATGGATAAGTATTATAAGTCACTTTTATTGATTATAAAACTCCTACATATTGTTATGTCAGACTTATATTTGAGTTTTCCCAACTTAGTTTAATGCCACTTTTCCCGAAAACATATTTCCTTTGTATTAGACTTCATATATTAGGAGAATGTTAGACTTTATATAAAATGACCCATATTGTACTTTATAACTTGATTACCACTTGTGAGTACACAAGTAACTTCTTCTATATTTTATTACGATTGCTACTGATTTAATTTATTATCATGACTCTGTTTTAGTGATGCAACATTTTTTATTTTTATTCATGCATTACTCTTGAATAGTGTTAGATTATATAAATAATCTCTTATAATTATTTTGTAATTATCTTGTATATCTTATAGTCAAAGGGCTATCAATTAGTTCCTTATTAGTAGCCTATAGTTATGCCTAATTCAAGGCTCATAGTTAGGCTCATAGTTTGGATATAACTGACCTTGGTGATTAATAATATTCATAGCAAATATTCAACAAGAAGAACTTGTGATTAATAATTTCTTCAATTGGTGATTAATAATTTCTCCTCCTAGTATTGGGAAAGGAGCAATTATTGATGATGGTCAAATTGAAGAAACAATTTCCGAAGAATGTCCAAAAGAGACTTTAGACATGATACAAGAAGAAATGAAGGTACTCGATAATGAAGAAATTTCAACCAATAATATCAAGTCTGGAATTACATGGAACTGAAATCAAATCTACATTGATGATGTTTTTGCATACAATGTAGCATTAGATGTTAATGTTATGGATAATAATGAGGATCATGAACCAAAATCCATTGAAGTATGTAGACAAAATTGGCAAAAATGGAAAGAAGCAATTGAAATAAAGATGTAAAGCCAATGGGATATAAATGAGTCTTTGCACGAAAGAGAAATAAAAAGGGTGAAGTTGTAAGATATAAAGCACGATTAGTTACACAAGGATTCTCGACTTGGCATTGATACTCTCCTGTGGTGGACCTGAGGTAGATGCAACTATTTTTAGATTTCTGATTAGTGTGAGAATAAGAGGACTTGACCTATGTTTGATGGATGTAGTCACAAGTTACTTGTATGGCCCACTAAATAATGACATTTATATGAAGCTCCTGAAAAGATTTAAGCTGTGAGAAGCAGCAAAAAAATCTAGTTCTCGAGAACATTTCTAAATTAAATTAAACAAATCCTTTCTGGATTGAAACAATCTAAGCGTATGTGGTATAATCATCTAAGTGAGTATTTGTTAAAAGAAGGTTATAAGAATGATCATATCGGCCCATATATTTTTATAAAGACATTTGGATCAAGATTTGTTATAATTGGAGTATATGTTGATGACTCTTCTCTATTAGGGTTGGTTTTTTTTTTATAAAGAACACCTAGAGAATGGAATCTTTGTGCATCAATCAACATACATAGAAAAAATCCTAAAGGGATTTTCTATGGATAAAGCACATCCATTGCGCAGCCCTATGTTTGTAAGATCACTTGATGTAGAGAAAGATCCTTTCTAACTCAGGATAATGAGAAAGAAATTCTAGTTCCTGAAGTTTCATACTTAAGTGCAATTGGAGCACTAATGTACCTTGCAAGGTCATAGTTAATTTGTTAGCAAGGTTTTATGTCCATTGTTAGATTATATAAATAATCTCTTCTAATTATTTTGTAATTATCTTGTATATCTTATAGTCAAAGGGCTATTAATTAGTTCCTTATTAGTAGCCTATAGTTTTGCCAAATTCAAGGCTCATAGTTTGTATATAACTGACCTTAATGATTAATAATATCCACGGCAAATATTCTTATATGGTATCACGAGTTCTAGGTTATCTCCTTTCCTAAACCTTAGCTTCCGCTTCTCTTCTTCCTCTTCTCATCCATGGCCGACACTAGCAAAATTCATCCAACTACTCTTGTTCCTAACATCAAGGCTTGCATACCTATTACCCTTGATTATGAAGGAAAGCAATACAACTGGTCTACGCTTTTTCAACTGCGCCACTATGGTGATTGACCATATTATACCTCCGTTAGTTGATCCTTCAGATCACTCAGAGAATGACATTGTTCGTCAATTACTCAATTCTATCCTTGATCCCGATGACTCGGCGGTTGATGCTTGGAACCGGTTGAAGAATTTTTTCCTCAACAACAATTCCGCGAGAGCTTTGCAATTTGATGAGCAATTTACAAACACTCGGCTTGAACAATTCGATGGTGTTAAGTCTTATTGCACTCAACTCAAAACCCTAGCTCATAATTTGAGAAATGATGGAGACAAGGTTTCTGACAATCAAACGGCTCTCCAACTATTGAAAGGTCTCTCGAAGGTATATAAACCCTTTTAGACGTCCGTTCGTCATCTCAATCCTTTGCCCTCTTTTGATGCTCTTTGTTCAAGGCTTGAATTGGAAGAACAAGAAAATGCCGCTGATTTCTCTATTGAGTCTCATGAAGAGGCTCACCTCACGCAAACCCAAACGGCATCCCCGAACCATGCTGAAAATTCTCAATCATCATCTCGTGGAACAAATCAGCGAAATGGCCGGAAAAACACCAGAGCAAGGGTGGCTCCGGCAAGGGCAAGGGTGGCTCCGAGCAGCAGTCGCAGCAGCCCAGCACCGTCCCTCATCGCAGCAGCAATCCCCAGCAGCCGGGTTGGCTTATGCTCCACCCTGGGGTTACTGCAGCAAGGCCCTTGGACCATCCCTCCCCCTGCCCGTACCCTTCAGCAGGGGCCACAACCACCCCCTCAAGCATACTAGTGTTGCCTCCCCCCATCTCCGGGTTACATGCCTACCAACATTAAACAAGCGATGCACACACTATGACTTTGACCGATCCGAACTATTGCATGGATGCCGGTGCAACGTCTCATATGACAAAT
The DNA here is from genome assembly GCF_001683475.1 of Chenopodium quinoa. Taxonomy (NCBI): domain Eukaryota; kingdom Viridiplantae; phylum Streptophyta; class Magnoliopsida; order Caryophyllales; family Amaranthaceae; genus Chenopodium; species Chenopodium quinoa. The sequence goes on along the minus strand of NW_018744304.1, from coordinate 7,340,728 downwards.
TCTCAAGGTAATTTGACATCGTATTTTCATTTGAGCAATAGTCATAATAATTCAATTATGTTTATGATGGTAGCAAAATTCCCGTTAATGGTTATGGTCACAAATCTTTGAAACAAAATGCACTCCACCTCAAAAATGTTCTTCATGTTCCAAAATAAGTCAAAAATCTCATCTCTGTTAGGAAATTCCCTATTGACAATAATGTTTCCATTGAGTTTGATCCTTTTGGGTATTCTGTGAAGGACTTGCAAACGGGGAGCAAGCTAGTGAGGTGTAATAGCAATGGCGATCTTTATCCCTTCTTCACTGATCGTCACATCCTTTCATCCTCCACTCCGTCAACTTTTGCGGTTATTTCTCCTAGTGTGTGGCATTCCCGTTTAGGTTATTCGGGAAATGCAATTCTTAGTTCATTGCGTAGTAGTAATTTCATTCAATGTAATAAGGTCACTCATGTATGTCATTCTTGCCCATTGGTAAATTAAAAAATTCGACTTTTTACGATTCTATGTCTCACACTACAATGCCTTTTGATATTATACATCTCCTGTTCTTTGTTCTCTTGTTTATAAATATTATGTTCTCTTTCTTCACAATTACACGAATTTTTTTTCGACTTTTCCGATTTCCTCTAAGTCACAAGTCTTTAATTTATTTATTCGTGTTCGAACATATATTCACACTCAATTTGAGAGAGAAATTCAGGCTTTCCAATGCGACAATGGTACTAAATTTAAAAATGATCCATTTGAAAAATTTAGTCACCAACATGGGATGAGTTTCCGTCTTTCTTGTCCTTATACTTCTCCTCAAAATGGCAAGGCAGAAAGAAAAATTAAAACGATCAACGATATTGTTCGTACTCTTCTCTGTCATGCATCCATGCCACCATCTTTATGGCATCATGCTCTTGAAATGGCCACTTATCTTCACAATATTTTGCCCACAAAGCTTCTTAATTATAATTCTCTGACTCAGATTTTATATCAAAAACAACTCGACTACTCTCATCTTCGAGTCTTTGATTGTTTGTGCTATCCCCTTTTCCCTTCATCCGAACTTCACAAGCTTCAAACTCGGTCTTCTCCTTGTGTTTTTCTTGGATATCTGTCCAATCATCAGGGGTATAAATGCTTTGATATATCATCTCGGAAAATTATTTGCTAAGCATGTTTGGTTTGATGAGTCGTTCTTTCCTTTCTCTAAGATTCATACTCCTAATCCTCACATGTACGATTTTTTAGATGATGTCTCAAGTCCTCTTATTAATCCCGTGGTTAGAAACCATGTTTTAGGCGTCCCTTCCTCACCGAATGCAGCCAACCAGACTGCTCGCTACAGTCCGCACCCTCCCCCTCCCCGCGGAGTGGACTGCACTCCACACCTCTCAGCCCTTCCTCTGCACCCAGCCCGCATCAACCCCTGTGTGACACTCTAGCCAGTGCTCACCAGCGTGGTCTCGTAACACCAACTGCTAACCCCACCGGGATACATGCGGGCACTAGCATGCGAGGCGTAATGCTTTTCATTCCTATCCTCCGTATATGTCCTCAACCCACATTAGTGCAACCTAGGCGATAACTTCAATTGAACAAGAGCTTGTCTATAGGTTTCCAAATTGTGTAATTCATTCTCTAGAGATATTCATAAAGATTATTGTGATATAAGCAGTCTTTGATTTGCATCATAAATATTTCCTTTTGTCTACAACCATTGTTCCCACTTAAAATCTGACTTCTTTGGATAGTTTGTGACGATTAATCTATGAACGTTGAATGTTTACCAACTTCGCTCTAATACCAGTGTTAGGGAAATGTTGCAAGTGTTCATATCTCTGGATGTATTGCAAATTTTTTACTAAATAATAAATAAAAAAATAAGTGTTACAATAATACACACCCACACGCACCTTAATTACACACAAGTTCATTCTCATAAATTCTCTCAAAGCTTTTCTCACTAGGCATTACTTTTCTCTTTGTTTTGGGATGATATGCCAGAAATCAAATAACTTAGGGCCGATTTGACTGAAAACTCAAAAGCGGTTTCTCAGTTTCATATATAATCATGGTTTCAACAGGTTTATGCATGTCATTATGGACTAAGACATTCTAGCTCACAAATTTACATGTGCTATTTCATTATTGTGCAGTAGCAAACAATTGGGGGTATTTCAAGTCAAGGTGTTATGGATAAACCACTTTTTAAATGCAGATGTCAAGCTGCCTAAACGACAAGTCTTTCCTCATCATAGCAGTAACCTCTTTCTAGGCTCTGTTTGTTTTGACTTATTTTCTATTATTTAGCTTGTAAATAGTGGGAAACAATTTTTCAAAAGAAAAAAAAAAGTCTTCCCATAGTGGAAACATTTTCTTTTTAAAAGAAAGAAATGCCATACTTTCCTACTTACTCCTAACATCCCTTTCCTATGTTCCCATTCATCTTCTATCTTCACTCCCGTCTTCTTCCTCAATAATTTTTCTTGTAACCAAGCAAGGTTAGGAAAATTTTATTTTATAATTGTGTTTTTTCCTTGAGATTGTATTCCATGGTAAAATATAAATAAATAAATAAAATTTTAAAAAAAAACCTTCGCCAGAATATGTTTTCCATTTAAAGAAACAAATTCTTTAGTACTTTTAATTTTGATGATAGGTCCTGGTAAAAAAAAATGATGATAGGGTTGGAAAAGCTTACATTATGGCGGAGCAGAAGGTGTTCCAGGGCCTTGCAACCGAAGAGAAAACTAGTTCCTTCAGCAGTTACTGCTCCACAATCCTAATATGAATGAAAGAACAGAAAGTACATGTCACTATAATAATCATTAGATTGAAGGAAGAAAATATGAAATAAAGCACAAGCATCTGAGAGCTAAACATGCTGACAACACAAACAGTCTGAAAACAATATTCCGTTAAGGGCATGCTTGGATTGAGGGAAATGTATTACTAGGGTAATAAAAATTATGTAGTAACAATGAGGTATGAGGTGAAGAAAGAAGCTCATTTTGGGGGTAATAGTTACACTAGGGGGAGGGTGTGTAACTATTAGCCTCATTATGAGGGTAATAATTCCTCCATCTCTCTCTTTTCCTCACGGAACAACTATCTTATTTCATTTGTAAACACCATACCTCTTACAACACCTGTAATTACTTATGCTTTTTCAAGTTTGACTTTTATTATTCCCTTAATCTATTACCCCCAATCCAAGCATGGCCTAATTGTATATCACAAAACTGTACACTAACATCTTGAAACAAATATAAAAATATAAAACAAAACTAAACACCACAAAGTACTATTTTGACTTCTCATAGACTCTTACTCAGTTCCAGTATCCCACGCTCACTAATAGGGAACTCAATAACATCAAAACATTCCCAGGTATCAATAATATTTTGCTCCAAAAACATCCCTTGCTCTCTAGCTCCCCCCAAAAAAAGCACGCCCAAAGGATTTTCCAATGGGGTACATAAGAGCTAAGTAACTTAAACTCTTCATTTCACCTTAAGTACCCGTGTTGAATCATTGACACTTGGACATGAGTTAAACACAATGACACTATTCTCGACCAAAATCAAAGAAAAAATTTAACAAAACAGCCAGATCAGCCACTAATACTCTACTAAAAGTTTCAGTTGGGCCATATTGTAAAGTTTTTCAATTAACTGAGCCTAAATTGTCTGGTTCAATGAGGGGTGTTTTAAAAATCCTTGTTCTCGTCAAAATCAAATGTACTAACCTCAAATCGCTACGAATTGAATGTTACATCGCTTGTTTGAACTCAATACTTTCTTTTCAAAGATCCAAAAGATTTCCCACAGTTCCTAAATATTTGCTCTAAGCCTCTAAAAGTCTATTCTAACAACTCTAATAGCGGAAAATTAATATAAAATCCTATAGATACTTCGAAATCAAATTCATATCACATAAACATGACATGGTATGTGATCAATGCATCATTTCCGGTCCCACAACACCATGATTGTCCTTATGATCGAGACCAAAACCTTAATTTCAAGCCATGCTTCACATAGAACATTTTAGTGTGTTTCTCATCGTTGTCAACTTATATTGAATTTGCCTTCCTATAGACCAACTGAACACCCGTTGAACCATAAATCATCACAATATATCCATACTAGCATCATGGCGCCTCCCATTTATAGGCACATAAACCTTGGAATAGATTTTAGAAAAAAATTCCTGCCGAGATTGCAGAAAGGGGCATGCCTATAGTCTACAATTCTTCTAAATTTCTAATACAGATCATAGAAATCATTTATGTAACTGTGGAAAGGGTGCTTACCTTGATTAAGTGGGCATATTCAGATATAAAATTGTAGTATTTGTTCAAAAAGAGAATTATAGAAACATAAATTCCCATAAGTACCTCCAGATGAAGAGAAACTAAGCCTGGCCAACCAGATGAGATGATCTGTTGAGAATCTACAAGAAAAAAAAACTATTCAGGCAGATTTGAAACTTTATATAGTTTGTTCAACTTCATAAGACTTCAAGTCTTCAACTTCCATAGCAGCCACGCAAATGACCAAAAAAAATAGATGGCCCTTTCAGAATAACATAATATATTGCAGACAGAAAACAGCCAAGATTCTACCCCATCCCCTATAACAAGCACAAAATATTATAAATTGAAGTACTTTGTGATTCTGTCAAAGTTGCATACTGACCTACACCAAGATGCATGCAGCCTACCAATGAAAGTTCAACCAAATTTGCAAAATTCTGTACCAGCAATGTCAAGTCATCATTGGTCATCCAGGGTGTCACCCTCTCCAGATTCAATTTTCTTAAATTTGGAACACTATGATTCAAACACAATGGAGATACATCTCCAATACAATAGCAGATAGACAAAGCCTGTAGGTTCCTCAGTGTTCCCAACAGATTCATGATGCTAGTATCAGATATCACCTGCAAAAGACAGGCTCAATCAGTTGTATTTTGAATTTAAAAGGTAAAAGTGGATGAATATTGAATCCAAATAAGCTTCACCTTTGTCTGCGTTTCATGTTTTGGATCACAAATAAAAAAAAAATCTCAAACATATATACCCCTCCTTCCCTCTCTCTGACTTTCTCTCCCTAGGTTGCACTAATACAAATACGGGGACAAAAATGGGTACGGGCACGGGGACTGGATACAGCAAAAAAAAAATTCAAAAAACGGGTACGGCTCAGATACGGCAAAAAAAAAAATTCAGCAAAATATAAATCCATTAAAAAAAATCCATACAACACAACTTATTAACCGACCCACTACCTGTACTACTATCAATATTATGACTTTATGAGACTCCATTCAACTGCACAATATCAAACATAAAAAAAAAAAAAAATTAAATAAATAAATAATAATAATAATAAAATAAAATAAAAAATTTCACCTACTGACATTCTCCATTAATGTCATCACTACAATTCACTAAAATATCAACAATACATAAAACAATTAAAAAAGGAAACAAAACAGTCGAAGTATTAAACAGATCGAACATAGAAGAAAGGGGAAAATTAAAAGTACAACTCCAGAACAAAGAAAGAAGAGAGAAACACTAAAAGAATGTTGAAGCGTCGCTGGCGCCGGTGTCGACTGTCGCAGGTGGGTCTCCGGTCGCCGCCTTGAATCAAATCGGAGAGTTGGAAGAACAAGATCAGAGTTCGAAAATTTTAGGGTTTATGAGAATTGGGGGAAATCGACTTTCACGTAAGTTTTGTACTGATTTGGATTTATTTTAGAAAATTGGGTTGGACTTCATAGGAAACGGCAGAAATTGGGATTTGTCGTACCCGAAATGTTTCTGACCATGACACTAACCGTCCCCAAAATGACTTGGCGTACCACTTTTGATGGGGACGGATTGGGGACGTATCCTAGGCGTCCCCGTACCGTACCCGTCCCCGATACGTTTCAGGTACAGAAAACGGCACTCCATTGTCGTACACGTGCATCATTGTTATCTCTCCCCCCTTCTCTCAAGTCTCAACAATGAGCACATCAGGTTTAAGGCTAATCACTTATCACTACCATCCTCCATTTATCCACAAAAGAAGAAACTTACCCATACAGGAGTACTTTTGAGTATGTATATGCCAAATGGTATTATAACTTGAGATGATCTAAAACATTAATCCATATTTTCTGTATAAAGTATTGGATCTTTACACAAAAGTACATACATAAAGGTAATTTTCAATCGTCATACATAATTAACATCAAAGGATAAGATTAAAAAGCATCGACAATACAAAAATTCACACATATGAAATGGAACTGAAGGACCCTACTTCCTTGCTAACAATTTTCTATATGGCCAGAAGCAAGAATAGGTTACCTCTATGAGCAAGGGATACAACAAGAAAAAATGATACAGGACACTTACAATAACAACAAAAATTGAAGAGTGAGAACATCTGAGATAATGTTGTTACAATCCCTTTGCTAATTTACACCATAATGATCAACATGTCGTCCACGTAGCCTCCAAAGTTTACAACCCTTACCCATCTCCACCACCACACCCCCCCTCCTACCACCACCACCACCACCAGCTCCGAAACACCAAGACTCCAACCACTAGTATAACAAGGAGACATGTTCACTTCATAGTAAAATCTAAGCGAGTGGCAAAGTCGAATAATAGTCATAGGCATTTGACACATTAGTAGTTGATGATACATCATACCTGAAATAAAATGGTGACAGATTCTAACAGCGGACATAGAGCACACAGCAGAGTCAACCCTTCCGGACCTAATGATCCACCTAAACCCAGATTTACAGCTTTTAAAAATCTTAATCCAGATCCTGTGGAATTGAGAGAGAAAAAAGAAAATCCCCATCCAACTGAAAGCTCCTCCAACTTGCAGTCTTGTCCCAGCACACGAAACAATTTACCATGAGGAGAAAAGGGTAATGAGCTTTCAACTTCTTTCATTTGATTTGGACATAAGTTATTGCATCCCTTTGCTTCCAAACATCTGAGGCCCGGATTTTTGTTAAGCATATGCGACAAAGCATCTCTTGAAATCTAGAAGAGCAAACCAAAAGATATTATGGAGATGCATACAATCAAAAATAGGTTTTGTTTTTCAGCAAGGAAATAAAAACACTAGAAATATCATTTTGGGGGATTAAGAATGTATCACATGTGCTACATAAACCAAAAGCAACATCTTTTTGTTCATGGTATCACTCTCGTGATTCAATAAATAAATACAAGTTCTGAAGTTAATAGGATCATATAAACTATGATTCTTTCAAACTCACATTTAAGACATTATCTTTTGATCCTTTAAGAAAAATAAAGTATAGTCCTCAATAAAGGTAGTCAAATTTCTTTCTGTTGGCTATTAATTTTCCTCTTAGTGGAATATAACACAGATTTTAGCACCTGCCCTACCACTAAGATACAAACCCCTTTAAAATACTCAAACAGACCCAGATCAATGTATTTTTCCATTAGAGTATGCTAGTTCCATTATAATAAGTTGCTGAATCTAGAATTTTATGAATGAGAGACAGGTATTAGTTTCCACCCACAGATCTCCAATTACAGCCTTACAGGTCATTTAATGCAGCTAGTCTTAGACTGGCATGAGTTCCAAGAGAGGGAGAGAAAGAGAGAGACAGAAAATGCATACAGAAAACTTTAAACGAAAGAGCTACCAATTCTTATGACAGAAATGAATATCAACTTCGGAATTGCAGACTAACCATGGTGTTAGAAACATCAAGAATCTCCAATGAGGATCCAGGAAATCTAAACAGTGCGTGGTCCACCAGGAATGTATTCCTCAAGCAAAGACTTTTGAGCATCCGTCCCCTAGACAATATTTCGCAAAGGGATGCTTCACTAACACCTGCAATGAATCTTCGTAAATATTTGGGATGTAAGAAGCTACAACCGAAAACCATCCTTCTCAGAGCAGAAAAAACATAAATTATAACATCATGGCAGTTTTAAAAGGAACCCTATTAAAAAATGATGAAGCTGTGCAAACTAATAAAGTCCATAAGGTAGGTGATGATACATGAAGAATTGACAATTGTATGAGACCTCTTAAGAAAATTTCTATGGTATTGCCTTTCCACTTGTAAGAAATGTATTATTTTTAATTTTTTTTGTATAGGGGGTCATGTGAGTGATATACGAACTACTAAGTATAATTTTATCATTAGTACCACTGTTTATGATTGCCTAACAAACAGGCCCATTAGTGTTCTTGAAATGTTCCCTTATTAAGTAAAGGCTTCAAAAAAAGGAATGTAATGGTCACCATCATATGTAACAGCCCATAGGAGATGCCAAAGCATCAGTGATTCAGTGCTACTGCAATAAACCAAGCTTCCCTTACAGCAGAGAACAAGGCAGGGGAAGCAAGGGATAACACCTTAAGGGAGATACCACCACTCCAGACTCCACAACATAGGGCAGCACCATCCTAAAGCTGCAACTGCTGTGTTTGGCTCATTATTTGCCACTTTGGCTTTTAGGGAAGAAGACAAGATGTAGTAGTTATGTAGTAAATTAAGTAATGAAGTGTACAGACTTAGCCAATTCATTTAAATAGTAAGAGAGTAGGAAAGAGAAAGCATTCAGAAAGTTTGTATTTGGAACCCCTTTTGATGGTTACTTGTATTCTCTTAAAATTTTATTTATCAATCAATCAACTTGCCCTTTCTTGTTATCTCTTTTCTTTCTTTTGTGTGAGTTTGCTGTGCTTTGAGACTGTAGTGTGTTGCAGCTACTTGAATCATGTAACAGCATCTAATGTATAACAGTAGGCTAGAACACCATTAGACATTATCTGAAACCCAGATGACCCTTAATTTGTTTCATGACTAAGTTGCCCATCAAATTCTCTGTCAGCAAAATTTAGAGTTCAATTACTTTGCAATTTCCAATAGGAGCACCTTAATAGAAAATATATAAAGATCAGTAGATCTCACACAGACAAAGCATATCACTACATACCCTGTATCTACACACAGACTCTCAATAGAATTGTTCTAATAAGGAATATATTAACACCCACAATAAATCATAAGAGGATTTAAAGCAGCAAGCAAACAGTTGCAGAACCTCCAAACAAACCCAGACTGCAGCCAAACCAATAACTCTGCCCCTGATTATAAAGCTATTGTTTGAATTAAAGAGTAATCTATTTATCATTGCACTTGTCAACTCAGAAAGGAGTTGATGACAAATTTGTAAAATTAATAATTGCATAATACAATGGCTAAGGCTGCAGGGAGTCATGGTTGTCAAACCAACCCAAGTACAACAAGACAGAGAGAAGAGCCAAGTTTCAAGGCTGATTAGATAGTTAATGTAAAACTCATCTACCTTACCCCTCTCCTACACTATTTTGTTTCAGTTTGCTATCAACGGAAACTCTGTTAAAAAGTTGAGATGGACACTTTACTATAATACTAATATGTGGCATCTGAATGATGAGTAATGTAATTATAATCAATGTCCTATGCGCTATACTATAAATGGTTATTCATGCCAGAAAGAAGGTTGGTTATCTAAGAAGGGGAAGAAAAAAGGAAGAGTAACCATTATTTTTTAATCAGTAAAATTCAACATGTCACTGTGATAGATTGATAACGATGTCCAACTATCAATCTATATGGAGCCACAGAAGGTTGACTACATTAAGATCATTGTCACCAAGGTGGAATTTTGGGCTAGGTAATCAAGATGATAAAATTGGACTTGGGCACCCAAAATGATAACATGAAAAATTAAGGTCACCAAAGTGGAAGTTTTTGCCTATGTTAATCGGACACGGCTAATATCGCCAAGTGTCAATGTCGACACGACACTTTACGGACACATGACACGTGTCCGATCCTTCACTATGCATTCGGACACTTCCAAGTGTATGAATAGTGCTAAAGTCAAAACGTGTCAACAAAAAAAAAACAAAGGTAGTATTTGTTTTCTATAATAAGCCACATAGAAGTATTTGAGAAATTGAGAAAGAGTTTTACTCACCAGTACAGCCACCTATATGCAGCACTTGTAGATAAAGATCAGGTAGTTTTATATGTTTATTATCCATCTCCAGCTTAGAAAACCCACTATCCAGATCTCTGGAGCAAAGAGCAGAAGCAGAATTTCTCCCAAATGCGGTATCTGTAGCTATAATTGAATGCAGGTTCCTGCATCTGAGTATGAGATTTGCAATACCACTATCTGACACTGATACACAACCTCTAATGTTCAAAAAACTTAAAGAGACACAAAATTCTGCAATGTGATTGAATACCAGATCTGGTGCCAACAAATTAAAATTTAAGTCAGTATATAACATCAATTTTAAACCTAACTAAAAGCCGTCAATCCCAAAAACAGAATGACATACTTCCAATGAATGGAGCTCAGTGTTATTCAAGATGATAAGCTTGCATAAAGTAACTATTAAATTATTAGTATCTGTTACATGCCGATCGACTTAGTTTGGCAATATCAGATTATGAAACTGCTACTAGTTTCAAAGTTCTTCAACAAAGAAAAAAACTCATTTGCAAACCTGACATTGCCTTTTATTTTGACTGGTACTTGCACTCATTCTCTCTTTCCCCTCCCCTTACCTCACTAGCTCTACTGTATTAGACTGATTTTCTGGCTCTATATTTCAGATTTGACAATGCAAGTAATTAAGTTTAAAGCTTGAATATGGAAAAAGGGTTACAAAAGATAGGTTGATAACTTTAGGCTATTACTCTCAAAATAGCTTTAGGCTATCACGCTCTAACAATGGCTTGAGGCCATAACTCTCTAAGGTTTCCCTTCAATACAAATTTATGCCCATCTTCCCAATACCTCTCTTCCATTTTCATATTTTTACATTCTCCATCCCTAAGATGATTCTAGACTGAGATTTTGTCTCATGTGCACAGGTGGCATCTCTTAGTTCATTGCATATTTTATCTTATGTACTACAATTGATTACTACTAACATACTAAACTACCCATAATAACCCTCCCCTAAGTCGGTTCATTACATCTGCCTTCTCTAGCTCTATGCACCCTCCACACTCACCCATGGTTTCGGTCATCCTCTTTCTTTAAAGCATAGAAACTCCATGGTACAAAAGATGAAGTTCTCACCTGAGAAATCACTTCGTCCTTCCAATGTAAGCTTTGTTAGATTTGATACGATTGGACTTCTTCCAGAACATGGAGACATATCAAAATACCTTTTCAATGCAGGTCTATTAACAGATTCAGAAAATAAAACAGATACATTTGGAAATGTAAGAGGACTAAAATCAACAGTCAAGTCAACTTCACAGACTGAAGAGTAGTTCTCTATTAATTGGCACAACTTTTTTGTTTCAAAATCCAAAAAGTAAGCCATTCGCACAGTTCTTAAGAATGGAAATGACTTCCGAAAGCATTCCATTGCAGCACCAAGATGCAGCCGAGAACACTTGGAAACATCAACTTCCACCATTCCTTCAAAAGACAAAGTAGATAAACCCAAAAGCCATCTTGGACATTCAAGATCCATTGATTTCTGTCCTATACTCTCCAACAATAAGGGACTCACTGAGGTTGTTTGATGAAGAATGGAAAGGAGTAATACTGAGGACGTTATTTGAGAGCATCCAGAGAGATCAAGTTTCTGCATAAACAAAAATCTAGTCAAACAATCAACAACTACTATCCAGAGGAATACCACAACATAAAAAATAAAAAATAAAATAAAAAAGTTAAAGAAAATCCTGAGAAGCTGCATGCTATTCAATGTAGACAGAATTGGGTTCACACTTTCCATATAGTTCAACAGAGCATATAAGTGGTCCAAATGTAGCAGTCAAACAACAGACCTAGAAATAGTTTTGTTAACTAATTTCTAATTTCATAGAGAGATTATACCATAGATTCCACGTCCACCTATATGTAATTTCTAAATTCATAGAGAGATTATATCATAACTAATTTCCATATATGCATGAAGATGATACAATACAACCCATGATGAAGAACTCTTTTATAAGCCAAACTTTGTGAAGGTAATTTCAAACTTGCTACATAATGCACAAGAAGGATATGAAACTGATGATTATAATTGAATCTAAGATAACAGCAAATTATCTGAACCAATTTTAACCACACGAACACACTACATAAATCAAATAGCAAGAAATAATACAAAAGCACAATGAGCCATACAAAATAATTATATCAAACAACAGTCCTAAAAACCTACATGACTATTAAAGAAACAAGGAAAATTATTTAACAAAAGAGGAAAATAAAGAAGACAGTGATGATGCATAAAAAATGCAAAGGGGGCGAGGAGAGAGAAAAATTTCCCAACCAAAACTATCTTTACCAAGATATATAATGTAAGGGTCCAATTAGCAGATTACCTTTGAATACTTTGTCATTCTAATTTTCATACATCTCCAATCACTGGCATCAACAATTAGATTCAGATCCTCAGACAATTTGTTCAACAAAGTCATACTTGCTGCAATACCTTGCTTTGCAATTTCTGAAAAATAATGAGACCTAGATTTTCCTGCAAAACACTCGTTGTTATACATCAAATGATATAAGGAAAGAGAAATTGAATACAAGTATATATTTCAAATAATAGGTGACAAGATATTACATTACATACCCATAAGGAACCAAAGGGGTAAAAGGTTGGCATGTACCTGTTAAAAGAATAACATTAAAATCGTATAACTAATAAGCTGAAACACGTAAAAGCTAATCAAGAATTGAAACCGCTTGAAAATCCATAGTTATCTTCTTCATGTGTTAATTCAGCCAATAAGACCTGAGGAAGATTACAATAAAGAACTCCAAAGAGAACAAATAAAAGATTCAAAACCTTCATCTTTCATGAAATTGTAGAATTACCTAACATGAAACACATAGGGAAATTAGTTTTTTATGAGATAAAAGGGTAGCATAGGGCTGCCTTGACAACAGTAGGGCCCACATATTCCCCATCAGCTTACAAATGCTAGTATATGTTCAAAATTGTCATAATCACTTAAAAAAAATATTTGCTGTATACTCAACAACAAATTTTATAGGTTAAATCACAGATGTTGCTAAGTAGATTAAAGTGGCACTATCACCTGATGGCTACATTAAGATGCTGATATTATGGTTACAGTGTAAGAACTAAGAAGTGCAACATCTAAAATTCAATATAGAGCATATGAGATTGAATAGACATCAAAACATATATGTTATATACAAACATTGTTTGTACAGTTATGATTAGACCTGGCAAACGGGTCGTTCGTCGGGTCAATTTCAGGTCAAAAAATATTTGAGTAGGGTCAGATAAATTCAGGTTTCGGACAAATTTAGTTCAACACATCGGGATCAAAGTTTGTGTCGTGTCACTTCAGGTCGAGTCAATTTTTAGGACTAATTTTTGGGTCAATTTTAAGTTTGGTCAATTTTGGGTCAAGTCCATTCAAGTCGGGTCAGTTTGGGTCGGGTCATCAAAATATATTCACTTAAAAAATATAGTTGGAAAAATAAAGTAAAATCATAAAAAAAAAATAATAAATAAATAAAAAATAAAAAAATAAAAAAATAAAATCAGGTTAGGTCAATCAATTTGTGTTCAAATCGGGTCGGGTCAAATTCAGGTTTCGGGTCAAGTTTGGGTTTCAGGTCATTCGGGTTGGGTCATTTCGGACATCGGGTCACATTTGGGTCAACTCCACTTCGGGTCGGGTTGGGTTAGTTCGGGTCAATGATTTCGGGTCAACTTTTGGGTTGCGGGTCGGGTCATTCGGGTCGGATGAGGATTGCTAGGTCTAGTTATGACCCAGTGTTTGGAACATTAAAAGAGATTACCACATACTTTACTTAATGAGCAAAGATGTATTACTTAACTTAGTGAATATATGTATAATTTATAAGTATAGTATATAATTGGTGGCCACACCAATTCTTTAATGCATGAAACATGTTAAAAGAGGCCATCACCCACCTAGCACCCCCGATGGTGAATTGACTAAGAAATTGCAACAACTAACTCAATACTCAGTAACTCAGACAATGGTGCTACAAATTTGAACAAACAACATCTACATCAATGTGACTATGATAACAAGGTTGCTGGTAGGAATCCACCTATTTTGAGGGTCAATAAGAGCCAAGACTGCTTGGGGAAATAGGATGTCTGAAGATGAGAGAATAACTATGGCTACATACTACCTTCAAGGAGAAGTAAACATTTGGTTGACATCTACAGCTGCTTTAACAGCACATACTATCTGACCACAGAATGTTAAATACTTAAAATGCTAAAGTTAGATGAAATTGCTACCTTATGGTATGGTAGAAAAATATATCTATTCAGGAGTATTACTTCAAATTACTAGAATTAGCTAGGTTTACACCTACCATGGTTCCCGATTAGCAAGCTGAAACTGAAATGTTTATTTGAGGACTGAATTTTGAGACTCAAAAACCCATCTTTGTAATGGGATGTCAAACTTCACAAAGGTATGCAATAGAGCTATTGGTACTATAGAGAGATCTGGAAAAGGAAATTAATGAGGATAGAGAAAAGAAGAAGATTAAAGGAACAACAATCACAATGGAGGTAATTCTCATAACCATGGAAACAGAAGCTACGGTACAACAACCTAAAGGCAATAACCAATAACCAATAACAGGGAAACGATGGGAAAAGACCCAAAGGCTGAGGTCGAGGTCAAGGAATTGGAATTGAAAACAGCATGAAGCACTATTACTGCAAATCGTGCGGTAATGTGTTGGAACTAAAAAAAGAGGAAACGTGAGATGAAAAAAAAAATGCTTGCATTCATTACACAAATGCAAAACACAATATTTCACTTCATTGAACACTAATTTTTAGCAATGTTCAAAACCAATTACTAACCAATTACCCACATGAGTGGCCCCCCTCTTTGGTTTCCGTTACTACAACTACAAAGTAGATGCATAAAGATCAAGATAATGAAAGTTTTCCTAGTTCAAAAATATAGTGTAGTTTCAAAGAGGATCGTCATCAAACACTACTTTCTTGCAAAATCATGTTATTAACAATTAGATCACTATACTGTTAAAAATAATATTGTTGCTATTGCCATAAATCTATTTTTTTAAACAGCCAATTGTTAGTTCAACATGCATGTATTAGTATACAGTTGATGTGCTATTAAATACTGCAACTAAGCTCTTGGAATGCCAATCAGCCCAAAAACACAGAAAAGGGAAGGCAAAAAAGATAAAGGTAAGAGAAAAAAGTATACTTTCCTACACAATTACCTCATCAAGGATACTAGTCCAATCATGGGTAATCATAATCATTTGTTTTGCTTTGTCACTCCCACCATCTTCAGCAGAATCAGCACTACTAGTTTGTCCATGTGGTTCCATGTTTGCATGAAGCCATGCTAATAATGCTTCACAGAGATGCCTTTCACTGTCAATTGTAATCATTAAGACTATTACTAAGGTACTACCAATAATGGGAACAATAACATATCGAACTAACCTGTCTACGGTCAAATTAGGATGCTTTACACATGTAGCAAGGAAACCATATGGAAGGTCTACAAATGTGTCACAGGAGCAAGCCCACATCTGAAATAAAGAATGTATCATATAAATCAAACATATTACTTTTACTGAAGGAATGTAGATGACCAAAGTTGATGACAATTAGCATAGACAATAGACAAAAAGCTAAGGAAACCTTCCTTGTGTGGTGGCTGACTGGCTGTTCATAGAACAAGCTTATCCAAGGAGCAATCTTAAATTGAAACTACTATCCCAAATTCAATTATTATGTAAATAACAATAAACATTGCCAAATTCAGAACTGAAGCACTGATTACTGAGAAAAACATATACAGTCTATCTTATGACCATATACTAATAAGCAAACGGAATAGCAAGTGACACGGGCTACTCAATAAAAATATTAAATAAATAAGTTTAAATTTAGATACATACAAAATTCCTAGCAACAAAGCTTATACATAGTCCCGAAATCCAATCGATAGCTGCAATATAAAATGTTTACCTTAACATCAAGCTCAATGCCAAAAAATGATCATAAAAATAAATAAATAAATAAATAAATAAATAAAGCTATTCAAATACAGAAGTATAAAGAGGAAGTTTTACCGTGCTCCAAACCAAATTTCCAAAAATGAATTAAATCATCCAACTTTACTTGAGAAGAAAGCCCTTCCATCACTAAAATATCTGAAAACCAATCTCTACACTCTGAAACAAGCCTTTCCAATCCAAAGTAAAGTGCAGCCTGCCACATGACAGGGAAGAAAACAGAAAGTCATTGCAAAAGCGAGATTGACAATATTAGTTCATACAAGTATACAACATCTGGAGGTATTACTTGTAATAGCTATTTGTTTGTCAAGCACTGCAATGTCAATGAGCTAGTGTCAATAGTTCCTTATGTGACACCACAACTGTTTCCCAATTCTGTAAATATAGGACTGCGGATAGCTGAACAAAAAAGGGCATAAGGTGCTAAGAGGCTCAACCGCTTTATTTTATCCACATTTTATTTTCATGCCAGTAAAAGGGCATAAGGAGCAATTTAACAAAAAATATAGAGGATGGCTACTAAACATTTATATCCTCTATCACTAATAAATAAATAAGTAAATAACGTACAAGACTACAAGTACAAGTTATATGACCATAATATCGGTTTTGTAATCAGATCAAATGTGCTACTCAAAAATGAAAGGGGTAATTGCATGATTTGTATCTTGGTATATGCGAGAAACTGAATTATTATGCAATGAATTGACATGCAATATCCATTGGGTATGCCTAGGTGAATTGGTATATGATAAATAATAGCATTAAATTTTGCGTTTTACTCTTTTCCAGGATTAAAAACGCTTACATGACAAATTGGAAGAAAAGTAGAAATTGTGACTTCTGTGTGGCATCCATGTATAAACCTCAATATATGTAGAAATGTATCACGGTTCCATTGGATAGAAATGCAAAGCATGGATGATTCACTGCAAGTCAAACAAAATCATGATGATCAAGGATATACACATAAAGGAAATGTTTTTAAATAGGAGAAAGAAACCAAAGAATCAGAAAACAATGAAGAATATACAAT
Organism: Chenopodium quinoa; assembly: GCF_001683475.1. NCBI lineage: Eukaryota > Viridiplantae > Streptophyta > Magnoliopsida > Caryophyllales > Amaranthaceae > Chenopodium > Chenopodium quinoa. The sequence continues at coordinate 7,323,561 of NW_018744304.1, read as the reverse complement.
ATATTTGCAGTACCAAATTGGTTTCAAGCCTTAAAATATTAAGAATATACAATACATTTGCCTAACAAGGTTTTATTCGGTAAAATTCTATATCACGGACAAATCTACCACTCCTTGTTAACTTATTAGTACATAAAAGAAAACTCGGAAAATTATGGATGGTTTGACTATAGGCTTGCTCATCATTAACCAAAATTGAACAATCACAGTGAGTTCAAATTGACAATATCCTCCATCGATATTTTACTAAAAGTCTAATTTCGGGAAAATTAGGATGCCTCAAACCTCCACAAAGTTATATTCACGCTTTCATTCGAAGAAAAAAAAAAAGTGATAGTCACGTTAATAGTGTAATTTGAACTAATAATGTAACAACTACTTAACACATTATATAATTAATTACTTCAAACTCCTTAACAAAGAGTGAATTCATTAGTTTACTCAGCTTTCTAAAACTCAATTATAAATAAAACGAGCAAACAAACACATAATTCTACCTCCTAAAAAGCTAAAGCTGTGAATAATTAAAGAGGAAAAAATAAACAAGCAAGTTAAAAAAATACAAGCAAATTTCAAAAAAATAAAATAAAAACTTGATTACCTAAAACTTCCACAAAGTAAGCTCTGGAAATAAGAAGAATGTTCAATTAACCTGAAATAAAAATTAGCAAAGAAAGCGTAATTATAGCTGAAATTTAATCAACAAAAAAAAATAAAAATTGGAGTAATAATTGAGTTACCTAGTACGATTGATCTTGACTTTGACAATTTGATGAGTGAGAATAAAAGGCAAATTCCAGGAAGAAATATCAGCCACAGAAATGAAGATTTCGGCGGCGGTTTCCGATGAATGGTCGGAGAAAATGGGGTCTCTGCATTCCAGAACCACCCAATCATGCTCTCTGTCGACGGTGTTATTGCCGGCCATTCAACACCAACTCAAATACTACTAACGTCCGCTTCTCGGAACTCGGAACTGTAAAATCTTGAATTCATTTATTCTTTCCTTATCTTAAATACTTGTAGTTTTAGTACGTCTTTGGCGTTAGCTTTTGAGTTGTTTTAGGTAGTTTTTAGGGTTTGACCAAGTCAAACCATTGTAAAATTACATTCCTCTTTCTCTCTATTACGTGAGGAATAAATGCTAGAAAAAGGAATGTAATTTAGGAACGGAGGGAGTACTTAACAAAAAATGTGAGTGTTTGGCAGAGTAGTGGTTAAGGTAGCTTTTAGTGGTGGGGTAGCTTTTATGAAAAGTTAGAAAGATTAGCTTTTGAAATTAGAGGTAGCTTTTCAGGTAACTGTTGAAAATTTTAATCTATAGTTTTAAAAATAAAATATAGATTTTTATATATAACAGCTAGTCAACTGCTACTTTCCCGAACACCCATATTTAAATTATTTATCTTCACAGCTAACAGCTTATTGACAGCTAACAGCTACCTACACAGCTAACAGTTACCTCCACAGCTACAGCTACCTTCACAGCTATATTGTGCCGAACACGCCCTTAAATGTTTCACTTATTTAAAAACACGGAGGTACTCGTATCTATCTAGAGTCCCATTGTATTTTTATTTCTATTCAAATAAACTAAGCATCTATTTTACCACATGCACAATATAACTAAAGCAAATTAATTCACCTAAAATTCTGTGTAAATGCAAATGATGCATTTAGGGGAAAAAAAAGGAAAAATGGAAAAGAAAAATTCAACCTTTGTACTTTTTCCTCCTAAAAATCCAACCTTCGTTTTATTCCTCAAAAATTCAACTTTTATACCCCACCTTCTCTAACAGATCTATTACCTGTTGATGACCGGTTTTTATAAGTTATATGCCACGTGTAAGCTATTAATAGGTCAAATTATTTTTTTTTAATTATTAAAAAACTAAAAGAATTAAAAGAAAAAACTAAAAAAAAAAACAAAAACAAAAAAAATTCAGAAACCCATCCCCACCCTCCTACCCTGGCCACCTCATCCCCACCGCCCACCAGCCACCGAACCCAGCAACCAATCCATTCTCCTATAGCAAATAAACTAAGCATCTATTTTACCACATGCACAATATCACTAAAGCAAATTAATTCACCTAAAACTCCGTGTAAATGCAAGTGATGCATTTAAAAAAAATTGAAGGAGCTCTTTTAAAAAAAAATAGAGAGAGTATTGACATAAACTTTGACCAATAATCCTCTGTTTTTTACCAAATATTCTTGCATTTGTTTTTTTTAAAAAAAAGGCTAATTATGAATAGCAAATGTAGTGATGTAACTTTTACGAAACAAAGCATTGAAGTGTTAAAGACATTAGTAATATCATTAAAACAAGGAAAATTGGTCAATTACTACCGTGTATTAAAGCCAATTCGAAAATTACTACCGCGAAATAAAAAAAATAAAAAAAAAAGAACTTGTGACTTACTACCACTAAAACTTTGAAATGTTTATTCTACTACCAAATCTCCACTCTTAACTCAAATATGACGTCATTTACTCACGTTTAACCCCTAATTAAGCAATTTAACCATCAAATTAGAAAGAAAAATAAAATTAATCTAACCCATGGTTACCCCTATTAACCCAACCCAATTTTTCTCTCTCTCTCTCTCTCTCCTATACTCTGACTTTGAACTCCATTGATGAACAATTTGCAAGTGACAATTACTCTGCAAAAAAATATTTTCTTTGCTAAATTAAGCAGACAGTGATGCGAGCAATGAAGGAGGAGGACCCAAAAAGAATGCAATTGGTCTTGTATGGACCCGGTCTACAATAAATTATTATAAACCCAAAATTTGACACTTTTAAATAATATAATCACATTTTGGATGATATAATCACTTTTTTAGATGTTATAATTATCTTTTTGTGAGTCATATTTTGAATTATATAATCTCATATTAAACCATTTAATGAGATTATATAATTATATTTAAGATGATAAAATTTAAAAATCATGTTTTGAAATGATGTAATTTACTATTTGATACTTTTTATAATGATAAATTCACTTTTTGAGTTATACATTTGTATAACAGTTTCAAAATGATATAATCACTTTTGTAGTAATATAATCACATCTCGTATGATATAATCACATTCGTATAGTATACAAGAAGGTTGGGTCTACAATAAGTTATTGTAGACCGGGTCTATTCTAGTCTTTGTAAAAAGAATGATGTTACAGTAGAGTGTCCCTTTGTAATATTTTCCACATCAAAAACTGGACAAGGTATGAAACTTCTTCCTGGATTTTCTTTGGTCCAAGACATCATAATTTAAGTCTTCAACCCACACTTAGAGCTTGTTTTAATTGACTGGACTGAGCTGAACTGAACTAAACTGAACTTATTAGAGTTGAACTTAACTGAATATTTTATGAGAGAAGGAAATTAAGATAAGAACTTAACTAAACTGAAAATAAGCTAAAGAGAATAGGCCCTTACATTTCCAACCCATTGACCTTATCCACTATAAGAAAAATATCTTTTCGTAGCGATTGTACATCACTAAATATGCAAGCATGTTTGTGAAATAATTAAGGATGTCGTATCATTTTTACAGTCGCCATGGTTTTCCCATATAAAATCGATACGAAAAACATAATAATACATATCAACACTATTTTTACACATTTATATAATTTTGAGAAGTCGTAACATTTACAATCACCACTAAATCCTAAAAATCGATACGAAAAGCCTTTTCAATATTAGATATATAAATATTGTTTGACAAAGAATACATAAAATATGTCATAGCTTATTGGTGAAACATTTAATATAAGAGTTTGAGGTTGCATGTTCGAATCTTGTAAAGATCATACACTTTTTTTTTTTTGAAGAAAATGAGTTAAACATTTATAGCGATTGTAATCGCTACAATAATCACCACGATTGGATGTAGTTTTTCGTATCGATTATTGAGGCCAATCCCAACGATATTGAAAACTACTACTAAAGGCTAAGGCAACGGGGGATATTGTATCGAATGACCATTCGTTGGGAAAGCTTTTTGTTGCAATTACAATCGATACTAAAGGTTAAAATAATCGCTACGAAAAGGTTATTTTCTTGTAGTGATCCCCCTAAACATCTTCCAGTCACAAGTATGAAGTACAAAAAAAAAAACAAAAAAACAAAAAAAAAATCAAACTTGCATCACATGCATATTATGTTTAATTCATAGTTTAATTCAAAGAAAAATACAATAGCACTACGTTAATCAGCCAAAATCGCAATAAAAAAAAACCCTAGATTACAAAATCCCTAAAAAACAGTTAAACCCTAGAATAAAAAACATTAAAAGTTTAATTTTTGATAGGAAAATTCAACAAATCCAACTTTTAACTAAATCGATTAGAGGATAGATAGGAAGAATTAGTGGTCAATTTAGAGAAACAACTTTAATTTGAGGGATTTTTACACTTGGTGAAGAAGAAGAAAGAATGGAAAAGGGGAGGTTTAATTAGTTTAAAGGGGAAACCATAGGCTAGCTAGATTTTTTTTTATTGGTTAAATTGCTTAACCAGGGGTCAAGCGTGAGTTAGTGACGTCATAATTGAGTTGAAGTGGAGCTTGGTGGTAAAATAAAACTTTTGAAAGTTTTTTTGTGGTGGTAAGTCAGAAGAGTTTTTTATTTTGCCATAGTAATTTTCATTATGGCTTTGATACGCCGCGGTAGTAATTGGCATATTTTCCTTGCAACAATTAAGAGAAACATAAAGGGGATACCAGTTATTGTTTCGTACAGGCGGGTGTACCATGTCCAGAAGAACATTATACTAAAAATAAAGGAACAAAAGTTATAAATAAAAGAACATTACCTATAAATAAAAGAACCTAACTTATAAATGAATATTACATACTTGCATTACCTATAAATTAAAGAACATTACATATAAATTAGGGAACATAACCTATAAATAAACAATCGTAGTTATAATTATAATACATTACAAACGAACATACAGTATATATATTTTCTGAAAAAGAACATTACCTTTCTGAAAAAGAACATTACATATAAAATAAATAACATTACATATAAATAATGGAAAAATGCTACTACCCAAACCCTGGAAGAAGATGATAAACAACAATGGTAGTGCCAAAAATTCAAACTATCAAGTAATTTCATGATAATAGCGCTTCATATAAACAACCAACATCATCACAAAACACAAAATATAGGTAAACAGAACAAGCAAAAGAGTTCATCATTGAAACAAAACCTAGTTTCATATTCATGAAGTAAAACAAACTCGAACAAAAAAAAAAAAAGAAAAATCATTCCTCAAATGAGTAGGAGACCCTTGTAAAATGAATTAATAGTGGAAATCAAGCTAGTAGAACACTCAATTGCAAGTTCTTTAGCCAAAATAAAAAAATACCCGAAATTCTCAAATCATGAATTATCTGAAAATTTTGCTGGAAAATTTGGATTTTAAAGTGTTAAATCTAGTAAAAATGTGTTTGTGAGTGATGAATTAAGCACATAAAAACTAGAAAATTCAAGAAATAAAATGAAAGAACAAAGAAGTTAGAGGGAGAGGAGAGAGGGAGTATCGAAGAGAGAGAGATGATGAAGGGGTGAAATGAACATTACATATAAAATAAAGAACATTACATATACTACCTCCGGTTCATATTATATGAAACTTCGGAATTTTTTATAGCTCACAAATAATACACCAAAGTTGCATATAATACGAACCAGAGGTAGTAAGTTTTATTATTAAAAAAAACATTACATATAAATAAAAGTACATTAAATTTGTCCCAATGTTCTTTTATTTATATGTAAATGTACTTCCGGGTGTAGGTGTACCATGTGCATGGTACACCCCTCTACCATACTATATTCGAATACACTAATAAAATGAATGATCTCAACAAGGCATCAAGTACTTGCTAGTTGAACAATTGTAACCTTCAAGCAATTTACCAGTTCTTTAAGAGTCATAAAATGTCACAAGAACCACCTTTTCTCAATGTCTTGCTGTAAAAATAAATTGTACCATATAGCAAAACTTTACATTATAAGGGTTTTACTTAAATACGAACATTATGTGGAAAGGATCCACTAAAACACCTTGTTAAAGGATTATCTCAAACAAAAACTTAAACTGATGGTTGAATCTCAAGATTATGTTTTATACTCTATCACGACCTCCTCACACAAGAGCCATTAAGCTTGAATTGTGGATACAACATGGGCCTCTTCATACCCAACGCTTATTATTCCACTTGAAAGTGGGGAGTGGATAAGATTCGAACCCGTGTGTTTTGTGTCACGTTGGCTCTGACACTATTTTATAGGGGTGTTCAAATCCGGGTACCCGGAGTTTCGGGTAGTTGGTAATTCGTCCCATGTCCCGACACGAATATCTCGGGTACCTGAATTATTCGGGTCGGAACATCGGGTACTCGGATTTTCTCATTCTCTCATTCTCTAATTGGCATTCCCTCATCCTCAAAAAGCTCAAATACCAAGTAAAGCACGCATACAAGCAGTCAAGCACAATATAATCATAAACATCACCAATTAAACTAAAGAATGAATCAAATAACCTCAATCAAACAAATACTCAGTAAATTAATTTTTTTTTTAATAAAATTCAATTACAAGAATAAGAGAACAATATTGGAATCTTTCTCTTGAAAACTTTGTGGAGTTCGGCGTAGAAGACCCCTGAAATGTGTTGCTTCATCTTCTTCTCCAGAGCTGCCGCTGCTTCATCTTCATCAATGGCGATTCGGCTTCAAAACTTAGGGGTTAGAAGAAGAAGGGATAATTAATTATGCGTTGAAATTGGCGGATGAAAATGAAAGAAGGTTCAACAATGGCGGAAGGAGAGAGAAGATGGAGGTAATGAGGGTGAAGTGAGACCAAATTCACCATTAAAGGAAGTAGATCTATGAGGAGAGAGGAGAAAAAGAGAGAGCGACAGATGTATGGGTTTTTTTTTTTTTAGGAATGAGAACCCTAATGGGCTGGGTTAAAGTTTGAGGGTTTTTTTTTAATATTAATTTATTTTTGTGATTTCGGGTACCCGGGTATTAAAAAATGTGGCCCATGTCCCGATCTGGATAACATGCAATTTTCCCGGTCGGGTACCCGTCTCGAAAAAATAGTTTTTTTCCCCAAATATCCCATCGGGTATTTACCGGGTCATCGGGAAATCGGGTCGGGTTTTTTTGAACACCCCTACCATTTTAAAAGATCATCTGAACTAAAAGTTTAAGCTGAAGGTTGAGGCCTTGGAATATGTTTTATACTCTATCACACCTCAAACTCCAAAATGCTTTGCTGAACCAGAACTAGAATTGTACTCCGCGTACTTGTTATTTTTTTCTTTTTAGTGATGCAACTTTTGGCATCCCATATCTTTGATACTCAGGAAGTTTAGAAGGTACAATACATCGGATCAATGCCCAGTCAGCCCCTCAAAGAATGAGTGCTGCTTTATCTAAACAACACCTCTTTCAGTTCCTAAACGACTATCTAGCTCCTTTGCTAATAGGGGATGTTTCGGATGAAAACAATCGAATCTCGGAAGATCCTTTTATCTTGAGGGAACTTGGTCTCGGTCCGAACGACGCAGGAGCCGAGGGTTTCCTGCACAACAAATACACGTAAACTAGCCTCGGGGGGACGCCGAGGAAGGCCCCTCCGATGCTTAAGTCAGTATATTAGAGAGAGAAAGCTGTGCAAGAGTTTAGTTGCTTGAGGCTTTATTGTCTTACCAAGAATTGACCAAATTGTTGGCTTTTATACCTTGGCTAATGAAGGAGGCGAATTGGGCCCGGAAGTCAGTTGGGCTGGGCCAAGCTGATTGGGCCGTTGACTGACCTTGACATGGCTTTGAGGATGTTTGATTTTTGACTTTAGCACATTTGGAGAGTTGAACCTTAACCTTGGGCTTTTAATTGGATCATTCAGTGACCAGGCCCAATTGGACTAAATTGGACCCAAACAACTTGCCCCCCAGACCCGATTTGGAAGGATGACGGGTCGGGTTTGATTTAATCAGAAAAGGAGGGAAGTGAATGATTTGTTAATCCAAAAATGTGAATTTGAACCGTAATTAACCCATGATTAATGAGATAACAACAGTTAATGTGGATAATTGCGGAAGTTGGACGGGTAGTGGGCGATTTAACTGCAAGGTCGTGTGTTTAACGGTTACTTAGTGGGGTGCTTGAGAGAAATTGAAACGCAGACTCCTTGAATTCCCATTTCTGGAGATATAAATAGAGGCGCGTCTTCTCTCCCCACTCACTCATCAACACAAACCCAGAATTCTCAAGAACGCTCAAGAGCCCGCATCAAAACTTCGCAAATTCCCCGAGCATTAAGCTTAGAAGCTGAGACTTGTCACTACCAATTCGTAAATCGGCGGCTTTTGCTTCAGATCAAGGTAAATTCCTTTGATTTTGTTTCATTTTTCTTCGACTTTGCACTCTTTCCCCTTTTTCGACTTTTTCCTTCGAAATTCGTCAATGGTGAGGGAGTTAGAGGTGGAGCCCGTGCTCCAAGAAGAGCAAGGCTAATCCCCGATCCCAGGGTCAGGATTGGGACCTGGAATGGACGAAGGACAGAGTCTGACCCTGCTGAAGGGGTTAGGGCGACTCCCATTTCTTCGGCTCCTCCTCAGAGGGCTGAGGGGGTGAGAGCTTCAGGACGGGATGATGAAGTTCCCGCTGTCCTTTGGGATATCCTCCCAGGGTTTTCAGAGTGGGAGGATGCCGAAGTAGCTTCGGCCATGATAAAGAACCGTCCCTACTCATGGTGGGTAGAGAACGCCGATCAATATCGATTTGCTGAGCAAATTGAGTTGCACTACGGCATTTTTGAAGCTGATGGATATTGGTGCCGAATGCCCTCAGCATCCGATAGAATCCATCGTCCACCCCCGGGGTATGTGGGGGTGTACACGAGACAGCTTCAGTATGGGCTGAGGTTCCCTTTGGACGTATTCGTTCGAGACTTGCTGATCCATTACAACATTTCCCTGTGCCAGCTGACCCCCACCAGCATCCGAAGGGTAATGACGTACTTATGGGTCTGCAAATTCTTCAGATACGTGCCGAACCTGCACTGCTTCAGAAAGCTCCATCGGCTAGTGCCAAATATTCAGAGTGGGCACGGAAGCCATGGTTCTGGGTGGTATCGGATTGAGTCTCGGCCCCCGTTCCTAACCATGTGGCCGAACGACTCTTCAGACAAGGACTGGAGAGGTCAATGGATTTGGGTTAGGGCGCCCACGGAGCCGAGCCATCCTTATGTTTTCAGCGCTCCCCGGTATCTTGCCGAGCCGGATCCTGATATGGGAAGTTTAGGTCCTCCCGAAGATAGCGGGCCAGACCCGAACCTTAATCAGCAGAACATCTTCGGCAAGCTGCCGAACCGGGGAGGCAGCGGCCGAATGCAGCATATCCCGGAGACTTGGCTCCCCGATACGCACTATGTTTTCCAAGAGAATATGCTGGCAGCTGTCGGCCTCAGCCGAAAGTTTAGGGATGGTAATCTTCTTCGGCTGGGGCCGAGGCCTTTTAATTATCTCTTTTCTTCTTTCATTTTGCTTTCTTGTGATGTGCCGAACTAACTGAATTGACTTCTCCCCTTTTCTTTTTCAGAACGGGACGAGACCAACGTCGGCATTGATTACGCTCGCCTTGGCGTCAACCGAGAACGAGTCGTAACTGATCGGGCTCCCCCTATCACTGAACCAAGGCGCCGAGAAGTTCACCTAGACTCTTCCCACTTCCAAATTGAGGCTGTTGCTCTGTATCAGAGGCAGAAGCCTTGGTGGAAGAAGAGGGATCCCTTGTTTCAGCTGCTGGAAGAAGAAGCTGAAGCTGCCCGTACAGCCGAAGAGGTTGCACGGGTTATTGAAGCTTGTGAAGGTGGAGAAGGGTCCTCCAGAGTTGCTGAAGAAGCTGCGGCTAGGGCAGCTGAAGAAGACGAGGCTTTGCTGAAGACCTCGGTGAGCCTTTAGACTTAACTTTGTCTTTCTTCTTTTTTTTTTTTTTTTTACTCACACTCTTCTTCCCCCCTGTCTGTTACAGTCTGAAGAGAGTAACAGACACAGAGAAGGCAAAGCTCCTGTTCGTCCCGAAGATCAAATACAAGAGTCTTCAGATTCAGATATGGACGAGGAGCCCCTTCTGAAAAGGCGCCGAAGGATGGCCATCATCGGCCCTCATGATTTTCAGCAGAGGCCGATGACCATCGGCGTCGCAATAAGGGAACCTGAGGAAGGCAATGGATCGCCGAGGGTTCCCCAGCCAACACCCCAATCTCCTCAAAAGACCCCTCCACCACCTCCTGAGATGGAGGTGGATCAGAGAACTCCCGGACCTAAGGGAGGGGTCCAAGAAGAAATCAAGGAGAGTGCTGCTGAGCACGAAAATAAAGATGCCGTGATGTCAAGTGCTGAAGGCTTCACGGCAGATATCGCAAGAGAGGTTGAGGCTTTCGTCCTCACCCCTGAAGAAGAGGAGGTCATAGTACTTGACTCCTCTGAGAAGGACGATGCTGAGACAACCAAAGCTAATCAAGCTCCATCGTCGTCCTTCCCTTCTTTCCAGACTCTGCATTCTGGAGAAATGGGTTTCTCGGCCCCCCGAATTCCAATCCCAGATCACATCTGGGACCTCATATGGGGTCAAAACCGAGAAGGAGCTGAAGCCTACTTCGGCAGTTTTGCTGGCATGTCCGAAGTAGACAGGGCAAGGATCTGGTCGCTGAAGGCCACTGCTGGGATGGGCGAATCCAGTAGATCAGTTCCTGACCCAGCCAGGTCTAACCAACTGCTGATGATGCAGGTAATTTTCCTTCATTTCCTCCGAAATTCAGCTCTATTTTTTTTTTACTTATTTTTTGTCTTCCTGTTTTCAGTTCGTGCACAATCAGACTCTCACTGTTGAGCTGATTGATACCCTACAAGATAGGGTAGACGCTGCTGTGCACGAAAGGAAGGTGGCTGAAGAGGAAGTTAAGCTTGCTAAGCTGAAGCAAGCAGCAGCTGAAGAGAAGCAGCAGGAGGTTGAGGAGTACGGTAAAAAAGCTGCCGAAGCTCTGAAAACCTTCTGCGATGCTATGGAGATGGAGGTTTTTCCCCCACTGATGGAAGGGGAAAAATTCCTCCAGGAGCATATGGGAGTGGACGTCTCCAAGTTCAAGGCTGCTATTGAGAGCCGAATTCAAGGAACTGCTGCACAAGCTGAAGTGCAGCAGCGTCTAGAGGCTCTTGAAGCCAGCCGAATGGCTGCTGAAGAGTTGCTCTTGGCCAAAGACGTCCAACTCTCAGAGGCTGCTGCTGCTGCTGAAGCTCAAAGAGCTAAATTCCAAGAGGCTGAGGATCAACTGCTGATCCAGAAAGTTGAAGTGGCCCAAGCTCAGACAAAGGCTTTCCAAATTCAGCAAGAGCTGAATGAGCTGAAGGGTTCCTCCTCCAAAGTCGCTGATGAGCTGAAGAAATCCAAGGAAGACTTGGAGGAGACCCAGAAGAAGCTGGCTGATGCTGAGGCTTCACTCAAGGTCCGTGTCTATACCCAAGAGGAATATGAGATGGGTTTCAGAAACGGATTTCGAGTCTGCCGAAGAGTCTGCCTTCATGCTGAGCCGAAGCTGGACTGGTCTAAATGTGCTGAGTGGGTCCAGAATCCCGAAGACCCTCACATGAAGTATGCAACTCCAGCTGAAGCTGAAATTCTTAAGGCTGAGGAAGCCGAAGAGGAAGCTGAAAGACTGGAGTTGGAAGCTGAGCAGAGGGAAAGGGAGGCTCGGCAAAATGCAAAGCCCGCCTCTTCTGCTGCTGGGGCTGAGGCCACCATGGGACTCAACGCTGATCAGTCTGATCCCCCGGCTGAAGCATAGGAACTCGGGCAGTCGTCTTCAGAATCTTGCGGTTCATCATGTGCTTAACTTTAGACTCGCCGCTTTCTGAGTTTTTTGCCTTGTTTTTTGCTTCAGCTTGCCTTGTCGTACAGCAGTTTTACTTTTTGCTTATGTACGTATTTCGGCAGCTGTTATTTTCCGCTTGTGGGCGGCTGCCGACTATTTTTGTAATTCAACATTTTTATTTCAAAGAAGTTCACTTTCTCAGCTTTCTTGTGTATTTTTTCCTTCGCTTTACCAGTCTTCGCACTTTACTGCTTTCTTTGAATGATCTTTCAAATATTTGCTAAGTGCAGAACTTCGGCTAGCGAGAATCATTTCTGCTGAGACTTCTTTTTGCCGTTTGTACTCGGATGTTTTCAACTTGTGAAAAAACTGACATAAGTATCAAACTTCGGCTGAGCTGAAGGGTATTAGATCAGTTGTGCCATTTCTCTATTTCCCTCTGCCCCCCCAGAAATCTGAAGATGAGGTCTTCTGAATTCTGGAATGGCTGATAATTTTTCTCGGCTAAGCCGAGGATCTTTGAACACTTTGCTTTATTTTCTACATCTGTTTTTAAAGTACTGATTTCCCACCTGAGAGTTTTCACTCTAGAGATGGTACTCTTGTGACACTTTCTTCAATTCATCCAAGGGAACAACTATCCGAAACACCATGCCGGGGGCAGCAGTTTATCTGAAGTACGAGGCATCATCATGCAATACTTCAGAGTTGCAACTACCACCCGGAACTGATTCATCCGAAGTACAAGGCATCACTATGCAATACTTCGGGGCTTTATCAGTTCCTATTTTTTAGGCTATGTTTCGGATAAGTCTATGGCCTTTTTGCCCAAAGGAACAGCTTTTCCGAAGTACAAGGCATCACTATGCAATACTTCGGGCTTGTATCCTTTTTTGGCAGGTTTTACGGCTTGCCGAGGTACAAGGCATCATTATGCAATACCCCGGACAGCGCCGAATGAAACCTTGAATTTTTGAAAAACCGTAGAAAGCATAAAGACTTAAAGAATACACGCAATCTGAATGAATACTGGCTCGATGGCCTTTTTGTAAACAAAATCAGTGTACTTACATAGATTGTACTATCCGAAGGATTTACACATAGTATTTTTTGAGCACATCGGCATTCCAATGGTTTTTCAGCTCGGTGCCATCCATTTGTTTGAGTCTGAAGGTACCGGGCTGAAGCTCTTGATAAATTTCATAAGGTCCCTCCCAAGATGCTGAGAGTTTGCCATGAATGCGACTTTTTTGAACAGCTGCAGCATTCCTCAGAACTAAATCCCCAACTCTGAGAGGTCGTTGATAGACTCTTCGGTTGTAGGACTTGCTCATTCTGAGCTTGTGTGCAGCCATCCTTTCTCGGGCTAGATCTCTAATCTCGTCAAGGAAGTCGAGGGACTCTTTCATGAGCTGCTCATTTTCCTCGGCTGAGAAGAGATTCACTCGTAGGCTTTCTGAGCCCACTTCCACTGGAAGCACTGCTTCGGATCCATACACCAGCTGAAAAGGTGAATGCCCCGTTGCCTCCTTCTCGGTTGTCCGGAGTGACCAGAGGGTTCCCGGAAGTTCCTCTACCCACTTGGACTTTTGATCCTCTACTCTTTTTCTGAGAGCGTTAAGGATCTGTTTATTCGCGGCTTCGGCTTGGCCATTACTCTGAGGGTGGCAAACCGCGGAGTAAGCCAATTTTATCCCGAATTGATCAGTGTATCGGCGCAAGGGCAGGTTGTCAAACTGTCTGCCGTGGTCGAACACAAAAACTTTTGGGATGCCGAACCGAGTTATTATGTTCTGCCAGATGAACTGTCTGACAGTTTGCTCAGATATGCTTGAAGCAGCTTCCGCTTCAATCCATTTGCTGAAATAGTCGATTCCGACTATCAGCCACTTTCTTTTGTATGGGGCCTCGGGAAAGGGTCCCAGAATATCCAACCCCCATTGTGCAAATGGAAGAGGATTAAGAATTGGCTGGAGATCTAGGCATGGCCGATGGATTACCGGTGCAAATTTTTGGCATTTCTCGCATTTTCTGACCATGTTCTTTGCATCCGAGATCATTGTAGGCCAAAAATACCCTGCCCTGAGAGCTTTGTGGGCTAAGGTTCTCCCTCCTATGTGGTTTCCGCAGATGCCGAGGTGAATCTCTCGGAGAATATAGTCGGCATCCGTTGGACCCACGCATTTCAATAATGGAGCGGAGAAGGATTTTCTGAGGAGTTGGCCGCCGAAGACGAGGAATCGTGAACTGATCCGCTTTATCTTGGAGGCCGAATTCCTATCCTCGGGGAGCTCGTCCCTGAGTTTATAAGCCAGGATGTCATCCATCCAGCTCGGCTCGAGTGCAGCGCAGCAGATTGATATTGCTTCGGCTACACTCTTTTCTCGGCGCACCTCCACATAGACAGAACGGCTTAACTCAGTCAGAGTTGAGCTTGCAAGTTTGGAGAGTGCGTCCGCTTGAGCATTTTGACCCCTTGGGATCAGCTCTACTTCGAAAGATCTCAGCTTCGCAATTGTCGATTTGATCCTTGTGAGGTAAGCTGCCATTGAAGGCTCTTTAGCCTCATACTCCCCCCGGATCTGATTGGCGACCAGCTGAGAATCTGTCTTGAGGTAGACATGCTCGGCTTCCAACGATATGCACAGGTCTAAGCCAGCAATGGCTGCTTCATATTCGGCCTCGTTGTTAGAGGCTTTGAATGAAAATTTTAGTGCATACTCGAAGGTTTTGCCTTCGGGAGAGGTAATGACGACCCCTGCCCCCGAACCGTTCACGGTGGAGGACCCATCCGTGAAGACGGTCCAGATTTTCCTCCTTGCATCCAGAGTCTCCTGATAGGAGCACTCGGCCAAGAAGTCTGCCATGATATTCCTAGCTGCTCGGCCTTCGCCGATGGTGACAGGAAGTGTAATCTTCCCGTCAGGATACGAGGAAGAGCCGTTGAATCCAGACACCGGGTAGGGTGCGGGGGCCAGGTGCTCGGCTCCCATCCTCAGCTGGTCGAACGCTCCTCGGAAGAGGATGTTCGCCCCGCTACCGCCGTCGACGAGGGTCCGCCAGACGTTGCGGTTGGCGATGCCCAGAATGATTACTAGTGGGTCATCGTGGGGGTATACCACTCCCTCACAGTCTTCGGTTGTGAACAGGATGTTCGGCGCCGGTGACTGGGACTGCCGAAGCTCAGCCTGATGAATCTGATGGGTTAGACCCCTCAGTTGGCGTTTGGCTGTGCCTCGCGAGATTCCCCCGGAAATAACTAGGATGTCGAGGGACTCCTTGCCCTGAGGTCCCTTATCCTTGATGGCTTGCGCCTTGATGGCTGTTCTCGGCTGATAACCGATACTGAACTCGGTGAGCTCGAAAGCCCACTTTGCTAGTCTACCGGATTTTTCAACCTTGCCGAGGACTTTCTCTAACGGCTGATCAGTTAGAACCGCTATTTGATGAGAATCAAAATAGGGTCGCAACTTCCGAGCAGCCACCACCACTGCATAAGCCACTTTTTCTAACAATGGGTAGCGCGTCTCGGCATCCGTCAGGGTGTGGCTGACGAAATAGATCGGTTGTTGAACTTTTTCTTCTTCCCTTAGCAGCACCGCGCTTACCGTGGCTGGACTGACCGCCACGTATAAGTATAGGATGTCTCCTACGACTGGCCTTGCCAGTGTTGGGAGTTGAGCCAGGTGTTCACGGAGCTGCTGAAAGGCTGACTTTTGTTCGTCTCCCCATTCAATGCCTTTTGAATTTTGGAGCTTCAGCGCCTTGAAGAAAGGGAGCCCTTTGTCTGAGGCTCGTGAGATGAACCTGGACAAGGCAGCCATTCTCCCGGCTAGACGCTGAATATCCCTTTTTGTCTTCGGCTCGGGGAGGTCTAAAGCAGCTTGTACTTTGGCGGGGTTTGCATCAATCCCCCTCTTGCTGACCATGAAGCCGAGGAACTTGCCTGACTTCACGCCGAAGACACATTTCTTCGGATTCAGCTTCATTTTGTATTTTCTGAGGGTGGCGAAGGTTTCGGCTAGGTCCGTGACATGATCTTTTTCTTTTATGCTTTTGACGATTGAGTCGTCAACATAAACCTCCATGTTTCGGCCTTTTTGCTCGGCGAAAACCTGATCAACCAACCTCTGATATGTTGCCCCCGCATTTTTCAATCCGAAGGGCATCATTCTGTACTTGTACAACCCGGAACTTGTTATGAACGCTGTTTTAGCTCGGTCCTCGGGGTGCATGAAGATCTGATGGTATCCCGAGAATGCGTCCATGAAACTGAGCAGAGCATGCCCGCTTGTCGAGTCGACCAGTTGGTCGATCCTCGGCAGCGGATAGGAGTCCTTGGGACATGCCCTATTCAGGTCCGTGAAGTCAACGCACATCCTCCAGTTACCATTTGCCTTCTGAACCATTACAACATTGGCCAGCCACTCCGGATACTGACAGGGTTCAATGAACCCAGCATCTAGGAGCTTATCGACCTCAGCTGCGATGTTCTGGTTCTTTTCGGCGGAGTAGTTCCGCTTTTTCTGCTTAACGGGTCGACTGGAGGGGTCGACATTAAGCCTATGGGAGACGAAGTCCGGATCAATCCCGGGCATTTCTGCGGCTGAGAAGGCGAACACGTCTCCACTGGCCCGTAGGAGTTGGACGAGTGCCGCACGGGTGTTTGGCTCCAGTGACGACCCGATGCTAACACATCTGTTCGGATCTCCTACGGTCAGTTCTATTGACTCGGTCAGGTCATCCGTCTCCATGCTCTTAGAGTTGGATTCCTCGAATTCCGGCCTGCTATCAATATTAGCAGACTTTCCTGACCGCGGCTGGCCATCAGAGTCGTTCGGCTCTGAGGCGGAGTCAGCCTTTTGGCCCCCATCAGATTTCTCGTTGTCTGGGGCTTCATTAGCCGAAACGTCTGAGCCTCTCGGCTTTTTGGCGTTTCGGTCCCGGTGCTTTTCCTCCCCATCGCCACGGTCGCCTCGGCGAGACGTGGATGGCTTGAGGTGATTGCATCGGCGGGCTTCTTCTTGACTGCCCTTTATTTTCTCGGAGCGTCCCTCGTCTGAAACGTATATCATGATTTGATGATACGTGGAGACGACTCCTTGAATGCCGTGAATGAGGGGTCTCCCCATGATCACGTTGTATGCAGATGGAGCATCTACGACCAAAAATTCGGCCATGATATTCCTAGCTGCTCGGCCTTCGCCGATGGTGACAGGAAGTGTAATCTTCCCGTCAGGATACGAGGAAGAGCCGTTGAATCCAGACACCGGGTAGGGTGCGGGGGCCAGGTGCTCGGCTCCCATCCTCAGCTGGTCGAACGCTCCTCGGAAGAGGATGTTCGCCCCGCTACCGCCGTCGACGAGGGTCCGCCAGACGTTGCGGTTGGCGATGCCCAGAATGATTACTAGTGGGTCATCGTGGGGGTATACCACTCCCTCACAGTCTTCGGCTGTGAACAGGATGTTCGGCGCCGGTGACTGGGACTGCCGAAGCTCAGCCTGATGAATCTGATGGGTTAGACCCCTCAGTTGGCGTTTGGCTGTGCCTCGCGAGATTCCCCCGGAAATAACTAGGATGTCGAGGGACTCCTTGCCCTGAGGTCCCTTATCCTTCTTCCGAGCGAAGTTGAGGTCCTGCCGAGAATCTTTTTCAGCTTTTTTCTCCTCGCGCCTGTCCGCGAGGTATTGGCTCAGGTACCCCTTGCGGACCAGATCCTCAATCTGGTCCTTCAGCTGGACGCAGTCCTCGGTGCGATGTCCGGGTGAGTCATGGAACTCGCACCACTGGTCCTTTCCCCTCGTCTGATGCCAGGGAGGCAACGGACGAGGTTTTTTGAATCTCCCCTCGTCCTTCGTCGTGCTGAAAATCTTAGCACGGGGAAGGGAGAGTGGAGCGTATGAATCGTACCTTCCCGTGTAGGGAAAGTGTCTTTCCTTCTTCGGCTCGGCAGCAGAGGACGGTTCTGAGGCCTTAGCCTTCCCTTTCCTCTGCGCCGAGACTTCGGGCTGCTGCCCTTTCGGCTTGTCAATTCTCGGACGAGACTGAGACCTGGATCTGTTCCACTCCTCGGCTCGGATGAACCTGTCCGATGCTTCCAAGGCTTCCTCCAGGGTCTGCGGGGGATGCATGACCATGAAGTCCAGGAACTTTCCAGCTTGGAGGCCGTTCCGTAGCGCGAACACGGCCAGGCCTTGATCCAGGCTTGTGATTCCGGATGACTCGTTGCTGAAGTGAGTCAGATAGTCGCGGAGGCTCTCGTCCTCCGCCTGCTGCAGACTCATTAGCTCTGCAGTGGTCTTCTCTCGGCGGTTGGCCGTAGAGAATTTGCTCTTGAACTTGTTGGAGAGGTCGTTCCAACCGGTTATGGAGCTTTCCTTGAGCCCTTTGGTGATCCAGGATTGGGCAACACCTTTGAGGGTCGTAGGAAAGTATTTACACCAGGTAGCCTCAGACCTCGGGTTCAGATACATGTGCCCCTCGTAAGAGGCAATGTGATCCTTAGGATCTGAGGTACCATCGTAAGTAATATGTGCCGGGATTTTGACCGTTGGCACATGCTCTTCCAGAATCCACTTCTGGAAGGGCGAGTTCGATGGAACCATGACCGCCTTCCCCTTGTACCCGGCCTCAGGGACCTCGCTCCCTCCTCTCTCAGAGGTGGAAGTGGTTTTCGTCCCCGGCTGAGACAAGGTTGGGTGGGGTCCGGTATCCTCTGGGAAGGTGAGGCGGCTATGCACACTCACCTCCCTCGAACCCAAGCGTTCGTGAACGCTTCGGCGGGCGAATTCCGGGTCCTTGGAGGGCCCCATGGAATTCTGAGCTTCAGAGTGGTCAGAGGGTTGAGGGTTCCTCCTCCTCTCCTTACTGGAGTTTCGGGTGTCCCCTCGCCACCTCTGACCGAGCTGTCTATGTGGTGGAACTTGTCCACCATCATCCTGACCGATCCTCCTTTTCAGGTTTCTCGGCTGGTGATCATCAGGCATCTGGATTGGAGCCCCTTGAGCTTTAAGGAACTCCATGCAGATGGCCACTGCTCTGGCCACTTCCTCGGTGGAGGGTCCGGAGGGAGGAGTCTCCCGCGGATGTGACCTGGATTGCACGCTATGGCGCGGCGGGGAGTTCCTCGCACCTGAGCCACTCGGTCTCGGGGATGGCCCCGGCTGCCGAGTGTGGTGCGAGGTGTTCTCCTCCTGGAGGCTAGGACCTCTTGAGGCTTCCCCTTCCGGAGAAATGGGGGCCTCCGATTCGGAAGAGGCTTGCTCCGGGGAGGGATAAACCGGCTGGCGTTCCCTCACCGTAATCTGGCCTCCTCCCTTCTTAGCCTTCTTGGAACTCTTTCCACTCTTAGTCATGGCGACTGCCGGAGTGTTTGATGACTGACGCGAAATTTAGTAGCGTTCCCCACAGACGGCGCCAAATTGTTTCGGATGAAAACAATCGAATCTCGGAAGATCCTTTTATCTTGAGGGAACTTGGTCTCGGTCCGAACGACGCAGGAGCCGAGGGTTTCCTGCACAACAAATACACGTAAACTAGCCTCGGGGGGGACGCCGAGGAAGGCCCCTCCGATGCTTAAGTCAGTATATTAGAGAGAGAAAGCTGTGCAAGAGTTTAGTTGCTTGAGGCTTTATTGTCTTACCAAGAATTGACCAAATTGTTGGCTTTTATACCTTGGCTAATGAAGGAGGCGAATTGGGCCCGGAAGTCAGTTGGGCTGGGCCAAGCTGATTGGGCCGTTGACTGACCTTGACATGGCTTTGAGGATGTTTGATTTTTGACTTTAGCACATTTGGAGAGTTGAACCTTAACCTTGGGCTTTTAATTGGATCATTCAGTGACCAGGCCCAATTGGACTAAATTGGACCCAAACAGGGGAGATGTTAGATCCCTAGCTTGAAGGCTAACGAGTAGGCATTCCGGAAATTCCAAGCTTTGGAGTACACCATTAGCCAGGATTTCTTCATTCTCAGCTCCCTTAAATGGTGTTCTACCATAAAGCTGTTCAAAACGGAAGATGCCATAAGTCCACTAATCAACAGCACTCCCGTGACCATCGATCTCCTTTAATAATTTCAGGGGCAAAATATTCATGGGTACCAACAAAAGAGTTGGACCGTGCTGCAGTGGGCTCTGCTACTAGCTGCAGCAGTGGTCTCATCTCAGCAGCGACATCAGATTATTCATTTTCCTCAATTTATAGGATTTGGAAAAGGCTAATAGCTAGCCTACGAGTAAATCATTTTAATTAAAAAGGAAGGTTCAATGCAGAGAGGATGTACACAACATGACTCAACACATGGGCGGGAGCGCTTTCTTAAGGTCTCTGACATCGTTGATGATACCAGAAGAGTCGGACTAACAGCAGATCGGAGTGAAAGGTCAAAATCTAACATCATGATATGCCCATCTTCTTGGACTAGAATAATGTTTTCAGGCTTCACATGTCGATAGATAACTCCAACCATGTGGAGTACTCTAATACAAGGAGTACTTCAGCAACATAAAATCTGCAAATAAAATGGCGCATTATAAAACAAGGTTTCATAAATCTAATTTGTATTTCTTGTTACAATTAGCCTGTCTTCTATCTAATCTTCAATCCTCAAACTTAGCACTAATATATGAATGTTCTTACATATCTCTTCTTTAGCAAATGGAATTTCAGGTTAGTGGATTGTGATGCTAAGCAACTTCAGTTTCACTTAAGAAAGGTAAGAGGAGGAACAAGACAAAAAGACTATACTCGAGGTCAAAACTCAAAGAATCTTTTGTCGCAACGCAACATAACATTATGCATGACAATGTACCCAGGTCTCTGCTAAAGGGTGTCAAATGTACCTCTAACTTATATAAGTCCTCCTTTTTAATTATATATATAATCCTTGTTAATCATACTTGGGGATTCGTGTCAGGAAAATGTAAGTGTCTAATTCTATAGACTTGGATAATTCATGAAATTATTCCATATTGGGTTGTCGAGGATCGATCCAATGTAGGTACTTGAAATATGAAAAGTTCGAGTAGCATGGTGTAAACATTACCTTGTTCTTTAGAGATGGTATTTTTTCAAACTTGGGACATGCAACTTGAAACTTAAAATTGCACCAAAATCACCTTAGTAAAGGTGTAAAAGTGAAATTTCTTTGAAAGTTCAAGATAAAATACAAAGATATTCAGGTTTTTTTAGAGAGATATTTTTTATGTGTAGGAATTACCAATTGGTTTGAACATATATATCTACATAATTGGCTAAGAAAGGTGTCTTTTTACTGACAATTCTGAAGCTATATCCATCATCTAAACTGACAATGCAAGAATGATATGTGTTTTATATGCTATTTCATCCCCCGTCCCACGGTCATTTATATGCATATTTGAGCTTTTGGAGCTACTTTTAGTACTAATGTGTGGTTTCGAGTGTTTTGTAGAGTTGGCATTCGTTTTGTAGGAATTTCCCGGATTTTTTGATAATTTCTATGGTTTTCCGACCACTTGATGAGTGTCATTTATGGCACTCACAGGGTAGTCTTTTAGGATGTTTTCACCTTATTTTTCATGCTTTTCTTTTATCATTTTGGTCTTTTCTCCTTTAGTTTCTCTATTTCTTCTTTCTTCGTGTTTTACTTTCCTTTATGTGGTTTTCTTCATGTTTCTCTTTTATATTGCTCTTTTTCTCTTCTATTTTCTCTCTTTGGCTACTTTTGTAGGTGCTTAAGGAGTTAGCTTCACAAAGGAATCAAGAGGATCATAAAGAACTAAGCAAAGGAGATTCAAGCCTTTTGGAGAGGGCTTGGAGAGGGATCTCTGCATCTATTCAGTGCCGTGGGCGCGGGTCTTGAGGGCCGCGAGCGCGGATAAAGTGCATCAAGTTGGTGAATTTTGGCAGGAACTCTCCGCGCCCTAGCTGCGGTCTAGCCGCGGGCGCGGAGAATCAGGAGAGACCGCTCCAGTTGGAGAGACCGCGACCCCCTTGTCTTCACTTGGAACAGGGAATCTGCCACACCCTGAGCCGCGGGCGCGGGTGTCTTCGCCGCGGGCGCGAGCTACAGTGCCCGCGGGCGCGGGACTTGCTCAGATTACCCACGGAGTTAGTTATGGGTTTTGTACCCATTTTTCCGCGCCCGCGGGGTGTTCTTGGAGAGGGCACGACAGATCAGATTTTCTTCTTTGTCTATAAATACTCTTGTAAATCCTTTTGAAGGCTAATTTATAGATAATATTTCATTTTCTTAGTTTTTAGAGAGAGAAACTAGAGAGACAGTAGAGATTGTAATTCTTGGATTTGATTTGTATTACAACATTGCTTCTTCAATCAAGATTGGATTTCTTCTTCACATCAATGAAAGTTTGTGAGATTTCTTTCCTTTGAAGTTACTTCAATTGCAATTTTCTTTAATGCTTGAATGTTTGGTTTGGATTTTGATTTAGTTTTGAGAATTTGTTGATTGATTGATTTTCCTTTTGATTTAGCTTGAAATGAACATGTTTGTGATTGAATTTATTTTGTCTTTTAATTTCACCATGATTAGTGATTATATTAGTTGCTAGGGAAAAGGGTAAGCATGCTTGATTGATGATTTTTACTAGTTGATGATCATAAATTGATTGAATTGCTGCAATTAAATTGGTTGATATAGTTGTGCATATGATTAATTAGACTAGGAGTGATCAACCTAGAAGATTAATCTAGATTGCATTGCAAATTTCAATGACATGAACCCTTGATTTGAGAATTGCTTTAATTGATTGAATTTGATTGTGATTCTCCTTGTTAGCCATTCATAGTTAACCCTAGCTTTGTTTATAGGAGATAACCTTTGAATTCCTTTGATTGCAACTATTGTTTGTCCCTTGCAATGTTTGAATCAATTGAGTGATCTATCAATTAGTATAATCGTTGAGCTTGCATGTGGAACCTATATCCCTAGTGTTTAGCATATTGATTGAATTCTTTGATTTTTCTTGAATCTTGTTATTCTAGTTACCAACCTCAACCATTGATATTCTTCGATTTAGCTTGACAATAGACTATAGCATAGTTCCTATTCATTCCTTTGGGTTCGACCCTTGACTTACCGCATACTTGTATAAGGTTTGTTAAGTGTTTATAAATTTAGTTTGACCAAGGGAGAATTAGACGATGGCCTAGTTTTATCCCTTGTCACCACTACGAGATATCGAAGCTTGTATCACATTCATGACCATTGATCGTAGCCTAAGACCGATCATATCAGTGATTAAGGGCTTGGTTCATGGAATTAGTCCGAGCTATGGACCAAGGAAGATATGGATTGAGCCTCTTATGAGTTAAATCCCAAAGTAGTAGAGAAGCAAGGATTAACCAACAAAGACTAGCCACTCGATCGGGCGGATGCCCAGATTACGAAGGCGAAGAAAAAGGCGGGCCCGATCGGGCGCGTGTTTCTAAAGGAAGTTTAATCGTCCTTTTACTTTGTTTAAGCTTATGATTTGTTAGCTTAGTATAAGTATGCTTTTGTTAAGTGATTTTAGAACGCTCTCTCTCACTCTCACTCTCACTCTCACTCTCACTCACACACGCACACACACTCTTGCTCTCTCTCTCTCCTTAATTAAATTCTTAGATTTAGTTTTAAGCTTTTGGATTATCTCTCTTGTTTCTCCCTCTACACTCTTGGTTCTATGCAATTTAATTATTTCGTTTACTTCGATATCAATTTCTTCTCTTTTATTACTTATTTCTTTGCTTTGATATTAATCATGTCTTTTTCATATGCTTTGATTAGTTAGATTTAAATATGTGTGAGTAGTTTAATTCTAGGGTTTTGGGAGATCCACAATTAATATGAAGGGATGATTCGTTATTATTAATTATTGATATTGCAAGATAATTTATTATTGAATTGTGAGTAACCCACATGTGAGAATTCTCTTGTCCTACACTAAAACACTAAAGGGGGAATGTAGTGGTAATAGAATCCCACATTGAAAGAATTCAAGAGTTACCACCACAATATAAGGTAAATGGACTACTCCCCTCATTGCCATATGGTTTTAATGTGGAACCTCATTGGTCTTGTAAAGTGGTGGACTTGCACTCTCTCATGACGGGTACGGCCTAGGCCCGTATTTATCATGGTATCAGAGCCATATTCACGATATGGGACCTTAAATGGTTAAAGTTCACTAAGTCAAGAGATGGTTCATTGTGAGGAGGAGTGAAGAAGCACTCTAACCCAAAATGCCTTCCTTTTCTTGTCCTCTTCATACAGTACGTCAATATTCTTGCACAAATTAGCATTGGTGGTGAAAGAAGCTTGTCTTTTAGAACTAAGGAGTAGTGTC
Source organism: Chenopodium quinoa (assembly GCF_001683475.1). Classification (NCBI taxonomy): domain Eukaryota; kingdom Viridiplantae; phylum Streptophyta; class Magnoliopsida; order Caryophyllales; family Amaranthaceae; genus Chenopodium; species Chenopodium quinoa. Next base: position 7,299,318 of record NW_018744304.1, on the reverse strand, counting down.
GCAAGTATTGGATAAATCATCTAAAATATGATCTGGTTGAGCTTCTGATTTGCAATATTAATGTTGTTAGGCTCTATAGCATCAAGTACATAGAATACTGCATCATATTCTTTCAAAATATTAATTTGGTATTCAGATAAAGTATCAGGTAGAGTAACCGACACTAGACGCACTTCATTGTAAGTGGTCTATTATTACCAAATCCAACAAATAATAATAGCTTGCTTTCAGGAAGGTAAATAATTCTTTTAGGGACGGATCTGTGTTTAAAGTAATGGGATCTTGTTACAAATATTTTAAAGATGAAGAAATAATAAGTTATTAATTATATTTATAAATTTTGTTAGATACACCACTTTATAAATTATATACTTATTAGGTTAGGTCCCGTGCCATGCACGATTATTATTACTCCATATTATTTATTATAGAATAATGTTATATTTAATTGATAGAATATATTATATAAAATGTCTAAATTTATCATTGACAAAAACAAAGTATTTGACATAATGAAACATGGAATATCATGCTTAATTGACATTCTCATGTTTTAATCACATAAGAAAATCTATATTAGTTGAATACTTAAAAATAATAAAGATTTAAATTTATTATAGGAATTTTTTTTTTAAAAAACCATAGAAAGAAATATATATATATATATATATATATATATATATATATATATATATATATATATATGTAAAAAAATAAAAAAAAAATAATAACAAAAAGGGGAGAGGATCGATGTGAGTTTTGACGAAAAAATCTATATTTATATACTTATCAATGATCATATATTGTAGTATATTGTTTTTATTCATTGACTTTCGTCTATCTCAATTGTATCCTTGAATAAAATATTATGTTTACCACACAGAAACTTATAGTATAAGATTGTATTTTCAATAATATTATACAAAAATTATATTTTCCATATATATAATTAAATTTTATAAATAATTAAATTTTATAAATAATTTCTTTAAATAAATTTTCCATTAAATTCTTTTTTTTTTTAATAAAAAAAATACTAAAAACACACCAGGAGATTAAAAAGGAACCTAAACCGGTCGTCCAAATTATTTTATTAGTCATGATTTTCAATTACATATTTCCTTTGAACATGAAATATGGTGATCAATAAATATAATAAAATAAACATTAATATTGGAAACAATTTATCAATAATAGCGTTAGTTAAATCAAATAGAAATTAACCTAATCATGATACTAGCAATATTAAAATAAAATAAGTAATTAAATTAACTAATTACTCACATTCCGCGCGTTCCTTTAAATTGCTACATCATGAATAAATTGTTAGTAACTTCAATTAAAAAATATAAATCAAATGGAAATTAAATTAAATAAATGTAGAGTTGATTTGGTCCAAACCCTCAGTTAATTTTACCTTTCATGCCTTTATATAAGGACGGAACCTCGGGTGTTTTATGAACTCCTTGGAGTGCTTAAGGAAGGAATGATGTAGTTAGGAATATAGGTTTAAGGCTTAGAATATGAGAGAGAGAGAGAAGAGAATGATTTTTGGTGTAGAAGAGAGGAAGAGAGAATGATTTGGTGATCAAGCTTGTTGATGATTGAAAAAGGGGTGATATGAACTCTATTTATAATGAAAAAAGAAGGGTCGAAGAATCAAGAAAAGATAAGAATTCGAATCGAAACAATACTCTTTCAATAGACAACAGTTTTTGCGGTTTTTGTTTTAATCATATCTTTTGATTCAGAAATTGGAATAAGATAAATAATACGTAGTTAGATAGATGTTGAAGTCTAATTTCTAACCCAATTAAAATCAAATTAAAATAATGTTTATAATAAAAGATATGGCCGAAATAGTGGGACGGTGTCAGTTTTGGATAGAGTTTGGTATTTCATTCATATCCTTTTCGTTATAGCTCGTAATTGATGTTATAATATATCATTGGATAGATAATTTCAAGTTCTATCAGACCATATAATATTTGGATAAAAAATATGAGGCACAAAAATAATAGCTGACTATCTTTGAACGTCTTTCAGTTCGAATAAAATTAGGACTTTCAAAAAGAAAAGTTTTATTCAATTTCAAACTCTTTAATCTTATCTTTTCAAAAAGGATAATTAAGATCTTTTAGAAACTTATAGAAGCTTCTAATTAATCCTAATTGATTTAGGAATGGGATAACATCTTTTGGACCCTCCACATGATCATTGGGTCGTAGGTAAGGTGCGTTTAGGTTCGGTTTGGGCTCAGTTTAGTATTTTGGCCATAACTTATTCGTTATAACTCGGATTTGGGCTTATAATATATCATTGGAAAGATATTTTCAACTCCCATACAACTATTCCATAATTGGACCCATATTATGGACCAACATAAATTGGACTAAACGTTTTTATAACAAGGACACGAAATGAATGAATTTAAAGGACACGAAATGAATTATTTTGGGTTTAAAGGCACGAAAAGAGGAAAATAAGTTATAGTTTGGAGAAATGGGTTAGGATTTGGGTTGGTTTATGAAATGGAAATATGGATTTAAGCACTCCAAAGATTAAATACTCAACCCAACCAATAATAGTGGTGAAAGGTTGTTCATCATCGGGTTTGGTTTAGGGGAGACATTTTTAGGCGTCTCCAGTAATGCTTATGGGAATTACCACGGACGAGGTCGTGGATGTGGTCGGAATAATTTTTCAAGAAATAGTAATTTCAAAAATTCTGAAAAACAGAAGGGACAGTAATCTAGAAGCTACAAAAAAACCGTTTCAAAAGGACAAGACATATATTACAAATATGACATGACAGGGTATTGGGGACGTATACTTGTCGTACGACCAAATATTTGGTAGATCTTTACCAAACTTCCATAAAAGGCAAAGGGAAAAACGCAGAAGCTAATTATGTTAAAGAAGAAAATGCTCCTTGTCTTAGCCTTAATGTGTCTGGTTTTTTCATGGTCGACACTGAAATTGAAAATGATTTCATCCTTGGAGAAAACAAAAATGCTTAAATCATTTCCCATCTACAAATGTGATATGTATTACGTTGTAATGTATTTTCTTTTCTGCATTATATTTTTAATTTCTAGTCATGCACTAATATTTTTATCATCAATAAAGTTTACATGTTATTATTCTAAACTATTCTCACACTCATTATTTTATGAAAAATATGGATCTGCTTGAAGTTGATTTTTAATATCAATGCCTTTTGGACAATGGAACAACACACACTATCTTGAAAGATAGAAAATATTTTTCACAACTAAGGTTGTTTCAGGCCAATGTAAACACCATTTTCGAGTAAGCTAAATTGATTGAACGATCTGGAAAGGCTTGTATAGTGCTTCCACATGGAACAAAATTTGATCAATAATATTTTATATTCGAGTAAATCTCAAAGAAATCTCATAAGTTTTAAAGATGTATTGTAACACCGACCCCAATAATTCTCCCTTTTCCAAACCACTTAATTCAATTAAAATAGAGGAGAACCATTAGCATGTTACTGTCACGTGTTAAAATGTTAAGGCTTTATCAAAATATCGCAGCGGAAATCCAACTTAAATCTTAAAATAATATAATTTAGAGAACCAATAAGTTAAAGCTTACAAATTGGAACCATAAAGGCCCTTATTAAAACCAAACCAATATTCAAAATCCCAAAACATAACTGAAATAGTAAAACATAAATAAGTTCAACACAAAGAGTGAATACTCTCAATCACACCAATCCCTTGACAATGCCTATGTCAAATCCCTAAACTTTACATCATCAAGCTAATTAACCTGTGCAATACTGCTCCCCAATAACACAAGTGTAATAATTGGATCATCACAGGGTCATTGAAAGGCAAAGGTCATGACCAAAAGTAACACACACAAAAGCACGCAATCAACAAAGTTGAGTACATACAAGCTACAACGTACAAAATCTAGCATGCTCAATTAATTAAAGTAAATAAACATGCAACAAGAATTCATTAATCAAGACTCCACACTTAGACAATTCAATCGACTCAACATATACTTACTAACCAACTCCAAACACTTGACTCTTTACATTTAATTTGATTAATTTAATTTGGATTAAGCAATAGATAAGGTTGTCCAACCCACCAAATCATTTTGGTCCCAATTGACCATTTAAAATAAAAGTTTAGCACAATGCAAGAATGGGTGCGACTCCATTCTCACAAAGTTAGTCTAGGATCCCATCTAACTTTCATTATAAATAAAAATGTGAATACCAAAAGAGAAGAGGACATGTTGATCAAACAAGCCTCGGAAAGCCACGGGCTACCACCGTGTACCCCAACCCATAATTGTCAATACTCTAGAAGTGCACACTTTCTAGAGTTTTATTGCTCATCCATGTTTAACTTTACGTGATTACAATTTTAATTAATAGACGACTCATTCAAGTAGACCATACATAACAATCATACATCAATTCACTTTTAATCTTATTTAGGACAATGATGATCACGTCACAAATTGACCTTTAATTCCATTAAACTTCCATATTTTTCAAAATTGTTGAACATAGTCAACCCACCTAGCCATTTCGGCTTAATCCACTTTTACTCAACAAACTAACAATTCATGCTTGAGTAATAAATAAAATATTTCAATAACCTTGTGGAATAATAATTACTAAATTCATTCCACTTAAACAATTTAATTTCAATCCTTTAATAATCAAAATATGGTTAACAAACCAATCCAATTAAAACATGCTTGTATAAACATTCCATGCAAATAATTAATCCAATATAATTCAACATGATTGCATCCATAATTCCATACAAACATAATCAATTCACCAAAACATGTCTCATAAACATAAGCACATGAATTAATTAAATGTATAACCAAACAATTTTCATCCAAGTGTTCTCTAAACATGAAACTAAGTTCTTTTCTTTTGGTACCTAAACATGATACTACTTACAACGAAATAGACACGAACGTACCTCGTATAAATTAAACAATCCTTTGTGCCACTTTTAATCAATTAAAAGTCTCCTAGGGAATAATCACCTTCTAGAAAACAACCAATAATCACAAATTAATACCTAAACTAATTTCCAGCAATAAAAATTTAATTAAAACTCCTTAAAACTTCCTTTAAACATGTTTTTATGCTTAATTAATCATTAGAAATTCAATAGGAACAAAACCCCTAATTTAATTGCTCATTAGAACCCTAAAATCTCAATTTCAATAAATTAAAACCCTAGGTTTTAAAACTCATAAAATCTTAAAATTTAAAACCATTACATATCTGAAATTATAACTTTAAATCATTAAAGTGTAGTTTTTCATACTGTAGACGCCTAAAAATGTCTTCCCAAAACCAAACCCGATGATGAACAACCTTTCACCTCCATTATTGGTCGGGTATATTATTTAACCTTTGGAGTGCTTGAATCCATGTTTTCATTCAATACATTTCATAAACCAATCCATTTCCTAGCTCATTTACCTAAACCATAACCTGTTTTCCTCTTTTCGTGTCCACATCACAAAACCGAGAGAAACTGATTTTTTAACCTAAAAATGTTGATCTATTTATTATTTGGTTGGATAGGCATTGAAATAAGCTTTCCAAACATGTATCATAAGCCCAATTCCGATTTAAAACGAAGAAGATATGAGCAAAACACTAAACTCGACCCAAAGCCGACACCCTTCTACTAAAATGGCTATATCTTAAAATTTAAATATTATTTTGACCTGATTTTAATTGGGTTGGAAATTATACTTGATAATATTTCCAATGATATATTATATTCTTTATTTCGAGTTACGGATCAAAAGTTATGATGATTTTAAAAACTCGTAAAAAACTGAAATTACCTCAAGTTAGCTAAAACTGTCGCGTCGTGGGAGATGATGACGTGGCACGGGGGCCTGGTACCGAGACACGGGAATTTTCACCGTGTCACGGTGCTTTCCCGTGTCTTTTTTGCGTTTCTTTCCCACATGCGTCACGGGAAGTATTCACGGTGCCCATGCCGTGACACGGGGTCATTCCGTGTTTTCTCCGCGTAAATTCTTAACGTGCTTTTATCTTCTGTAGATTATTTATTTTCCATGACACATCATATGTCCCCGCGTCACACTAAGTTGTACCGTGTCACGGAAATCTTTTCCGTGTCGCGGCATTATTTTTTAGGGTTTTTATCTTTTTAGGGTTCTGTGTATTCTATCTGCTCATTTTCCCTATAAATACCCCCCTTCTTTCTACAGTTCGGGGCATCAAATCATTCTCTCTTCCTCTCTTTTACACCAAAAATCATTCTTCTCTCTCTCTTTATCATATTCTAAGCCTTAAACCTATATTCTTAATTACACCATTCATCCCTTAAGCATTCCAAAGAGTCCATACTTAACCCGAGGTTCCGTCCTTAAACCAAGGCGTGAAAGATGTAATTTAATGAGGGTTTGGACCAAATCAACTCTACTTTGTATTTAATTTTATTTAATTTTAATTTGATTTATATTTTTTTATTGAAGTTACTAACAATTTATTCATGATGTAGCAATTTAAAAGAACGCGCAGAATGTGAGTAATTAATTAACTTAATTACTTTTATTTTATTTTAATATTGCTAGTATCATGATTAGGTTTATTATTATTTGATTTGACTAACGCTATTATTGTTGAATTGCTTCCAATACTAATGTTTATTCTTTTATATTTATTGATCACCATATTACATGTTTAAAGGGAATATGTAATTGAAAATCACGCCTAATCAGATAATTTGGACAACTGGTTTAGGTTCCTTTTTAATCTAGCTGATTGTTTAATCAAGTGATCACAAATGTTATAGAATTATATGTTGCATTAATATTCAACCAATTTAGCATAATAATAGTTTGGAGCAAATTGAATATTATGTTTGTATGCCTTTGAGATCGCAAGAATCACTTTTCACAATAAGAATTGAGTAGAGGCCAATACGGGCGAACGTGACTCCATGACTCACTTCGTACCATCATCCCCGATCCTCATTTCGTGGTTCCGAACCATATACAGTTAGTAATCTCATGAATTATGAATGAGGTGTAACCTTCACGAGTCAATCGTTGTTGCATATCATTGTCCCTTTTCGTGGTTAACTTTTATGACCCGTGAACGGTTTACAAGTTCCTTAAAAACTTGTTGGTGGCTCCCTACTTTCCTTGTCCCTAATCGTATATGTCAATTCCCACTTCCTATGAGTGTCAAGCATATTCACACATGCTTTAACATAGGCGCACTTTGAACAACACCTACGATTTGGTGACTCCACTAGGGAGGATTCTTGGTTATTTATCGATTTGAGTGATCGGTATTTAATAAAGATGAGTGGATGAGACTTGAAAGATTCTTGAAAATATTCCTGTGATTAAATTGGCATTTTGACATATGCATAGACGTTTTACCGTCGTATCTCAGGTCTGTCCCGTAGGAAAAATTGGATAACCTGGTCGTGAATGAAGAAAATAGAGGCACCAGCCAGATTTCCCGACTGCCGCGCCATGGCAGAGCTTTCCGTGTCACAGCGCTGGGAACCGTCACGCGGTGTTTGGCACCGTGACACGGTAGATTTTGTCGTGTTGCGGCAGTCTTAAAATCTTTCCAGTGGCTTTATTTTTCTTCTAACAGTCAACTTCCTTCAATTTTTCTGAAAAAAAGTGTGTATTCTACATACGTCTTAGCCCCGGGGATTTAAGCTCTATCAACCCAAAAACGCTCATGACAATAAGTGTTCATTCGAGCTTTAAAATCCACCCAAACCATGAAGTCGAGTTTTATTTCATCATGAACTCGCGGAGCCGCCCATTGGCATACACCCTCTAGGGAGGCTGCCTTGCTAACGCATCAAAACTCTTAACCATGGTACCTTTTTGACACCAAATAAAACTTAACCATAGTGGAACATAGAACTGACCTTAGGTTGCAAATATTCTTTGCATCATTGTGCCTATGTGTCCTATGTGTGTATATTTGGTCGTTTTGATCCTAACCTTAACGATCTTTTTTTGTCTATGGTGGATTATTTTATGACTAACAATTGCCAATGGACCGTACTCACTTAGTAATTAGCGCAAACTCTAAAATTGACAAGAAAACTGGTAAAATCACATAAACACCTAGAACTGATTACCGTGACACGACAAAAAATACCGCGTCACGGCAATCAGTACTGTGTAACGGTGGCCTATACCGCGCCACGTTGCAGGTTTGCCATGTCACTACAGTTGTGTCTCGATACAGTGCCCAAGTTTAAGTCTAGTCAGCCCCTATTTTGGCTTCCGTGCTAATTTGGTCCACGTGTCAGTCATTTTGGTTACTGTTCACATGTCTAGCCATACGATCATACCACGAGTCTTATAACATCACTTAATCACTCACGAGTCAAGTATAGTCCACAAACTTTCTTAATGTCCCGACTCGAGTCGTGCACCATGTCGTTTATGATCGCATACTAGGTTCATGTACCTTTTTTTCGTCATGATAAAAAAAAGGTGCATGAGTTTATTCTAACTTGTTTTCAAATGTCTATTTTTACCTTTCCTTTCCTATCTTGAGCAATGAGTCAAACAATTAAGTGAATTTTTTTATTTCACAGTACTTGGTCAAGGAGGAGGGGTAGATTAATACAGTTTGAGTCATTACTGCAAAAATCTCTTAAATCCAAGAGGCGTTCGAAGAGAACTTCTCCATCTCCACATTACTTATCACCTTTCAATGGCCACTAAGGAAGATATTGAGAACATCAACAAATCCATCGAGGCACTGTCTGCCATGATGCAAACCCATACCACTAGGGTCACTATCATGGAACAAAACAAGGTCACTGTTTCTACCCTTGACAAATTGAAGGAACAAATGAGTAAGATTTTTGAGGATTTCACTTATGTGGAACAACCTCCCACTCCTTTGGATGTGAAAGACAGACTCCCTGAAAAGTTCTCCACTGCTGATACTCCAAAGTTCAAGCCTACTGACAATCCAATATTCTTTTTGAAGGCGTTCTCTGCAACCATGGCTCTTAAGGGATTGGACGTAACACTCTTCCCTACGGTGTTCCCTCTCTCCTTAGAACATGCTTGCCAACAATGGTTTTATTCCCTAGATGCCAAGCATACTGCGACTTAGCAAGATGTCACCGACAGTTTCATAAATTGTTACAAGTGTAACATTCAAACAAAAACTTCTGAACGTGAACTCTCCATTCTCAAACGGAAAGAGAATGAAGGCTTCACCGCTTATCTGAACAGGTGAAGGGAAACGACTTCACTCTTGGTAGATCCTCCCAAAGAAAGAGAGATGGTTCGGCTCTTTATTCAAAATCCGACTCACAAATATAGGGAACATCTCAAGTTTCTTCCACTGAACACTTTCAAAGCTGTATACGACATCGGCATCAGTATCGTGGATGAGCTAATAAAGACTGCTGGTAGTAACAATAATAACACTTGGAAATACAAGAAGAACAACCATTCTTCTTCTTCGTCTTCTAAGCCCGAAAATACTACCAACAATATAAGCCAAGTTGATCTCAATGAAGTGTTAGCTCTTGATGCTCAATTGCCCAAGAAAAAAAGAACTTGCACTCCTTTAGGAATGACTTATGATGCGGCCTTTGATTGCCTTTACGGTCAAGGATTGATCACACCTATTGGGCCATTTCCAGAGCCAAAACCTGAAGAAAGGAGCACCAAATGGAATCCCAATTCCCATTGCAAGTACCATCAAGGAAGGGGCCACACTATCGAGCAATGTTGGAATTTGAAGGACGTCATTCAAGACTTGGTGGATGCAAACAAACTTCCTGTCCCTCCAGGCGGTAACAAGTAATGAACACAAGGTGCACAAAAGATCCTTCGTGCAAGATTTCATGATTTCTTTTTTTTTTTTATTATTTTTTTTATCATTCATCTTCATTCCCCCATTCTTGTCTTGCATAAGTTTTCCATTTTGAATTTCTATATGTTTCATGTGTTTCGTACACCTTTTCCATTAATAAAATGAGCAAATTTCCTTTACATCTCGATCACAGAATTTTTCATTCACTCATTCAAAAAAAAAAAAAAACTCTTACCGAACTAAACACAAGGTACACCAATGACTTGAGGCACCTTTATAACCCTGTCATTCCCTGTTAACCGTTCAATCACATTCCATTTCTTCAATCAACCACTTTGAGCCTCGTCTAACGTTTGGCCTTCATTTCTTCAGCCCACATTCACTTAACCCTAGGATTGAAAGATGTGTAATTGTATGACATTCAAAAAGCAAGTAAAAAAAAGGCAGCAAAGCAACAATAAAACAATATCTAAAGGCAAGTGTTCCATTGTCTTTGATACGAACACGTCTCGAATTGCGTCTCTTATCGAGTGCTTGGTACTGTGCCTGAGAAACATGAATGCTAAGTGAGTGATGGACCGCATGATCTGAGATTGCCTACATTGATTCAAAAGAATGAAAAAAACGAAAAGCGAAAAAAAATGAAAATAAACTTGCAAAATTCAAAATTTTCAAATTCACAATTACACATCTTGGGGATTCTCTCGGATCTTGAGCCTTGTACCCTTTTCTTCTTTAAACCATCAACTTAACCATATTACAACCCTTGAAAGACCTCTTTGAGTTGTACATACACTTGTGCAAAGTTCGGTTAGAGCTACGTTCAACCTGATTCCTAACAGATACGTAGGCAACCTCACATCGAGGTGTGGCCACATTCATATTCATACATGCATGATCTAGTCAAAGAATATCCAATGCTTACCCCTACCCATTTAAAGCTGGACTTGGGGGCTTGAACCCACATCACATTAGCCTACCTAGCCTAAAGAGTCATCATCTTTGACTCTTCTCACATATATTTTCATCACCATAACCTTTACAACCAGCCTTAGTATCACATTCACACACTTCACTCACACATCCATATCCATATCATCCTTCCCTTTAAGAACCCTTTATCATGAAATCTCGTTTCAAAACTGTGCATGTTTCATCATAACATTCATTAGAAGAAACATTGTATACTTGCTTAGCTTCCTAACCTGAGTAATATTCATTGTTTCATGCATCGCATATCGTGCTTAGATCCTTGACCTAAGAAACATTCATTATGCAATACTCATCAATCACTTCATCTATATACGTGCTTAGCTTCCAGACCTAAGTGACGTTCAAGATCGCTTCTTTACACCATATATGATGCTTAGCTCCATGACCTAAGTTCATTCATCTATCGTGTCACATGATATAATTGTCCTTAGCCTCCTGGCCTAAGAACATGCATCATGCATACATTATTTTCAAGATAAGCAATTCAATCCATGCGATTCATTTTTGTCTTGCTCAACGAGGAAGTTCAAATTAAAACTTCTTTCCTTTTCTTTTGGAGAAGTTCAAAAACTTTTTCAAAATTTTCTCATCGAGGGAAGTTCGAAAATAAAAGTTCAATTTTCACGTCTTTCTTTTTCGGGAGAAAGTCGGTACCCTCCACTCGTCTCATGACAAAAATGGTGGAAAATTTTTGCTTTTCATTTTCGGTTGCTTGTGTCTGCACACACACACCATATACACACACAACCACAAGTTATATACATGTCATGTCATGTCAAGTAAAACTTGGTTAAGTCAGTTGGTCAAGTCAATCATAGTCTATACGAGTCCCTTGGCAAATTTTATTTTATAGATGTCAATGACAGCCCACGTTCGGGGGCAAGAGGACCAATTACATTTATCGTCCGAGGACAAGCGAACCAACTACAGCCCATATTCGGGGACAAACGAACCATTTACAGCCCACGTTCGGGGACAAGCGAACCAACTACAGCCCACGTTCGGGGACAATCGAACCAACTACAGCCCACGTTCGGGGACAATCGAACCACCATCATTTCATGGTGCAAGGTTCTCGATACATTGAGACTTACAATTGTATTAGACAAGTTTTTCCTCAAGCATGGAAAATTGTCGGTCGTTGTCATCTCTCAAAGCGAAGAAGTCAGCGATTACATCATATGTTAACTTTCCTCAAGCTTGGAAAGTATCTCAACCGGTGGATTTCTTCAAGCATAGAAAGCTACCAAAATCATCTATCGACTTTCCTCAGCATGGAAAGTATTACTGGTGGGTTTCTTCAAGCATAGAAAGCTACCAAATTCATCTGCCGACTTTCCTCGAGCATGGAAAGTATTATCCGGTGGATTTCTTCAAGCATAGTTGTAGGGAATAATTTCGAGCTTTAATCCCACTAGCTTGAACCCCACTGTGATCATACACTAAAGTACAGTGGCGTCCAAAAGGGAAGAAGATAGAGCAAAAGAGTCGCCAACAAGTTTTTAAGGAACTTGTAAACCGTTCATAGAATGAAGGTTACACCCCTTAACGATCCAAGAGATCGTCAACTCCATAAGGTCATGAACCAAATAAGGGTTCGGGGATGAAGGTACAAATCCAACCTAAAGAGATTACATCTGCCCTAATAATAGGCCTCTACTTTATTCTGATCGTATTCATGTGCGCTTCCTGCTTAACATGCAATCAATAGGATTGACCCTAAACCTGTTTAATCTATGTTGGTTGAATATTAATGCACAAACAAATCTATTATTGGCGATCACTTGAATTATAATCATATTAACCCTAACAAGATTATTAAATATCTTATTAAGCATGATTACAAGTACAAAATTCCCTTTAAGATGCAATAAAAGGTGTGATCAAACAATAAAGAATAAATCAAGCGACATAATAAATAACCATAACAATAATTATAATCATAATCACGTTCATGTTAATATTAAAGCATAATAAACATAGCAAGATCCTAGGCATGATACTAACAAGATTAATAACAAACCCTAGCATGTCACTAAGCATTAAAAATCAAATCTTTAACCCTAACATGATACTAACAATCATAAATATTAGGAAGAGAATAGGAAGCATCACAACAATCATATTAAATGTTAAAATTACCCTAGACATGATACTAGGAATATCATATTAACAATATAAACATGATCTCTACATCATAACATCAATAAATCAATAAAGTACTTACTTTGATGCCTCGTGCCTCTTTCTAATAACAAAATACACACGTTAGTAACTTCAAGGAAAATAATAAACAACAATTAAATTAAATAATTGAAATAGAGATTTGGGGCCAAACCCTCAGAAATTAAAACCTTTCACGTCTAGGGCGAAAGCAACTTCGAATATGGCTAGGTGTTTCTAGATCTTGTGAATGCGGAATTTTGTATGAAAACAAAGTAAGAAAGAATTGAATGAAAGAATGCTAAAGAATTAATGATTGTTGATGATAACTTGCGAATGAATAGAATTGGTGAATCAAAACGGAGTTTTTGATACGATATTTATAGAGAAAAAATCAGCCAAAAAAGATAATTTAACAAAACAGAGTCTAACGCACGCAAAACAAGGTTGGCGCCAACCCTGGCTAGCTGGCGCCAGGCACCAGTGGCTAGCGTCAGACGCCAATGGCTAGCGTCTAGCGCCAAGCCTGGTTCCAGGCGCCAAGGCCTGGGGTTGGACGCCAGTCTTGATTTTAACACGTTTTCGAAAATCCGATAAGTTTACCGTACTGGAGGATAAAATAATATAATTACTTCGAAAATACTATTTGATTTTGATTAAAACTCCGAAAAGTCAACAAAGTCAACTTATCAATGCTAATTGAATTAGGAATGAAAAGAACCTTCTAGAAGATTCTAGAAGACTAAAACCATTTCTTATTGCATTAGGAATGATAAATCATATTAGGCCCTCCCCTAGATCATTGGGCCGTACATAAAGCTCAAACCGGGCCCAGTTTAGTAAATTGGCCATAACTTCCTCAATATTCATCGGAATTGGGCTTATAATATATCGTTGGAAAGGTCTTTGCAAGCCCCATCCAACTACACTACTATTGGACCCATATCATGGACCAACCAAACTGAATTGGCTGTTTTCTTAAAATTATGTTTTCAAAAACAGAAATAAGAGAAAAGAAATAAAAAAATTTCGCAACACTAAACCTTTCCACACTTTCGTTTCATTCGATTATGATTCGACGTGAAAGGTACTCATCACTAGGTTTTGTTTTGGGGAGACACAAATGGGTGTCTACGATAGTAAACCGCCAAATTCATATGTCGACTTTCCTCAAGCATGGAAAGTATTATCCGGTAGATTTTTTCAAGCATAAAAAGCTTCCAAATTCATCAGTCGACTTTGCTCAGGCATGGAAAGTATCTTAACAAAACGTCATCCGGTGGATTCCTTCAAGCATAGGAAGTTACCAAACTCATTTGTCACCGATACACTGGTGTTAGATAAGAATTCTACCCCTTTACTCTTTTATCTTAGAACTAACATTTTTCTGCAGGTATCGGCGTATACAGAGTAATTTAGGATCACAGAACATCTTAAATCATTTTCTTTCCCTATCGACTACTGACAGGGTAAAGTCGTATCCCCTAATCAAAAGTAATTCCTAAATCCTCTAACTAATGTAGATAGGGAAGTAGGGTCGAATCCACAGAGAAACGAGTCTTTCTATTCCTAATTAATTAAAGTAATCTAAATTATAAAGTAACCAATATGTAAATTTGGATAATAAACTAAACTACGGAGATTAAGAATAAGGAGGAAAATAATATATAAAAGGATATAGGGCATAAGTTCACCAATAAATAATATTCCAGGGTAAAACATGATAATCAATCATCAATGCATACATTAATCAGATCATAAAGGGCTTTCGCTACGTATTACAATCACACAATTAATTTACCGGTATTAAATCTCATCTTTCGAATCTCGACTTAACCATTTATAAATTAACCTGCCTATTGAAACTAGACCTAAACATCAATTCTCATCTGTCGAATCTCGAATCAATATTGTTAAACTCATGCATAAAAGATCTGCGCAAATCTAGTCACAGAGCATTAAATCAATCAATAGGAAATTAATCTAGCATTGACAATTAACAACAATAAATTACCCTTTCATATTATTTATGGATCCCCATAAACCCTAGAAATAGAACTACTCACACATAATAAAAACTAAACTAATCAAAGTAATAAAACAAAAAATGATCAAAGGAATAAAATAAACAACTAAGTTTAAGAGAAGAGAAATCGTTACCCAAATAAATATAGAATTAAGAATCAAGTTAAGAACAAAGTGTATGAGAGAGAAAACTAATCTAAAAGCTAAGTAGAGAGAGAAAATCTAAGAAATAATTAAGAGAGAGTAAAGAAGAGTAAAGAAAATTACTAAACTCGTTTTACGGAGAAGTATTTATACTCCGTAAAAATCCTCAACTAAAACAAACTTAAAAGACGAATAATTAACTCCTAACAATAACACGCACCCGATCGGGCGAGGCACCGCCTGATCGGGCGCGCCTTTTTCCCTCAGGTACGTTTCTCGCGCCTGGCCGGGCGCGTCTTCGGGCGCCAGCCTTTGCTTCCCTCGCCCGGCCGGGCGTGCCTCCTGGGCCACTAATTGGACTACGATTGGGCTCCAATTCTTCGGGCCAATCTGGGTTTCCTCTTCGGATCTTGAATACTCGGTCCAAATGCCCCGGTATCACATATACCGAGCCCTTAATCACCGGTTCGATGGCTCTAACCGGCCCTGGGCTATAAAAACTGGTCGTGCTTCTCCAGTGCTCGTAATTGCTCTATAATATCTCGGGAAAATGCTCCAAAAGTGCAAATCCCTGCAAAAGTCAACCAAATCTACGAAAACACTAGAAAACACCAATTAGTAATAAAAGTGGCTCTAAAGAGCCAAAAACACTACTAATTATGACCAAGGGACGGGGGTAAAATACTATATAAAATAGACATATCAAACTCCCCCAAGCCAAACCTTTGCTTGTCCCTAAGCAAAGATCTCATCAATGAATAAATAAATATGCTTCACCCCTAAAAGTAAAAGTCAAGCACAAACAATTCAGGATAAATCAAATAAACATGCTTCAAAATCAACCAATCAAATCCATCCAATTGCCCTTCTTCCCTAACAATTGTCAAATAGAGCAAACCACAAGAGCATATAGAATTCAAAACTAGTGCTCACACACTCAACTCTCATTTATGTGGCGAGTAAAAGATGTACTCGATCTCTCTCCAACCAACCCCTTTATGTTAACAATGCCCTCCCAACTCACACTCTCGTGTGTATAAAAAGATGTACGCTCAACCTACTAGTCGACTCGAAATATGTCAAATCATAACTTGCATTGATAAACAACACTTTCACATTCATACAACTCTATGCACAAAGGTCGGAAGGTCTTTAAAGCTTGTAATGTAAGTATAGGGTAAAGGGTAGGAATCATTTGGGAACAGGTGAGAGAAAAGCTATGCTTAAAGGGAGCCAAATCCTAGTAAAACCCATGACCAAAATAAATAATCATCAACATCTCCTACATAACCAACTCTTAACAAAAATCTACCAAATATACTCCAATCATAATAAACAATCCCAACACTTACAATTTCACTCCAACTATAGAACTTGAGTGGATAACAAACTTTATTTTCCAAACTTGAATATTTTTCGTAGAAGCTCAATTTTTTTCTTTTGATCAACCTCCAACTAGAACATTTGAACATTGAACATTTTTTCTCTTTGTTTTTTTTTCTTTTGAAGTTCACTTATTTTTTCTTTTTCTTGAACTTCTCTTTTTTTTTTTCATAACATCATGCTTTATTTTTTTCGAGAAAATATAACTTTCAAACTCATCAAAAATAAACATGATAAAAAACAAAACAACTTCTCAAATGCCACCCAAATTGTGCAAATAATAAGCATACTACAAACTCCTTCCCCTCACTCACTAATAGCTCCCCCAAGCCAAGCTTGGGACTAGTAACCAATAGGGCAAAGTAGGCTTGTAATGTAGCTAATAACCAACAAAAAGGTCAAGGCAACAACATGGGTAGCAAGAAGGGAACAAATGTATCTACAATCATCTGGAGGCTACCTAAAAGAATGAACGCCTTCGTCCTCCACAATGTGCATAATAATGAGTCATACAACCACTACTTATAGTTGCAAACCAATGCTCAAATTCATTGACATACCAGGAACTAACACACATTCCTAACCAAATCAACTAGTCAAGCACTATATTCACAAGTAGTTGGAAAAATTGACTCATGCTAAGGTTTCAAGACAATCAAACATCAAATCATGATCAACTAATCCACAATATTTATCATCATATACCAAGAATCAAAACAATATTTTCTCAAGTAAAGGGCACAGGGAAACATGATTTATAATTCATTGGAACGTATTTTTGGATTTTTTTTTATTCTTCAATTTTTTATAATATTTTTTCATATATAAGAAAGCAATAAAACTAACCTAGGAAAACACACCAAAACAAAAGAAAAGAGAAAAAGAAAGATACCAAAACCAAAATCTCCCCCAAGCCAGAATCAGACAATGTCCTCATTGGCTCGGGAACTAGCTCAGCATAGCTAGTCCTGATCATCCTCATCCATTGAGCCGAAACTTGCACCTCCACTTCCACCTGCACCAACTGCACCAGAAGAGCTACACCAAAATAGTCAGCATGAAAACTCCCCCCCGCCGGTCCCCCGAAAGGAATGTCCTGGCTGTACCCTTGGAAGGCAGAATAGTCAGTATAAATGCCATGGGCAGTGGGATCCCTATCGTATCCCTAGGGTGGAGGCTGAAACAGTAAGGGTAAATAGCATCGTCGGGAATGTTGCTCCGACGAGCATAATTATCGTACATAGGATAGAGAGCTCTACCCTGGTTTCTCTCCAGGTACCCTAACCTCTGGTTTATGGAGCCTACCATCCTCCTAAGGTCACTGTGAGAATGCTCGATACGGCCTAAAGCCTGACCTATACTCTGAAGGTCCCAAACTGGGTCAAAGTCAACATGGGGGACGTAGTGAGACATGCGAGGTGGAGAAAATGCCACCTCGGGCTGAGGCTGGGGTAGTGGAACTGGTGGTGGTATTGGTGGTGCTTTCCCCCTAGCGTTGGCACCTAAAAGTTCATACGTGTAGGATGGTTTCCCGGGGGAAAAGGCGGTCAAGTCAGGACTAGTTAAGGGAAAGATGGGAAAAGGCTGCTCAGTCCCAGTCCTAATACACCAGTGGGGTGTCTGCTCACTGTCCAGTCGTACCCACCCCAACTCCTCAAAATACCTAGCATTCATATAGGTCTCCGGTCCATAGTTGGTCAGTTGGTGGGGTCCACCCTGAACAAAATCGGCCTTTTTCACTGCTATTCTAGTGATAAGGCCTCCTATACGAATAGGGGTGCCAGATACATATTCTATCCTTTTACACTTTTATATGTGGAATTAACATTTTTCTGCAGGTATCGGCGTATACAGAGTGATTTAGGATCGCAGAACGTCTTAAATCATTCTCCGTCCCTATCGACTACTTTGACTATCGTTTTCGAAACTGACATTTCTACAAACTCAGTCAAAGTGGGGGCTTCTGTAGA
This sequence comes from Chenopodium quinoa, assembly GCF_001683475.1. NCBI lineage: Eukaryota > Viridiplantae > Streptophyta > Magnoliopsida > Caryophyllales > Amaranthaceae > Chenopodium > Chenopodium quinoa. Next base: position 7,280,763 of record NW_018744304.1, on the reverse strand, counting down.
CACCTAAAAATTTCTCCCCAAAACCAAACCCGATGATGAACAACCTTTCACCGCCACTATTGGTCGGGTTCAGTATTTAATCCCGAGAGTGCTTAAAAAATCGTATTTGATTAAATTCGTATTTTGAACAGTCCATGGATTAGTCTTGATGTTTGGTAAAAGCATAGTTTTAATTTTAGCCCAAACTTATTATTTAATTTTAGCCCAAACCTTTTTTTATTTATTATTTTATAATTTATTTTTGGCCCAAACCTTTTATTTATTTTATTTAATTATTTTCTTATTTTAGCCCAAATAATAATAAATCAGAAAAAGGCCCGAATTATCAATCGGCACTTAAAATGCTGAACGAAATTAGGGTTAAAAATGTATTTAGGCGGAAAAGCGGGCTGGGAATTCCCGCGCCACGGCAGGTACCCACCGTGTCACGGGAATCGTTCCCGTCTGACGGTGGGATTTCCCGTGACACGGGAAATCTGCTGTGACACGGGAATTTCCGTGTCTTTTCCGTGTAAACCCTTAACGCGTTTTTTTCCCGTTTACTAAAAATTTCCCGCGTCACACTAAAACTGCACCATGTCACGGGAATGTTTCCCGTCTGACGGTGGAACTTCCCGTGTCACGGTACAGTATGCCGTGTCGCGGGATATTTTTTTAGGGTTTTTATCATTTTAGGGTTCCGTGTGTTCCCTCAGCACATTTTCTCTATAAATACCCCCTCATTTCTGTTGTACGGGGCATCAATTATTCTCTAGTTTTTCCTCTCTTCTATGCTTTAGCCTAAACACTAGCCTACCCTTTATTCTTTCAAAATTCCTTCTTCAAGTACTCCAAGGAGTCCATACTTTACTCGAAGTTCTGTCCTTAAGCCAAGGCGTGAAAGGTAGAACTGTTTGAGGGTTTGGACCCAAATCAACTCTACTTTATTTAATTTCATTTAATTATTGTTTTATTATTATTTCCTTGAAGTTACTAACTCGTTTATTATTTTGTAGTTGCAAACAAACAGAATCAAAGTAAGAATTATGTTTCTCTTATTTCTATTATTTTTCTAACGATTTTATATTGTTGGAATTATTGCTAAATTGATTCCAATATTAATGCTTATTTTTATGATCACCATATTTCATGTTTAAAGGGAATATGTAATTGAAAATCACGCCAAATAAGATAATTTGGACAACCGGCTTAGGTTCCTTTTTAATCTTGTTGTTTAATCAAGTGATCACGATATTTTAGAATTATATGTTGCATTAATATTCAACCAATTTAGCCTAATAATAGTTTGGAGCAAATTGAATTTTTGTTTGTATGCCTTTGAGATCACAGGAATGCTTTTCACTATAAGAATCGAGTAGAGGCCAATACGGGCGAATGTGACTCCATGACTCACTTCGTACCATCATCCCTGATCCTCCTTTCGTGGTTCTGAACCATATGGAGTTAGTAATCTCATGGATTATGAATGGGGTGTAACCTTCACGGGTCAATCGTTGTTTCTTATCGTTGTCCCTTGTCGTGGTTGCCTTTTTTTTTTATGATCCGTGAACGGTTTACAAGTTCCTTAAAAACTTGTTGGCGGCTCCCTACTTTGCTTTGTCCCTAATCGTAATGTCAATTCCCGGTTCCTATGACTGCCAAGCATATTCACAACATGCTTTAACGTAGGCGCACTTTGAACGACGCCTATAATTTGGCGACTCCACTGGGGAGGATTCTTGGCTATTTATCGATTTGAGTGATCGGTATTTAATTGAGATGAGTGGATGAGACTTGAAAGATTCTTGAAAAATATTCCTGTGATTAATTTGGCATTTTTGCATATGCATAGACGTTTTAACATCGCATTTAGGTCTGTCCCGTAGGAGAAATTGAATAACTTGATTGCGGAAGAAGGAAAATTGGGCACCAGTCAGATTTTCTGACTGCTGTGCCACAGCAAAATCTGCCGTGTCACGGTACAGTGCACCGTCTGACGGTGTGCAGTACCGTGGCACGGGAATTTTTGCCGTGTCACGACAGTCCAAAAATCATTCCGGTGGCTTATTTTCTCTTCTCACAGTCAACTTCCTTCGATTTTTCTGAAAAAACGTGTGTGTTCTACATGCGTCTTAGCCCCGGGGGATTTAAGCTCTATCAACCCAAAAACTCTCATGGAAATAAGGTTTCATCCGAGTTATTAAATCCACCGAAACCATGGATTCGAGTTCGATTTCATCACGAACTCGCGGAGCCGCCCGTTGGCATACACCCTCAAGGGAGGCTACCTTGCTAACGCGTCCAAACTCTTAACCATGGTACCCTTTTGACACCCAAAGATTGACCAATAGTTGAACATAGATCTTGACTCTAGGTTGCGAACTTTGTTTACATCATCGTGAGTAAATGCTACATGGTTGTTTAGTGCTAACCTTCATGTGTTTACTCATTTTGTTTAACCCATGACCGAGGGTTTTTATTATCACATAGTAATTAGTACTGACCTAAAATCGACTAAAATCTGGAAAAATCACAAAACAGACCTGGAACTGCGCACCGTGTCACGGTAATTTCTGCCGCGCCACGGTGAACAGTGCCGTTACACGGGGCTTTCTACTGTCTGACGGTAGGTTGCACCGTGTCACGACAGTCAGCACCGTGATACGGTGCCCAGGAAATGTGTCTCGTTAGTCCTTTTTCGATTTTTGTGCGTACGTATGTGGTTTATGTGTCCAGTTTGGTGTCATGTCTAGCTGTACGGTCAAAACACGCGTCCATAACCTCACTTAATCACTCACATATCGTGTTCACACTTTTTCTTTTCTTTAGTCGTGCACCACTTTTTGACCGTATTTAGGGTGGTCTTTTTTTGTGTCGTTTTTTTTCCGGAGTAAGACGGATAGTATCCTCCCATATTTAAAAATAAAAATAAAAAAAATAAATAAGTAAATAGAATTTCAAAATTATAGATTTTTTTTAAATTTCAATTTTTTCTATCCGGATGGGTTAAGGTTAAGTTTGATCATTAAATGTGTGTTTGTTTCGGTGTCACAGCACTTGGTCAAGAAGCAGGGGTAGATTGTTACGGTTCGAGTCAATACCTCAACAACCTCTTATACCAAAGAGGTGTACAAGGAAACCACCACAATCATCTCCACAAGATCCATCTCCAGTCTACTTTCAACCAATGGCTACTAAGGAAGATATCGAGAACATCAACAAGACAATTGAAATGTTGTCTAACATGATGCAAACACTCACCACTAGAGTCAGCACGGTAGAGCAAGACAATCAAAACAATGTCACTACCGCTGCAATGGACAAGATTAAGGAGCAGATGAGTAAGATTTCTGAAGAATTCACTTATGTGGAACAACCTGTCACCTCTTCATCTATAAGGGACAAGCTTCCTGAAAAGTTTTCCGCTGTTGACATTCCCAAATTCAATCCTACTGATAATCTGCTTTTCCATTTGAAGGCTTTTTTTGCAACCATGGCTCTTAAGGGAGTAGATGTAACACTCTTCCCTACAGTGTTCCCTCTTTCCTTGAAGCATGCCTGTCAACATTGGTTCTACTCTTTGGAATCCAAACATGTCGCGACCTGGGAGGATGTTGCTGAAAGCTTTATGAATCGTTACAAATGTAACATTCATGCCAAGACTTCTGAACGTGAACTCTCCATTATCAAACAGAAAGAGAATGAAGGCTTCACCACTTACTTAAGCAGGTGGAGGGAAACAACCACACTCTTGGTGGATCCCCCCAAGGAAAAAGAGATAGTTCTCTTGTTCATTGCCAATCTGACTCATAAGTACAAGCAACACTTGAATTTTCTACCTCTGAGTACCTTTGAAGCTGTATACGATATTGGAATCAATATTGAGGATGAACTAATGAAGACTGCTGGTAGCAACAACAATAACAACACTTGGAAAAACAAGAAGAACGACACTCCTTCTTCTTCGTCTTCCAAGCCCAACAATGCTACCAACAATATCAATATCAATGATGTGCTAGCCCTTAATGCTCCTCCTCAAAGATTCCAAAGGAAAAGGAGGGTTTACACGCCTTTGGGAATGACTTATGATGCTGCTTTTGACCGTTTGCATGGTTAAGGACTGATTATGCCAATTGGACCATTTCTAGAACCTTAACCAGAGAATAGGACCGCTAGCTATGACCCTAATGCTTATTGCAAGTTTCATCAAGGCAAGGGTCATAATACTAAGAAGTGTTGGAGGTTGAAGGATGCAATCCAAGACCTAATTGATGCTAATCAACTTCCTGTCCCTCCAGGGGTCAAGAAGCCTAACATTCAAACAGGTCCTCTTTCTGATGCTTTGGCTATCATGGGAGATGAAGTCTCCTTTGATCCGTCAATACCTCATTCAACCTGTGAATGAACCTCTGCCGGAAGTTGTATTTGTCTCGAGTTTTGAAGAAGTGAATGGAATTTGGGATAGTGACGATGAAGACGTCTATCTCAAGGATATATCCTGTTCATCTATTGGCACAAGTGAAGATGTCTGGGGAGACTTTGAGGTCAAGGTTCTCACCAGAAGTGGACGGTTGCAACAACCTAGTCCACCTCCACCTCCACCATAATCACATCCGATAGTTGATCCCATCGACCCTATGAACATCGATGTGGTCAAACAATTGCAAAAGACCAAGGTGGAGATGAATGTGTGGAAGCTTTTGGCCACCTCCCACGAGCATCGAAAGGCTGTGATGAATGCTCTGGTGAAAATAAGAGTTGATGATGACATGCTCCTCAAGGACTGGTCAACTTTCTCACTACTGGATTGCCAAGTACTAGCAATCTGATTTCGTTTTCTGACAAGGATCTGCCCCCGGAAGGGGACTAACATAATAAGGCCTTACAAATCACTGTGGTGTGTAGGCAAATTAATGTTCCTATGAGCCTGGTTGATAATGGATCTGCAATCAATGTGTGCCAACTCTGCACTGCAAAGAAGTTGGGCATAAAGAATGAAGAACTGACTTCCTTTACTCAAGGGATTCGAGCTTATGATAATACTCGCCGTCAAGCCGTGGGTACTATCATACTCAACATAGCTACTGGAGCCATTGAACGTCGCACCGAATTTCAGGTAGTGGACATTAAGGCCTCTTTTAATCAGTTGTTAGGACGCCCTTGGCTTCATGAGCTAAAGGCGATTCCGTCATCGCTGCACCAGAAAGTGAAATCCATAGTTGGAGGGGTTCCAATTACCATTGATGCCTCTCCTATGCGCATTCAAGTTGTCGACACTCCTATCGTCCATGTCGAACATGACGAAGAAGACGAAGATCTTTGGGGGTTTTCACTCGATGATGTTCTCGTAATTGAAGAAGAGGAAAAGTGCCATCTCGACTTCGATCCCTATTCAAACACCAATATTAATGCAATTCTGAAGAAGCAAGGGCATTTCCCTGGAATGACCCTCGGACTCAAAAAGAAAATGGCTGAATTTTGGGACCATCCTGGTGCACTCAAGAATGATACTTTTGGCTTGGGATTCAAGCCGACAAAAGAAGATGTGAGACAAGCCCTCTTAAAGATGAAGGCTCGCAACAACGCTCGAATCATGAAGACGGAAATGGCCATGGATCCATATCTATTAACCCTCAATGGCCAGTACATCAAAGAAGGGGAAGACTTCCCATGCTATGAATTCCCTGAGCCATTCGTCCACGATGGGAAGCGTGAACCAGGATTCGAGATGTTCCTTGATTGTGAATTTCTTGATGAAGACAAAGAGCTCTTCACAACTGAGAAACCAGCTAGCCCAAGCTCTGATGATCTAGGCATTAACCTTCTTTTTGGAATGGAGAAGAATGAATATAAGCCCGTCTGCAATGATAATTCCGAGCTCGTTCAAGCTTTTGTAGCAAACAAGGATTTTGACCCCTCCGAGTTAATCGTCCAAGCTGATAATATTTTAAGGGGATGGCGTAAGGCATTGAGGATCACTACGCCAAGTGGAGATAAGTTGGAAATAACTGTTGGCGAAGGTCCTATGTTTGATGAGTCTGAGTCGTCTGGGTCCGAGTCCGAGTCTGAGTCTAAGTCTGTAGACGAGTCCTTAGAGTCCGAGGGCGACCCTCTTTTTGCTATAGAGTCCAATCCTGAGTCTCTTGTTGAATTTTCTCTTTCCGGTGAGGTCGCAGCTGACCCTGCCCCTCTTGATGTATTAGCCGATGAATTCAATAAAATGAGTACCTTTGCTTACGATGCGTGTCATTCCCCTAGCCCTGATCAATATTGCTTTGCTAATGATAAAAATGACAAAGAAATAATAAAAGCAATGGAAAAACACAAAAATAAAACGACAATTATCGAAGATATAGAAACACTTAACATTTCCAATGATACGACTGTTAAAGAAGTAAAAATTGGATTAACACTAAGTTAAGATGAACGCAAAGAGCTAATTAACTTGCTTAGTGAATTTGTTGATGTATTTGCTTGGTCATACCAAGATATGCCAGGAATTGACAGGGATATAGCTCAGCATACGATACCACTCATTCCAGGTATGAAGCCTGTCAAACAAAAGCTGTGTCGTATGAAACCGGATATGGCTCTCAAAATCAAAGAAGAAATCAGAAAGCAGTTGGCCGCAGGTTTCATCAAAGTATCCAAGTATCCAGAATGGATAGCAAATGTGGTTCCTGTTCAAAAGAAGGATGGAAGGGTCAGAATGTGTGTTGATTACAGGGATCTCAATAAAGCAAGCCCGAAAGATGGGTTCCCTCTACCTCACATTGACATTCTGGTCGATAACACAGCAAACCATGCACTTCTATCATTCATGGACGGCTACTCCGGATATAATCAAGTATTGATGGCTGAAGAAGATATGGAGAAAACCACATTCATCACACAATGGGGTACATATTCCTATACGGTAATGCCATTCGGGTTGAAAAACGCGGGTGCCACCTACCAAAGAGCAGCTACAGCATTGTTACATGATATGATGCATAAAGAGGTGGAGGTCTATGTCGATGATATGATCGTTAAGTCTAAAGATCGCCCAGGCCACATCATTGCACTTCGCAAGTTCTTTGAAAGACTCCGCAAGTACAACATGAGATTAAATCCAGCAAAGTGTGCATTCGGAGTCACGTCAGGGAAATTACTTGGATATGTGATCATTTCTTGAGGGATTGAAATAGACCCCACAAAAGTAAAAGCGATCATGGCCATGCCACCGCCCAAGAACGAGAAGGAGATTCGAGGTTTCATTCGAAGGTTGCAATATATAAGTAGGTTCATATCAAAACTCACAGCGATATGTGAACCTATATTCAAGAATCTTAAGAAAAATGTCCCAGTCACATGGGATGACGATTGCCAAAAAGCTTTCGACAAAATCAAAGAATACCTGGCAAACCCACCCGTGCTAGCGCCAGCAATACCTGACTTTCCTCTTCGACTCTACCTTACGGTCACAAGAGAAACGATGGGGGCAATGCTAGCACAAGAGATTGAAAGCAAGGAGAATGCAATCAACTACTTGAGTAAGAAGCTTCAAGGATATGAGACACGATACACACCACTTGAAAAATTGTGTCTCGCACTTGTGTGAGCCGCACAGAAACTAAGACATTACATGCTCACTCATACAGTGCATGTCGTGTCTAAGATGGATCCTCTCAAATACTTGTTCGAAAAAGCAACACTCAATGGCAGATTATCAAGGTGGATAGTCAATCTTGCTCAGTTTAACTTGAAATTTGTACCACAAAAAGCCATCAAAGGTTTTGCGGTTTCTGACTTCTTAGCAGACTTTCCGCTAGAAGAAGTTGAGAAAGAAGAAGATGAGTACGATTTCCCTGACGAAGATTTACTCATGACCGAAGATGATAGCTGGACACTCTATTTTGATGGAGCCTCAAACCAAAAAGGATGTGGTGTAGGAGTCTTGCTTTTATCCCAACGAAGAGCACATCCCAATTTCCATGAAGCTCGACTTTGATGTCACCAACAATGCAGCAGAATATGAAGCATGTATTTTGGGGTTAGAAACAGCTGTCGCCTTGGGAATTAAGAAGCTCAGAATCTACGGTGATTCTTCACTAATCGTTAACCAAATCTCCAAGAAATGGAAGGTGAGAAGTGAAAGTCTCGCTACGTATCAAGCTCATTTAGAAACTCTCACGGAGCAACTAGATGAAGTGGAATATACATATTTGCCAAGAGAGGAAAACCAATTCGCTGACACACTAGCTAAATTAGCATCAATGGTGCGAATTCCAACGGATACAATCAGAATGCCGTTGACCATAGAAAGAAGATATGAACCGGCTTATGTTCATGCACTCGACGATGAACAAGAATCACAAGAAGAAGATGAAGAGCCATGGTATACAGATATCCTTAATTATGTGACAAGAGGAGAATACCCTCCTAAAACTGATAAAAGGGCACGCCGTGCTTTGAGGCTCTTGGCCTCACAGTATGTGCTCATCAGGGGAGAACTCCATAAGAGAACCGCAATGGGGAGAAATCTCTTATGCATAGCCAAGAAAGAAGCACACAGAACTATGGAAAATCTTCATGCCGGTATATGTGGAAAGCACATGAATGCAAAGATGTTAGTCCAAAAGATTCAACGACAAGGTTATTATTGGAATACTATGGAGAGAGATTGTCACGAATACGTCAAGAAATGTTGAAGTGTCAAGTCTACGCAAATTTACAGCACGTTCCACCTTCGTTTCTCTATACATATACTTCTCCATGGCCTTTCTCCACTTAGGGCATCGACATCATTGGAAAAATAACGCCACCAGGACAAGGGGGGCATGAATTCATCCTCATAGCAATCGACTATTTCACCAAATGGGTCGAAGCTGCCTCATATGCTAAGCTAACGGCGAAACACGTAGCTCAATTTATTGAGAAAAATATCATATGCCGCTATGGGGTACCTCATGAGATGATCAGTGATAATGGAACACATTTCCAAGCCGAATGCACGGAATTGTTACAGAAATATCATATCAAACATCACAGATCGTCACCTTACAGACCATAAACAAATGGTGCAGTCGAATCGGCCAATAAAAATGTGAAAACTATCATCGAAAAGATGACAGAAAATTACAAGGATTGGCCGAGTAAGCTACATTTCGCGCTTTGGGGTTATCGAACCTCAGTTCGTACATCAACGGGGGCTACCCCTTTCTCTTTGGTCTATGGAGTTGAAGCTGTACATCCAATAAAACTCGAAATCCCTTCTCTCCGAATCGCGTTGGAAAGCCAACTAGATGAAGTTGACTGGATTAGAGCAAGATATGATGAACTAGTCTTACTCGATGAAAAACGCTTGGCAGCTTTGCACCATGTCCAAACCTACCAACAGCGTATGGCGCGACATTTTAATAAAAAAGTCAAGACTAGGAACATCAAAGAGGGTGACCTGGTGCTTAAGGCACTTCGCAAAAATGTGTTGGATCCAAGAGGAAAATTCAGACCCAATTAGTCAGGCCCGTATATTGTTAAAGCCATCTTGTCTGGCGGAGTGGCACAATTGGTAGACATGGACGGTAACGGATTCCATAATTTAACCAACTTGGATCAACTCAAGAAATTCTATGCCAAGTCGCATGGGTTCATGACCCAATAGAGCTACGTTTGGCCCGATTCCTTTTTAAAGATACGTAGGCAACCCCTCAAGGGGGCCCGACCACTTTAAAAAATAAAATCCTCCCTCCGTCGATCAAGTATACGCGCCAGATCAGCATTGCGTAAAAAAAAGGGAGAGGGTTACCGCGTCACGGGACATTCCACCGTGTCACGGCACAACCCACCGTGGCATGGTGGACCTGAGCAAAAAAAAAAGGGGGTTTTTTGCCGCGACATGGGACATTCCACCGTGTCACGACACAGTCCACCGTGGCACGGTGGACCTGAGAAAAAAACAAAAACAAAAAAAATGCCGTGACACGGGAATTTCCAACGTGTCACGGAATTTTTCACTGTGGCACGGTGGAATTTCAGATTTTCGATTTTTTCTAGTGACGCAGTCTTTGCGAATTCATTATTTGTTCGATGTTTTTTTTATTTTTATTTTCATTCCTCCATTGTGTCCGACTCCTTGACTCGGATATTATTAAAAAAAAGTCATTGTAATTTTTTATTTAAGGCTAAAATAAATATGCTATTATTATTAAAATAAATGTGACTACAATTATTGGCATCATACGCCTTATTTAAAAAAAAATTATAAATCATAAAAGCAAAGCAATACTGATCTAATCCCTCTTCACTTTAGGAACCTCATTCTCTTTTTCAACTAGGTCGGCCTTCACCATTAATGTGTCTTTTGTAGCCCGAACCGTCACACCCCTAGTCAAACTTTCACCCCTTTCACCTTTCTTAAAATTCTTCGGTTGTTTCTCTCTATATACCATCTTCTCTTTACCCTTCCCTTTCACATAATTCTTCCTTTTCGGCATTATAGGAGTCTTAAACTCAATCCCTTGTGTTCTTGGACCTAGACGATCTTTAGGAGGTGCTTTCTTATTTCCAAGACGACTCTTCACATCAGATCTGCGTGATCCGACTCGTTCCCTCCTACTTCTAGGATTCAACCATGCCTTGTATGCACTAGATAAAGGAGGAGGAGCTTGGTTACTTGCAGAAACGGTCCACAAAGGTCTTCCAATCCAATAAGTCTCGTATTTGTGAACTTTACTTTCATGCAACGATACTTCACGAGGACTATCGTTATAGCGTGGAACTACTTGTTCAAGTCCATATTGCCGCATCAGTCGAGAAGGACAATAAAAAGTCAGTTTTGAGATACTAGGAACACGGCAATACGGAGTATCATTCGTACCAACCATCCTAGTAAGCCTCCACCAAGGCACCACCCAACGAATGGAAAATTCCCTCTTTGCAAAGAAATTTTTCCAGTCTTCATACGACATGTTCACAGAGTAATTCTTTTTCCTGCGGACTAGATCGTTAGGGCCATATTTTTCAATATCTTCGGGGGCTTCAAATAGTACTAAACGCTCCATCAACCAAATCTGCAAAAAAAAAAAACAGCCGAAAAAAGGCAGATTCCCGTGACACGACAGATTTCACCGTGTCACGGCAGAGAACCACCGTGACACGGTGCCTGCTTTGTGTCACGGGGGCTACTCGGAGTGTATTATTACCTGCAGCAATACCAAAGAGCCCTTCTTGATGGCTTTCCGGTCAGCTTTTGCTTCGTCAAGGCCACGAAATGTTTCTCCAAGGCACGTAGGCATAGGAGATCTCCCAGATTCAACATGTTCAAGCACAGACGCTAGACAAGCATGTCCTACCCTACCGTTTGCAAATAAAAGCTTGCTAAACATGCAAAAAATATATGCCCTTCTACAATATACATGATAAGACTCAGAGATAGGGCGATTAAAATATAAATTTGCAAGTTTTTCTAAGTCTACCTCATTACCACACACAATTCAATTTAAATCTGGATCTGTTGATTCAGATGGCGTTCAAAATCTTGGTAATAATATTCATGTAGGGTAGGCATGGCAATAAGATTTCTAGCAGGAAATCCAAAGATGGCACCGAATTCCTCCGGTAGGGGACATATTTCATCATAATCAAATTTTAAACAATGTGTTTCTGGACTCTAATAGTCTAATGCTGCCCTAAGAAAATCATGTTCAATCGCTACATGCCTCAGGGCTAGTAAACCCCTGACATGAAACAATTCTAACTCTCTTTTGTCAGCATTGGTCAAAGAATAAGACCAGTCGCGCAATGTATTATCAAAATTCTGAGACATTATTATTGAAATATGAAATTCTAATTATTTTGTGTTTCGTAATTATGCATATCACGAATATACTGGTCCTATTTTATAGCAAAAGCGCTCGGAATTACTCAGCAATTATCTTTCCATACGCGTAAACCACATTGTTATAGAATACGCGCACCGTGACACGGGGAGTCCCACCGTGTCACGGGAATTTTTACCGCAACACGACAGATTTTACCGTGACATGGTGTACAGTGCTGTGTCGCGGCACCCACGCGTTTTCTTTTTTTATCTTTTCCTGTATCCATCCGGATTTTTTTTAGTATTTTATCTTCACCGCTTACTTTTCTGTTTTTCGAGAGTTTCATTCCCAATAAAATTCTCAACCTTTTTTTTTTTATTTTTTTATCATTTTATTTTTATTATTATTTGATTTTTATTTATTTATTTATTTATTATCTTTTTTGGTATTTAATTCATTTTATTTCTATTTTTTTTCTTTATATACTTATTTATTTATTCTTGTCTTTTTATTTCTTTTTCTTTTGGGGAAGGTCGGTACCCTCCACTTACTCCACTTACGTTTTTTTTTGTCGCGTCATTAATACATACACAATCACACACAACGAGTCTCAAGCACACACTAACACACACTAATAAATGCATAAACTGTGAATAATGTACAAAATGAGTCATAATAAATAAGCAGTGTCAAGTGTCATCATAGTATGTACAAATAAAGACCCTCGTCGAAAATCTGCAGAACTAGAAGAGTTAGGATCAGTATCATCTCCAGCCTATGAATAAGAGAACGGTGAGCCAAAGAGTCCCGCCATCATCCGAGTACGGGGTGTAGTGTCCCTACTAGTCCCTGTGACTCCAGCAGCAGTCAAACTCAAAGTAGGACCCGTCTAACTGGAAAACGGTGTCGACTGACTCAAAGACATGGGAATCGTCGGTGGAGGCATCGTCCCATACACTGGAACTGAAAACAAGCCCGACACCGGTGGAGGAATCCTAGACGATGGAGCTGAAAATAAGCCAGGATCCAAGGGAGTCAAAACTGGCCTAAACTCAGGCTGTGAAGGCTGCGAAAACGACTGTCGCTGCCTCTGACCCTGACCCTAAAAGCGCTGGGAAGACAGAGGCTGCTGCCACTAAGCCTCCTGAAACGGCTGAGTAATCTGAGGCTCCCGCTGAGTCTAAGAATGCCGATGAACCTCAGGAGATCGTCTACCACGACTAAGCTCCTCCTCGTCCGAGCCTCTATGCCTCGAGCGCGAGCGGGACCTCCGTTGCTCTTGAAGGATACAAAATCAAAAGGCGTCAACAATGCGAAATAAAACAAATGGTAGAAGTGGAAAAAAATGAGCATACCTCAAGAACATCGCCAGAACTGCTCAGACAGCTCGCACCACGCCGAAGCTTGATGATGCAGTACTTCAGAGCGTCAACCAGCTTCATGAGTCCCATCGTCTCCGGGCGGTTAGGCTGAGAACAAAACAAAGAAAAATCAGTAACAAGCGGTGTTAAAAGGATTAATAATGCATCAAAAACTTACCGTCTCAAAAACCTCGGGCAGAGACTCTTGCGCCTGTCTGAAACCCTCTGGCGTGTCAGCAATATGGTCATCGGTAATACCAATCAACCCTGGGTAGCGGACAGATTGAGGCGGAATCTCAATCCTCCCCACGGGGCGAACAGTCGTTTGAAAATACGATCGAATAATCAAGTTATTCAACTATTTAAACAGAGACTAGTGACAAAAATCCTCAAAAGAAATCAGACCTCAGGAAGGCGGGGTGGAGGAGCCAGAGAGGGAAGCAAGTCCTGCACGTAATCACCCTCCATGTGCACAAGCTCCTGCCAAGGAAAAGTGTAGCGCTCTCCCCTGTTTATCAACTCCCTAAGCAAGCGCGAGTCCAGCATCGACTCCGGTGGAGATAAGGGCACCACAAAGCGATCACCACTGTGCTGACGAACGACACGCTCCCCCAAATACCAGACAAAGCGTCCGGTGCCAACCAAAACAGTGCGGTGCACTGAAAGATGCAAGGCCTCGGGAAGATTAGTCATCCCAGCCCAAGGACGATACTGGACATCAATGGCAACCTGAAAACCATAAAAAGTTGGCATGAAACACCGGAAATAACGTCAAAGAGAAAATAACAGACTACAAAGCTAATTCTTACACCAACAGAAGAGGTGCCTCGGCGTAGCACCCCGCGCGGCGCAGAGACAAACTCCACCCGTGACTCTCCTCGGTCACACCAGCTGGCCCCGACAGGGAAGTCATGAACCGCTCCACGACGCCGTCGATGAGCCAATCCCGGGAAGTACTCGTAGAACCATAGCTGCAATGAAAGTAATCTTTGAGCAGAACAAATTAAAATAAAACAAGAAGAGGAAAGGATCGTCACCTCCAAGACTCTCCATAGACCGTAGACAGTGACGGAAGACTTGTCGTTCAGCTTCCTACAGCCATGACGTAACGACAAGAAAAGGTAGGCATATTCGAGGTTGGCCCACCTAAAGCATCCTATCTCACTGATCCTGACTAAAGAAGGGAGGTAGCAAAGGAGTGCACGGGAACTCCTATCAGGAGAAAGAGTCATGGAAATAAGAATCAGAATGAAGATCCGCACTCGCTACTCAGCCGATGTCTCCTCCATGTCAAAACCACGAGCTAAAACCGAAGCCAGCTCCGATCACCCGCTCCTATGACCACCTCAAGACACCGGCTGGGTCCTGATATGCTGAAAGATCGGACCTAACAAATCGGCTGCCTCAGCCGCTCCCCAAGAAAGATCAGACATCTGTGCTACAGCCCGGTCAGTGAAGCGTAGACCTCTAATCATGCTAAAGTCTAGAGGGGTCACCGTCATCTCCCTCCAAGCAAAGTGAAAGGTGTTGGTAGTATCCCAAAAATACTCCAACAATGCGCGAACAACTGTCTCATCGCAACCCCGGGGGCTGCGAAACCCTACGACCGCTGAATAAAAGTCCACTAAACCAGCCGATTCCCATAAGGCGTTCATAGCAGGATCCCTCGTGATAATCTGGTGAAGTCAAGGAATCAAATCTCCGGCTCCAGAACCGTGGTGGCGAAGCGTGCCGTCAACTATGCCGGCAAGTGGGCGATGAGAAACGTGGTTCTCACGACAGAAAACCAACTGGTCTGGAGTTCACAGAGGTGGAACCCACCTACATCTACCCGTAGAGGCCCGAGGCTCAGACTCTAAGGCGTCATCGTCCATACCCTCGGGAATCGTGGGAGTGTCCTCCCGAAAAGCCTGACGCCGGCCATGGGTAGAAAGATCGCGATCGCGTCGCCTAGGCATGCTATCATGAAAATAAAAATCTAAATGCTTAGCATCATTTCCTAAGACAAATTTAGTACGAGTTGCATTTTAATAAAAAATCTAAATGCTTAGCATCACTTGCTAAGTTATTTAGTTATTTATCGCATTAAATGCTAAATTTTTACCTCAAGGCTAAAAATTGGCAAAATAATGGAATTATTTATAGTATTTAGTTTCTCCTTGACGAACTAATACTATTTTCTCCTAATTGCATGATACTATGTTCTCCGTGACAATGTAGTACATACACAATACAAAACATATCTCAAAGTTGCACAAAAAAAATAGATCGACGCATCATAGCATATTTTACAAGATCTACAACCAACATGTCATCATTCCAAGTGCAAAAGAACAACATGAACAACAAGGAACACCATTTACCACAAGTAGTATAAAAAATGGTGACTTTGCTCAATTCTTCACCAAATCATGCAATTTTTGTCTCAAATCGCTCACAAACACGCATACATACATGTGCAAGAAAATTCATTGCAAGAATTTCAACATAAACCACAAAATATAAAAAATACCCAAATTGATTTTTAAGGGTTTTTCATGAAATTACTCATTTAAAGCAAATTCGAGGCAAAATCAAGGGAAAATTACATAGATACTTGTAGAGAATCGAAAATGAGGAAAGTAGCAAAAAATTAGAGCAGAATTGATGAAGATCTGAGCTCCAAAAGCTAGAAAAACCGTGAAGATCAGAGCAGTTGCCGCGACACGGTCACATTACGCCGCAACTCGGTGAAAACTGACGTGTCACGGGGATAAAACCCCGTGTCACAGTGAGTCCAAGGGTCGCCGGAGCTCCGGTAAACAGCAACAGCAGCACGACAGTGAGCAGCGGCGAGCAACAACAAATTTCAGCGAAAAAAATAAAAAAAAAGGAAGAGGAAAACGCAGATACGTCGTGACACGGGGAGTGATCTCCGTTTGACGGAAAGAGCTCTGAGCGCCGGTGAGATCTTGCCGTGGCTCGGTAGTTGAGCTGAAGAAAAAAAAAAGAAAATGGAGAAGGGGAAGTGCGGAAATAGCAAAAATGGCAGAAAGCAATTTGAATTTAAAGCCAAAAAAGCATCCCGTTACATCCCGTTTCCCGTGTAACGGTTTCCGTTACCATGTAACGGTAATATATTGGCGTGGCGCACGTGGTTTGACTGGTCAAAGATGCCAGTTGACTGATTTTCAGCCAACAAATTTCCCGCGTCACGGGAATCTGCTCCGCGTGACGGGGATCTGTGCCGTGTCACGGGAATTCTTTTTCGTGACACGGTGGTCCTGCGCCTGCCCTGCATAGCTATTTGCGAATATTCCTGGCATTTTGACCAAAATTGCACGATTTTCCGCGCAAATTGGACAGTTAATTTTTCAGTAAAATTACGCGGAAAATTCTAACTGACAGTTGGAGGGTACCAAAATTACTATTTTGCCCCTAGAAGCATTAAAGTCAATTTTTGTTGATGTTTTAAGCACCTAATATGGTCGGATAATCGACTTGAAGGTGTGAATCATCTGCGGCCCACGTTCGGGGATAATCAAACCATCATACACTTGCAAGTTTCAGCGATTATAGTAGTCGTCAGCTTTCCTCAAGCTTGGAAAGCGTTATCGGTGGATTTTTCTTCAAGTATAGAAAACCGCCAAGTCGGCTTTCCTCAAGCTTGGAAAGCGTTATCGGTGGATTTTTCTTCAAGTATAGAAAACCGCCAAGTCGGCTTTCCTCAAGCTTGGAAAGCGTTATCGGTGGATTTTTATTCAAGTATAGAAAACCGCCAAGTCGGCTTTCCTCAAGCTTGGAAAGCGTTATCGGTGGATTTTTATTCAAGTATAGAAAACCGCCAAGTCGGCTTTCCTCAAGCATGGAAAGCGTTATCGGTGGATTTTTCTTCAAGTATAGAAAATCGCCAAATCCCTTTGTCGGCTTTCCTCAAGCATGGAAGGCATTATCGGTGGAATTCTTCAAGCATAGAATGACACCAAATTCATATGTCGACTTTCCTCAGGCATGGAAAGTATCATCCGGTAGGTTTCTTCAGGCTTAGATACCTAACAAACTCCTCGGTCGGCTTTCCTCAGGCATGGAAAGCGTTTCAACGAACGTTATCCGGTGGATTCCTTCAAGTATAGGAAGCTACCAAACTCATTTTCACCGGTACACTGGTGCCAGATATGTATTCTATCCTTTTACTCTTTTATCTGTGGAATTAACATTTTTCTGCAGGTATCGGCGTATACAGAGTGATTTAGGATCGCAGAACGTCTTAAATCATTCTCCGTCCCTATCGACTACTTTGACTATCGTTTTCGAAACTGATATTTCTACAAACTCAGTCAAAGTGGGGGCTTCAGTAGACACCTAAAAATGTCTCCCCAAAACCAAACCCGATGATAAACAACCTTTCACCACCACTACTGGTCGGGTTCAGTATTTAATCCCGAGAGTGCTTAAAAAATCGTATTTGATTAAATTTGTATTTTTGAACAGTCCATGGATTAGTCTTGAAGTTTGGTAAAAGCATAGTTTTAATTTCAGTCCAAACTTATTATTTAATTTTAGCCCAAACCTTTTTTTATTTATTGTTTTATTATTTATTTTTGGCCCAAACCTTTTATTTATTTTATTTAATTATTTTCTTATTTTAGCCCAAATAATAATAAATCAGAAAAAGGCCCGAAATTATCAATCGGCACTTAAAATGCTGAACGAAATTAGGGTTAAAAATGTATTTAGACGGAAAAGCGGGCTGGGAATTCCCGCGCCACGGCGGGTACCCACCGTGTCACGAGAATCATTCCCGTCTGACGGTGGGGTTTCCCGTGACATGGGAAATCTGCTGTGACACGGGAATTTCCGTATCTTTTCCGCGTAAACCCTTAACGCGTTTTTTTCCCGTTTACTAAAAATTTCCCGCGTCACACTAAAACTGCACCGTGTCACGGGAATGTTTCCCGTCTGACGGTGGGACTTCCCGTGTCACGGTAAAGTTTGCCGTGTCGCGGGATACGTTTTTAGGGTTTTTATCATTTTTAGGGTTCCGTGTGTTCCCTCAGCACATTTTCTCTATAAATACCCCCTCATTTCTGATGTACGGGGAATCAATTATTCTCTAGTTTTTCCTCTCTTCTATGCTTTAGCCTAAACACTAGCCTACCCTTTATTCTTTCAAAATTCCTTCTTCAAGTACTCCAAGGAGTCCATACTTTACTCAGGTTCTGTCCTTAAGCCAAGGCGTGAAAGGTAGAACTGTTTGAGGGTTTGGCCCCAAATCAACTCTACTTAATTTAATTTAATTTAATTATTGTTTTATTATTATTTCCTTGAATTTACTAACTCGTTTATTATTTTGTAATTGAAAACAAACAGAATCAAATTAAGAACTATGTTCCACTTATTTCTATTATTTTTCTAACGATTTTATATTGTTTGAATTATTGCTAAATTGCTTCCAATATTAATGCTTATTTTTATGATCACCATATTGCATGTTTAAAGGGAATATGTAATTGAAAATCACGCCAAATAAGATAATTTGGACAACTGGCTTCGGTTCCTTTTCAATATTGTTGTTTAATAAAGTGATCACGATATTTTAGAATAATATGTTGCATTAATATTTAACCAATTTAGCCTAATAATAGTTTGGAGCAAATTGAATTTTTGTTTGTATTCCTTTGAGATCGCAGGAATGCTTTTCACTATAAGAATCGAGTAAAGGCCAATACGGGCGAATGTGACTCCATGACTCACTTCGTACCATCATCCTCGATCCTCCTTTCGTGGTTCCGAACCATATGGAGTTAGTAATCTCATGGATTATGAATGGGGTATAACCTTCACGGTTCAATCGTTGTTGCCTATCGTTGTCCCTTATCGTGGTTGCCTTTTTTTTTTTATGATCCGTGAACGGTTTACAAGTTCCTTAAAAACTTGTTGGCGGCTCCCTACTTTGCTTTGTCCCTAATCGTAATGTCAATTCCCGCTTCCTATGATTGCCAAGCATATTCACAACATGATTTAACGTAGGCGCACTTCGAACGACGCCTACAATATCACAAAACCGAGACAAAATGATTTTATAGACTAAAAATTTTGATCCAATTATTATTTGGTTGGATAAGCTTTTAAATAAGCATTTCCAACCATACATCATAAGCCCAATTCCGATTTAAAACGAAGAAGATATGAGCAAAACACTAAACTCGTCCCAAAACCAACACCCTTCTACTAAAACAACCATATTTTAATTTTGTTGTAAAGTAGACTTGATAAGCTTTCCAATGATACATTATATGCTTTATTCCGAGTTACGGATCAAAAGTTATGATAATTTTATAACCGCGTAAAAAACTGGAATTACCGCAGATTAGCTAAAACTGCCGCGTCGCGGGAGATGATGACGTGGCAGGGGGGCCTAGTACCGAGGCACAATAATTTTCACAGTGTCACGGTGCTTTCCCGTGTCTTTTCTGCGTTTCTTTCCCACACACTTTAGAATTTGGACGCAAAAACTGCACCGTGTCACGGGAAAAAGTGACGCGCCACGGGAAGTATTGCCGCGTCACGGCATATTTTCCTGTGTCACGGTGCCCATGCCGTGACACAGGGCTGTTACGTTTTTTCTCCGTGTAAATTCTTAACGTGCTTTTATCTTCTGTAGGTTATTTCTTTCCCGCGACACATCATATGTCCCCGCGTCACACTAAGTTGTAGCGTGTCACGACACATTTTGCCGTGTCGCGACAATATGTGCTGTGTTGCGGCATTATTTTTTAGAGTTTTTTTCTTTTTAGGGTTCCGTGTATTCCCTCTGCTCATTTTCCCTATAAATACCCCCTCCTTTCTACAGTTTAGGACTTTAAATCATTTTCTCTTCCTCTCTTTTACACCAAAAATCATTCTTCTCTCTCTCTCTCTCTCTCTCTCTCTCACTCATATTCTAAGCCTTAAACCTATATTCTTAATTACACCATTCTTCCCTTAAGCACTCAAGGAGTCCATACTTAACCCGAGGTTCCGTCCTTAAACCAAGGCGTGAAAGGTATAATTAACTGAGGGTTTGGACTAAATCAACTCTACTTTTTATTTAATTTAATTTAATTTTCATTTGATTTATATTTTTTTATTGAAGTTACTAATAATTTATTCATGATGTAGCAATTTAAAGGAATGCGCGGAATGTGAGTAATTAATTAATTTAATTACTATTATTTTATTTTAATATTGCTAGTATCATGATTAGGTTTATTATTATTTGATTTGACTAATGCTATTATTGTTAAATTGCTTCCAATATTAATGTTTATTCTATTATATTTATTGATCACCATATTGCATGTTTAAAGGGACTATGAAATTGAAAATCACGCCTAATAAAATAATTTGGACAACCGGTTTAGGTTCCTTTTTAATCTTATTGTTTAATCAAGTGATCACAAATGTTTTAGAATTATACGTCGCATTAATATTCAACCAATTTAGCATAATAATAGTTTGGAGCAAATTGAATATTTTGTTTGTATGCCTTTGAGATCGCATAAATCACTTTTCACAATAAGAATTGAGTAGAGGCCAATACGAGTGAATGTAACTCCATGACTCCATACCATCATCCCCGATCCTCCTTTCGTGGTTCTGAACCATATGGAGTTAGTAATCTCATGGATTATGAATGGGGTGTAACCTTCACGAGTCAATCGTTGTTGCCTATCGTTGTCCCTTTTCGTAGTTGCCTTTTATGATCCATGAACGGTTTACAAGTTCCTAAAAACTTGTTGGTGGCTCCTTACTTTCCTTGCCCCTATCGTATATGTCAACTCCCACTTCCTATGAGTGCCAAGCATATTCACAAATGCTTAACGTAGGCGTACTTCGAACGACGCCTACACATACTTATTAAATTAATTTCAAACAATAAAAATCAAACCCAAAACAAATTGAATTAATTTGAGAAAAATAAAAATATAAAATATAAACTGAGGAGGAAAGAGGAAGGAGCAGCCACGTTGGCTGCTGGTGGACGACAGGTGGTTGGTCACCGGCGACTGGGAGGCGGTGGCATTAGGAGGGCGCCGGCGGTGGCGTGCGGTTATGGTTGTGGGTGTGATTGAAACCTCACATAAGGAGGAGGAAGAAGAAAGAAAGAAAAGGGGGAAAAAAAGAAAATAAAAGGATAAAGAAAAATAAAAGAAAAATAAGGAAAGAAAATAAAGAGAAGAGAAAATAAGACTAACCTTTTGTGTGGGAAAAATTTTGGGGATGTATGAGGTATTTATATGAGAGAGAGATATAGGGTAAGTAGGAATATTAGGCCTCATAAAAATAATGGGCCAATTAAGGAATAAATGGACTTGGCTTTATTTGTATTCACATGAACTATAGAATGATGGTTCATAAAAACCATAATGTAATAAAATAATTTTCCACCCAATGTAATTTGAAACTTTTTAAAATAAAATCCGGAAAAATAGAAAATAAATATTATAAATAAAATAAAATTTCATTTATAAACTATTTAAAAATACGGGGGATTACAATATACCCCTCTTAAAAGAAGTTTCGTCCCGAAACTTAGCACAAAATCCCTAAAATTGTAAAACTTTTGCATAAAGCCATTTCAAAATTTTCAAAATTATCTTGTTGGATTTCCAATTGTGTCATAATATTGACACTAATATCTTATCACCATCCCAATTTACGCACTTCACTAGATACGTAAACAATAAAATAGCTATGAAAAGCATAAAAAATCACAAAATAGCGTAGAATAAGGCAAAAAGCGCGAAATTATACGCATTCTACCCCCCTTAAAGAACAAGAGTTACGCCCTCGTAACTCACCTTATTAAATAACTCAGGGTATCTCTTTCTCATATCATCCTCGACCTCCCAAGTAGCCTCCTCATACTCTTGGTTTGACCAAAGAACTTTAAAAATTTTAACATCCTTATTGCGTGTACTACGCACCTTATGATCCCAAATTTTCACAGGCTTTTCCTCATAAGTTATAGTCTCATCCAATTGAATCGATTCAGGTTGTAGCACATGCTTAGAACCAGGAACATACTTTTTCACTTGAGAGATATGAAACACATCATGCATTTTCTCAAATTCCATATGTAATGCCAATTTTTAAGCAACTTTGCCTACACGTTCCAAAATTTCATAAGGACCTACATACTTGGCACTCAATTTGCCCTTCTTTCCAAATCTCATCACTCCTTTTGTAGGTGAGACTTTCAAAAAGACTTTATCACCCACATTGAACTCATCATCTCTCCTTTTCAAATCGGCATAACTTTTTTCCTATCTTGTGCAGCCTGGATTCTTGAACGAATCAACTTCACTTTATTCACCATTTCCTCAATATACTCTGTTCCTAAAACAAGATTCTCACTATAGTCATTATAACATACAGGAAATCTACACTTTCAACCATATAATGCTCGAAAGGGGCCATGCCAATGCTAGCATGGTAGCTATTATTGTAAGAAAACTCAATCAAGTCTAATTGATCCTCCCAAGTACCATGAAAATCCAAGGCACACGCCCTTAGCATATCCTACATGGTTTGATTGGTCCTTTTAGTCTGTCCATCCGTTACTGGGTAGAACGCAGTACTCATTTTCAGTGTTGTTCCCAAGTTGGCTTGAACCTTTTGCCAAAATTTGGACAAGAACCTTGAATCTCGATCAGAGATGATGTCCTTAGGCACTCCATGTAGTCGAACTACATCCTTCACATAGACCTTTGTCAATTGTTTCTTCTTCCAAGTTTCCTTTATTGGAATAAATATCGCAGACTTTATAAGTCGATCTACAATCACCCAAATAGTGTCATTGCCACTTTTAGTTCTAGGAAATCCTGTGATAAAATCCATGGATATCGAATCACATTTCCAACATGGAATCTCCAAAGGTAGAACCTTTCCCATAGGTCTCTTGTGATCAATCTTGACTTTTTAACAAGTCCAGCATTTAATCACAAACTCATCTACTTCTCTTTTCATATTTGGCCACCAATATAACATTTTCAAGTCCTTATACAACTTATCCCCTATTGGGTGAATTGAATATGGAGTATTGTGGCTTTCTTCCATGATTTTTCTCTTTAAATCCTCACACTTTTCAGGTATAAGCCATCTTTCTTTGTAACTCAAACTTCCATCATCATGGATCTTGAAATCTACATTCTTCCCTTGGCTCATTTTTTCCTTAATCAATTGGATTCCTTCATCACCTTTTTGATTCTCTTTAATTTCCTACAACAATGAACTCCCAAGTGAAAGAGCAGTTAACCTTGCTTCTACTTCACCATAGCTCACAACCTCTAGTTCAAACGCTTCATATCTTCACATAAATCGTCAAGTTCGATTAAAGCATTCACACCATGACTTGATTTCCTACTTGTAGGGAATATTCTAAGCATTAAACCCTAGCTTAAACCCCACTGTGATCATACACTAAAGTACGGTGGCGTCCAAAGGGAAAGAAGATAGAGCAAAAAGAGTCGCCAACAAGTTTTTTTTAGGAACTTGTAAACCGTTCACGAGGTGAAGGTTACACCCCTTAACAATCTAGGAGATCATCAACTCCAATAGGTCTTGAACCAAATAGGGTTCGGGGATGAAAGTACAAATCCAACCTAAAAGAGATTGAACCTGCCCTAATAATAGGCCTCTACTTTATTCTGATCATATTCATGTGTGCTTTCTGACTAACATGCAATCAATAGGATTAGCCTAAACCTGTTTATCTATGTTGGTTGAATATTAATGCACAAATAAATCTATTATTGGCGATCACTTGAATTATAAACAAATTAACCCTAAATAAGATTATTAATTATCTTATTAAACGTGATTACAAGTACAAATTCCCTTTAAACATGCATAAAAGGTGTGATCAAGCAATAACAAATATAAATAATCAAGCAACATAATAATAATCACAATAATTATAACAATAATTATAATAACAATAATTATAATCATAATAACAATAATAATAATTAAAATAATCATGTTAAAGCATAATAATAGCAAGATCCTAGGCATGATACTAACAAGATTAATAACAAACCCTAGCATGTCACTAAGCATATAAAAATCAAAGCTTTAATTCTAACATGATACTAACAATCATAAATATTAGGAAGAACATAGGAAGCATCATACTTTTAATCATACTTGATATTAAAGTTACCCTAGACATGATACTAGGAATTTATTGTTGTCACCCTAAACATCAAATTAAGGAAAACATCCTAACATGATACTAGGAATTATAATAACAACCTAGACATGATCTCTATATCATAATATCAATTAAAAAATTAAAGCACTTACTTGGATGCCTCGTATCTATTTCTAATAACAAAATACACATGTTAGTAACTTCAAGGAAAATAATAAACAAAATAATTAAATTAAATAATTAAAAGAGAGATTTGGGACCAAACCCTCAGAAATTAAAACCTTTCACGTCTAGGGCGAAGACAACTTCGAATATGGCTAGGTGTATCTATGTCTTGCGAATGCGGAATTTTGTATTTCAGAGAAAGCTAGTTTAGAAAAGAGAGAGAGACAATAATCAAGAGAATCTTGATGAGAGTTGGTGAATGAAAACAGGGTTTTTAGAAAGCTATTTATAGAGAAAATCAGCTAAAAAGATTAAAAAATCAAAACAGAGTTCTGACGCGCAAAACGAGGTTAGCGCCAGGCGCTAACGCTAGCGCCAGGCAAGCGCAGCGTCAGGCGCTACTGCTGGCGTTTGGCGCTGACTAATTTTTTGACACGTTTTCTTAAAATCAGATAGAAATTTCCGTACAGGAGGATGAAATCGTATTTTCCTCAAAAACGTTCTTTTATTCTGATAAAAACTCTAAAAAGTCAACAAAAATCAATTTATCAATGCTAATTAAATTAGGAATGAAAAGAACCTTCTAGAAGAATCTAGAAGACTAAAATCATTCCTAATTGCATTAGGAATGATAAATCCATATTAGGCCCTCCTCTAGATCATTGGGCCGCATATAAGGCTCAAGTCGGGCCCAGTTTGATAATTTGGCCATAACTTCCTCAATATTCATCGGAATTGGGCTTATAATATATCGTTGGAAAGCTCTTTTCAAGCCCTATCCAACTACACAACTATTGGACCCATATCATGGACCAACTAAACTGGATTGGCTGTTTTCTTAAAATAGGTTTTCAAAAACAGAGAGAAGAGAAAAGAAATTAAAACTATCTGCAACACTAAACTTTCCACACTTTCACTTCATTCGATTATGATTCGACGTGAAAGGTACTCATCACCGGGTTTGGTTTTGGGGAAACACAAATGGGTGTCTACACTACTCAAGACATCTGCAACAACATTTGCTTTCCATTCATGGTATTCAATGTTCACGTTATAGTCATTAAACAATTCTAACCAACGCCTCTGTCTCATATTGAGATTCGTTTGAGTGAAGATATACTTGAGACTCTTGTGATCCGTAAAGATCTTATACTTTACTCCAAACAAATAATGTCTCCAAATCTTCAATGCAAACACTACAGCCGCAAGTTCAAGATCATGTGTAGGGTAATTAACTTCATGAGATTTGAGTTGGAGAGAAGCATAAGCTATCACCTTCCCATTTTGTTGCAACACACACTAATCCATTCTTTGAAGCATCACTATATACTTCAAATCAATCACTTCCATCAGGTAAGGCTAAAACAGGTGTGGTGGTTAAAAGCTTTTTAAGAGTTTGAAAGGCTTGTTCACACTTCTCATCCCATTCAAACTTAATTTCCTTCTTCATCAAGGTAGTTAAAGGTCTAGCAATCTTCGAAAAATACTTCTCAAACCTTCTGTAGTAGCTAGCTAGTCCTAAGAAACTCCTTATGTCAAACACATTCTTAGGCGTAGGCCAGTCATTCACTGCTTGTATCTTTGCTGGATCCACAAAAACACCCTCATTAGACACATAATGTCCCAAAAATGCAACCTTCTCTAACCAAAATTCGCACTTCGAAAACTTAGCATACAACTTATTGTCTCTAAGAGTTCTCAACACAGTTCTCAAATGCTCCTTATGTTCTTCCTCACTTTTCGAGTATACCAAAATATCATCAATAAAAACAACCAAAAACTTATCCAAATACTCATGGAATACTCGATTCATCAATTCCATAAAAATTGCAGGTGCATTGGTCAACCCAAAAGGCATGACTGTAAACTCATAGTGCCCATATCTAGTCCTTAAAGCAGTCTTAGGAATGTCCTTATCAGCAACTCTTAGTTGATGGTACCCCGAACATAAATCAATCTTGGAAAACACACTAGCTCCCTTCAATTGATCAAACAAATAATTGATCCTGGGTGTAAGGAGGGGGTTCCCATCGTAAGGGGTCCTCTCCTTAAATGCCCATGACCCCTTAAAAGCCTAGGACTTTACACTTGTTAGGGTGTAGTAGGATTTGAATTCCTGACTGTTTGGGGGACCTTGAATTAGAATTGATTCTATCATTATGTTTTTTTGTAAGAAACAAGTAGGGAGTCGCCAATGAGTTTTAGGAAAAACTCATAAACCTCGTTCATGCCTTTCTTCCATGTGGAGTTCATGGAATAATTAGCACGAATCATAAGTTTACCCATGCCCAAATTGGTCTATAAACCAAAAATGAGTTCGGGAGCGAGGTACTAAAATAACGTTCCTTTTAAAGGAAAATCGTTATCCTAGCCCTAGTGCGGCCTCTACTAGCTCTTCTTTTTTTACAATTTCATCACCAAACAATATATGCAACGCGATACCTAAAACTATGTTAGTTGATTTTATTTACACATATCAATTCACGTAGGAATTACATCGTAATGTCGTTATTCTTATTTAATCAAATTCGTGAAAAAGGACAAGAAAATAAACAATATTCGCCTTGGCTTAAGTGATCAACCAACAATTATTTAATTTAATTCTAATCTTTATTTAACGCAAGATACTATGTGGAATTGATTAAATAATTATTTTAAAGGTGATAAAAAAACACTATAATTAATTAAGGTTCTTTTAAACAAGAAAATTAATGTGATTTAACTAAGTGCTCGGGAATTTACCACTTTTCTTTGTTAAATCTCCATTTGGAATACTTATGGACTCCTTCTTGTTGGGGAACCTCCACCGTAGTAACAAAATATCAAAAGGGGTGAGTGTTTAGGACAAGAGGGGCTAGGTTGCACAAGTTCACAAGTATTTCGCAAGAGGTTTAGGTTATTTTCTGTCTGTTTAAGCCTCGGTTTAAGCTCTTATTTATAGGGAATGATTAGGTTTAGGGTTTCGAGTATTCTGCCGCAGCAGGTGTCGCGTGCAACACGATGAGTTGCGCGCGGCATCCCAGCGCAAGTGATTAGGTTGCGATGCTATGGGCAGTGCAACTGATTGTCTTACGCGCGACTTTATGGTAAGATTCGATTTTATATTTTCCGTATAATTCTGAATCTTCCGCAGCACAACTCTAGAGGTTGCGCTGGGTGTCGCGCGCAACTAAATTAGTTGCGCGCGGCAGCCCAACGCGATTGTTTGAGATGCGAGCCGCTTTTTCTGCGGCAGCACTAAGATTTAACCTAGGCGCTCCTAAATCCGTCATTATTGGGTTTTAAGCACGGGCTTAAGCGTAATTATGATCGGGTTTAGTTAATTGTACCTTTGTTTTGGATTTTATCTTTAATTTGGGCTAGTCTTTTTTGTTTTGTGGCTTCACTAGTCCTCCATAAGTATTCTTCACTTTGATCCAACATAAAGATGGTTTTATTTATCGTTAATGCACTTCCTGTCGGGACAGGAGGCCAAAAGTAGATGTCTACACTGGGCAATGGGTACTTATTCTTTATCTATCATCACATTATTCACCTCCCTACAGTCAATGCAAAACCTCATGCTCTCATCTTTCTTCTTCACAAATAAAACAGGTGCTCCCCAAGGAGATGCACTTGGCCTAATATACCCTTTATCCAACAATTCTTGCAGTTACACTTTCAACTATCCCATCTCAGCAGGTGCCATTCTATATGGTGCCTTAGAAATTGGTGCAGTTTTGGGAACTAAATCTATTGTAAACTCCAATTCCCTCTTTGGTGGCATTCCAGAAATCTCTTTAGGTTATACATCCAAAAACTCATTCACAATTGGCATATCTTCCACATTCACCTTATTACTCTTTTCCAAGTCTTGCACACAACAAAAGAACCAAGGATACCCTTTACTCACAAGTTTCGACAACTTCATTGTAGAAATAATTCCAATACCTTTTGGTTTTCCAAAACGTCTGTAAGACCCAATCTTTCCCAAAGGACTCTTCAAATGAACATTATGTATCTCACAATCAATCTTAGCTTTATAAGTTTCCAACCAATCAATTCCCAAAATAACATCAAGGCCACCTAACTCAAATTCTATAAGATCTGATGGAAAATCAGTCTCTCCAATCCTCAAAGGTAAACCCTTATGCATCTTGGTGCACCTCACAAATTCATCAGTAGGTAACTAATAGGCAAGTCAATCGGATTCTGTTCAACTAGTCCTAATTGTTTTACAACAGAATTAGATAAATAAAAGAATAGGTGGCTCCAGAATCAAATAAAGCTTTAACAGAAATAGAATGAATAGAAAAGCTACCAGTGACAACATCAAAAGACCTTTCAGCTTCCTTCTTGCTCATCACAGACAAACGACCTGGAGTGACATTCTTCCCTTGATTCCCGGAGTTGTTGTTGTTAACATTTTACGTTCTTTGCATTCCCATTTTGACCTTTCGAATTCCCTCCTTGATTTCTTGTTGGAGTAAACTTGTTCCCATTTTCTTATTGCTTCAATTTTGAGAAACACTTGAACTCCCTATGGCCCTTCATGTTACAGAACCTACACACAACCAAGTTCCCATCATAATCCTTTCCAGGATGATCCTTGCCACATCTCTTGCAGTTGTAATGCCTTTCATCTTGGCCATTAGGTCTAGAAGATCCTCTATTGTTTTGAACATTCCTATTTTGGAAATTCTCGTTCCTTGGCTTCTTGAAGTTACCTTGGTAACTCGAATTTACAAAATCCTTACGTTTTTCTCCAACACTTCCACTTCCACTTTCAGGTATACTCTTGACATGAAGACTGTGCAGGTGCGCCACTCTCCTATAAACCTTATCAAGAATTTTAAAGGTCTTTCCTGCCAATTCCTACTACAAATGCTTAGTCAAACCTTGCTCAAATCTTTGAGCCTTCAACTCCTCAGTAGGCACTACTTCAGTTGCAAACCTCAACAAGTTCATAAACTTGTTATAGTACTCAGTAATCGACATATTGTTCATTTGCATATTGATGAACTCTTGAGCCTTTTGCTTCCTTAAGAATGGTGGTGTAGACACCCATTTGTGTCTCCCTAAACCAAACCCGGTTATGAGTACCTTTCGTGTCGAATCATAATCGAATGAAGCGAAAGTGTGGAAAGTTTAGTGTTGCGGCCAGTTTTAATTTCTTTCCTCTTCTCTCTGTTTTTGAAAACTTATTTTAAGAAAACAGCCAATCTAGTTTGGTTGGTCCATGATATGGGTCCAATAGTAGTGTAGTTGGATGGGGCTTGAAAAGAGCTTTCCAATGATATATTATAAGCCCAATTCCGATGAATATTGAGGAAATTATGGCCAAATTACTAAACTGGGCCCGGCTTGAGCCTTATATGCGGTCCAATGATCTAGAGGAGGGCCTAATATGATTTATCATTCCTAATGCAATTAGGAATGGTTTTAGTCTTCTAGATTCTTCTAGAAGGTTCTTTTCATTCCTAATTCAATTAGCAGTGATAAATTGACTTTTGTTGACTTTTCAGAGTTTTAATTAAAATCAAAGAACATTTTTGAGGAAAAGATACGGTTTTATCCTCCTGTACGGTAATTTTTATCTGATTTTAGAAAACGCGTGAATTTCTGAAATCAGCGCCAAACGCCAGCTGTAGCGCCTGGCGCTACGCTTGGCGCTTGACGCCAGCATTGGCGCTTGGCGCTAGTGTTGGCGCCTGGCGCCAACAGCCAGCGTTGGCGCTGGTTCTATTTTTCGTGCGCCAATGCTTTGTTTTGTTAATTTTATCTTTTTGGCTGATTTTCTCTATAAATAACGTATTAAAAACTCCATTTTCATTCACCTACAACCAGTTTTCATTCATCAATTCTCTCATTCTGTTTAATCATTCACCGTCTTTCTTTCTTTGAACTTGCTTTTTACATACAAAATTCCGCATTCGCAAGATCTAGAAACACCTAGCCATATTCGAAGTTGCCTTCGCCCTAGACGTGAAAGGTTTAATTTCTGAGGGTTTGGTCCCAAATCTCTCTTTCAATTATTTAATTTAATTGTTGTTTATTATTTTCCTTGAAGTTACTAACGTGTGTATTTTGTTAATAGAAAGAGGTACGAGGCATCAAAGTAAGTGCTTTAATGGTTTTATTGATATTATGATGTAGAAATCATGTTTATGTTGTTATTTTGATTCCTAGTATCATGTCTAGGGTAATTTTAATATCAAATATGATTGTTACGATGCCTTCTATGTTCTTCCTAATATTTATGATTGTTAGTACCATGTTAGGGTTAAAAATTTGATTTTTAATGCTTATTGACATGCTAGGGTTTGTTATTAATCTTGTTAGTATCATGCCTAGGATCTTGCTATTATTATGCTTTAACATGATTATTATTATTATTATGATTATTATAATGATTATTATCGTGATTATTTTAATTATAATTTATTTTTATAATTTTATGATGATAATTATTATTATGATGATGATTATTTTTAATTATAATTGTTATTTTGATAATTTATTATGTTGCTTGATAAATTTATTTTTATTGCTTGATCACGCCTTTTATGCATATTTAAAGGGAATTGGTACTTGTAATCACGCTTAATAAGATAATTAATAATCTTGTTAGGGTTAATGTGATTATAATTTCAAGTGATCGTCAATAATAGATTTATTTGTGCATTAAATTCAACCAACATAGATTAAACAGGTTTAGGGTTAATCCTATTGATTGCATGTTAATCGGAAAGCGCACGTGAATACGATCTGAATAAAGTAGAGGCCTATTATTAGGGCAGGTTCAATCTCTTTTAGGTTGGATTTGTATCTTCATCCCCGAACCCTTATTTGGTTCTAGACCTTATGGTGTTGACTATCTCTTGGATCGTTAAGGGGTGTAACCTTCACCTCGTGAACGGTTTACAAGTTCCTACAAAAAACTTGTTGGCGACTCTTTTGCTCTAGTTTCTTTCCCTTTGGACGCCACCGTACTTTAGTGTATGATTACAGTGGGGTTCAAGTTTGGGATAACGCTTGAAATATTCCCCACAGTTTTTGGCGACTCCAATGGGGAGGATTTCTATTTTAATTCCTGAATTTGTTTCGGCAATGATTTAGAATGAGTGGATGAGACTCGAAACATTCTAAGTATTTCATGTGCGTAATTTTGATTAATATTATTGTCATATGCATAAAAAAGATCACATTGGAAAGACCATCCGTATTGAGTTAAAAACATAGGATTTTACACGTAGGGAATTTGAGAAATATCTTTCACAACTAGGACCGAAATAACACCGCGCAAAACTGGAAAATTTTATTGAGCACAGAAAGCTGCTGAGGCATGTGGGAAGTAGCGCCAGGGGCCAGAGTATTGGCGCCATGATTTTAACTGTAGCGCCAGACGCCAGCATTGGCGCCAGGCGCTACAGCTAAAATCTGGCGACAGTCTCTGTTTGCTGGCGCCAACTTCCCCCAATATCGAGCCAGAAATATGCGTTCTAATTTTGACCGGTTTTCGTATTGTTTGCTCGATCCTACTTCCTGATTGAGTTTTTCTCACTTTTCTGAAACCCATATGTGTTCTACAAATGGACATAACCCTCTGGGAATTCATGCTCCATCTACCTAATTGAACGCTCTGTGCAAAAAAGGATACATTCGAGAATGTTGAATTCACCAAACCATGGAAGCGAGTTTTTTCAAAATCTCGCGGTGTCCCATCCACTAGCGCCAACCCTTCACGGTTAGGCTTTCGCGCGGTGCATCCGGACAATTAACCATGGACCCTCTATTGACTAAACCATATCTCGAACTTTAGAGAACTAAAGCCATGGTTAGGTTGCAAACTCATTGCATCATATTGTGCCTACTTGACTAATTGTGCATTATTTGTTATGCATATATTCTATGTTTCTATTAACCGTTTGTTTGACTTGTGTTGAGATTAAATAAATTAATGACTTAAAGAACTTTGCCTAATTAATTAATTAATTTGAGTCAATAAAGTCTAATATTTTAATCAGAATTGACCTAGTACGACTCTAGGCATACCCTTGTTGATTAATAACACCGAAAACAGTCCTAGATTGAAGCTCCAGCATTGGCGCCAAAGTCTGGACTGTAGCGCCACTCTGTGAAGTATGGCGCCTGGCGACAGCTCTGTCGTCTGGCGCTACACTACACAGTGCGACGCCAGTCCTGTCGTTTGGCCGACAGTTCGGATTATTGGTCGAGTCATCACCTAGAGTCTAATTAACCAGTTTGTTAATTAAGTCGGTTTATTTTCGCTGTCAATAACAACTTATCGAGTCATTAATTGAGTTTAGTCACATAGTCTAGCCACATGGTCATGACACGAGTCTTAACATGTCACCTACACTCACTAGTCTTAGTACACACTTTGAGTACATCACCATGACCATGTCTTAGGTTCATGCATGAGTCGGTCTTTTCCGTCATCTGAGTTGGGGGATACATTCTATTCCTAATTCTTCATATCCCCCCATCTACAACATTTTCTTCACATTCCATTCCAATCTTTCTTCACTTCCTCCATCCATTGCATGTTGAATAAAGTTTTAGTCAAATAATTAACATTGAATATCCCCAAATTCCTTTTCCACAGTACTTGGTCGAGGAGAGAAGGGCGATTAATTAAGGACAACCTCTTTATTCAGGTCTCGCTTTTTGATAAACCGATTCGTCAAAAGAGGAAGGCTAAAAATATAATGGCAACTCAAGAAGAAGTCAATGAGCTTAGGAACCAATTGGTTACCGTGACTGAGAAACTGAAGCTACTCACACTCAAGATTGATGATCCCGTGAAGCAACAACAAATGAACTTCATGCAAGAAAGTTTGAGAAAGCTATCTAGTGACTATAAATTTCAAGGCATGAGTTCACAAGGGGTCTCGCTGGACATGGAACTTCTTCCGCATAAGTTCAACGCCAATGACATCCCTAAATTCAAGGCAACGGATAACCCTTACTTTCATCTAATAGCTTTTGAAACTATAATGAGAATTAAGGGTATCGATAAGAAGGTTTTCCCCCTCAATTCCCACTATCTCTCGAAACCGTTTGTCAACAATGGTTCTTTTCCCTCAAGAAAGAGAAAACCTCTTCTTGGGAGTCGATAACAAACGCTTTCATAGATAGATATAAGTGCAACATCCAAGATGAAACAGACCACAGACAACTTGAGATGTTAAAACAAAAAGAAAACGAAAGGTTCACTTCTTTTTTCAACAAATGGAGGGAGACTTCTGCTAATATGGTCAAAACTCCCACTGAAAAAGAATCTGTGAGGATGTTTATCAAGAATCTCCAAGGGAAGTATTCAAAGCACTTAAAGTACCAACATAACTTGAATAATTTCAAGGTTGTCTATAATATAGGCATTGACATTGAAGATGACCTTCTGAAAGATAATAGTGCGAGAGGAAAGAAGAACAACCATCCTTCTTCTTCCTCTCCCATTAATGAGGTACATGCCACAAACGCCTCTAAACCACGAATCCAAAGATCAAAAAGGGTGTTCATTCCACTTGGTATGAGTTATGAAACAGCTTTCGAGAAGTTACACCACAAAGGACTAGTCATGCCCATAAGGCCTATCAAAGATCCGGTTCCAGAAGCCAGAATACCGAAGTGGGACCCTAATAAGCACTGCAAATATCACCAAGGAAAAGGTCATGACACTGAGGAGTGTTGGAAACTCAAAGAAGCTATTCAAGATCTGATCGATAACAATGAAACTTCTGAGATTCTAGCCATCGAAGATGACCAAGCATCCTTTGATCCATCACTTCTTATCACACCTGTAGGAGATCCCATGATCAAGACAGCTTATATGACCTCTCTCGATGAAGTGGCCATGATTGGGGAGGATGAAAGTTTTTTCTTAGATAATACCAGAGAAGACTCGTCAAGTCTAAAAGAGGACGTTCGAAAATTACAAGATGTCGTTGCCATGCTCTTGAATGTGGTAGAAGGATTAGCAAATCGGGTAATGGCCATCGAACAAAATTCTCGCCAACGGTTTAATGAAGAACTCAATGCTCCTAAGCCACAGGCAAAACGGACCATTGAAGAATACACACCAATAGGAATGACTTACAATGAAGCTTTTGACTGTCTTCACGATCAAGGTCAAGACCCTCCACCTGAAAAACGTTTTCCCAATTGGGATCCGAATTCCTATTGTCGATACCATAGAGGTCGCGGCCACACTATCGAAAACTGTCTCGCCCTCAAGGATTGTGTTCAAGACTTCATTGATTCAAGTCTCCTTCATGTTCCTCCGCGCGACAAGAAGGTCAAGATTAGTAACAATAGTAACAGTGGCTGTAAAGGGAAAAAGAACGACTATCCTTCTTCTTCCGGAAACACATACTCTAGTAATAGTGTTGGTACTTTCGACCTTAGTGAGATCCTAGCCATGGGTAATCGAAAGCAACTGAGAAAGGATTTCACCCTTATTGGAATTAGCTACGATAATGCTTTCGATCGCCTCCATGCCAAAGGACTCATTACTCCCATTGGACCTATTCAAGATCCCCCACTTGAGAAGAGATTGCCTAGTTGGAATCCAGATGAACACTGCAAGTACCATCAAGGTAGGGGTCATGCTACTGAGAGTTGTTGGAAGCTAAAGGAGGCTATCCAACATTTGATTGATAATAAAAAGCTTCACATGCCTCCAGTTAACAAGAAGAGTGAGTGATGATAAAGGAAACAACACAAGACAAGAGGCGAGCTTCAACGACAAGATTTCGCGACCTCTTTTTTCTATTTCTTTTTTATTTGCCCTTTCCCTGATAAGTCTAGCATAGGCACCTTTTTATTCTCCTTAGATTTATTTTGTAGGATCATTATATATTTTCTTTTAATAAAATGAGCATTTATTTCCTTATATATGATCATTTCATTATATTGCATTAAAAAAAATTAATAATAATAATAATAATAAATAAATAAATCCATGTCGAATTAAGCACAAGGTATACCAATGATTTAAGGCACCCCTTGTAGCCACATAATATCACCTTTCATCCTTCAATTACACATCCTTTTTTGGTAAACCACTTTGAGCCTCGTCTAACGATAGACCCTTCATTTTTCAACCTACATCTACCTAACCTTGGGATGGGATGGTGTGTAACTTATGCAATTCTAAAAAAAAGAGCTTAAGAGATTTCAAAAGATTAAAATAGCAAAAAATAAATAAAAGTGTACAAAAGGGGTAAGTGTTCCAATGTCTTTGATATGAAAATATCTTTGATAAGAACACGTCTCAGATTGCGTCTCTTATTGAGTGCTCGGTACCGTGCCTGAGAAACATGAATGCCAAGTGAGTGATAGACCGCATGATCGGGATTGCCCACACTAATAAAAATAAAACAGATGCTAAAGCAAAAGATAAAAGAGAGCTAAAAAAGAGTAGAAACTCAAGCATAAAAATACAAATATTCAAAAGCAAGGTTGCACACCTTGGGGGCTTATCTAGGGTCTTGAGCCTTTATCCCATTCTTCTATAACCTTTAGCCTAACCACGTTACAACCCTTCAAAAGACCTTTTTGAGGTATACACACTTGTGCGAGGTTCGGCTAGAGCTACGTTCGGCCTGATTCCTAACGGATACGTAGGCAACCTCACATCGAGGTGCGGCCGTAATAAACATGCATTCATATTCACATTCCCACACTCACATAATGATCATATCAAGGGATCTCCTGTGCTCATCCCTATGCACTTAGAGCTAGACTTGGGGGCTTGATCCCTGCATCATTAGCTTACCTAGCCTAAGAGTCACCACCATTTGACTCTTTTCAATATATTTTCCCACACACTTAGCCCTTGCGGCCTAAATTTAGTGTCACTATCACACACATCACACATACATGACCAAATATACTTCCCTTAGGAACCCTTTTTCATGGAATCTTAACACAACGCTGAAGCATGCCTTGTCATATCAACATCACTCATCAATCATAATTGTCATTGCATTACAAAGTATGAAGTGCCTAGCCTCCGTGCCTAAGTTACCCAAATACTTTCATCATGGAGTCAACAATTGAGATAGCCTAGGATGAATTAATCCATTGAAAAACATTTGAATAAGCTCATTCAACATGCACCTTCAAAAACTTCGCTTCTTTCTTTTTCGGGAGAAAGTCGATACCCTCCACAAAAATGACGGAAAAATTTTCTCTTTTGGCATTTTTGAGTCGCACGATCACATTACGATGCACACACGAGTCATGTACACGTTGATTCATGTCGTTTCATATCACCTTGATTTGAGTCTAACACATGTGTCAAACACTTTGAGTCGAGTCAACCTCGAGTCAGTCAAGTTTATACCTTGAGTCATGTCAAGTCATTGAGTCAACACTAAGTCTTAGGTCAACCCTAAGATAATTTAGAGCCTTAGGTCAACCCTAAGATGGTTAAAAATATTAGCAAAGTTCTATAGTCAAAAATAAATATAGGTGCAGCAGAATAGGGAAGACCCTATCACAGAGTTCGGCGACAGAGTCAATTCTTGGCGCCAGAGATATTTCAGCAGCGATAGAGCTCGAAGCCTCTCAGAAAGGTGATTTCGACCTCATACAGCAATTTCGGGTTCCTTTGTACGCCAGTTAGCCCCTATAAGCAATTTGACATGGTCAAGTATTCAGTTTGATTACAATCGCAATAAGTGATCGACCTGTTAAAAGATCGTCTCACTTAGCTTAAAGCGCCTAATCATGGAGACACCGACATACTGGTTTTAGCAGAAGCAAAGTTTAGGCGAGCTTTAGAGATCGACAAACGTTGGTCTTCGGAAATTTCTTCTTCAGAATATTATCGCAAGAAACGTTCAAGTACCGAAGCTCTATTGTTCATAGACGCGTGAACATCTCCATCAAAAGCTCTTTGCTCCAGAGACGCGTGGGCATATTTATTCAAGCTCTTTTGTTCAGAGACTTGTGGACATATCATCAAAGCTCTTTTGTTCAGAGACGTGTGGACATTTCTTTCAAGCTCTTTTGTTCAGAGACGCGTGGACATATCATCAAAGCTCTATTGTTCAGAGACGCGCGGACATATTATCAAAGCTCTTTTGTTCAGAGACACGTGGACATATTATCAAGCTCTTTTGCTCAGAGACGCGTGGGCATCCTATTATCGAGCTCTTTTGCTCAGAGACGCGTGGGCATCCTATTATCAAGATCTTTGTTCAGAGACGCGTGGACACATCATTCAGAAGTTCATATTAAAAAGAAGCTCCAATGTTCAGAGACGAGTGAACATCAAAACAACAAGATGGCGTTCCATAGATTGTGGAAAGTTGTCACAACAGCAAAGGCAGCAACAAATCGGTTACCTCCAGAGACGTGTTCTCGACAGTGCAAGATACGCGTTTCTTTAACTCTCTTATTTTTTTTAACTAACGCTAGTTTTGCAGGTATCGGTGTTACAAGAGTGATTTAGAATCGCAGAATGTTCTGAATCATTCTCCGTCTCTATCGATACTTTGACTTTCGTTTTCGAAACTCGCGTTTCTCCAAACTCAGTCAAAGTGGGGGCTTCTGTAGACACCCATTTGTGTCTCCCCAAAACCAAACCCGGTGATGAGTACATTTCGCGTCGAATCATAATCGAATGAAGTGAAAGTGTGGAAAGTTTAGTGTTGCGGACAGTTTTAATTTCTTTCCTCTTCTCTCTGTTTTTAAAAACTTATTTTAAGAAAACAGCCCATCCAGTTTGGTTGGTCCATGATATGGGTCCAATAGTAGTGTAGTTAGATGGGGCTTGAAAAGAGCTTTCCAATGATATATTATAAGCCCAATTCCGATGAATATTGAGGAAGTTATGGCCAAATTACTAAACTGGGCCCAGTTTGAGCCTTATATGCGGCCCAATGATCTAGAGGAGGGCCTAATATTATTTACCATTCCTAATGCAATTAGGAATGGTTTTAGTCTTCTAGATTCTTCTAGCAGGTTCTTTTCATTCCTAATTCAATTAGCAGTGATAAATTGACTTTTGTTGACTTTTCAGAGTTTTAATTAAAATCAAAGAACATTTTTGAGGAAAAGATACGATTTTATCCTCTTGTACGGTAATTTTTATCTGATTTTAGAAAACGTGTGAATTTCTAAAATTAGCGCCAAACGCCAGCTGTAGCGCTTGGCTTCCTATGCTCTTCCTAATATTTATAATTGTTAGTATCATGTTAGGGATAAAGATTTGATTTTTAATGCTTAGTGAGATGCTAGGGTTTGTTATTAATCTTGTTAGTATCATGCCTAGGATCTTGCTATTATTATGCTTTAACATGATTATTATTATTATGATTATTATAATGATTACTATCGTGATTATTTTAATTATAATTTATTTTTATAATTTTATGATGATAATTATTATTATTATGATGATTATTTTTAATTATAATTGTTATTTTGATAATTTATTATGTTGCTTGATATATTTATTTTTATTGCTTGATCACGCCTTTTATGCATTTTTAAAGGGAATTGGTACTTGTAATCACGCTTAATAAGATAATTAATAATCTTGTTAGGGTTAATGTGATTATAATTTCAAGTGATCGTCAATAATAGATTTATTTGTGCATTAAATTCAACCAACATAGATTAAACAGGTTTAGGGTTAATCCTATTGATTGCATGTTAATCGGGAAACGCACATGAATACGATCAGAATAAAGTAGAGGCCTATTATTAGGGCAGGTTCAATCTCTTTTAGGTTGGATTTGTACCTTCATCCCCGGACCCTTATTTGGTTCTAGACCTTATGGAGTTGACGATCTCTTGGATCGTTAAGGGGTGTAACCTTCACCTCGTGAACGGTTTACAAGTTCCTAAAAAAAACTTGTTGGCGACTCTTTTGCTCTAGCTTCTTTCCCTTTGGACGCCACCGTACTTTAGTGTATGATCACAGTGGGGTTCAAGTTTGGGATAACGCTTGAAATATTCCCCACAGTTGGATAAAAATTCTCCCTAAGTTTGGTTTTGAAAGTCTCCCAACCAAAATTAGCCTGAGCACAAAGCACATTTCCATTATCCCTCCACCAAATATCTTCCTTTTCCTTGAAACACATGGCAGCTTGATCCACTCTCATATGCACAGGGTAATTCAAAGCAGCAAAGATCTTATCAAACTCCCTAATCCAATTCTCCTGAACAGTTGGGTCTCCACCTCCCTTAAAGTTTGGTGGTTTGACCTGAGCAAGCTTCTTAAACATCTCACCCGTAGGATCAGGATTATCATTGCGGTTTCGGTTCAAGTTCTCAGCTAGAAGCCTAATAGCATCAGCTAAAGCATCGTTGTTAGCCATCCTCCTTCTCTGCCTAGAAATGTAACACACTCTTAGGCCAACATTAACACTAAAGAGCTCTACTTGCTCAATAAATCGCATTCATGATTATTAAAGATATATATATTAAGGTAGAAAGGTGAATCAGCCACACAAATGCCCCTAAAAAGTCACTTTTAAAGGAAATGATTATTAAATTTTAATCATTCCTACACACACGAAAATTAAATAAAATAATTCCCTTGATGCTACAATCCCCACCAAAATCCAAGTATTAAGTAAACAAGATAATTAAATAAACACATTATAATAGACACATAATTACATGCTTCACATAAACAAATCATTTATCACATTTCACAAAACATCTCATTCCATTCCATATTACATGCTTTAATCCTTAAACATGATACTAAGTGATCACATGCACTCAAGCTTGCACCATTACATAAAACATACACAAATTAAATAACTTACACAATCACTTCATACAAAAATAAAAAGACAAAAGACAATGCATATAGAAAGAAATAATCTATCCTATACGCCCTTTCTAAAGCTACCCAAATATCACCGATAATATGAAACAAGCAAAGAAGTTAAGAAAATAAAATAAATAATTAGATTCATTTTATTTCAAAATAAATAAATAATTCAAAAATTAGATAAATTAAAAAAAATATTTTTTTTTAAATACCAAATCAAATTATTATAGTAATTTTTTTTTTTTTTTTTTTTTTGAAAATTTAGATTAAACTTTAAATAAGTAGATAAAAAAAAACTCATTAGATTAATAAATAAAAAAAAAAATTTAAACATAACCTCTCTTTACTAACACAACACCTCTACCCCTTACTTATACCATTCATCAAAACTTTAGGTTTCCTGGCTAAGTAGCCAAGTATTATAAAAATATGATAATTATCTTTAAAATAATTGAAAGATTAATATTGAATTGCATATGATTTTCAAATATATATATCGTATGGCACACTATGTATTCATATGAATTATTTAAGTTGGTCATTGCAAGTGCATTCGATCAAATGAATTCAATATCATTATTTCTCTCTTGCTTTTACAATTCACTATAAGTGTAGTTTCCGATTCTTGATTTGACCAAATAAATATGAACATAATGTAAAAAAAAGTTAACAATTTTTTCCAAAATTGACAATTGTAATTTGTGCAACGACATGACTGAAATAGGAACTTCTACTTCATACAATTTGAAGAAAAAGTATGCACTGTTACATACAAATTGACCAATAGTATTCATTGTTTCACACAAATTGAATGAAATAATTCACTCTACATCATCCCTGTTATATGAAACCATATGATTGAATGAAATCGATTTCTAATTTCTTGTGCACAATTTTTCATATATATTATGTTTCGTAAATTTAATTTAAGTGATGATGATTAAATTTCATTAATCGATGTTAATAACAATGAAGGAAAGAAACATGAAAAGAGAAAGGAGAAAGAAAGGAAAAAGGGGTAATATTGGGTTTTTGAGAGGGTGCATTAAGTAAAGAGAGGTTACGTTTAGCAACCATGTTAACGGGCTCTGCATATTCACTTGAAAAATTTATAATAAGGCCATATATGAACAAAATTGCTATTGAATCTTCAAAATACTTAGAAAGAATTCAAGGGGATATTTGTGGGCCGGGTCAATTTATTCGACATGTGGACCATTTTGATATTTCATAGTTTTAATTGATGCTTTTACACGATGGTCACATGTTAGCCTACTTTCCAATAGAAATGTTGTCTTTCAAAAATTACATGCCAAATTTATAAAATTAAGAGCTCAATTCCCAGATCATACATACAGTAAAGAAAATAAGACTCGGCAATGCTGGGGAATTACATCTCAAACAATTAATGATTATTGTATGTCAATTGGAATTGTTGTTCAATATTAAGTTGTAGGAAAAATTGTCTGGAACTACACGCTTACTAAGGGTATTTGTGAACAACTACTCGTTATAAAATTGTATTAAAAAAATTACCCCCTAAATTTAAAAACTTAGAGTAGCACTACTCATTTCAACTTTTCGCTAACAAATTCCGGCGAGTGGGCCCCACTTGTTCAATTTTCTCTGAAAATCCCTAATTGAGGATTTGAAAACAAGTTGGGTATGCAATTCATAAGTAATTCTCCTCTTTTATTCCATTACTTATGAATTTTGATGTTAGGGTGTAACAATTAGCAAAATTAGGGCTCTTATTAGAAATTGGAAATAATTTAAAATTGGTTGAATTTGTTGCTTTTAATTCAAATTGGTTACCCTAGGGTTACGAATTAAGGTCGAATTTGTCATTGTGTCGTGTCTTTTTGGAGGGAATTGAACAAGTGAGGCCCACATGTCGGAGTTTGTTGTCGGAAAGTTGAAATGGGTAATGCCACTCTAAGTTTTTAAATTTAAGGGGTAGTTTTTTTGATAAAAAATTTTAGCAGGTAGTTGTTCACAAATACCCCTATTAAGCGTGTAGTTTCTGACAATTTTTCCTAAGTTGTATTTTGACTTATTTGATTATTAATAGTTATTTACACATTAATAGACATTCATTTAGATTTTGATTTATGTTCTTTTTCATATTAACAATTGTTCATTTGAAATTTAGTACATGTTCGTTTATAAACATATGTTCATTTCGATTTTATACTTTTTCATTGTCATATTGAAATATTTTATTAATCTATAGTGTGTTTATTTTCGTTGCAAAAAAAAAAGAGTGTATATATATATATATATATATATATATATATATATATATATATATATATATATATATATATATATATAATCAAGTAAGAAAGTTGAACCTGTAAAAAAAAAAAAAAAAAAAGTAAGGAAGTTGAAGGCGACATATATATTGTGCTCAGATTATATTTTTCAAGGAAACACACAAATATCATATGATTAGAGGTGCAACTAGGAAGATATAAAAACACTTTATTATACCAAATGTATTAAATAAAGTTCATTTAATAAGACACATATGTACATTTAGGATTTAAAGATTCACTTTCAAGCTATTACATGTAACAATATAGAAATGTGTAATTATTGTAATTTAATTTATTTTAAATTGGACATACAAGACGTATGTATTTGCATATATCTTAATATATTACTTACACAAAGCTCTTGAAATGCACATTTGATGATACAAAAATGAACATTTGTTGAACATGAATAAATAAAAATGACATTTGATGCTGCAATACTTCTTGTAATAAAAACATTCATAACTGCAGTAATCCTTATACATAAATTTGCTCTCATTTTGATTTATAAGAAATTCTAAAAATACAGTTAAGAAAATTTATTAATTTGAACAACATACTTCTTGTTAAAAAAAATGATCATCTAATGATATAAAAATGAACATTTATCAATACAAAAATGAACATATTAAAAAAATTTACTAGTTCATGTAAACAGAGGAAGGGTGGGGCATGTGCGGAGGGTGGGGGTAGGGGTAGGGGTGTAATGAACCAAGCCAATCAATAAACTACTCGGGTTTGAGCTCGGTTGAAGCTTGTTCATGTTCATTTATTTAATAAATGAGCCGAGCTTGAACATATTTTGAGACTCGTTTAATAAATGAGGTTGAACATGAACATAGATATACTCGTTCAGATTAGTTCATGAACAGCTCGTTT
Organism: Chenopodium quinoa; assembly: GCF_001683475.1. Lineage (NCBI taxonomy): Eukaryota > Viridiplantae > Streptophyta > Magnoliopsida > Caryophyllales > Amaranthaceae > Chenopodium > Chenopodium quinoa. The sequence goes on along the minus strand of NW_018744304.1, from coordinate 7,237,282 downwards.
ATTTATGTTCACAAACTACTCGTTTATTTATGTTCATGAATTATTGATTTATTCACAATTATTAAGTTATAACTCTTAAGTTTATAATTAAGGTTTAATTATTATATTTCTTTTCAGATTTTCAAATGTCAAAAGTGCAAAGCATGTTATAAAAGCTCATTTATTATTAAGCTCGTTCATTTATCTACTCGTTTATCTACTTGTTTAATAAATGAGCTATTCATGAACTGTTCGTGAACATATGTTGTACTAAATGAGTCGAACTTGAACAGATTTTTGAGCTCGCTTGAAAGCTCGGGATCGTACTCGGATTCGCCTAAGTTAAATGAACTTGAACATGAACAAGATAGTACTTGGCTCGGCTTGGCTCGGCTCGGTTCGTTTACATCCCTAGTGGGGGGTGCATATAGTGTTCCCTATCCCGGGATGTAGGTAAAACTTTGCAATGTTTAGGGTCATCATTGAGAATTTCCCATATTTTTAATACATACTCATACTAGATATTTATATGAAGTATTTATGTTGTACTTGCAACGACTTTTATATTTGCTAATGTGCAACTATTGTCAATATATCTCTGAAGTTTTATAAGTAAAATTATACAAGTACCCGTCAAAAAAAAAAATATTGATATTTCTCAGAACAAAATTTAATATTGTATATTCTCGCAACATTTTTACATAGCAACATTTACTTTTTAAACAATTATATAAAAAAATATTAGCTTAAGTTAGAATATGAATAGAAAATGTCAAATTGTTGCAATTTCTACCAAATGAAACATTAATGAAATCAATAATACCATTACAACAATTAAGGCAAACATAGAGGGGCTACACTAATAAAATGAATAATCTGAACAAGGCATCAAGTAATTGCCAGCTGAACAAAATTTTATTGTAACCTTCAAGCAATTTGCCAGTTCTTTTAAGAGGGTCATAAAATGACACAAGAGCCACTCTTCTCAATGTCTTGCTGTAAAAATGAACTGTACCATATAACAAAACTTTACATTATAAAGGCTATACTTGAATACAAACATTATGTGGAAAAGACATGCTAAAACACCTCAAACTCTAAATGCTCTGCAGAACCAGAGCCAGAACTGTACTCCGCGTATTTGTTATTTTTTTCTAATGATGCAACTTTAGGCATCCCATAGCTCCGATACTCAGGAAGCTCAGGGGGTACAGCACATCGTATCAATGCCCAGTTCAGCCCCTCGAAGAACGGGTGCTGCTTTATCTCAGCAGCACCTCTTTCAGTTCCTAAGCGATTATCTGGATCCTTTGCTAATAGGGAAGATATTAGATCCCTAGCTTGAAGGCTAACAAGGGGACTATCCGGAAATTTCAAGGTCTGGAGTAAAACATTAGCCAGGGTTTCTTCATTCCCAGCTCCCTTAAATGGTGTTCTACCGTAAAGCAGTTCATAAAGGAAGATACCATAAGTCCACCAATCAACAGCACTCCCATGACCATCTCCTTTTATAATTTCAGGGGCCAAATATTCATGGGTACCAACAAAAGAGTTGGACCGTGCTGCGGTGGGCTCTGCTACTAACTGCAGCAGTGGTCTCATCTCAGCAGCGACATCAGATTTCATTTTCCTCAATTTAGAGGATTTGGAAGAGGCTAATAGCCTAGGAGTAAAGCATGTCAATTGAAAGGAAGGTTCAATGCAGAGAGGCTGTACACATCGTGAATCAACACATGGACGGGAGACCTTTCTTGAGGTCTCTGACATCGATGATGAAACCAGAAGAGTCGGACTAACAGCACATCGGAGTGAGAGGTCAAAATCTGACAGCATGATATGCCCATCTTCTCGGACTAAAATGTTTTCAGGCTTCAAGTCTCGATAGATAACTCCAAGCATGTGGAGGTACTCTAATGCAAGGAGTACTTCAGCAACGTAAAATCTGCAAATAAAATGTTGCATTATAAAACAAGGTTTCATAAATCTAACCTCGTTACAAATACTAACAATATTTAGTCATTACAGAATAATATGAAAGTTCAAATTGAGAGCCTCATGACATATATGACCCTCTCACAAGAAACAAAGCACACGGTCAAGGATGTAACACGATTAATATTTAAAAACTTGACACAACTTGCATTCAGCCAGTAAGTTGTACAAGCAGCAATGCAGCATGAAATATGCAGTTACCATTAAGTATTAAGCTACTTCAGAACGTATAGCCAATACCTAGAATTCAACCCCCTTCTCTAGAAAAAAATGAAGTAAGATTACGCAGAGCTTTGAATGGCTCTTTGTAAAGCAGTCTCAATAATTTACAGACCTATGAACCTGTATGAGACTAGGTATATCATGGGTGTATTGGAAAGATGAGAGTGGCATCATGAATTCACTAGCATCATATAGTTGCATTACTTCCAAGGATTTTGGTCATAAACTCGTAGCAGGTTTGTTTAGCGGCTAGAAAAGTTATAGAGGGGATACAGGTGTACCCGTGTAGTACTGTCTGTTTTGAAGTATGAAGTATATGTTAATTGGCATCATTTTATACAAGGAGTGGGGGAGATAGCAAAAACAAATAAATAAATAAATAAAATTATGACATTACCTTGCAGCTTGTTCTGTAAAACACCTGCCAGGCTGTCTTTGCCGGAGAACATGTAAATCACCCCCTGGACAATACTCCATAACTAAACATGACAAGTTATCTGACGTAAACTGGCAATATAGAGTAGGAAGAAAAGGATGATCCAGCATTCTCAGTATATCCTTCTCTGTTTGTGCCCTCGCTATTTTCTTCCTTCTAGCCAAAAATTCATTGTCCATGACCTTTATAGCAAATAGACAGTTTGTACCAATGAGCTCAGCAAGATAAACAGTTCCAATATCTCCACAGCCAAGCTTCTTTAAAAGATTGAAATGTCTCAAGCCTAAAGTTCCATGCTGAAACCTCACATGACGAACCGCTTCCCACCTTACATCCTTAGACATGTGTGGCCGATCACAAAAGCTGGGCCTGCTCAAAATGCTTTCTTCACTAATACTTGTGCTACTGCTACATTCACCAGGGCTGTCTTTTGAACTCTGAGTGAATTCCCCCTTGTATTTCAATTTTGAGTTGCCGCTAGATTCAGCAATAGCTGTCTCTTGGTTTGTGCTATCGGGACTTGGTCCAAGTGTGCTAACATCTGATATAACATTGCCTGAGCTAATTTCAGCACTGAGACTTGCAAAGGGAGATACTGGTGAGTCCTGAAAGAGCACAGGAGACTCTTGATGGGATACATGAGAATCTTGATGGGTTTGTGGAGACTCTTGTTGGGATAACGGAGACTCCTGCTGGGATACCAAAGACTCTTGATTGGATTCTTTCCAGGTTTCTGTCACTACACACTGGCATCTCGGACATACAATTGGATTTGGGCCTGAAAACAAGTCATTATTGAATTCACTTCGCACGTTTTTTTAAGCTATTATTTGAGTTCATCTTCTTCTTCGACTTCCTCTTAATCAAATTCTTAGTCTTGATAAGAGGTTTGACCAGATGCTGCGCATTTCTAGTAGACTTGTTTCCTTTTTTCTTTTTTGGGGAGCCAGTTGAGGATACAGTCTTGGAGCTGATCTTCTTACCGGCCCCCAGTTTTGCTGATTTTCCAGTAGCTTCTTTGCTTACCACCTTATTAGGTGCTGGATTACTGCTGCTTGCACCCAAAGCTTTATCACCAAGGTCAGGACGATGTGGAGAGCTCATATCAGCATGATCATCCTCGTGCATTGGATGCACCTGTTCATTCCCAGCTTCAGTTGACACAGAAATCATTTCTTTTTCCTCTGCCACATTCCTAGCATATTCCAAAGGGATATTTCCATCACCAGAAGAGGATTGAAGAAGCACATGATTCTCATCCAGCAGTGACCCCGTCAAAGGTGTTTGACTTACAAGATCAGTTGAGGCAGAAAGTTTAAGAATCTCTGTCATGCTGCTCTTGCTATGCTCTCCGGCTTTTTCAAGGAGATCAAAATGACGCAAAGAATGTGTATTTTCCTCCCTGCGCTCCATACCAACCTTTGACATTTGGTTCCGGGCACCAACTGCAATTACCTCCCTATGTGCTGGACCATTTCGAGCAAGTTCCACAGAACCCTTCTCATTGCTAATACGTGGTGAAGACTTTGAAGAAGCATGCTTCTCTTTCTGCAATAGAAACATGTGCTGCTGCAATAATTCAGTGTTTCCTGCTTGATTCTTCATTTTAGTTGACGGCATATTTATTCCTTTCTGAGTCAAAATACTATGACCTGTGTCAGGGATGCTGTCATCAACATGAGGAGATGATGGAGACGATACAGATACAGGTTGATCAGACCTCCATACTTGATTGCTATAGTAATTTGACTCAAAACCTTTTTCATTTTTTGACATTAGGGTGAATCCAGTTTCTCTTTCTGTAAGAGAACTTCGGTTAGAAAAGCAATAATCTGATGCTGGTGACTTTCCACGGATGTTTCGGAAAGTGTTAAAAGTTTCTTCCTCAGGAACAAGTGATATCTCGAGCATGCCCCCTCGGCCATCATCTTGGGAATGATCAGATACACTGTCTTCAACTACATTACGGTACCTAGTCGATATCCTTCCAGCTTCTGATGTGCCTGATTTTGAAGAGCGTTTCATGGCTGCCATTTCAGAAGCCTGAGAAAGGCACAATCCCCTAAGTGCCTGCTTTAGATTGACACGATCTGAAACTCCATGTCCAGGCGAAAATGAACCACCTGATTTGACAGGCTTTTTTGAAGCATTCTTCCTTGATGTCCCAGGTTGGCTAGGATGAGGGGACCCATGCGATGAAACTCTGCGATTGAACATCTCAAATAGTTGATTGAGATCATCCTCTAGAGAACTGATGTTCCCAGAATTTGAGGCAAGAGATCTAGAGTCCTTTTCCTCTCTTTTCGATTCAGACGTCAAATAATTCTTACCCCTATAATTTTCTCCTGGATTAAACTCCTCTTCTATTTCAACAATTTCACAATTACCGGGAAACAAACTCACGTGTGCCATACTGAACGAAAATTATGGCACAGAAAAAGGGCAAGAGTTTGTATCATACCATTCTACTCCAAAAGAAGCATCTGAACTATAAAACAAGAGTGCTGCCACAGTTTTCTAACGACATAATCATGAATGACGCTAAAATCATCCAGGTACTTCTGATTGCAAAATAATAATCCTGTTAAAGAAATGCACAAACATAGTGTGATGAGTCAATCATCAAGCTGCTGAAACATACCTATGTATATGAAGATTAGGAGGTACGTGTGCTAAACATTCTAACAAAAATCTACAAATTACCAAATAATAATTAAAAACGGTTAGAAAATTCCAAAATCGATCATCAGTAAAAACAATGCATTCATTTCTAATATTCGTATTAGAGGGATGATCATACACTTTTTTTATCTTCCTTTTGACAATCTAAAAACTATTGTTTATGCACCACAAAAGCTAAAGCCGGTTACATTTGTTACATTACATCCGAGTTCCAACCACTGTCCCTCCCCCCCCCCCCCCCTCTTTCTCTCTGCTACTCTAAACAAAGAAAAAACCCACTGAGATAATTTTACAGGAGAAGGTATGTTTACATAAGAACAGTCTTAAAGCAATTCTGCCAACATTTGGCCAACTAAATTTGTTATATCAGTGCTGATTTTCAAAATTACAAGCATAGGTAAAAAGTAAAAATCACAAGTCAAATGTACTTCTTTTGCGTATTATACCCATAACATTTCTAAAATCCCTATCCACCGAGGCACCAATCGTGTCGAAAACATTGAAACGATATCTTAGGTAGAGCAGAACATTAACCCATATCAAAGCAAGAAATTTGGACTGTAAACAAATCAATCACAACTACAGTTGCCTAACATAAAGAAACAAGGGCAAACAAGCTAATACAGTTCAATTAATCAAATGAGCTTTATTAATAGATAAAAACACAAATGCAAGAAACCAAAAAAGAGAAATTCTTTCCCCCAAATAATTAGCTCAAATTATGAAAAAGATACCAGCTTTACTGCAGATAATGACATATATACTAATTCAAATTTCAGCAAAACTATGTAACAGATAATCCCATCTGCAGATCTTAATTACCCATCATTTATCCTAGAAACCAGAACCAAATTAATTGATAAAAAAAGCACAAATAATAGCGTAAAAAATGAACAACCCACAAAAAATGCCCTTCAAAAAAGAAGCAAATTCCAAAACTATATCACAACAACTATCAAATAAACAACCCCAATTACAAGAACATAAAAAACCCAACTAAAATTATTCTTAAAAAAATCAACATTATAAACCCACAAAAAAAAAATTTAAAAAAAATTATCTAAAATATGGGAAAAAGAAAAATCAAATTAACAGTACCTGAAAAAAAATCCCAGCTTGAGGGAAAATGGGTATTAATGATTAAAAACCCTAACTCAAAAAATAGAGCATTTTAAGAGAGAGAAAGAAGGGAAAATTAGAGGTTTTGTTTGGAGGTGAAGAAGAGAAATGGGGGTTTGCACTAAAAATGAAAATGAAATTGAGTGAGTTTTCTCTTTCCATACTGGCTCAGATTATTTTGTAGATCTGGGTCCCACACATAGTATGATGTTTGTGGGACTCACGTATAATATAAGATTGAAAAACAACAAAATTTAATTAAATCAGTTTTTTTCAAGTCATGTTACTGTAATACTGTGTTAGTGTGTGACTACTACTTTTTTGCTTTCAAAATGTCATTTTTTTTGGGTGTCTATTTTATGAAAGTAAGCTTACTCTTGTTATATTTCATTTTCTTCTCTACCAAATTTAATGCCCAAATTTTTTTTGTTGAAAATGACATGATGTAATATAATATCAATAAACATATTCATGGCTCCTTTTTGGTGGTAAAACAAAAGAGTTGCATGAACACAAAGTTTGGAGTTTTAGTATTTGTGATGATGTTGTGATAACCCCACAAAATCTTCACTAGTCAAAACTCTTCATCTTTAAAGGTGTTTAAACTCAAATTAAACGATATAGTACATATTTTACTCTATGTAGTTCATCACTTAATTTTCTCAAAATAGTTTTCTCAAACAAGGCAATCATTTTTCCTTGGTAAAGGTCTAATCTCAAATTAAATGATAGTATTGTATATCACTCCATATATTTCGTCACTTAAATTTTTCAAAATAAGGCTATGATTTTTCCTTGGTAATATTTAATTATTCCTAGCAGATGAGATGATTTTAGGATAGAAAAAATTTCAACTTTGGGAAGATTTTCCTACAAGGTACTACCAAACTATACCTAAGTGTAACCTTGCTATTTAAGACACATGTGTAAATTATCATGTTTTGGTATTTTTCATCTATTGTCATTGAAAATTTGATATTTGAAATAGAAGATTTATGATTTCATTGCAATAATAATAATAATAATAAATTTTATTATTATTTTTAATTAAATCAAATAATCTAATCTTGCTAAAGTATATCAAGATCAATAACTATATACTAAAAGACACACCAACAATGACACGTGTCGTCTCCTGGTGTGTCTTTAATTTTTTTTTTTTTTTGAAAAGCGCTAAATAAGTAAATTTTTAATGAGGTAAAAAAAATTGACTAATAAGTCAATTGCCTTAATTGTCAAAAATTAATTATTGTCTAAATCTTTAATTTAGAAAGAATAAAAAATCAATCACAACACTAGGAAAAATATCATAGATTATAATACAACCCATAATAATAATAAAATATTAATATAAATTATTTTTCCAAGCTAATTATCTTAATAAACAATAACTACACACAAGTAATAAACATACCAGTAACTACATGATATATTGATTGATTACTAATAATTTTTTTTTTTAATATTTGTATAAGATATTGCCAAAACATAATTAAAACATACCGATATTCGTTTTTCAAAAAAAAAAAAAAAAAAAAAAAAAAAAAAACCTATATTCAATTAGAGTTCATAACAAGAAAAAGATTGAATAAAGAAATAATACATTATTCAAAAAATATAGATTAATATTGTAAATGGCTTGATTTGAGATAAAATAATAGCGTGATTTTAGCAGTGAGTACAAAGGGAATTGAATTATTTCACGAGATAGATCTATAGCTTAAAAAATTTATTTAATTGAAAAGAAAATAACGGCATCCCACTGAAATATATAAATATAATTATATGATCAAATGCATAAAAGCTAATTGGATCTTCTGAGATTATTTCAATAAATATTTTGGTAGTTTATTTCACAATATTAGTAGATAATGTTTTTTACATTAACTAAAATAGTGTAAAATTGCTGAGTTGATATAATAATAAAAGTTTCCGTGCGTGGCACGGGACCTAACCTAGTATTATATAAAGAAATCTCCTATGTAACTTTATTAAAAAGAAGATTAAGAATGCAATGTCATTTTGTAATGTCTTTCTGTCATATTAGCCTTTACATTTTTCTTATGATTATGAGGATTCGAGATTTTTGGTAGAGTAGTCGGAAAGAAAATTTTCACACCTATAAGTTTGACAATCTTCATTTGCAGCAATTTATATAATAAGTTTGATTTTTGGTGGATTCTGTTTGGGGCTAGTCAATTGTCCTAAGCCCAGTGACCTAGAATTAGAAAAATACCCCTCCATGATGCAGCCCATCATTAGTTAGAGCAAAGTACGGATTTACCCCTAATCTGTCCAATTAAGTACAACCTCTTCCACCTGAGAGTACATCTATAAATAGCTCTCCAATCATTGATGATGGTAATTTTTTCCTAATTCTCTAATCCTCTCTCTCTGCTTTCTCTCTCTAAAGTACTCTTTCTCTCTCTACTTTCTCTCTCTACTTTCTCTCTCTAAAAAGTACATTCGCTGACTTAAGCATCGGAAGGGATTTCTCGGGTCACACCCCCGGGGCAGTTAACCTTCTTTCTCTTTTGCAGGCCTAGCTCTCGGACAGCAAGGCATAGGTGAGGGAAATTCGGACATTCATTGGACATAACTCTATGACATCTTGATTACCCTTACTACCCTAAGACTCCCAGGAGCATTCTGTTTCCAGAAACTGGTGGCGCCGTCTATGGGGATAACTAACAAGAAGTCATGGTGAACACTAGGCGTCCCCGCAGCACTCATCAAGATGCTACTAGGCAAGCTCCAATTCTCTCGGCTAGGAATGCTCACATAGTCGAGGAGATTATACCTAGGGCTCGTAGTGAACCTGAGAGAGAAGTGAACAGCCCCCAGGTGGTCACTCGCCGGACTTGGACCAGCTGGCAGCCCAGATCAACAAAAACTTGGAGGAAAGCCTCATGGCACTTATCAATCAAGGGGTGGGGCAAGGCAGGCAGGGGAGCGCTCCACAGCCTAATCCTCCGCCTCACATGTCCCATCTCCATCAAGCCTCCTCTCGGCCTCAGCATCAGACATCTCGTCGCTCTCAGCCCAATCAGTCCCCTGACCCCCAGCGGGAGACAAGGCAGCCAAGCAGGCCAAGGGATGCTAGAGAGATCATCAATGACCGAAGGCTAAAGGATGGCACTCTAGATGCCCGAGAGATAATCAACTCCAGGAGGGAGAACTCCAAGGAAGATAACAACCCCCCCCAGAGAGGTCGAACTAGAGTTCACTCTCGGCATGGGTCAACAAGGTACCGAGATAGCATGATTCACTCAGCTACTTCCAGACCAAGAAGAGGAACCGATCAGCCCGCTCGTTCAGTAAGAAAAAGCCCCGAGCGTCCTTCCTCCCCCAGGCCACAGAGGCTCGGGATTGTCAAGAACATCACCCCCTTCAGCCAGGAGATAATGAATACCCCTATTCCTCCTAAGGTCAAGATGCCTACCTTGGACCCTTATGATGGAAAGACGGACCCAACAGACCATCTGAACGCTTACAAAGCACAGATGGGAGTCCGAACCGGGTGTGAGGCCTCATGGTGTAGGTTCTTCCCTACTACTCTCAAGGGCATAGCTCAGACATGGTTCAACAACCTCACCCCCGGGAGCATAAGAACGTTTGACATGTTAGCCACTTAGTTCAAAAAGCACTTCATCGCTGGGAGTAGGCAAACAAAGACTAGCGTTCATTTGATGACGGTGAAGCAAGGGGAGAATGAAAGTCTTAAGGACTACATCAAGAGGTTCAATACCAAGTCTCAACTCATCCCCAACCTCCAAGACAATGTTGCTTTCACAGCCCTTCTCTTCGGGCTCAAGTCTAACAAGCTGAAGTTTGAACTTGTCCATGACAAGGTGAGCACCTTCTCTGAAGCCATGGAGAGAGCTGAAAGGATCATTGAAGCTAGTGAGGTGTGCAAGGCACCCGTAGCAAACAACAAGGGGAAGAGGAAACAAGAAGATAAATACCATGACAACAGGAATAGAAGGCCGAGGAGGGCTGAGAGTGATGATGAAGGACTTAAGTACAATGCTGATAGGCGTGAGATCTATTTGGACATAAAGCACAAGGCTATTCTTCCTAAGACTAACCCCATGAACACGCCGATAGAGCAGAGGAACAAGAAGCTTTGGTGTGAATACCACAAGGAGTGTGGTCATACCACCTGGAACTGCAGAGAGCTCAAGAGAGCCCTTGACAAGCTAGCTGGAGAAGGAAAGCTTAACAGATATCTCAAGTCCCCCCCGAAGGATAAGCAAAGCAAGGCCGCCAAAGAAGTGCAGGAAGCCCATAGCTCAGCTGACACTAACTTAAGCATCAATGTCATAGCCGGAGGGTTTGCCTCCGGGGGTTTGTCTAACAGGAAACGCAAAAGTCAGTTGCGGTCGCTCGAAGAGCCCATCTATGATATCGGCACTCCCTCGTCTACCCCGAAGGACCCCCTCATGGTATTCGGGGATGACAAAGGAAAGAAGATTCAAAGGCCTCATGATGACCCCTTAGTGATTCATATGAAGGTGGCCAATGATTCATATGAAGGTGGCCAATGCTAAGGTGAAGAAGATCTTAGTAGATAGTGGAAGTTCAGCAGATATCATCACATGGAAATGCATCGAGCAGATGCGTTTTGGAAGAGGTGACCTTACACCCCTGGAGAAACCCTTAGTGGAATTTGGGGGGCATCATGTGTACCCCTTAGGAACAATCAAGCTTCCTGTTCGTTTGGGGGAAAAGAAGAAGGGGAGAAGCTTGGTTCACACCTTCTTAGTTGTGGATACCCCTCTGCCATATAACATGATTCTTGGACGACCCCTTCTCAATAGGGTCAAGGCTGCCATCTCAACCTATCACTTACTCCTCCAATTCGAGACCGATGAGAGATCGGTGGGCAAGATATTTGGAGATCAGTTCGAGGGAAGAAAATGCTATGTAGATAGCTTGAAGTCACCTGAGAGCTCCGTCAATCAAGAGGACAAGGGGGCCAAGAGGAAAGCGATGGAAATTGATGAACCTCAACACCCGATCATGAGCATTTACATGGCTGAGAATCCAAAGCAGTACGGTAGGCCTAGGCCTATTGAAGAAGATGAGAGCATACCCTTAGGGGATGATCCCGCTCGGACCGTAAGGGTGGGAAAGAACTTGGACCCCTAGCTCAGGGAAGAAATCATTCAAGTACTTAGAGAGTACAAAGACATCTTCACTTTTACAGCAGATGAAATGCCGGGCATAGATCCCGAGGTAATGACTCATGAGCTGAACATCAAGGAGGGCTACAAGCTCGTCAAGCAAAAACTCCGACATGCTGGGCCGGAGAGAAACAAAGCCGCAACTGCTGAGGTTGAAAAGCTTCTCGAAGCGGGTTTCATTCGAGAATGCCAATACACCGAGTGGTTATCCAATGTGGTGCTGGTTAGGAAGCCCAACGGTTCTTGGCGTATGTGTGTGGATTTTACATATTTAAACAAGGCATGCCCGAAGGACGATCATCCTTTGCCTAAGATTGATAGGTTGGTGGATTCGACCGCTGGTCACGCCCTCCTAAGCTTCATGGATGCCAATGCGGGATATCATCATATCCCCATGACAGAGAAGGATCAAGCCCACACAGCCTTTATCACTAGCCAAGGGGTGTATTGCTATAATGTGATGCCCTTCGGCCTGAAAAACGTCGGGGCTACCTACCAGCGTCTGATGAACAAAATCTTTGAAGGGAAACTAGGTCGGAATGTTGAGGCCTATGTTGATGATATGATCGTGAAAGCAAGGAAAGCCCGGACCACATAGCTGATCTAAGGGAAACCTTCACAACCCTTAGAAAATATAAAATGAAGCTTAACCCCAGCAAGTGTGTCTTTGGGGTGCAAGGTGGAAAGTGTTTGGGCTTCATGGTTGATCAGCGGGGCATTGATGCCAACCCCGATAAAATTCAGGCTATTCTTGACATGGAATCCCCCCGCAATGTGAAGGAAGTGCAACGCCTTACAGGCTGTCTGGCCGCATTGGGGAGGTTTCTATCCCGATCAGCTGATAAGAGTTTTTCTTTTTTCAAGGCCCTCAAGAGGCCTAAGTTCTTATGGGATGAAGAAGCTGAGAAAGCTTTCCAGCAGCTGAAGGAACATCTGATGAACACTCCGAAGCTTGTTAGCCCCCTCCCCGGGGAAAAATTATTCGTGTACTTGGCCATATCGAATTATGCCCTGAGTGCGGTCCTTGTTGCTGAAAGAGATGAAGGCCAAGTACCGGTCTATTTTGTCCTAAGGGGGGCTGAAACCCGATATACTCTCATAGAGAAGGTGGTGTACGCTTTGGTGATGGCAAGTAGGAAATTGAAGCCATACTTTCAAGCACACCCGATCAAAGTCCTCACCAACCAACCAATCAAGAAAGTGCTAGAGAGCAAAAATCACTCATCCCGAATGACGGATTGGTCAGATCAGTTAGCTGATTTCGGAATCGAGTTTGAACCCCGGAAGGCCATCAAGGCCCAAGCCTTAGCCAACTTCATAGCTGAATGCGCTCACAGGCCTACTCCAATTGACACCTCCGCCCCTTGGGCTCTTTATGTGGATGGGTCGTTAGTAAGGCCGGGAGTGGAGCTGGGCTAGTCATCATATCCCCGGAGGGAGAGAAGTTTGAATATGCAGTCAAGTTTGCCTTCCATGCATCAAATAATGAAGCTGAGTGTGAGGCTCTTATCTTGGGGCTAAACTCTTGCCAATTCATGAAGATAAAATCCGTTCAAGTATGCTCAGACTCACAACTCATAGTGGGGAAAATGACAAAGGAATTCGAAGTGAAGGAGGAGAACATGAAAGCCTATTTTGAAAAGGCTGAAGGCTTGACAAGATCATTTGACATATTCGAGATCAGGCACATCCCCCGCTCAGAGAACCAGCAAGCTTATGCTCTTGCCCGATTAGCAAGCTCGGCTGAGGGGATAGCCCCCTGGAATATTATAGGGGAAGTATTAGAGAAGCCAAGTACCCAAAGACCTGCTGTCATGGACATTGATAGAGGGAAAACTTGGATGGATCAAATCATTCATTGCTTAAAAGGGGAGCTGCCCGAGGACACCCCCGACTTCAAAATGATCAAAAAGCGGAGTGAGTGGTTCTTGCTTCATGATGGGATCCTCTACAAAAAAATCCTTTACTCATCCATTGCTGAAGTGCATTACCTCGGAGGAGGGAAATTATGTACTTAGAGAAATTCATGAGGGGGCATGTGGTAGCCATCAGGGTGGAAGGACTATAGCTGGAAAGGTGCTAAGGGCCGGATTCTATTGGCCAACCCTGAGGGAAGATGCTGCCAACATTGTCAAGAAGTGCGAAAAATGCCAAAGGTTCGCTGACATGCCCCATGTCCCGGCCAACGTCCTCACAAGTATTCAGTCAGTCCTACCCTTTGATCGGTGGGGCATGGACATCCTAGGGCCATTCCCCGTAGCCTCGGGACAAAGGAAATTTCTAATAGTAGCGGTGGATTATTTCACCAAGTGGGTTGAGGCTGAGCCGGTGTCAACAACAACCGATAATCAAGTCCAGAAGTTCAATTGGAGGAATATCATCACCCGCTTCGGGGTACCCCGCATCTTAATCTCAGATAATGGCCGACAATTCAACAGTGGGCCAACCATAGAGTATTGTGGGCGTTTTGGGATAAAGACAAGATTTTCAGCAGTGTGTCGACCCCAAACGAATGGCCAAGCAGAGGCGGCGAATAAAACAATATTGAAAGGGTTGAAGACAATGCTGGAAGGCATAAAGGGGTCTTGGGTGGATGACTTGCCCAGGATCTTATGGTCCATTCGTACCACAATCAAGGAAGCTACGAGACAAACCCCTTTTGCCTTAGTATATGGGAGTGATGCAGTACTCCCCGTGGAAGTTGGGATCCCATCCCCCAGGGTTACCTTCTATGACCCCGACCAAAATGATCAGCTGAAGCCCTTGGCTTTAGACTTACTCCCAGAGATAAGGGGAGATGCTTTGCTTCGCTCTATAGTATACAAGCTAAGGATAACCCGCTATTTCAACAAAAGAGTCAAGGCAAGGCCCCTGGTTTAAGGTGATTGGGTGCTCCGAAAGTGTGAGGCTGCTGGCAAGCCCCCGGCATCGGGCAAGCTAAGCCCTAATTGGGAAGGGCCTTACAGGATTAAAGAAGTAGTCCGCCAGGGAACCTTTAGCTTACAAACCCTTGATGGCAAGGACCTCCCTTGGCCATGGAATGCAGACAACCTCTGGCGGTTTTATTTCTAAAGCATATTCATCACAATGACGACCTAGGGGCAATAAGAGCCGATGCTAGGACATCAACTTCTATATAGCGCATCATTGTAATGACTTTCATATTTTTGTTAATATAATGAAAAACCCCCGGTTGGGATGTTTGCCCCATTTATTTTGCACTTGTTATTTGTTGTTTGTTGTTTACTTAGTTTATTTTTTGAAACTTTTATATCGCTCATTAGCATAGCCAACGTTCATTTAATAGCACCACATGCCGGGCATAAGGCATTTTGGTTCGCTAACACTAAAGTTTGTTCCAATGTTTGTGGCAAGATGCTAGCCTATACTCAAGCATTTGAGATAGAGTCCTGGCCAAAAGATCACCATAACTTGGGGCTCGTTTAGCCCCTAGCCTAATTTAAAAGGTTGGAAAGGCCTAACTCTTATACTACTTACAACTCGAGGCTTATGTTAGCCCCAAAATCGTTTCACTTTGTTAATAATAAGCAGGGATAGCCCAGCTCTCATATCACTCGTAAATTGGGGCTCATTTAACCCCTAGTCCATTTACTTGGTTAATTTATAACTTAGGGCTCGTTTAGCCCCCGGATGTTCACACAAATCACGTCCTTACAAAAAATAACATAAGGCTCGTTTAGCCCTCGTTCATGCCAAAGTGACTTGATAAGCCTGGGGGCTTCTTTTTGGCCCCTAGGGGTGAATGAGCAAGAAAAAAACAAGTGTTAAACAATAAGAAAGCTGGAGTAAGAGCACATGAAATCTACATCAATAAGAAAAGCCAAAGTAAAAGCCGAATGTGCAAATATACAAGCCAAGTTAAAGATTCAAAGTTTTACAAAAAATCACAAGTCTAATGAAAAGAAAAGACATCCTGGGAAAGGTCAATCAAAGACAAAGCAAGGGGCTACTCCTCGGCCATGCCCTCCTCAGCAAGCACCTTTCTCTGCTCCTCCTCATCGGCCTCGCGAAGAAGGTCCTTAATCTTACCTCGTACCTTAGGGTACGAATCCTGGAGACCGAAGGAAGTGAAGGCGACTTGCATGTGAGTCAGGGCATCCTCAATCCCCGCCGGAGACTTCTTCCATTCAGCAATTACCTCTTCCTAGCTTTGCTCCACCTTCCTCCAAGCCTCAGCAAGATCACTCTTCATCTAGGCCAGCTCATCTTTCCTCTCCTTCAGCTCATTAGCCTCCTTGAGCTGAGTCTCAAAGGCCTTAATGCGGGATGTCCCGGCCTCCTGAGCATCAACAAGCTCCTTCTTGGCCGTCTTCACCGTCTCTCGAGCCGAGTTAAGCTATTCCTTGAGGCCGTGGATCTCGGTCCTAGCCTTTGAAAGCTCAGCACGGAGGCCCTCAACATCCTTCATGGCCCCCCTCTGGTACTCCTCGGCGAGCACACTCAGAGTCATGTCGGCCTATATGCTAAAAAGACAAGAAGATGATGGTTAAGTACAAAAAAGCTAAAGATAGAGAAATTCGATGTTATATAGCAAAATATACCTTCAAGACACCATCGAAGGCCGAAGAAATAGCCTTGGAGGGATCCTTCTTCACTACCTCAATATCCTTAGCCGAAGGGAATCGGACCATGGTTTGCTTTACCGTCTTCTTCCGGCCCCTCTTTGTGATGCCGAGGAGAGAGTCAGGAAAGTAAGGAATCATTTCCTCGCAATCTTCCCCCCCTTCCTCCTCGTTCTCCTCCACCCGAGGCTGCTTTCCTCGATCCCCAAAGCCCTCGGCCTCTAGGAGCTCGATGTGAGTGGAGCCGGTCGGGGAGACAAGCTGAGACCCCTGATCATCTATCTCCATGTTGGAGGTGGCTTGGGAGGATCCTTCTCCCCTCTCAGCCGTTTTCCTCCTCAACTTTGAGTTCTTCGAGTTCTGAAAGAACAAATCACAAGTGAAGTTAGTAAAAAAGCGACATTTCATGGAAACCAACCTCAGAGAAATAGGCATACCTAGGGAGGGAAGGGAATGCTCATGTTCCCCTTCCTCATGGAGACCTTGACCTTTCCGGCTCGAAAGTTCACCTCCGAAATCTTCTTCTGAAATCTCTTCGTCAACTGCTTGAAAGCAACACCTAACATCATCATTTGCACAAGTTTGTTAGTGAACAACAAAGGCCCAGGAGAAATCATAAAAGTGAAAAACATAAGTAAACAAAAATAAACCCTACCACTATCATAAGTGTGGCTCAAGCCCACCACACTCAAAAACCGTTCTTTTTTAAAGTGTCTATCCTTCAAAATCCACATGGTTGGAAGCTTCTCTTTGGACCCTCTTTCCTTATATGATTGCAACCAAACAGTCGTCACGGCCTCATCGACTTCCATGGCAGGAACATTGTAGTTCAAGCCAACCCTAGGAACACCGCTATGATCTCGGGGAACCCTCCAACCCCCAGCATGGTAAATGAAGAGAAAGGTGTGGCGAAAGCCCTTATGTCTCGTGGGTTTAGTGTTTATAGTAAGATAGAACTCCCTATCGTGAAAAGCATACCACCCATGGTTATCTACATTTCCTGGGGCCTCCTGGAGCCTATGTGTGTTCCTAAAAGCGGTCATGGTGCAAGGGCTCCAAGTAGACTACATGTGGCTATGTACGCGTTTATCGTCAAACAGGAGTTAGGAACAAGCTGGGTTACACAAAGGTTATACTTAATCAACAACTCCTCAATAGAAGGGTGTAGCGGAAATCTCAACCCGTTGTCCAAGCATTACCTATATACAACTATACACCCAGGGGGAGGGTTATCTACGGTGCTATCACCCCTAGGATGGGAAATGAGAAAAGGCTCCCTAATATGGTACTTAGTCTGCAAATGTCTAGTACCCTCAGATAAAGATCTAAGCCAAGTAGTGGAAGGGTGACACATAGAAGGGCTAACTCTCCTAAGTGGTGGTTTAAAAGTCACCGGCGCCCCAAGAGAAGTAGAAGTATCATCCTCACTTGACATTGTCACCACTCCGTCAACAAGAAATCTGTTCAAAGAACCTCTAGAAGTCGGTTCACATGCAAGAGAAATTTCCCAAGGGGAAGGAGGCAAAAAATAATCAAAGCCTAAATCATGCTCGGGGGGTGGGGATGGCATACATGGAAAAGGCACACCCAAAGGAATAGAAGAATCAACACTACTGCCAATTACATTTGTGACAAGTACTCCCCCCGCCCAGATTTCCTTAGGCAAATCATAAGATGAAGGGCCGGGGAGAGAGTCAAGGTAATCTTGAGTCGCTTGGTCGTTCATGATACATGCATAGCTCAACTCAAGACTACCCCGAGGAATTCTCAATGTACATACAAAAATACAACAAGCGTACCTCTAAGCCTAACATCATCACAAGCGCAGCCGAGGAACAAGCAAGCATACAAGGAAAAAGTAGCAAATAAATTACTAAGCATGGAGATATGATACTTGGAGAATGAAAAACCAAGTATAGAGTGCTCACCAAGTGGTCAGAGAGGCCGGAGGAATTGTATCTTCAAGAAAAATCAAGTGCAACCCGGGGAGAAGTACTCCTGAAAGATCAACAAAAATTCAAAAAGTTAGAAAATTTTAAATCAAGCCCAGGTGAGAAATACATTCAAGTGTTAGAAATATTCTCAAAGGGAAAACCGGGTTGAGGAGTGCATCATAAAAAGGTCAAAATAAAGACAATTAATTGGGTATGAAGCTTGGCTAAAGTGTGCGGGGCAGCTGCTAAGCCCAAATCGTTCAAATGCCCGAAAAAGGAGAGCCCAAGAATCAGGCACGTTATCCCCTCACCCATTCGGCCTGTCCCGAAAATCATGCCATCAGTTGGGCCATCAACCCTCTCGGCCTGCTCCTAAAAAACCCCTCAGCCTATGTGAGGTTGGGCTTTCGACACTCTCAAATCCCTCAAATCAGATTTTCTCTCCTGGCCTACGCATTAACTAACACCTTCATCACCCAACCTCTCTCGCACAGTTACCCCGTCATCTGGCAGGTACCCCTCTTGGCATTCATCATCCCAAAAAAAAAATCAAACTTAGGCAAGTGCCGAAAGCTAGGCTTGCCCCTATTCCCTCAGCATAGCTAGGCACGCCAGGCCCTCGGCACACCCGGGTACCCTCTCGGCACTCTCTCTCTCGCGCACTGAAACTCCCCCGGCTTGCGGCACCAAGTCGTCGGCCTCACCTCCTTCGACCTTTCATACTTAAAATACACCCCATAGCTCTCTCTCTCCTCTTTGCCTTACCTCACAAGCCTAAGAAAACCAAGTAAAACCTAGAAATCACCTCACCTCAATCACTCGGCATTCTCCCTCAGACCGCATCTCTTCTCTCTCTCTCTCGCACCTCGGCATTCCTCGGTGCCCGCCTAGCCACCCCTACAGCTGTTCGCACCCCTCTCGGCCTGGCATCCCCCCTAGACGGGCCGAGAGCCTAGCTATCTCTCTCAACCCCGAAACTCCCTCGGACTGGGCAAGAACCCCTCTCAGCCGCGAGCTCCTTCAGCTTGGCACGCACATCCCAGCTCCCAGCCTAATTTCGGCTCTCACTCCTAATTAAACCAAAAAAAAAATCCAAGTTAATTCCCTCGGAACTCCCAGCCTTTGCACCCCTCAGCAGCGCAGCATATCCCTCGGCCGTGCCACACATCCCTCCTCACCTCACTCCCGTTTCACCCTCTCATTCTTCCCTCACCTCGGGGTAACGCAACCCTCTCAGCATCTGATATGTCCATTTTATATAGTGTTTTACCCCCGTCCCTTGGTCGTTATTAGTAGTGTTTTTGGCTCTTTTGGGCCACTTTTATTAGTAATTTGTGTGTTCTAGTGTTTTCGTAGTTTTAGTTGTATTTTACAGGAAATTGCACTCTTGAAGCATTTTCCCGGGCTTTATGGATCAACTACGGAAGCTAGAAGGATACGACCACTTTTGGAGCCCAGGATCGGTGAGAGCCGGTGATTAAGGGCTCGGTAATTGGGATCCCGAGGCATTTGGACCAAGTATTCAAGACCCGAGGAGGAAATCCGGATTGGGCCGAGAAATCAAGCCCAATCAAAGTCCGAGCCTCAAAGTGAAGCAATCGCCCGATCGGGCTACCTCTAGCACGATCGGGCGCGGCAAGGCTTTGTTGCTGAGCGTGCTATAGCGCGCCCGATCGTGCGAGCCTCTAGCACGATTGGGCGACGCTGATGGGAAGGAACGCGAAGAAAAAGGCGCGCCCGATCGGGCGGCCCTTTGCCAGAACGGGCGCGCGTTTTTAAGAGGCCTGATTAAGTTTAGTTTTAATTCTTGTTTTATAAAATGTTTAAGTACGTTTTTTGTACGGATTTTTAGATTATCTTCTTTCTTAGACTCTCTCTCTACTTAGAACTTTTCTCTCTCTTAAATTCTCTCTCAACTTTTGTTCTTAATTATTCCATTAATTCCAGATTTCTTTTTGGTAACAATTTCTTCTCTTTTAATTTCAGCTATTTTATTTACTTATTTGATTATGCTATTATTTATTTATTTGATTAGTTTAGTTATGATGATGTTTGAGTAATTTAATTTCTAGGGTTTATGGGGATCTAATAAATGATATGAAGGGGTAATTTTGTGATTGTTAATTATCAATGCTTGGTTGATTTCCTATTGATTGTATTATTGCTATGCAATTAGGTTTGGCCAGATTTAATTGTATGAGTTTAGCAATATTAATTCGAGATTCGACAGATGAGAATTCATATTTAGGCTTAGTTTCAATAGGCGGATTAGTTTATAAATGGTTAAGTCGAGATTCGAAAGATGAGATTTAATACCGGTAAATTAACTCTATGATTATAATACGTAGCGAAAGCAATTTATAATCTGATTAACCAATGCTTGATGATTGCTTATTATGAGTTGCCCTGGAATATTGTTTATTAGTGAACCTCTGCCCTAGGCCTTTAATATTTGATTTTCTCCCTACTTTATTCCTTTCGACTTTATTCTCCGTAGTTTAGATTTTATTCATAAAAATATTTGGTTACTTAGATAATTTAGATTATAATAATTAATTAGGAGTAAAAAGACCCGTTTCCCTGTGGAGTTCGACCCTACTTCCCTATCTACCTTAGTTAGAGGATTTAGGTAATTATTTTTAATTAGGGGATACGACTTTACCCTGTCAAAATTTGGCGCCGTTGCCGGGGAAACGGTTTTATTTTTGTATTCTGATTATATTTTTGTAGTCTAGATTATCCGCTTTTTGCCTCAGAGAACGCTAGTTCTTTGAGGAAATTCTCATATTTGTCTTTAGTTCTTTATTTATGCCCAGGTGTTCCAGATCAGGTTACATCCCTTTCGACCCTGAGATCGAGCGTTCTTTTCATAGGCAAAGGAAACTCTATAGAAAAATTCTGGCGGGTTCTGAGGAGGAAAACGGTCGAAGAGATCCTCCCCCTGATTCTAGTGACACAGATATTCCTTTAGATTCAGAATCAGAGATGACGGCCCAGAAGAAACTCAGTGATTACTCGCAACCGAAGCTTACAGATTTCCCGCACCTTACTCCCACTCCGGCTCTAGATGGAGTTCAATTTGAGATCAAGCCCCAATTTATCACTATGATAGAGAGGAAGCAGTTTAGCGAAGCTAAGGGTGAAGATCCTAATCTTCACATCGCAGATTTCTGCCAATATTGTAACACCATTAGACAAGTCGGGGTTACGCAAGACCAAATAAGGGAGATTCATTTTCCTTTGTCATTATGTGGCAAAGCTAAATTATGGTTTAATGGTTTGAATAGAACTGCACTTGGTATTACTGACTGGGAAACTCTTGCTTTGAATTTCTATAATAAATATTATCCTGCAGAGAGAACAGCGGTGCTAAGGAGTGCTATTCAGAACTTCGCTCAAGAGGCCGACGAAACGTTATATGAGGCTTGGGAGAGGTTCAGGGATCTACAGAGAGAGTGCCCCCACCACAATCTAGCACAATGGCAATTGATCCAAGCATTCTATAATGGACTTGGAAATTCTTCTAGATCAGTGCTAGATTCGGCAGCTAGTGGGAGGTTCATGAATTTAAATGTGGACGATGCAGGACATGTTATGGAAGACATGGCAATACACAATTCCCAATATGGGAATCCGAGAGGATTTGAAAATAAAGGAAAACATAATGTCGATTCCGTATCCTTTTTGCAACCTCAATTAACATCTATTTGTCAAAAATTAGATAATCTTACTACTGCTCCTAACTCTGTAGCTAATGTTTCTGTTGTTGCTAACCATGAAGATTTTTGTGAAAATTGTGGAATTGTAGGTCATTGGGAGCAAGATTGTAGGAGCTCTATGGAACAAGTTAATGCCTTTCAAACCTATAGGCAGAATAACCCCTATTCCAATTCCTACAATGCCGGTTATAAAAATCATCCTTATATTTCGTACCGGAGCACCAATGTACAAAATCCTCCACCTCCACAACAACCACAACAGAAAACCCCACCACAACAAAAATATTATCACCCTAATGCTAGCCAGAAAAACCAAGCATCACCCTCATCATCTTCCGACCCTGCCATGACAGAAATTAGAGCAATGCTTACCAACATGCAAAAGCATATAGAGAGTAGGGATGCGCAAATTGATTCTATCCTAGCCCATAATAAAATCATGGACAATCAAATTGCACAACTTTCATCTACCCTACAATCCCGTCAGCAAGGAGCTCTACCATCACAACCTATCCATCCTACTGATCATGCCAATGCAATCACTCTACGGAGTGGTTCACATTATGATGGACCTGATCTAGATTCCTCTATACCAAACGCTAATCCTGCTAGCCCTGCAGGGATACAAATAGATACTAACCCTACTAATGTTTCTATGCAGGGTAAATCGCAGGATAAGGGAGGAGATGTGCAGAGCCCAGTTATCAAGCTTCCATTCCCTAATAGACAACTGAAGAGTAAACTTGATAAACAATTCGGTAAGTTTTTAGAGGTGGTGAAAAACCTGCAGGTAACAGTTCCTTTTACTGACATAATCACCCAAGTTCCTGCTTATGCTAAATTTATGAAAGACATTCTGACTAGGAAAAGGGCCTTTAGTGAAGTAGAAATTGTAGCTTTCACAGAGGAGTGTAGTGCTTTATTGCAAAACAAATCCCCTCCTAAATTAAAGGATCCCGGTAGTTTTTCTATCCCTTGTCATATTGGGAATGTTTTTATCGATAAAGCCTTGTGTGATTTGGGTGCTAGTGTCAGTCTCATGCCATTGTCTGTCTATGCTAAACTTAATATGGGAGAATTAAAAGTTACTAATATAACTTTGCAAATGGAAGATCGTTCGGTAAAATACCCCTTAGGTATTTTAGAGGACATACCTGTCAGAGTTGGTAAATTTTTTATTCCTTTTGATTTTATTGTTTTAAACATGGCAGAGGACACACAAATACCCATTATATTAGGTAGGCCTTTCCTCCATACTGCAGGAGCGATTATTGATGTAAAAAATGGTAAAACTAACCTTTTCTGTAGGTGACGATAATGTTACTTTCAATTTAGGGAAGGTTTTGAAAGGGCCTATGCTAGAGGAAAATTGTTGCTACATTGTTATAATTGATATAATGGATGATATTTGTGATGATAGCTTGCCACAGGTTTTTGCGAAGGATCCCTTAGAGGAAGTTCTCTACGGGAATTTATCTAGCGACAATGCAAGCGTTTGGGGTAATGAGGTACAAGATATTGAAAAAGCTCTTTCTTTAAAAGAGTTAAGCCCCAAGGAAACAATGAAAGTAGTAAAATTTAGTTCAGGAATCAAAACCTGTAGAGGTCAAGAAACCTGAGCTAAAACCTCTCCCTTCTCCTTTAAAATATGTTTTTCTGGATGAACAGGAACTACACCCCATGATCATCAGTACTGCACTTACTGATCTACAATCTTCCCAACTTCTAGGGGTTCTCAAAACCCATAAGAAGGCTATAGGGTACAATATTGATGATCTTAAGGGTATTAGCCCTGACCTTTGTATGCACAGGATACATCTAGAGGAAAATTACAAGCCCTGCAATCAACCCCAACGAAGATTAAATCCCAACATGCAGGAAGTAGTCAAGAAGGAGGTGATGAAATTATTTGATGCAGGTATTATCTATCCTATTTCTGACTCCAAGTGGGTAAGTCCTGTGCAGGTAGTGCCAAAGAAGGGTGGGATGACTGTGATAACAAATGAAAAGAATGAATTAATTCCCACTAGAAATGTAACAGGGTGGCGTATGTGCATAGACTATCGTAGATTAAATATCGCCACTAAAAAGGATCACTTCCCTCTTCCCTTTATAGATCAAATGCTTGAGAGGTTAGCCAATCACAAATTCTTTTGCTATTTGGATGGGTATTCGGGTTTTTTCCAAATTCCGATTCACCCTGAAGATCAGGAAAAGACTATTTTTACATGCCCCTATGGCACTTTTGCATATCGTAGTGCCCTTTGGTTTATGTAATGCACCCGCTACCTTTCAACGTTGCATGATGAGCATTTTTTCTGATTTCATAGAGTCTATTATGGAGGTCTTTATGGATGATTTTAGCGTATATGGTTCTTCATTTGATTCATGTTTAATTAATCTCGCTAAAATTTTGAAAAGATGTGAAGAGTGCAACATAGTTCTTAATTGGGAAAAATGTCACTTTATGGTGACAGAGGGAGTAGTCCTAGGTCATATTGTATCTTATAAGGGCATACAAGTAGACAAGGCTAAAATATCAGTGATTGAGCAATTACCTCCCCTAGTTAATGTTAAGGGAGTTAGAAGTTTCTTGGGTCATGCGGGGTTTTATCGCCGCTTTATCAAAGATTTTTCTAAAATTTCTAAACCACTAACACAGCTTTTGCTCAAGGATGCCCCATTTATTTTTACTGACGAGTGTCTTGAGGCTTTCAACAGGATTAACCAGACTTTGATATCGACACCCATCACGTGCTCCCGATTGGAACCTTCCTTTCGAGATCATGTGTGATGCAAGTGACTTTGCACTAGGAGCCGTGCTCGGATAGAGGAAGGACAAGGTTTTTCATGCTATTTATTATGCTAGAAAAACTTTGGATGAAGCCCAAGTCAACTATGCCACCACAGAAAAGGAGTTTCTTGCTGTTATTTATGCTTTAGAAAAATTTAGATCATATCTTGTTGGTTCTAAAGTTATTGTTTTTACAGATCATGCAGCATTGAAATATTTGATAGCTAAGGCGGAATCAAATCCAAGGCTACTCCGGTGGGTTCTCTTGCTCCAAGATTTCAACATAGAAATAAAAGATAAAAAGGGAGCAGAGAACGTAGTGGCAGACCACTTGTCACGTATCAGGTATGATGAGGGTAAGGATTCTCTACCTATAGATGATTCTTTCCCTGATGACAACATATATGCAGTTGTAGAGCAACACCCATGGTATGCAGACTTTGCTAATTATTTAGTGGGTGGTACTCTACCTCTTGACTTGTCCTACCAACAAAAAAAGAAATTCCTTTCTGATGTTAAACATTATTTTTGGGATGATCCTTTTCTGTTTCGTGAGTGTGCAGATGGATTATTTCGCATGTGTGTTCCCGAATGGGAATTCCATGGTGTGCTTACTAGTTGCTACACCTCACCATATGGAGGACATCATGGCCCCACTAAAATGGTGGCCAAGATTAATGAGTCAGGTTTTTATTGGCCTACAATGTTTAAAGATGCTAACATGTTTGTGCAGGCTTGTGACTCTTGCCAGAGGACTGGCAACATCTCGCGGAGGCATGAGATGCCCCAAACAGGAATTCTAGAAGTTGAGATTTTTGACGTTTGGGGTGTTGATTACATGGGACCGTTCCCTTCTTCAAAAGGGAACCGTTATATTCTTGTCGCCATATATTATGTATCCAAGTGGGTTGAGGCCATCGCCACTCCTACCAATGACGCCAAGGTCGTCCACAAAATTTTTAAGAAGACCATCTTTCCAAGATTTGGTGTACCTAGATCTATAATAAGTGACGGAGGATCTCACTTTCATGAACGGAAGTTGGACACCCTCCTCAAAAAGTATGGTGTCTACCATAGGACAGGTTTAGCCTACCACCCCCAAACTAGTGGCCAAGTCGAGGTTTCCAACCGTGAAATCAAGGCCATTCTAGAGAAGGTGGTGTCAAAATCAAGGAAAGATTGGAGCGACAAGTTGGACGAAATTATATGGGCATACAGAACTGCATTCAAGACCCCTATAGGTACTACTCCGTATAGACTCGTGTACGGAAAAGCATGTCATCTCCCGGTCGAATTGGAATATAAGGCATATTGGGCTATTAAGGAGCTCAATCTAGATGCCAAACTAGCGGGAGAAAAGAGGTTACTCCAACTTAATCAACTCGATGAGTTTAGGTTGACGGCCTATGATAGTGCTCGAGTCTACAAAGAGAAGACGAAGAAGTGGCACGACAAGATGATCCTTCCGAGAGAATTCAAGGAGGGTGATAAAGTGTTACTATTCAACTCACGACTTGAACTTTTCCCAGGAAAGTTAAGGTCAAGGTGGTCGGGTCCTTTTATCGTAAAAAGGGCCAACAAATTCGGTTCTGTGGAAGTTTTCGACGAACATGGTAATGAGTTCAAGGTTAATGGCCAAAGACTCAAGCTATATCATGAGGGGGCTACAATTGGTGCAGTTGATATACTTCACCTAAGTAGTTCCGATTCACTCTGAGTTTCACTGTGGTAAGAGGGTCGTGCGGGACCTAGATAAACCAGCGCTTTGCGGGAGGCAACCCGTATTTCTTGCTTTCTAGACTAGTTTTCCTTTTTATTTTTTTTTATTTTATTTTAGAGAGGTGAGGAGAGTGAAATTTTACCGTTTATAAGTGTTTTTGTACAGGTATATGTTTAAGAGGTCAAAAGACTTAGAAGAATTTGAAGACGAAGAAAAGCAAAGGAAACCGACTAGGCACGGGCCCGATCGAGCGGAGCTCGCCCGATCGGGCGCGCAAGGAAGATTAAAATTCAGCCTTAAATTCGCCCGACCGGGCGTGGCTGCCCGATCGGGCGCGCAAGGAGAGCTGGAAAGTCGATCAAATTTCGCCCGATCGGGCGACGCTTACCCGATCGGGCACGCAAGTGCGATTAGACAGTCGAGCAAGTTTCGCCCAATCGGGCGAGGTTGCCGATCGGGCGCAAATCGAGTGAAGGAAAAGATATGTCGGGCGAAGCTCGCCCGATCGGGCGAGCCATAAGGCGAAATTTTCGTTCGTGTTCGCGCCCGATCGGGCGGAGCTCGCCCGATCGGGCGCGCAACTATGATTCTAGAAATTCATATTATCCGCCCGATCGGGCGCGCCTATTTTGGTCGTCCCCTTATATTTTTTCCTCTTCTTTCTTTCCTCAATTTCTTCTTATTTCATCTTCTTCTCCTTTACTTTCTCTCTCTAAAACCTCCATTTTTACACCTTCAAACTCACTTATTTTTCAAGATCTTCTCCAATCCTTCCATCAAAACTCAAATTTTTTTTACATATTTTCAATCCTTTCATCTTTCTCTACAATCTACACCCAATTTCTACCATTTTCTCTCTATTTTCTCTAAACCATAAGAGAGAGAAACCACTCAATTCCTATACTTTCTAATCTCAATGGCTTTCAAGAGATCAAGAACGGTAAGGGGGGAAGGCTCAAGGCAACAAGAGGCGAGAATTGACCCGGATTTGCAAATTCCGGGATGGGAGAGGGTGGTCATCACCACCCAAGAGCAAAAACAGAGGATGCTCAACCTCATTACGAGGCAGGTAATTCCCACTCGTTTCATTCATCACCCTACCCTTATTAGATTAGGAATTGATAAACATGTAGAAAAATTATTCAAGGGAGTTGGCATGAGCGGTTTCTTTAACATGCATTACGATACTTATGATTATTTAACCTTAGAATTCGTTTCTAGTTTTAATGTCATAAAATCAAATGCTTTAATTTCTCATGTTCAATTTCGATTATTCAATAATGATATTAGATTGACATTGAAAGAATTTGATAAAATTTTTGAGTTGAAATCGGATAGGCCCCTTGAACCGCCCCAAGACAACATTGTCGTTATCTATCAATCCCTTATGGGGGATCCTAATTTGAACCTCCAACATGCTAAAGGCACTTGGATCCAACTTCCCGTGCCAAAGATTTGGCAACGGTTTGTTGGCCTTACCATTTTTGGAAGGCATGAACCCGCCAATGTTAGGCGGGATGAGCTTGAATTACTAGGGTCATACATGATCCCTAGGAGTGAAAAGCTCAATATAGTCCATAAAATGGCCAACCACTTCCAACGGGTGGCCAATGCGGCCGAGGCGGGTAGGTCTAGGGTACCCATTTACTTTGGTGGCCTAGTTACACATATACAGTCAAACACCTTAGCTTTGTCCCTAACGATGATGGTAAGGTAGCCGGCCCAACTATTATGGACCTACCCTATCTAGGTGGCCTTAATTGGATTAATGTCATGGGAGGGGAGACTTGGTGGGTGATTCAACGGGAATCGGGTAGGAGGGATAATGCTTTCACTTTACCCCACCCCACCTTGACCAAATTTGAGAAGGGGAAGCCTTCCTACACTTTCGAGCTTAACGGTCAAGGTGAGGTGCAACAACCTCACCCTTCACCTCAACCCCATCACTCTCCCATTAACCACTCACCTCCTCACCATTCACCACATTATCAACCACCTCCACCCTTTACATACGATATTCCAACTTCCTCTACCAACTACGACATAGACCCCAACGCCCCTTATGACTTCTCGGCTTTTAGGAGCCAATTAGATAGGATTGAGATGGGGCAAGGGCGAGTTGAGGGTATGGTTAGGGATTTGGATACTAGAGTAGGGTCTCTGGATAGAAGGGTAGGGTATGTGGAGAGGAACCTAGGGAGGGGTTTATACCCCATGTATGATGACTACGCCCGTCGGGGAGCTATTCCCCCCGATTCACTTGTCCCTGATTGGTTCCAATATCCGCAAGGTGGATATACGAACCCAAGTGCCTTTGGTACCTACGTTGACTACTTATCGGTCCATGGTTATGGGACCGATGTACCTTTCGGTGGGCTTGGGGGGAACGTGGACCCTAACTACTTTGCAGGTGGTTCGGGGTATGGAGGTGGTGGCTCTAGCCACGGAGGAGCCGGTTCTAGACACGGAGGGGGCTATTCGAGGATGGATGAGGATGAGGATGAGGAGTAGGCTACTCTCCCAAGTCAATGAGGGCATTGCTTGATTTGGCTTGGGGGGGTGTTCTTTCGCTTGGTAATTCTCTTCCTTTTCTCTCTTTATTTGCTTTCTAGTATAGTTTTTATTTGCTTTCTAGTGTAGTTTTTATTGCTTTCTTATATATGAAAAATACAAAAAAATTCAAAAATACGTTCCAATGAATTATGAATCATACTTCCCTGTGCCCCATACTTGAGAAAATTTGTTTTGATTCTTGGTATTTGATGATAGGCATTGTGGATTAGTTGATCATGATTTGATGTTTGATTGCCTTGAAACCTTTACATGCGTCAATTTTGTCCAACTACTTGTGAATATAGTGCTTGACTAGTTGATTTGGTTAGGAAATGTGTGATAGTTCCATAGTTCCTGGTATGTCAATGAATTTGAGTATTGGTTTGCAACTATTAGTAATGTTTATATGATTCATTATTATGCACATTGTGGAGGACGAAGGCATTTGTTCTTTTAGGTAGCCTCCATACATTGTAGATACATTTGTTCCCTTCTTGCTACCCATGTTGTTGCCTTGACCTTTTGTTGTTTATTAGCCGCATTACAAGCCTATTTTTCTCCATTGGTTACTAGTCCCAAGCTTGGCTTGGGGGAGCTATTAGTGAGTGAGGTGAGGGAGTTTGTAGAGTGCTTATTATTTGCACAATTTGGGTGGGTTTTTGAGAAGTTGTTTTGTTGTTATTCATGTTTATTTTTGATGAGTTTGAGAGTTATATTTTCTTGAAAAAATAAAGCATGATATTATGAAAAAAAAAAGAAGTTCAAGAAAAAAAAATGTGGAAAAAAAATAAGTGAACTTCAAAAGAAAAAAAGTGTTCAAATGTTCTAGTTTGAGGTTGATCAAAGAAAAATAATTTAGAGCTTCAATGAAAAATTCAAGTTTGGAAAATAAAGTTTGTTTATTCACTCTACTTCTTCATTATTATATCTTATGAGTGAAAATGTAAGTGTTGGGATTGTTTATATTGTTTGGAGTATATTTGGTTGATGTTAGAGTTGGTTATGTAGGAGATGTTGATCATTATTTTGATCATGGGTTTTTGATAGGATTTGGCTCCCTTAAGCATAGCGTTTCTCTCACTTGTTCCCAAATGATTCCTACCCTTTACCCTAGCCTTATATTACAAGCTTTGAAAACCTTCCGACCTTGTGCATAGAAGTTATGTAAATGTGAAAGTGTTGTTTATCAATACAAGTTATGATTTGGCATATTTCGAGTCGACTAGTAGGATTGAGAGTTCATTTTTTTATACACACGAGAGTGTGAGTTGGGAGGGCATTGTTCACATAAAGGGGTTGGATGGAGAGCGATCGAGTACATCTTTTACTCGCCACAAAAATGAGAGTTGAGTGCGTGAGCACTAGTCTTAAATTCTATATGCTCTTGTGGTTTGCTCTATTTGACAATTGTTAGAGAAGATTGGTAGTTAGATGGATTTGATTGGTTGATTTTGAAACATGTTTATTTAATTTACCCTGGATCGTTGTGCTTGATTTTTATTATTGGGGTGAAGTATGTTTTATATGTTCATTGATGAGCTCTTTGCTTAGGGACAAGCAAAGGTTTGGCTTGGGGGAGTTTGATATGTCCATTTTATATAGTGTTTTACCCCCGTCCCTTGGTCGTTATTAGTAGTGTTTTTGGCTCTTTTGGGCCACTTTTATTAGTAATTTGTGTGTTCTAGTGTTTTCGTAGTTTTAGTTGTATTTTACAGGAAATTGCACTCTTGGAGCATTTTCCCGGGCTTTATGGTTCAACTACGGAAGCTAGAAGGATACAACCACTTTTGGAGCCCAGGATCGGTGAGAGCCGGTGATTAAGGGCTCGGTAATTGGGATCCCGAGGCATTTGGACCAAGTATTCAAGACCCGAGGAGGAAATCCGGATTGGGCCGAGAAATTAAGCCCAATCAAAGTCCGAGCCTCAAAGTGAAGCAATCGCCCGATCGGGCTACCTCTAGCACGATCGGGCGCGGCAAGGCTTTGTTGCTGAGCATGCTATAGCGCGCCCGATCGTGCGAGCCTCTAGCACGATCGGGCGACGCTGATGGGAAGGAACACGAAGAAAAAGGCGCGCCCGATCGGGCGCGCGTTTTTAAGAGGCCTGATTAAGTTTAGTTTTAATCCTTATTTTAGAAAACGTTTAAGTACGTTTTTTGTACGGATTTTTAGATTACCTTCTTTCTTAGACTCTCTCTCTCTCTACTTAGAATTTTTCTCTCTCTTAAATTCTCTCTCAACTTTTGTTCTTAATTATTCCATTAATTCCAGATTTCTTTTTGGTAACAATTTCTTCTCTTTTAATTTCAGCTATTTTATTTACTTCTTTGATTATGCTATTATTTATTTATTTGATTAGTTTAGTTATGATGATGTTTGAGTAATTTAATTTCTAGGGTTTATGGGGATCTAATAAATGATATGAAGGGGTAATTTTGTGATTGTTAATTATCAATGCTTGGTTGATTTCCTATTGATTGTATTATTGCTATGCAATTAGGTTTGGCCAGATTTAATTGTATGAGTTTAGCAATATTAATTCAAGATTCGACAGATGAGAATTGATATTTAGGCTTAGTTTCAATAGGCGGATTAGTTTATAAATGGTTAAGTCAAGATTCGACAGATGAGATTTAATACCGGTAAATTAACTCTGTGATTATAATACGTAGCGAAAGCCCTTTATAATCTGATTAACCAATGCTTGATGATTGCTTATTATGATTTGCCCTGGAATATTGTTTATTAGTGAACCTATGCCCTAGGCCTTTAATATTTGATTTTCTCCCTACTTTATTCCTTTCGACTTTATTCTCCGTAGTTTAGATTTTATTCACAAAAATATTTGGTTACTTGGATAATTTAGATTATAATAATTAATTAGGAGTAAAAAGACATGTTTCTTTGTGGAGTTCGACCCTACTTCCCTATCTACCTTAATTAGAGGATTTAGGTAACTATTTTTTATTAGGGGATACGACTTTACCCTGTCAGCATCTCCCTCTTAAAACCTCTCCGCCCAGCTATACCCTCTCAAAAACCATAAGGATCCCTCGGGTTTACTCGCATTTCTTGCGCCTCTCCACACCCAAAGGCCCTCGGCCTGCGCAAGGCATCCCTCAGCCGCACAGACTCCCTCGGCTCTCTCGTCTCTCCTCACATCAGCATACCCGAAATCCCAAAGAATTAAACACACACAATCCACACAAGAACGAAAATTTGAAAATTATTAAACAACAATCCCAGATTCAATTTGTATATCCCAAGCATACCCTCGAAAATTCAGAAAAATCCCCAAGCATTTATGCTTAATTTTGGCTGGTCATAGCCATTCCACCCCGGAGTTAAGTCCATTTCAAGTTCAAATATGTCTACTTCTAGGTAAAATCAAAATTTTAGAAAATTCAAGTATAAAAACGCCTAGACATGCTTTCGGATCTACGAAAATAAATCAAAAAGTGAAAATTTTCACATACCTCTTGAAGATCTTGATGAACTTGGATGAACTTGTTGATATGAAATTAGGTGATGTGACTTGGATGCCCAAACTCTCAAGAACTTGGGAGAAATTGGAGAGGATTTTTTTGAAAATTCTCTAAGGAAAATGAAATGGGTGAAAATAAAATGCAAGTACAGTGGGAGTTCATATGTTCAAGCTAAGAAGATGGCAACTCCTCAAAACCTTGGTTCAAATGGGCCTAAGGGATTCTTGAGCACAAAAAGTCACCATTGAAGGATTAAGCTTAATTACCAGCTTAATTAGCAGGGAATCATCATCAGATTATCTCTAAAAATCCCTAGCTTATTAAAAATGGAGACAAGACATGCCTTCAGCAAATGCATGGGGCTCGGCCTGAAGAAAATACTATGAAGATGGAAATTTCATCAGTTACCCCTAAGCCATCATCAAGCTTAGCTCTCAAAACTGCTCAATCATCTGAATTAAAGTACCTTCTATGCATTGCTTGGGGCTGGTTTTCACCCTTGCAAGTCGCTTGGGGCTCTTTTTAGCCCTCAAATACCCTTGGGGCTCATTTTAGCCCTCGGGTATACCTCGGGATTACTTCAGCATATGTGACAACTTCTCTCATCTCTATTCCGCGCGATATCCGAACGTCATGCGATCTCATTCCCACATCACGCGTGGGGCTAAATGTTTGGGCCTAGTCCATTGTCCTAAGCCCAGTGACCTGGAATTACGAAAATACCGCTCCATGATCCAGCCCATCATTAGTCAGAGCAAAGTACGGATTTACCCCTAATCTGTCCAATTAAATACAACCTCTGCCACCTGAAAGTACATCTATAAATAGCTCTCCAATCATTGATGATGGTAACTTTTTCTTAATTCTCTAATCCTCTCTCTCTACTTTCTCTCTCTAAAGTACTCTTTCTCTCTCTACTTTCTCTCTCTAGAAAGTACATTCGCTGACTTAAGCATCGGAGGGGCTTTCCCGGGTCACACCCTCGGGGCAGTTAACCTTCTTTCTCTTTTGCAGGCCTAGCTCTCGGACAGCAAGGCATAGCTGAGGGAAATTCGGACATAGCTCTAGGACATCTTGATTACCCTTACTACCCTAAGACTCCTAGGAGCATTCTGTTTCTAGAAACAGATTCAACTCACTGTTTAACAAATTTATAACAATTACTTTCAATCAGTAAATGCACAATAGTTGGTTTCAAAAAAAAAAAAATTAAAAAAAATTAAAAAAAAAAATGCACAATAGTGAGAGATTGTTATATACACCCGGATGTATAATACACCCAACTAACTCCAAGGTTAATTTTTGCTCTTCATTTGATGATTGAATAAAAACAATCATCAAAATAAGAGCAATAGTCATGGATATTTGGTATGCCCGGGTGTATAGAATAATTTCTATTGAATCCTCATATGTTTTTTCATAAAAAGTTAATGTTGATTAAAAATAGGCCAGTTAAATATTGTCACCTAGCTTCTCTAATTGAAATCAACTAGGCTGACTTTTTAATCAACCATGTATAAAATACAAAAAATAAATAAAGTGATTGGTCACATTGGTGCGTAATTTCATATATTTCTCTATCCATCATAACCAATATTGTCATACATATACATGGTGCACTGTATAAGACTGTTTTAAGAAGCTCGTCTCAATGTCTAGTATGGAATCACTACATTATAGCTAGATTTACAAACGTATGTATGTCCTCATTCAAGATAATGGATTTTTTTTATAATATTAATTTTGGATTTTTCTAAACTATGTCCCCAACATCTTCGATTTCTAAGTTGTACCCATACTTTTTCAAAGTTATAAGCAGTGCCCTCTACCTCACGATATTTTATCAACAATACCCTTTGACAGTCATATTCGTTAACGAAAGTTAAGTTATTTTATCAATAATGGTATCGTGGCCTTACTAATTTGACACATGTCCCGTTCTTATTGGTTTAACACTTTAAAAAAATTTAAAAAATTAGATTATAAAATAATAATAATAAAAAAAGTTATTGTTAACGTTAAAGGTTATTGTTAGTAAAAATTAGTGAGGTTAAGGGCACAACTTAGATGTTTGAAAAAGCATGAACACAACTTAAAAAATGAAGATGTTTGGGGGCATAACTTAGAAAAACCCTTATTTTATAAGAAAAATGAAGTGTTCTACATTATAACATTCAATCATTGTTTATATACTATGATAAATAGTTACACATTATTTGCAATTTTGAGATATTATTTGTGAGACATAAAATATTTCAAAGTTGCAAATACTACGTACTTCGTAACAAGAATTGAATGTACTAGTAGTATTAATTACTCCATCTGTCTTTTTTTTTTTTTTTTTGCCCTATTTCACTTTTTACAGTCTTCAAGACGTGTCTTTAAACGTATATATCTCCATTTCAATATGCGTAAAAATTGTTAAAACTTGATATTAATAAAATATATAATGTGACGATTCTAACAAGATCTCATTTGAATATATTATCATTTATAGATTAACGAGAATTCATAGTCAAAATTTTAAAAATTTGACCCATATATATATTTGCAATGGGGCAATTAAGAAATAAGGGACGGAGGGAGTACATGGGATAATATGAAAGGAGCATCATTAAACATTTTTTTTTTATTATTGTATTAGGATTAAATATATTTTTACAATATATAAAAGGAAATGGAAAAAGATTAAAGGAGGTGAAGACATGCATGTGGCATAAACTGCATTGTTTGGGCTTTATAAACCAAGTATAGATTAAGGGTCTGTTCTCTTACGTTGAAATTCAGCTCAATTTAGTTCAGTTTTGTTCAGTTCAGCTCAGCTCAGCTCAGCTCAGTTCAGTTCAGTTCAGTTCAGCTCCTAATTTCCTTCTCTTATAAAGTATTCATTTTAGTTCAGTTCAGCTGAGTTCAGTCAATGAGAACAGGCCCTATAGCCCGCATGTAATACTAGTTTTTTTTTTTTTTTTTTTTTTTTTTTGGGTTGAAGGAATGTAATTCTAATTTACGTAATATAAATATAATAATTTATGACTAATTAATTAGATAATCTAATGTACCACTTCTCAATATAATACGTGTCACTTAATTTGTAATTAAAGAGTGAATATTTTGAATATTCGCATTACATCCTTAATCAATTTAGCAACTATAAAGGGCTTGCAATTGTAAATGCATACGATTGAACAATTCAATGAAAACATCTAATTGATCGAAGAAGAGACTCAAAAAGTGAGCAATAGACATTACTTGTATATATTTCCTAAAGTAATTACTAATAATGATTGTGAAAGACTAGAACCCTTCAAAGTACTTAGTACTTAGTGGCTAACTAATCATAAGAATGCAAAGCAAACACATATACATGTTATGATTATCACAATATATTGGCAACATGATGACCATATAAT
This sequence comes from Chenopodium quinoa, assembly GCF_001683475.1. Taxonomy (NCBI): domain Eukaryota; kingdom Viridiplantae; phylum Streptophyta; class Magnoliopsida; order Caryophyllales; family Amaranthaceae; genus Chenopodium; species Chenopodium quinoa. Next base: position 7,201,468 of record NW_018744304.1, on the reverse strand, counting down.
ACTTAATATAATTATTATAATAATTATTATTATTAAGTACTTTACGTGATGCAAGTAAAATTGTTGCCACGACCTGCCCCATCTACGGAAGCTGATCTGTTCAATATTTCATCCCTTGTCATAATTGCATATATAAATTATTATTTATTAATAATTACAAAATAAAGAAATAGGAAACTTAGGATTGTAAGAAAAAGGGATCCTAAGTATTTATCATCCAAAAAAAAGAAAAAAAAAGCTAAAGAAATAGAATAGAATCCTATGTATACACTAGATTTTATATTAAATACAGTATATTTATTTATTTATTTTGTTTTTTTGCATAGAGAAAAATATACAGTAGCATATTATAATGTTTGCAGCAGAGACATGACAGATGCTCTCACCAATTCAGTTAGCGTATGTACAAACATGCAAAGCTCTTGAAGATGAACACATTCATTAATTAGACGTAAATGGATAAGCATTATATTCCCTCGATGCTTTAAAATTAATATTAAACTTCGTATGTTTTATTGGATTTTTATTTAATTTTTTGTTTTTGTACATACGTTAATCAACAAAATCTCTATATGTAACTTATACTATCACTGTATTATAAATCTACTCGTACATTGTTTCAAAGTAAAAGGCGAGGTAACAACACAAATACTTTGTACTCCCTTTACGTTTTGATTACTCGGATAACCGTAGTAATTCTAGAGCTAATACGTGCAACAAACCCCACTTCTGGAAGGGATGCATTTATTAGATAAAAGGTCAACGCGGGCTCTGCCCGTTGCTCTGATGATTCCTGATAACTCGACGGATCGCACGGCCTTTGCGCCGGCGACGCATCATTCAAATTTCTGCCCTATCAACTTTTGATGGTAGGATAGTGGCCTACCATGGTGGTGACGGGTGACGGAGAATTAGGATTCGATTCCGGAGAGGGAGCCTGAGAAACGGCTACCACATCCAAGGAAGGCAGCAGGCGCGCAAATTACCCAACTTGGAATTACCAGAGGAACCTGAGGACGACTACATGTTCTGGATTTTTCACAAGTCAGGAAGATTCACAGTTAAAACTGGGTATGCATTCCTTGAACGTTCTTTCATGACCTCGGGGGCTATTGGACAGGAGGATATGTTTAAGGTTCTTTGGTCCCTCCGCATTCTTCCTAAGTGGAAACTTTTTGTATGGAAACTTCTCTGGAATGGAATAGCTACAAAAAGTAACTAGGGGAGACGGGGGCTTCAGATTTCTATGGTCTGCGACCTGTGTGGGTCGTAGGAGGAAGATTTACAACATCTGTACAGGTTTTGCATAGCTGCTCGGGATGTTTGGAGGGGTGGAATCTTGCAGATCCACTCAGAAGCTAACACAAACCAATCTTTTCAGGATTGGGTTCTGTATCATATTCGCCTATTCTTAGGTCAGGATGGTCACAATGGTCATAGGACTACTTTTTTTATTGCGACTCTTTGGGGTTTGTGGTTAGCACGGAATAATAGGGTTTTTAGATCCTCAACACCGGCTAACCCGTCAACACCTGCGATAATATCTGAGGGATTGCGACAACAGGGTTTGTTCTCAAACAAACTAGAGAATAGTCTGAGATCTTTGCACCCGCCGGAGATGGCTGAAGACTACCCGCCTGGATTTATGCGTGTTGTACTTCATAATAGTGGGATGAATGTGATCCCATCGGTTATTCTGGTTGATGGTTCATGGCATAAGCACACTCATAAATCAGGGATAGGTTGGTGCCCAGAGAGTTATGATCCGAGGGATCAGGGACAACAACAGGGGGGAGCTAGCAGCGGTTTGGCCCAATCTGCTCTTCATATGGAGATGAACGCTTGCCTACAAGGTCTACATTGGGCGGCATCAAAGTCCTTGCTAGCGGTAACTGTATACTCGGACTCAGCGTCTATGATTCTACTACTGAGGAATTCACAGGTAAGTGATATTGGTCTTCGTTGGACGACAGATTGAATTCGACAGATGAGCACATGTTTTGATTGGTGATGCATCCATAAGGTTCCACGGGACTTGGTCCAGAAAGCTCATGAATTAGCTACTATAGCCTACAATAGTCTTTTGTCCTTTAATAATTATATGTAATTTGCTTAAGCTTATGTAAAAAAAAAAAAAAAAAAAAAAAAAAGAAGATTATTGTTATTACACTTTGATCAAACACGCATGTTGAGATATAACTTTGACAATTAATTTTTCTAATTATATGTTAGTAATATTATAGTGAAAATTAATATTATAAAAATATACGACATTATAATGAATCCAACAATGTATTATATAATAACATTTGTTTTAAATTTTTTTATTTTTTAATATATATTAGTATTAGTCAAGTCAAAACCATTACGTGAATAGTGAAAAAAAGAGTCAAACTATAACACATATTCCCTCCGTTTTTAAATACTTGATCCGTTTTTATTTTTCAAATTAAACTATTCATTTCTCCAAATTTGACTAATTTTTATAATTTATACATAAGAAGAAAAAAATAGTCATATAGGTACTTGTTAGAATTATCTCAATGAATTAATTATTAATTTTCTATTGTTATTAGAATTTATACTTATTAATAATTAAATATATTATTCATCAAATATTAACATCGGCATATAAATGTCCAAGTAAAATGAAAGCAATTTTTTTATAAATGGATGGAGTATTAAAAAAAAAGTCAAAGAATTGAATGGAGTAAAAGATTACAAACCTTTTGTAATTGTATAGTACGTTTATTAAAACTAAGAAAAATCAATTAAGCTATTTGTTACAAAAAGAAAATAGGAATATTCCTCAAAAAAAAAAAAAAAAAAAAGAAAGAAAAAAAAAAGGAATAAGTTGATTCGTCAAGTGAACAAGACTATTGCAACAACCACGAACATGTTGCCTGAACCACATGCTCCTCAAATTGAGTTGATGTTGATCATATGCTCTAACTTTAACATGCAAAAAATTCTATGTATATTTATGGGCTACTTCCTGATCCTTGACCCGCTTTGACTTTTACACTATTCATCACCCCCTCCTTTGATCGTCTTTTGTGAATAATATGTAAGGAAAATTATATTTATGTATGATCTTTTTGGATTCGTCTCAATAAATACTACTCCCTCCGTCCCCTTTTAATAGTCCCTTATGGGCAAATTTTAATCCCAAAATGTTCACCCCATTTGCATTTTCCAATAACCGTTAATATTAATTTTTTACCAAAACTCCCTCCAATTTGCAACAATATTTGTTCAAATTTAAATTTTCCATGTAAATTTTGTTTTCCCATGTACTTTTATTACTTATCTCTCTACTTTTTTGCATACCCAATGTCAATTTTCTTTTTCAATGTACTTTTACTATTCTTATTTGTGTTTATTAATTCCCATGAAAAATACCCATAAGGGACTATCAAAAGGGACGGAGAGAGTATCATAATATATAACTTTAATAATTTTTAATTATGGAGAATTTAAGTTATTGATCGTTAAAGTTTTGCATTGACAAGCGTGATAAAGGAAACATGGTCAAGTAAAAAAAAACAGAGGAAATATTTGTTTAGATACATATATACATGGTTGCTATTTAGATTTTAGAACCACAACCTCCCCTTATAAAGTGTAAGTATGTAATTTGTCGAAATACATATCTAATTTATGTTTCCATCCTCTTATTTATTGATCTTGTTGAGAATCTTGAGATCATAGTAATTAGTACGGTAGTTGTCCTTAATTATAGAGACATAATTAGTTTATGGATGTTATTAGTAGGACAAATGGATGTGCTTGTGTCTTTAATGTACGTGTTTCACATTACTGTTATGGACTTATGGTGGTTATTTTTAGTAATGTCGGTAGAATGTTTTAGAGCCTAAAAAGTCTTGATGCATGGAGTATGTTAATGAAGATGTATTAGAATAGTATGTGACTAGCTACTTTCTTGCAAATGTTCTTCATTATTTATTAATCATTCTTCAACAATTCTCTCTCCCTAATTACAGATTGAACCCGCAAATTACACAAACTATTGGGTGCGGTCTCTGCAAATTATCATCCCCTTGCATAGCGTAGTACGTCTTCCCTCCGTCTCCATTGATTGAATGATTGATCCCCAACGTTAGCTACACAACTACACCCGTCTTTTACATTTGATAAATCAAACATTCACACCTCATCTCCAATACTAGCTAATCTACAATATTGCATAAAAAATGAATTCCATCCAAAAATAATACTTCGTTTCGTTTCAAATAAAAGTCTCATTTCTCTTGAAATTTTAATTCTTAAAATAATTCTTAATTTTATTCTCTATATTTCTGTACTTTTTTTTTAAAACAAATATATTTCTATACTTTTAATCAATCAAATACTTTTATTTAATTTTTTTTAAAAAATTGAATCTCACTATCATGTTTTTATATCTACCTTAATCAACCAAACTCCACAATCTTATTATTTTATTCACCGTCCTAAAAACTTGTACAAAATACAAATGAGATTTTTATTTGGGGATATAAAAGCTAAGGAGCTGATCGGGTAGCATCATACAAAAATACAAAATAGATAATTAATAATTCTACTACACATAATAATATTGAGAAATATCGTGTCTGACAAAGGATCTAATCTAATTATAACCTATAATTAAATGGAGTGTTATTATTTGGCTATTTAAACCTTGCTCAACCACAGTACATACTTTGCCTACATTGACGGAATTATGTTCACCAGTTGAATATGCATGATTAAGGAAAGCACGAAACTCATTGAAGAAACACCAAGAATGTTAAAGCATGATTACAATTATACAAAAGTCGAATCCTGTCTTTTTGTAGGTGGAAAACTTTGCCTAAATTGAGGGTGGGAACAACAATGTTAAAGATAAAGAAAGTTTGCATAAACTATCAAGTGAGCATGAAAGGTAGTGAAGATTAGGTCCCAAATCCCAATATTAATTATATACATCTAATTGAATTGTTATATGTGCTAATTCTAGATTGTTGCTTTCCCTTCATCATGCAATCCACTCTTACAAATGCAGATTAATTAACATGAGAAGTGCAAGTGCACTAACCAATGAATAAACTACTATTAGATCATATTGGAAACATATACTCAGTAATTAGATTAAAATAAAGGATTTTTTTTTAAAATAACACCACATATTTTGAAAAAAATGGATTATAACACCACCTTTTCTCAAATTTGTATTATAACACCACATAAAAATCAAAAATTTGATTTCACCACCAACTAACGAATTCTTGGATGGAATCCGTTAGTGGGGCTCACTTTTGACACGTGTCACTCATCTATTGGATTAAAAAAATTAAAAAAAAAAAATTAAAAAAAGAAAAATCCTAAAATGCTAAACCAACCACCACCGCCAGTGGGTTCCCACCACCATCACCCAAACCCAACCCCCGAAGCTCTGAGCCACCAAAAACCCATCTTGAAACACCCCAGCCACCGAAAACCCACCTTAAAATACCCAGCCACCGGAAAACGCACCTAACCCAACCTTGAAGCACCGAACATTGGTGATTAAACCCCAACGATCTGCGTTATAGCAGCCAAAAACCGCACCTCTCCTTTACCCTTTCACCCACAAAATGCCTGGAATTGACCATGGAAACCTAGAATGAGCAATTTCGATGGTCGATTTGGCTGTTTCAAGGGTGATTGGGGCAAAAGGGGGTGGTTTTACACGGTGGTTTTGCGCGGCGGTTTGAACGACTTGGCTGGGCTAGTTTTCGAGGAGGGCGAAGGGGTGAACAGGTAAGGGTGGTGGTCGATCGATCGGTTTCTCCGGTGTAGAGTTGGAAGTCGATTGGTTTCGCCGGTCAAGGTGGGGTACTGGTGGTTTTCGGCTGGAGTTGTGTTGTCGGCGGTAAGGTGGTGCGGTGTTAAGGCTGGTTGGGTTAGGGTTTAGGCTTATTATTTTTTTTAAAACTAATCAATGAGTGCCACGTGTATTTGTTGGGTCCCACTAACGGATTCCATCCAAAAATCCGTTAGTTGGTGGTGAAATCTTTTGGTTTTTTGGTGGTGTTATAATAAAAATTTAAGATGATGTGGTGTTATTGATAGAGAATATCCATAGAATATTCTCATCCTAGGTTTAGGATATATTTTGTATAAGATCCCAAGATCTAACCTAAGCTAATCATATTAGGTAACTATAAGATATGTACAGATATCAAAGATAATCTTATACAAAATATATCATAAACCTAGGATGAGAATATTCTATGAATATTCTCTATCAGTTATAATCAAAATTTTTGAAATTTTGTGGTGTTATATTCCAAAAAATCCTAAAATAAAAGTACTCCATACTAGACTTAAATTATTTTTACTAAATCTTATTCTGTAAGGTGAAGAGAACTACAAAAAAGAATGCATGCATCTAGAAAGTAAATCAATTAATGTGCCAACCCTTCTAACCAAACTGCTTTTTTAGTCCATAAAATATATATACTTCGTAATCAAATTTTTAAAAAAGATAATACTCGTATTGAACTTAAATTATTGTTACCGAATATTATTTCTGTAATTAAGGTTAAGAGAATTAGACGAAAGAATTCATGTAGAAAGTAAATCAGTTAATGTGCCAACTTCAATTCCTAGAATACCTTAGGCTTATGTAAATCAGTAAATGAGCCAAAACTTCCAAGTGCTCTAACCAAACTGCCTTTATGGTCCTTGAAATAAAATTTGGTATGATGAAGATTTGTCATTAGTCTCATTACACTTTGCATTAGTTGACAAGAAAAACCATGTCAGAATTGTGTATAATCACACCAAAAAGAACGGCAGAGGATGAGAGATATAACTACATTTTTTGTTTGCATCCTTCATTGTCCACAAATCTATGGCCCAATATGTATGTGCCACCCTTATGTATAACAAATTAGCAATCAATAGAGAATAGAGGAATTAAGAGACTGAAAAATGATATAAATGAGATTTATAATTGTTAAGACAGATATCCTATTAAATTATGTCATACGATTAATATTAAGCTGTTTAACGTCGTAAAACATGATCCCTTTGACAACCCTAATTGTACATAAATCTTTTCAATGGGGAAAAGGACGACACTCGTTAATACATCCAACAACTTGTTTGATTAAACTTTAATAGAGGGATTAGTAATGTAGTTTGTATGACACTATATACAATCTAGGATCAAATCTTCCTGGTTCGTACAAAGAGTGAAAGAGCATTAATATGCATGGTCAGATTGGGGCATTTATGTTCAAACACTAGATCCAAAAGCAAAGGACAGCTTGGATCTCTTTCTATGATAGTGATCTCAATGGTAAAATTGGAAGATTACGATTTGTTAGATTAAATGTACGTAGCAGGTAAGCCTAGCAAGTTTGTTAGCTTAAATCCCTCTACTCCATAACAATCATTGTTGTTTTTATAGATCAAACTAAGGTAGCCAATTTCAATCGTTGTTGTTTTTATATATCAAACTAAGATAGCCAATTTCGCTCATCACTTTCTATTACTCCGTATAAAAGTCAAGCATTTCGTGTTAGATGATTTAAAAGTGTCAAGTGTTTGTTAGATGATTTATGCCAATCTACTAATTTGACCTTATTTTTACATAAGTTAATATTAATGAAAAAAAAAGTTATATTATGAAACTTTATATCAACACTAATTTAACAAACACTTTGACTTGCTTTTGTGATTTCTAGTCAAAGTTAATACTTTCTCCATTTTTATATAGTTGACACCGTTTGACTTTTATACTATTCACACACTGCACTTTGACTTGCCTTTGTGATTTCTCGATACGATATAATATAATCTCGTAAGATCTTGTTTGAATTGTCTCGATGAATAATTTATTAATATATCCACTTTTTATATTATTATAATGCTAATAATTAGATCAAGATATATATCTATACTATACATTAAAAGGCGTTTATAAAATTGTGTGTGTCATGTGTACCCCTTGTTACACCTGTAATACGCCACATCATCATTTAACAACCTCTACCATCATGTCACATCATCATTCAATTAAATTAAAAATGCATGCTAAGAGATTCGAACCTAAACTTCGTTGAATAAACCACATGCGTTGCCATCTTAATTAGCTAGAATTAAATTATAATCTATATTTCCACATTTATTAATAAATACATATGGTACAAGTATTATAATGTAATATAAAACAAAAAAAAAATCCAAAATGAGTTATTGTAGTCATTGTTTTCAAATTTACCACGTAAAAAAATTATGAAGTACGTCTTTTAAAGTGTCTAATATAAAAACAAAATTATTCAAAGTATCACCCGGGACAAAGCCCGGGACACACACTAGTTAATCTTTAAAAATATGCGTTGGCAAGCGCGATAACAAAAAAGTATCAAACTAAAAAAACAGAGGAAGTATATTGTTTATGCAAATTTTTGTCAAGTGGGATTGAAAAACAAAATCTAGGTTGCGGATCAACTAAATAAAACCAAGGATAAAAGTAAAGCGAAAATAAAGAAATGACACGAGGAATTGGTGACGCGGAGAATCCAATAAAGGTAAAAACCGCGGGCGGAATAAGGATCTACCAAAATTTTCACTATGAAAATATGTTTAGAATCAAATTACAATGTATGCTTAGAGTATTTTTGTAGCTAGTTTGCAATGTATTTCGTTTGATGATGCCTACCCCTTATATATAGAGGGTGCTTAGGGTTAGTCCCTAGCCGTTGTAAGGTGATAAGCTTTGCTTCCTTGATTTTCGGAGTTAGCTCCTCAACTTCCTTATTCCAGTTTAGTCCACTAACGACAGTATCTAGCTGAGCATGGACTTAGTCTCCCATATCTATCTCTTCCTGGAAAATAGCAAAACAGTTGGAGTACCTTTCGTTCGTCGAGACTGGCTTCTCTTCATCAAGTCTTAGTCATCTTCGTCGAAGCCTGATTCCGTCGTTGACATTAGCTGACTTTTTATTGACTTTGACTTACAGAAATTTACCCATAACATATATGAATAGTGAAAAAAGTTCAATGTCTCCAACTTTTGAATTACCTAAACTCGCACTTAAAAATAAATAAATAAACTACTTATGTTTCGGGTGTTTTTTGGATTTCCTCGGATACTGGTCACGTTTTTCTGGCAACGAGACTGAGACACCTGCAAAACAACGAATATTCCGTTGTCGGAATATTTGCCTCCGACGATCAAGTCAGTGATCGGATCGGAAAAGGTTAGAGAGAGAAAGTAGAGAGAAGTTGGAGCTATTAATGCTCTTTTCTTGTAATGTCTTAATCCACCCCTCCCATCATAAATGATTGGGGTATTTATAGGGGTGGATCTTGTGTCCTTTTTAGAGTTTGTACCCTAAAACTGCGTGACGTGATTGGCTGCGCAATCAAAGAACGCCACATGTTGTTTTGGGGGCGCCGCTTTATGGCTTTCAATGATATCTCTCGGGATTTGGGCCCTGATGTAATTAGGCCTCTTTTGCGTGCTGAATTTAGGGGTCATATATGCCCTAAACACGTGGCATCTTCCTGTAGCGACACGTGTCACCCTCTCATTGGGCCACGTGTCGCTACATGATTGGCCTGAGCTCTTGAGTGCTTTTAAACTGAATGCATGGTGTAGACACCCATTTGTGTCTCCCAAAAACCAAACCCATTGATGAGTGCCTTTCGCGTCGAATCATAATCGAATGAAGCGAAAGTGTGGAAAGTTTAGTGTTGCGAATAGTTTTAATTTTTTTTCTCTTCTCTCTGTTTTTGAAAACTTATTTTAAGAAAACAGTCAATCCAGTTCTGTTGGTCCATGATATGGGTCCAATAGTAGTGTAGTTGGAAGGGGCTTGACAAGAGCTTTCCAACGATATATTATAAGCCCAATTTCGATGAATATTGAGGAAGTTACTGCCAATTTACTAAACTGGGCCCGGTTTGAGCTTTATATGTGGCCCAATGATCTAGGGGAGGGCCTAATATGATTTATCATTCCTAATGCAATTAGGAATGGTTTTAGTCTTCTAGATTCTTCTAGAAGGTTCTTTTCATTCCTAATTAAATTAGCATTGATAAATTGACTTTTGTTGACTTTTCAGAGTTTTAATTAAGATCAAAGAGCATTTTTGAGGAAAATATACGATTTTATCCTCCTGTACGGAAAAACTTATCTGATTTTCGAAAACGCGTCAAAAACAGGCCTGGCGCCTGACTCCAGGCATTGGCGTCTGGAGCTAGGCCTGGCGCTAGTTAGCCAGGGTCGGCGCCAGCTTTGTTTCAGTTGCGCCAGGACTCTGTTCTGTTAATTTATCTTTTTGGATGATTTTCTCTATAAATAACGACGTAAAAACTCCGTTTTCATTCACCTACAATCAGTTTTCAATTCTCTTTCATTCTCTTTAATCATTCGCTAATTCTCCTTAAGATTTCCCTAATCAATTCATCATTCTCTTTCTCTTTAAAACTTGCTTTTCACATACAAAATTCCGCATTCATTAGATCTAGAAACGCCTAGCCATATTCGAAGTTGCCTTCGCCCTAGACGTGAAAGGTTTAATTTCTGAGGGTTTGGTCCCAAATCTCCATTTCAATTATTTAATTTAATTGTTTGTTTATTATTTTCCTTGAAGTTACTAACGTGTGTATTTTGTGATTAGAAAGAGGTACGAGGCATCAAAGTAAGTGTATTAATGGTTTTAATTGATGTTATGATGTAGAAATCATGTTTACATTGTTCTTATGATATTCCTAGTATCATGTCTAGGGTATTTTTAATATTAAATATGATTGTTACGATGCCTTCTATGTTCTTCCTAATATTTATGATTGTTAGTATCATGTTAGGGTTAAAGATTTGATTTTTATTGCTTAGTGACATGCTAGGGTTTGTTATTAATCTTGTTAGTATCATGCCTAGGATCTTGCTATTTTTATTATGCTTTAATATTAACATGAACATGATTATGATTATAATTGTTATGATTTATGATGATTATGAATATTGTTATAATTATTATTATTTTGATGATGATTATTATTTTAATATGAAGATTATTATTTTGATTATAATTATTATTTATTATTTATTATGTTGCTTGATATTTATTGTTATTGCTTGATCACGCCTTTTATGCATGTTTAAAGGGAATTGGTACTTGTAATCACGCTTAGTAAGATAATTAATAATCTTGTTTAGGGTTAATTTTGATTATAATTCAAGTGATCGCCAATAATAGATTTATTTGTGCATTAATATTCAACCAACATAGATTAAACAGGTTTAGGGTTAATCCTATTGATTGTATGTTAATTAAAAAGCGCACATGAATACGATCAGAATAAAGTAGAAGCCTATTATTAGGGCAGGTTCAATCTCTTTTAGGTTGGATTTGTACCTTCATCCCCGAACCCTTATTTGGTTCTAGACCTTATGGAGTTGACGATCTCTTGGATCGTTAAGGGGTGTAACTTTCACCCTGTGAACGGTTTACAAGTTTCTAAAACTTGTTGGCGACTCTTTTGCTCTATCTTTTTCCCTTTTAGACGCCACCGTACTTTAGTGTATGATCATAGTGGGGTTCAAGCTAGGGGTTAACGCTTTAAATTATTCCCTACAGTTTTTGGCGACTCCACTGGGGAAGATTTCTATTTTAATTCCTGAATTTGTTTCGTCAATGATTTAGAATGAGTGGATGAGACTCGAAACGTTCTAAGTATTTCATGTGCGTAATTTTGATTAACATTATTGTCATATGCATAAAAAAGATCTCATTGGAAAGACCATCCATAATGAGTTAAAAACATAGGATTTTACACGTAGGAAATTTCAGAAATATCTTTCACAACTAGGACCGAAATAACACCGCGCGAAATTGGAAAATTTTATCGAGCACAGAAAGCTGCTGAGGCGTGTGGGAAGTAGCGCCAGGGGCCAGAGCTTTGGCGCCACAATTTTAACCGTAGCGCCAGACGCCAGCATTGGCGCCAGGCGCTACAGATAAAATGTGGCGCTAGTCTCTGATTGTTGGTGCCAACTTCCCCCAATACCGAGCCAGAAATATGCGTTCTAATTTCGACCGGTTGTTCGTATTGTTTGCTCGATCCTACTTCCTTATTGATTTTTTTTCTTTCTTTTCTTAAACCCATATGTGTTCTACATATGGACATAACCCTCTGGGAATTCATGCTCCATCTACCCGATTGAACGCTCCGTGCAACAAAGGGTACATCCGAGATGTTGAATTCACCAAACCATGGAAGAGAGTTTTTTCTAAAGCTCGCGGTGTCCCATCCACTCGCGCCAACCCTTCACGGTTAGGCTTCCGCGCGGTGCATCCGTACAATTAACCATGGACCCTCTATTGACTAAACCATATCCCGAACTTTAGAGAACTAGAGCCATGGTTAGGTTGCAAACTCATTGCATCATATTGTGCCTACTTGACTAATTGTGCATTATTTGTTGTGCATATATTTTATGATCTCTTAACCGTTTGTTTGACTTGTGTTGAGATTAAATAAATTAATGACTTAAATAACTTTGCCTAATTAATTAATTTGTGTCAATAAAGTCTAATATTTTAATCGGAATTGACCTAGTACGACTTTAGGCATACCCCACTTGACTAATAACACCGAAAACAGTCCCAGACCGAAGCTCCAATATTGGAGCCAAAGTCTGAGCTGTAGCGCCACACTGTGGAGTATGGCGCCTGGCGACAACTCTGTCGTTTGGCGCTAAGCTGCACAGTGTGACGCCAGTTTTGTCGTTTGGCCGACAGTTCGGATTATTGGTCGAGTCGTCACCTAGTGTCTAATTAATCAGTTTGCTAAATTTTGGTTGATTTTCATTGTCAATAGTACTTGTTTGCGTCGTTAATCGAGTATAGGCACTAAGTCCCATGGTCTTACACAAGAGTCCGAGCATGTCACTTACACTCAACGCACACCAATACACATACTTTGACCATGTCTAAGAGAGTCTTGCATGCGCGTTCTTTTTCGTCATTTTTTTTAGGGGGGTAAGTCGGATATTAATCCTCCAATTAAAAAAAAAAACTATACTTAGTTCCCTAAAAATACGTACATTATTTTTGCCAAAAATATGCACCCATTTTTTTTATTTTTTCCTCCTTAAAATAAACCGTAAAGTCAAGTTGATTCGAGTCAAGTAATTAAAACGCAAAATGGTTTAATTTACAGCGCGTGGTCACGAAAGGAAGGACGGTTAATCAAAGACAACCTTTTTGTACAAGTCCAACTTTTCGACAAACCCATAGCTCGCAAGAGGAAAGCTAAGACTATAATGGCAACACAAGAAGAAGTCAACGAGCTTAGGAACCAACTGGTTACCGTGACTGAGACACTGAAGCTCCTAGCACTCAAGATCGATGATCCCGTGAAGCAACAACAGATGGACCTCATGCAAGAGAGTCTAAGCAAGCTGTCTAGCGACTACAAGTTTCAAGGGCTTACATCACAAGTGGTCTCGGTAGACAAAGATCTTCTTCCGCAAAAGTTCAATGCCAACGACATCCCAAAATTCAGAGCAACTGATAACCCTTATTTTCATTTAAGAGCATTTGAAACAATAATGAGTATTAAGGGTATCGAAAAGAAGGTTTTCCCCTCTCTGTTCTCACTATCTCTCGAGACCGTTTGCCAACAATGGTTCTTTTCTCTCGAGAAAGAAAAGACCTCTACTTGGGAGTCCATAGCAAACGCTGTCGTTGATAGGTACAAGTGCAACATTCAAGTAGAGACTGACCATAAGGAACTTGAAATCCTCAAGCAGAAAGAGAACGAAGGCTTCACCTCTTTCTTTAACAAATGGAGAGAAACCTCAGCTAAGATGATTGAGGTGCCAAGTGAAAAAGAGTCTGTGAGGTTGTTCATCAAGAACCTTCAAGAAAAATATACTAAGCATCTCATGTATCAAAATAATCTCCATACCTTCAAGGTCGTCTATGACATTGGGATCAATATTGAAGACGACTGGCTAAGTTAAAAGCTGCCAACAATAACTCCAACAGTGGCTGGAAAGGAAAGAAGAACGACAATCCTTCTTCTTCCAAAACCACCCACTCAAACCATGTTAGCACTTATAATTTAGGTGAAGTCCTTGCTATGAACAATCAAGGACAAAAGAAATCATTTAGGAGGAACTTTACTCCTATTGGCATGAGTTATGACACTGCATTTGATCGATTAAATGCAAAAGGTCTTATAACTCCTATTGGTCCGTTTGGGGACCCACCAGTCGAAAAGAGGTCAGCCAATTGGAACCCCAATGCACACTGTAAGTATCACTAAGGTAGGGGCCATCTCACCGAAAACTGTTGGAAGCTTAAGAAAGCTATCCAAGACTTAATCGACAACAACAAGATGTCGTTTCCCCCTGCCAAAAAGAAGCCAAGCATTGATAATGCACCTCTCGCTCATGCCCTAGCTATCTTTGATGAGGAAAACGAGGTTGACCCCTTGTCTCTCATTAGACCTGTCAAAGAAATCTATGCCACAGAAAAGGAGGAGGAAACCTTCTTTGATGTCAAGGATAACCTTCCAGATCGGCAAGTAAAGAAGATATACAATTGCTCACACTATCTATGATGGAGGTATCGCATTTACTACGTGAAACCCTCAAGGCTATAAAGGTACCCCAAGAGAAACATGACGAGGTTCCACTTCTGAAAGATGAACCCAAGAGAGAATTCACACCCATGAGAACGACTTATGAGGCAAAGCGTTTTCCTTTACAAGTCACTGAAAAACCTAAGAAGAGTAATAGAATCTATACTCCAATTGGGATCCCATATGCACAAATGTTCGAAATTCTCTCCGAGAGTGGCGAGATCAAACCTCTCGAACTGAGACCATTCGAATCATTGAAAAGGACGGATAGATATTATTGTCAGTATCATCAATCAGGGGGTCACACTATAGAAAACTGTTTCAAATTCAAGGATTTGGTTCAGAAAATGATTGATGAAAAGAAACTAGTCCAAGTGCAACAAGAAGATGATGCAACCATCAATGGAGTTTGGGACAGTGATGAAGAAGATGTCTACTTAAAAGACATAATAGGATCTCCACCTTCTGTGTCATACGCCACGGATGATTTTTGGGCTGAAGAAGACTCATCGATAGACGTCCTCACAAGATCCGGGAGAATGCAACCTCCCGTTTCAACACAACCCATGCCAACCACACAACAAGTTCCCATACCTATCATTGAAGACAATGATATTGTTAAGAAGTTTAAGAAGACAAAAGTCAAGATGAATGTATGACAACTCTTGGCAACATCTCGAGAACATAGGTTGGCTGTAATGAATGCCTTGGACAAAATTGGGATAGATTCTGACACTACTCCTGAGGGATTAGCCAACTTCCTCACAAGTGATCTTCCTAGTCCAATTAATTTGATCACCTTTTCTGACAAAGATTTACCCCCAGAAGGTGACAAACATTACAAGGCATTAAACCTCACAGTAGTTTGCAAGAGGATGAATGTTCCTATGACTCTTGTAGACAATGGATCGGCCATCAACGTCTGTCCACTTAGAACTGCGAGGATGCTAGGCATAAGGGACGAAGATTTAACTACGTCTACACAAAGAAATAAGGGCCTATGACAACACTCGTCGTCAAGCTCTCGGCAAAATTACCTTGAATGTAACGGCGGGAGCAATAGAACATGCTACTACTTTCCAAGTAGTAGACATTAAAGCTTCGTTCAATTTGCTGTTGGGACGCCCTTGGCTTCATGACCTCAAGGTCGTCCCCTCATCTCTCCACCAACAAGTAAAAGCTATAGTTGGGGGAATTCCTATCACCATCGATGCTTCGCCTATGAGGATCAAATCTATAGAGAATCCAATCATTAATGTAGAGCACGACGAGGATGATGAAGATTTATGGGGCTTTAAAGAAGAAGTCTCCTTAATCCAGGAGGATGAAAGGACCCCTCTTTGCCATGACCCCCATTCCAACATGATCGTAAATGCCATGCTGAAGAAAGAAGGACATTTTCCTGGGATGACCCTAGGAAAGAAGAAAGGAACGGCAAAACCACTGGAGTCACCTAGCCTCCCTAAGTTAGACACTTTTGGACTTGGTTTCAAACCGACTCGGAAAGATCTCAAGCGAGCCCAGGAAAAATCAAAGGCACGTAGAGACGCTCGCACTCAAAAGAAAGCAATCCCAATGGATCAGTACCCTCTTACACTTAATGGTCAGTTTATAAAAGAAGGAGAGGACTATCCATGCCATGAATTTCTCGAGCCATTTGTTGTAAATGGCATAAGACAACCGGGATTTGAGATTTTCTTGGATTGCTACTTCACTGATGAAATCCCAACTCCTGTCCACAAGGAGAAAGCACCCCCATGCTTTGACTTTAACGTCATGGGACTACTATTTGGGCGAGAAAAGAATGAACCAACTTATAAAGAGGATAACTCCTCGCTCATTCAAACAGTCCTACAAAGCGAAAGCTTCGATCCCTCGAAGCTAATCACTCCATCCAAAGGATCACTACAAGGGTGGCGCAAGACTATCAAAGTGACTACTCCAAGTGGAAGGAAGATATCCATCACGACAGGGCAAGGGCCGATGTTTGAAAAGTCGTCTGAGTCAGAGTCTGAGTCTGAGTCCTTCCTCCTAGAGTCTTCTAAGTCTTTAGTAGTAGCACCTTCCCCTCCTATTTCTTCTCCTAGAATAGTTAGTGATCAAGTCCCTGAGGACATATCACTCTTTGATGTAATGATCTCAGAGTATAATAATATTTCTCCTTCTCCTTATTTCTCGTGTTCTTCTCTAACCCAAGATGACGAGCATTGCTTAACTAACAATGAAAAAGACAAAGAAATTATTAAAGCAATGGAAACACTAAAAAAGAAAACACCGGTAATTGAAGAAACTGAAACGGTTGATATCTCAAATGATTCAACCTATAAAAGAGAAGTTAAAACCGGATTAACACTGAATAAACAAGAAAGAACCGATTTAATTAACTTACTTAAAGAATTTATCGATGTATTTTCTTGGTCATACGAAGATATGCCAGGCATTAATAGAGAAATAGCTCAACACACTATACCACTAATTCCAGGAATGAAACCCGTAAAACAAAAGCTACGTCGAATGAAACTCGACGTAGCTCTTAAAATAAAAGAAGAAGTTCAAAAATAAATAACTGCAATTTTCATCAAGGTATCCAAATACCTCGAATGGGTCGCCAACGTCGTCCCAGTTCCGAAGAAAGATGGAAGGGTAAGAATGTGTGTCGACTATCGAGATCTAAATAAGGCAAGTCCAAAGGACGACTTCCCTTTGCCACACATCGATATTCTGGTAGATAACACGACAAATCACGCACTCCTCTCGTTCATGGATGGATACTCAGGTTACAACCAGATTCTCATGGCAGAAGAAGACATGGAGAAAACAACTTTTATAACACCATGGGGCACTTACTGCTACACGGTAGTGCCATTCGGGTTGAAAAATGCGGGTGCTACTTACCAACGTGCAGCAACTGCCTTACTCCATGACATGATGCATAAAGAAGTCGAGGTATATGTCGACAACATGATTGTAAAATCAAAAGACCGTCCAGGCCATCAAGTAGCCTTAAGGAAATTTTTCGAAAGGCTAAGAAAATACAATATGAGGTTGAATCCATCTAAGTGCGCTTTTGGAGTCACCTCAGGCAAGCTTTTGGGTTACGTCATAAGCTCTAGAGGAATAGAGGTAGACCCAACCAAGATCAAAGCAATCATGTTGATGCCACCGCCCAAGATGGAGAAATAGATTCGAGGATTTATTGGCCGGTTTCAATACATAAGTAGGTTCATATCAAAATTGACGACAATATGTGAACCAATCTTCAAAAAGCTTAAGAAGAATGTACCAGTAATATGGGATGACGAGTGTCAAAAAGCCTTTGAAAAGATCAAAGCCTATCTCGCAAATCCTCCCGTATTAGCACTAGAACTTCCCGGAATACCTCTTAGGTTATATTTGACGGTTACCAAAGAGACAATGGGAGCTATGCTAGCACAAGAAGTAGAAGGCAAAGAGAATGCAATCTACTACCTAAGCAAGAAGATGCTCGAATACAAAGCACGCTATACACCGCTCGAGAAGTTGTGCCTCGCCTTGGTGTGGGCCACAACCAAGTTAAGACATTACATGCTAGTGCATACCATCTTCGTAGTCTCCCGATTAGATCCACTCAAGTATCTATTTGAGAAATCTACACTCAATGGACGCATATCGAGATGGATAGTCAATCTAGCCCAGTTTGATGTAAGGTTCATGCCACAAAAAGCTATCAAAGGATCCGTGGTGTTAGACTTTCTAGCAGACTTCCCAATCGAAGACTCAACGCCAATACAAGATAATGAATTTCCAGATGAAGACTTAATGGTCACTGAAGATGATACTTGGACCTTATATTTCGACGGAGCCTCAAACCAAAAGGGATGTGGCGTTGGAGTATTACTAGTATCACCTAAAGAAGAGCATGTTCCAATCTCCATAAAGCTCAATTTCGACGTTACCAACAATGCTGCTGAATATGAAGCATGCGTGGTAGGCCTTGAAACAGCTTTGGCATTGGGAGTAAAAAAGTTAAGGATATTCGGAGACTCTTCTTTGATCATCAATCAAATATCCAAAAGATGGAAAGTAAGGAGCGAAATTCTAGCCCCTTACCAAACCTATTTGGAGACTCTTACCGATCAATTAGAGAAGGTAGAATACACATATCTACCTAGGGAAGAAAATCAATTTGCTGATGCCTTGGCAAGACTAGCCTCAATGGTTAGGATTCCCACGGAAATTGAGCAAATGCCTCTAACTATAGAAAAAGGCACAAACCAGCATAAATCCAGGCTATAGAAGACGACGAAGTGGTCCAAGACGAAGAAGAAGAAGAACCGTGGTATACGAATATACTCAATTATGTCACCAAAGGAGAATACCCTCCCCATGCTGACAAAAGAGCAAAACGAGCATTAAGGCTTTTGGCTTCCCAATATGTACTCATAGGCGACGAGCTACATAAAAGGGTACCTAAGAGTCGAGCTCTCTTATGTGTAGGAAAGAAGGATGCACAAAGAGCAATGAGGATAGTCCACGAATGAATTTGTGGCACTCATATAAATGGCAAAATGTTAGTCCAAAAAATAATGCGAGAAGGATATTATTGGACTACAATGAATAGGGATTGCCATCAATATGTAAAAAGATGCCCTAAGTGCCAAATTTATGCCAATTTACAACATATTCCTCCATCCTTGCTCTACACCTAAACATCGCCATGGCCATTCTCTACGTGGGGAATCGACATCATCGGCAAAATCACTCCCCCAGGAACAGGAGGCCACGAATATATTTTAGTAGCAATTGATTACTTCACAAAGTGGGTCAAAGCGCAATCATACGCTAAACTCACCGCAAAGCATGTAGCACTCTTTATCGAGAGAAATATTATTTTTTGATACGGAGTCCCACATGAAATGATAATTGACAATGGAACTCACTTTCAAGCCGAATGTGAAGAATTGCTACAAAAATACGGCGTTCAACATCATCATTCTTCCCCTTACAGACCTCAAGCAAATGGAGCAGTTGAGGCAGCTAATAAAAACCTAAAGACTATCATCGAGAAAATGACGGAAAATTATAAGGATTGGTCTGACAAACTTCACTTCGCATTGTGGGGTTACCGCACGTCAATTTGCACATCAATAGGAAATACGCCATTTTCCTTGGTATATGGAATGGATGCCGTACAACCTGTCGAACTAGAAATACCATTGCTACGCATTGCGTTAGAGAGTAAACTCGATGAAGTCGAATGGACTAGGGCAAGATATGAAGAATTAATTCCACTCGATGAGAAACGACTAGAAGCTCTGCATCACACTCAGTGTTATCAAACTCGTATTGCTAGGCATTTTAATAAGAAGGTCAAGACAAGGAACATCAAAGTAGGAGACTTGGTGTTAAAAGCACTAAAGAAAAATGTTTTAGATCCAAGGGGAAAATTTAGACCTAATTGGTCTGGACCCTACATTGTCAAAACAATCCTATCAGGAGGTGCGGCAAAACTAACTGATATGGATGGCAATGAGTTCTCGAATATGACAAATCTTGACCAACTTAAGAAATACTACCCATAATTACTTGAGTAGGATACTCAAGAGAGCTACGTTTGGCCTGATTCCTTAAGAAAGGATACGTAGGCAACCCTTTGCGGGTGCGGCCACTTTATTTTTCGACATTCTCACGTCCCAGAATTAATTAAAAAAATTCGACAGAAGATCGGCGAAATATTGGCGTTGCAGAGTAAGCTCTGGCGCCAGCCAACAACCATCAGCGCCAGCCGATGGAATTGGCGCCTGGCGCCAGACTGCTCTGGCAGGCGCCAGTTGCAAATAAGCGGCGCCAATTTGCAGATACATTCTGGGCAAATTTCGGTGTTTTTCGGAAAATTTTCGACTTCCGTACTCGAAGAATTTCTGGAAAATTATTTTTTTTTTCGGTTTTTCATTGCTTTAATAAAATAAATTTAAAGTACATAATTAAAAGCTGAAATTTCATTAATAAAATAAAATTACATTATTGATGGAATTTTAATAAAGCTGAAATAAATTAACTTTAAATGAAAAATATAAACTAAGTCTAATAAATTGAAATTAAGCAATGTTCCTAATCTTTCTTTTCTTTCCTAGCCCTTTTCCAATTCTTGTCTGCTTCCTCCTCCTCATCCATAACCTTAGCTAGTAGGCATCCTTTAGAGGACCTACATTCAATCTTAGAGTAGATGGTTTCCCCTTCAGCTAGGACTCCATGCTTCTTTTCAACCCAAGCTTTTTTCTCTGTGGTGTCAGCTTTCCTTTTTCCCTTATCTTTTGTAGTACTTTTCTTCCTAGGCATTGCAGGTGTTTTGAATTCAACTCTTGCACCTAAGCGTTCCTTGGCAAGAATCACCCTGTCACCTAGACGACTCTTCACATCAGTTTTACCCTGATCTTTCTTCGAATCCTTCGAAGGTTTCTTCAGCAACCACTTCTTCACATCATTGGGTAAAGAAGGAGGAACCTTTTGGGTAATCACTTCCCATGAAGGTCTAGCACTCCAATAAGCATCAAATCTGTCTACTTCCTGAGAGACAGGGTACTCATAGGGAGGACGAAGATCCCCGGAAGGAATATTCTGAAGCAAGCTGTATTGTCTTTTTACCCTGCAGGGATAATTATAAGTCATACGAGACAAACTTGGAAGACGGCAGAAAGGTTGTTTGTTTACACCAACCATCCTCTCTATTTTCCACCATGGGGCGACCCACTTGATAGCAAAATTGCAAGATTCGAAGACCTTTCTCCACCCATGGCGCCCAATTTTAGGGAAGCGTTTCTTCCTTCTCACGAAGCAATTGGGAGTGTACTTCTCAATATTGTCCGGAGGGCTAATTAGTTCTAGCCTTTCCATTAGCCACATCTGTAAAAAAAATTGCAATGCAAATAAATTATTATTACAATACAAAAATATATTTTTTGATTTCTGTAATTAAAAAATATTATTTTTCTACCTATAATAAATTGAGAGCCGCAAAAATGTGCTTTTGGGTTCCTTTTCAATTCATCAAGACTAATCATAGTCTCTCCAACTATCAATGGCATTGGATTTCTCCCTGATTCAATTTGTTCTAGTACGGTGGTTATAATTGATTGCCCTTCATTATTTTTACCACTACTAAGAAAAAATTTGATTAAGCATGCAAAATAAGAAAGCCCTTCTTCTATATATATGAAAAGATTCAGAAAGAGGTTTATCAAAATAATGGCGTGCAAATTCTTTCAAATTAACTATGTTGCCATCTACTATTTTTGATAAATCCCTTTCTTTTAAATTAAAGAAGCGCTCAAAATCTTTATAATAATATGCATCTACACTAGGGGTTACTATGAGGTCTATTGCAGGGAAGCCTAAAATAGCACCAAATTCTTCTGGCAAAGGGCTAATATCATCATACCCTATTCTAAAGCAATGAGTATCAACATTCCAAAATTCTAGAGCGGTTTGAATGAAATCTAAGTCAAGATCTACCCCTTTGATGCCATAAATTCCCCCCAAGTGAAACAAATCTAATTATTTTCTGTCTCTAGCATTAAGAGATCGACACCATTCATGGGTGTATTGAGTGAAAGTTTTGGTGACTAGAGACATGCTATTATTTTTCTAAGGTCAAGAATTATTTTATTCGCTGGAATTATGAAAAATTCGGCTGAGGCAGGGTGCTATTTATGCACGATTTACGAGCAGTTTTAATCAGGATGAAATACGGAATCAGCGCCAATTGGCGTCAGACTCCGCAATTGGCGCCAGACGCCAAGGCTTGGCGCCACACGCCAAGTGTAGCGCCTGGCGCTACACCCACTTGCGTGGCGCCAACTGGCGCCAACCTGCCACGTCATCCGCGCTTTCTTAAATTGCGTTTTTATCCTAAATTCGAGTCAACTAATGACTTTACGTCTTTTTATCTTTTTTTTTTAAAAAAAACATCTTTTTATTCTTTTAATTAATATAACTATTATATTAATTATATTATTATTTTTTTGGATTTTTAGCTAAATTTCCAAGGTTTTATAAACCCAGCATTTTATTTGCCTTTTTCTTTTTTTCATTTTTTCTTTTGGGGGAGAGAGTCGGATACCCTCCATCAATAATAAAAATGACGGAATTTTTGCGCAAAATTGTTTGTCACACTTCTCTTGCACACACAAACATGCACATAATAATAGCAAACAAAATAAACTCATAATAGCATAAATATAAAAAATATGTCTAAAAATGAGTTTTAACTAAAAGGCAAAGTTCTATACAAAGTCAAATAATAAAAAGCACAGGTACAAACCACCTCGCGCGAGAGCGGACAAAGAAATAAGTCAGTAAACATGTGGACAAAATTTGCAAATAAATAAGCTTACTCGAGTCTGGCGGCGAGGAATCGACCACTTTACAAAGCACGCCTGGAGGAATCATCTCCTCAATCGACCCGTATGCACGAACTCAGCAAGCATCGTCCGAATAAAGCAAAACCAAGTCTGTGAAGCATTACTTGGGGGCTACTTAAAGATAAGATCCGAAAAGGTGTACCGCCACATTCTCAGCCGGTACAGGAACTTGAATTAGGAGCTAACAACGGTAGTAGCTCCTCTGCATAGCATCGCCCCAGGATCGTGCAAGATCACCAAGGGGGATTAGTTCCCTCTGACATGTTTAACAACCTCACATCACCATAACACTCAGCTTCTCGCTGAGGTTGTTCTATCTTCTTGCAACACATTGTGGGTTTTCTTGGTACGCTAGTTAGCCCCTCTAAGCAATTTGACATGATTTTTAGTAATCGGCGTGATTGCATGTGATCGACCTGATGAAAGATCGTCTCACTTAGTTTAAAGCGCCTAAGCATTGGCTCATTGACAAAAGGCACCGACATACTGGTTCATTCGCAAAAAGCACCGACATACAGGTTCAAAAGCAGAAAAGGCACCGACGTACAGGTTCAAAGCAACGGAAGCGCCGACGTACAGGCATAGCGGAAGCAAAGTTCAGGCGAGCTTTTAAAGATCGACAAGCGGAGATCTTCGGTAATTTCCTTTGGAAAATTATCGCATCAAATGAGGATGGCTTCAAGCGAGGATATCTTCGACGGCATTCCCTAGCTTCCGGAGAGTTGTCACAAACAAATGAAGGTAACAATTACCTTCAGTTGTCTTTGATAGTATTCCCTTGGACGCGGAATATTATCAATGCGGATGAGGATTGTTTCGAGAGAAATAATCTTCGATGGTATTCCCTTGGACGTGGAATATTATCAAAGCGGAGGAGGATCGTTTAAGGAGAAGAAATCTTCCAAATTGGAAGCAGTTACAAGCGTAGCAGTTTTCAAGCGGGATGGAATTCTCTAGCTTGCAGGAGGTCATCAAAACAACAACAATGCAGCAGTAAATCGGTTACTTTCAGAGACGTGTGCTCGACGGTGCAAGATACGCGTTTCTTAACTCTTTTATCAGTTTGACTAACGCTAGTTTTGTAAGTATCGGCGTTACAAGAGTGGTTTAGGATCGCAGAACATTCTGAATCATTCTCCATCCCTATCGATACTTTAACTTTTGTTTTCGAAATTTGTGTTTCTCCAAACTCAGTCAAAGTGGGGGCTTCTGTAGACACCCATTTGTGTCTCCCGAAAACCAAACCCGGTGATGAGTGCGTTTCGCGTCGAATCATAATCGAATGAAGCGAAAGTGTGGAAAGTTTAGTGTTGCGGATAGTTTTAATTTCTTTTCTCTTCTCTCTGTTTTTTGAAAACTTATTTTAAGAAAATAGCCAATCCAGTTTGGTTGGTCCATGATATGAGTCCAATAGTAGTGTAGTTAGAAGGGGCTTGACAAGAGCTTTCCAACGATATATTATAAGCCCAATTCCGATGAATATTGAGGAAGTTACGGCCAATTTACTAAACTGGGCCCGGTTTGAGCCTTATATACGGCCCAATGATTTAGGGGAGGGCCTAATATGATTTATCATTCCTAATGCAATTAGGAATGATTTTAGTCTTCTAGATTCTTCTAAAAGGTTCTTTTCATTCCTAATTCAATTAGCATTGATAAATTGACTTTTGTTGAATTTTCAGAGTTTTAATTAAGATCAAAGAGCATTTTTGAGGAAAATATACGATTTTATCCTCCTGTATGGAAAAACTTATCTGATTTTTGAAAATGGTCAAAAACAGGCCTGGCGCCTGACTCCAGGCATTGGCGCCTGGAGCTAGGCCTGGCGCCTGGCGCTAGTTAGCTAAGGTTGGCGCCAGCTCTGTTTCAGTTGCGTCAGGACTCTGTTATGTTAATTTATCTTTTTGGCTGATTTTCTCTATAAATAACGACATAAAATCTCCGTTTTCATTCACCTACAATTAGTTTTCAATTCTCTTTCATTCTCTTTAATCATTCGCTAATTCTCCTTAAGATTTCCCTAATCAATTCATCTTTCTCTTTCTCTTTAAAACTTGCTTTTCACATACAAAATTCCGCATTCATTAGATCTAGAAACGCCTAGCCATATTCGAAGTTGCCTTCGCCCTAGACGTGAAAGGTTTAATTTCTGAGGGTTTGGTCCCAAATCTCTATTTCAATTATTTTATTTTATTTTTTGTTTATTATTTTCCTTGAAGTTACTAACGTGTGTATTTTGTTATTAGAAAGAGATACGAGGCATCAAAGTAAGTGTTTTAATGGTTTTAATTGATGTTATGATGTAGAAATCATGTTTACATTGTTATTATGATATTCCTAGTATCATGTCTAGGGTATTTTTAATATAAAATATGATTGTTACGATGCCTTCTATGTTTTTCCTAATATTTATGATTGTTAGTATCATGAATATTATTATAATTATTATTAATTTGATGATTATTATTATTTTAATATGACGATTATTATTTTGATTATAATTATTATTTATTATTTATTATGTTGCTTGATATTTATTGTTATTGCTTGATCACGCCTTTTATGCATGTTTAAAGGGAATTGGTACTTGTAATCGCGCTTAATAAGATAATTAATAATCTTGTTTAGGGTTAATTTTGATTATTATTCAAGTGATCGCCAATAATAGATTTATTTGTGCATTAATATTCAACCAATATAGATTAAACAGGTTTAGGGTTAATCCTATTGATTGTATGTTAATTAAAAAGCGCACATGAATACGATCAGAATAAAGTAGAGGCCTATTATTAGGGCAAGTTCAATCTCTTTTAGGTTAGATTTGTACCTTCATCCCCGAACCCTTATTTGGTTCTAGACCTTATGGAGTTGACAATCTCTTGGATCGTTAAGGGGTGTAACCTTCACCCTGTGAACGGTTTACAAGTTCCTAAAACTTGTTGGCGACTCTTTTGCTCTATCTTCTTCCCTTTTGGACGCCACCGTACTTAAGTGTATGATCACAGTGGGGTTAAAACTAGGGGTTAACGCTTGAAATTATTCCCTACACGTGGCATCTTCCCATAGTGACATGTGGCACCCTCTAACTAGGCCACGTGTCGCTACGGGACTGGTCCACGTGTACGGGGTATTTTTACCCTCAATATTTGCCCCTCAGAGGGGGTGGCTCGTACGCTTACAGGCCGCCTCCTCTGACCTTAACTAGCCTTGGTGCGTACGAGTACATTAGGGTTTTGACAGACGGCTTTTGTCCGCCTAAAAATTTCAAGCGAACGCCCATCTTTGCGGAGGGAGCGGACAATAGTAGGCCGTCTCGTTTTTGGGAAAATCGGTCGTCTATCCATTGCGGAGGGAGCTTTAGCTCCGTCTTCTTATCCGTTTATTTTTGGACGTGCCATTATTAGGTCGTCTTCTTTTCCGCCTATTCTAACGGCGTTGTCCTTCGCCCCTTCAAATTCTAGGTTAAATTTTCAAATTATAACCGTTCAACTTTTTTAGGCGGGAAAGATGAATTTACCATCTTACCCCCATAAATTTTGCCTATAAATATAAGGGGTTTGACCTCATTTTGGCACTTTACATTCTTGAGAATTCTAGAGAGAAGTCAGAGCATTTCTAGAGAGAGAAAGTGATTTCCCCTTAATCTTCAAGAGCTCCCCCGCGCAATTTGTGTTTCCAGGAGACTTTTTTGAGTTTTTCGGTCAATCTTCCAAGATCTTCAAGAACTTCAAACTTTCAACACGTACAGATGTAGGCCGCCCGTTTTCTTCTTCTTGTATTATTAATTTTTTTTTTAAACTGGCTCAACACTCGACTTCGTCCGTTTCTCCTCATGAGGTCGGTCGTTCGCATGGGACTGAGGAGTCTAGAGTAGACGGAGACGAGTTGTCTCCTTCATGGAGTGGGTCCATTTCTAGTGCGTACCAACTCACTTCCACCTATTCTTCTTTGTCCCTACAGTCGAACATGGCGAGAACCATGCAAACGCATGATCGTCACGCGGCTAGAAATCTGGATGGCAGTCTGGTAAATCCCAGGGTCCCCTATGACCCAAATAATACTGAGATTGAGACCGGGTCCACTACCCGAACAACCACCTCCACGGGCACCCATCATTCGACCGTGGAAGTTACTTCTTCCTTCGAGGAGCGCCAAAAAACTCAGGGCGATTCTGCCGCGGTGGGAACGTCCGGGCGAACTCTGGGATTATTTCTCCCCCAATATGCCAACTCGGTCATGGATGAGGCCGAGTTTCTACTTCGTGAAGGACCTCCTTCCTTTTCCTGGGCAGACGCTGATCCGTTCGTCCCAACCCCTTCTGAACTCTATCTCCGATATGGCAGGTCGGACAGGCCAAGGACTGGGATCTTGATTAATGAACCATCCGACCTGCCTCCTCGCAGTGCCCCTCCTACAGGAAGTCAGGCGGCCACTGCCAAAGACAAGGGCAAAAGACCCTTAATTCTTGAAGACGTTCCCTCATTCAGGGGCCGCAGCTCAGCAGAGGCAGCCGATCTGGATAGAGTGCTGTCTTCTGAGTTAAGGAATGCTCCTCAACAAGAGGAAGAGGAAGAGGTCGAGAAAGCGGCCGAGGGCGAGGAGACGGCCGAGGAGGACGTCGCCAACATTGATAACTTTAAAGATCCGTACGCCTGTACGGTGCGTAGCACAGCCTTGGGCTACCTAAATGACAAGTTTGAGACATACAAGGCACTCCTCCACCTTGGGGAGGGATTTGAGATTCATCCTCCAAGGAAGTCACATGTTGTGGCTGCTTGGGAGGAAGAGAGGCCGCGTCAAAGGTCCTTCATCGTTTATAGGGCGGCCTTAGACGTTGGACTGCGCTTCCCTCTCCACCCCTTCATCCGCACCATTTTGGACGAATATGATATCGCTCTCTTCCAACTGATGCCGAACAGCTAGTTGAACATATTTGGGTATTTAGTGACGTGCATCTGCAAAGGCTTCAAGCTGGACTTTGCAGTCTTCTGTGAGATGCACTCACTAACCAAGCTGGACGCAGACACGGACGACTGGCTCATTCTGAGTTCCAACAGGGACTATATGGTGGTGGTTGACCGCATCTCCAAATGGCGTGATTGGAAGCACCGATTCTACCGCATCAAGACCAAAGATTTTGAATTTAATTTGCGGATGAATCGGTTTAACATTGAACCAATTCAGCTTGGACGCGGGGACCTCAAGCTTGATAAGCCACCCGTCCACCCCAGCCAAGATCATCAGCTTGAATACTTCAAAGTCAAGAGGGTGAAAAGGAATGGCAAAACTGAGCGCGTTCCGAGTAACTGGGTCTATTTATCCAGTTGTCTTCGGGACCCTATGTTCATGTCGGCCTACGGCCTGTAAAAGAACTTGCCCCAAGGTGGACGCTTGGACATATATAGTTATTTGCATTTACATAGGTTATTTGAAATACTTTCTTCTTTTTCTTTTACAGCTGAGGCATACAAGATGCTGGACTCAGAACAAAAGGGGGAGGTGAACATGTCTGAAATCGACTTGGCCCGCTACAAGGCTCGTCAGAAGCTGTACGAGCAATCTAAGGGGGTAAGAACATCCTTTCAACCTTTATATCTTCTTTTTGTCCGTGTTGGGATGCTGGGAAGGTCCTCCTTTTTGGGTTCTCACGGACGTATCATTGCGTCCGTGTTGGCATGATGGAAGGGATCTCCTTCCTAGCTAGACACAGACACTAATGTATTATCCTGCTCATTTTTCGCTAACTTTCGCCTCTTTTCAGCTGTCGACTCTGACCCCAAGGTCCAAGCGAAAGCAGTCGTCCCCTGCTTCCAGGATGGACAAGGACGGGAAGGCGTCCAAGCAAAGGAAGACGGTCGCCTCTAAGACCACTTCCACCACTGCGGCAAAGACTACGTCGCGGACTGTCTCCAAGCAGTCCAAAAGAGAACAACCCCGGCTGGGTGATAGCGGGGCCTCCAAGTCTATGGATCCGGCCGCCACGCCAGTCCATGATAAGTCGGAGATATCGGGCAGTAGGGGTAAGTCGACCCCGGCAAAACCGACCGAGCCAGAAGTGACTCCGCCCGTACAAAGAGTCCAAGAATCTGGTTGGCTTGAAGCCTTTCAGTCGGCCGACGAATAGCCTATCCGCACGGGTGAGGAGGGTGACGAGCTTGCGCCGCCTCCGTCATTCACCTTCAATTCCCTTAACGCTCCGAGCTTCTCTGATGGTCAGTTTGAGTAACTTTTCATATTTTATTTTGTTTTTTTTTATAAGCCCGATTGAGCTTAAGCTAAACTCTTTGCACCGGCGTGCAGATATTGCAGAGGAGCTACACATGAAGCTGCCCGACCAATCCCTTACTGGCGCGGACAGGAAGGCCATGAGGGAGGCCATGGCCAGGGTTGTCCCCGCTGAGCAGCGAGACAAGCTGCGGGGGATTCATGAGGGCTTCCTTGGCCCAATGATCAATTGCAGTGCTGAGGTAATTTTTCTTTCAACTTTCACACTTAGTTAATTTTTCACTCTCATTTTGCTAACATATTTTTCATGTACGCAGCTCTTCCTGTGATTGAATGCCTTCCTTGAATGGAAGGATAAGGAGAATGAAAAGCTGAAGCATGCCTGGGATCACATTCAGAAAACCCAGGATGCCATTACCGAGGAAACGGTTGTCCAGCGCCGATACTTTGAAACCCAAATCAACGCGCTGTCCAACAAGGCAACGCGGCAAGCTGAAGATTTGGTGAAGCTGGGCCAGGCCCTGGAGCAAGAGCCCGTGGCTAGGGACGCCATGAGACATGAGAGGGATCAAGCCCTCCTGGACAGCCAGCGCTGGAAAGAAGGGTTTGAGGCCTCTGAAAAGCTTAAGAGTGAGGTGGCCTTAGCCTAAAAACACTTGAAGGAGGCCTTGGACGAGGCGGACGCTCTTAAGGCCGAGGTGGAAACTTTAAAGAAGTCCGTTGAGGACTTAACTCTACAGCTGAAAACACCTCGAGCCCCTAGCGCAGACGAGGTCGTCCGCATTGAACAGAATGCTGAGGATAGGCTGAAGAGCCACTTCTTCGAGGCGTTCTAGCTCATGGTGGACGAGGGCGAGGCGACCTTTTATCAAGAGCACTTCACTAAACGCCTCAACTTCGTCTGCCTCAGGGAAGAGGCTAAGAAGGCTGGGCAGCCTTCTCCTGAGCTGGACGTCACACCAACTACCTCAGAGAATGAGGAAAATGAAGAAGTGGCAGCCGATAATGATGGCGAGGAGGAGAGCAAGGAGACGCCTGCTGAGGACGCGTCCATTCCTGCCTCTCAAGAGCCCGTTCAAGGCAAGGATCCAGCTTCTTAGAGCCCCAGCCGCCCCATGATATCAGCTCTTTGTTCTGCCTTTTTTAACCAATTTTTATTTTCCTTATTTGCCGCCTTTTTAAGCGGTTTTTGTAAGACATTTAGCCACCCTTTGAGCGACCTTTAATTAATTCAAGATCTTCTTTTCATTTATTTCATACTTAGCAAATTTTTCATACTTTTAGCATGTTTTTTCGTTTTTGTACAATGGGGGGGGGGGTATGCCCCTTTATTCAGCGTTCGCCTAGTCTATATTTTGAATGGTTTGATTGACTTGGTAGAGTTTATACCTTGAGGGGTATGACTACTAGTAAGTTAATCAAATCATAGTAATGATTGCCTTTGGACTAGGTGATACGCCGAATCAACATATTATTCGGCCGTTTGATTGGCTTTATGCGAGTTGTCCGTTGAAACTATTGCTCGGACATGCTCAAAAATTTCAAGTATTATCTCAACTTAAAATTTCTAAGTTTGGCTGGGCTAGAATTCCTAGGTATGCCCTTGCCCCATTAGAGGGGATACATAGGATACCTTACCTTTTCCGTCTGTCTAAATGAGGAACGGACGTATACATGTTACTTAAGGTCAAGTCACTCATTTTTTTTACTACCGGTTTGCTGTGTTGCAAGCAACCTAGTTACAAGTTTCACGCGGCGTTTCTGCTTAGACTATGAAAGTGCAAATAAGCATAAGTAGAATGGAAAATAATATAAAAATGTTTGACTTTTCATTAATTTGTCAAAATTACATTGTTGTGGCCGTACGACTTTAATTACATTGCTCGGTCAACAAACCTAGCTGTATATACAGCTTTTTGGCTAAGGCCTTGTTTGGCAAATGGTTGTTGGCGGTTGGCTGTTGGCTGGTTCACTTGGCTTGTTTGACCAGCTGGAATGTTTGGTTGTTTATAATGGCTTTTGAAATTGGCTGTTTAAGTTGGTTGTTTACAAAAGTGTTTGGTAAATTAATTGGTGGTTGTTGGCTGTTTATTAGATAATTTGTGGGCCAACAAGCCTAAAGCCAACAAAAAAGCTACTCAAAGCAGCTTTTTCATTTTGGCTTAAAAGCCAGCTTTTTCGCTGACTAAAAAGCCAATTACCAAACACATTTTTTGGTTGTTTGACCACCTTAAAAAGCCAAAAGCCAAAAGCTAACCAAAAAGCCATTAAAAAGCCAATTACCAAACATGGCCTAAGTATTAAGAAAATACTGAAACAAAATATTTCTTCAGGTTGTCAGCGTTCCATGTACGTGGAATCGGACAACCATTCATGGCTTCGAGACGGTAAGTACCATCTCGGACTTCTTCACTGATTCGATACAGCCCTTCCCAGTTTGGGGTCAGTTTTCCATCTTCATTTTCCCGAACCACAACCTCCATTTTCCTTAAGACTAGATCTCCCATTTTTAGCGGACGCTTTGACACTCGGCGATTGTATGCTCTTGTAATCCTTAGGCGATAAATTTCGTGCCTAAGCGCCGCATTGCCCCTAGCTTCTAGAAGGAAGTCTAGGGCAGTCTTCATGGCCTCCCAATTGGCTGCTTCATCATATAACATCACTCTAAGAGTGGGCTCATACATCTTAATTGGGAGAACAGCCTCAGCATCGTATACCAAAAAGAATGGGGTTTCCCCTGTGGAGCTCTTGGTCGTTGTTCGTATGGACCACAATACATTGACCAACTCATCAGCCCATAGACCGCCTACCTTTTCAAGTTTGCGATTGATATCTTTGGAGATCAACTTGTTGTATGCTTCTACCTGACCATTGGCTTGTGGTCGGCCGACCGGAGCAAAGCAATGAGCTATGCCTGGTCTTCCAACCATTCCTTGAGTTGAGGCGTTTCAAACTGGGGTCCATTGTCGAACACCATAGACCGAGGAACGCCAAAACATGTAATGATACTCTTCCATATGAAGGCTGAAACATCCGTCCACTTGATGCCCCAGACAGCCTCGGCCTCCACCCATTTTGTGAAGTAGTCTACTGCTACAAACACATAACGCCTTTGACCAGATGCTGGCGTGTACGGTCCTAAGATATCCATCCCCCATTTTGAAAAGGGGAGCGGACTACTTATGGCTGACAAATTGTTAGCAGGGCGATGGATCAAGGTTGCAAATCTCTATCAATTGTCACTTTTTTCACCATTTTCATGGCGTCCAACTTTAAGCTCAGCCAGTAGTACCCCAGATGGGTAGCCTTTTCAGCCAAGGCTCGCCCTCCAATATGGGAGCCGCACTGCCCTTGGTGGAGGTCGTCCAGGACATCATGCCCCTTCTCAGGAGTAATACACTTCAGGTACGGCTTCACAAATGTCTTTTTAAACAACTCCCCCTGCTTCATTTCGAACCAGGCCACTCTTTTCTTCATCAGCCAGCTCTCCTTAGGATCGGCCGGAAGTAATCCATCCCTTAAATAAGAAATGATCCCGTCCATCCAAGTGGAGCTTCTATCAATGATTTGTATTGGCTCGGCATCAATACTCCTTCTTTCCTTTACCTCCCAAAATACTGATCTAGGGGTGTCACATGATGCCGAGGATGCTAATTTAGAGAGGGCGTCCACCTGATGATTAGACGAACGAGGAACTTGTTGTAGAGTAAAATGATCTAGGCCCTTGGCCTCCTCCTTGACAATCTTCAAGTATTTCATCATAGTCGGCTCCCTTGCCTCAAAGTCTCCGTTCACCTGGCCGACTACAAGTAGGGAGTCCGAGCTTACATCCACTTTTGTTGCTCCTGCCGCCTTACACATTATAAGGCCGGCCAGGAGAGCTTCATACTCGGCCTCATTATTAGAGGCTTGGAACTGAAATCTCATAGCATACTTAAACTTATCTCCCTCGGGAGACTGACATATGATACCTGCGCCACACCCGATAGCTGTTGCACTACCGCCCACAAACACTTTCCAGACCTGGTCTCCGACCGGCTGAAGATCAGGCCGAGTCATCTCAGCTAAAAAATCTGCAAAGGCTTGTCCCTTGATTGTTTTTCTTGGCTCAAACGTAATGTCAAAGCCTCTCATTTCCAAGGCCCACTTGAGCATACGGCCACTGGCCTCTAAGGTTGTAAATGGCTTCTTCAGAGGTTGGTCTGTGTAGACCACAATTGAATGTACCAAGAAGTACGGTCGTAGCTTCTTTGATGCCATATAAAGTTCTAGGACAAATTTTTCAATAGGGGGGGTACTTAATATCGGCATTGTGAACTACATGACTGATAAAATAGACTGGGATCTGGTGGCCAACCCTTTCAGCAAGCAGGACGGCACTTAGAGAGTGTTCGGAGATGGCGAGATAGATGAATAGCTTCTCATTCTTAAGTGGACTAACGAGCCGAGGTAATATATGAAGGTGGCTTTTTAGATGTACGAACGCTTCCTCAGCCTCTTCTGTCCACTCAAACATGGCTTTCTTCTTGATGGTTTGAAAGAAATAACGGCACTTATCCCCTGACCTTGACAGAAATCTACCAAGTGCTGTTAAACAGCCGGTCAGTCCCTGTACTTCCTTAATCGTCCTTGGTGACTTCATGTCCAGGACAGCTTGAATCTATTCAGGGTTGGCCTCAATTCCACGTTGGTCAATCAAAAATCCGAGAAATTTACCGGACTCAACACCAAAGACACATTTCTTTGGATTTAACATCATCTTATGCCGCCTGAGTTCGGTAAAAGTTTCTCGCAGATCCTTCAAGTGGTCGGTCGACTCTTTTGACTTGAAAATCATGTCATCGATGTACGCCTCCATATTCCGGCCGAGCTGATCTTTGAAGACTATATTAACAAGTCGTTGAAAGGTAGCTGGGGCATTCTTGAGGCCAAATGGAATAACTTTGTAACAGTGAACCCCTGCTCAGATACGAACGCTGTTTTCTCTTGATCTTCTTCCCATGAGGGAATTTGATGGAATCCAGAGTATGCGTCCTTGAAACTCATCAGGGCATGCCCGGCCGTTGAATCAACTAGGCGGTCGATTTCGGGCTAGGGAAATCTATCCTTAGGGCATGCCTTGTTCAGATCGGTGTAATCCACACACATTCTCCAAGTTTTATTCGGCTTCTTCACGAGAACTACATTGGCTACCCAGTCTGGGTAATAACATTGCCGAATGAAACTGGCGTCCAGCATCTTTTTTACCTTAGCTGCGGTCGCCTTATTCCTCTCTTCTCCATGATTTCTTTTCTTCTAGCGAACGGGTTTAACGGCTGGGTTCACAGCCAGCTTATGAACGGCCAGGTCAGGACTTAATCCTAGCATCTCACCAACGTCGAATGAAAATACATCTTTGAATTCTCTCAACAGTTGAACTAACTCATCCCCAAGAATACCCAAAGCTATAGTGCCTACACTGACCGTCAAACCTGGTTGATCGGGGTCAAGCACTATATCTTGGTGATTGCCAGCCGGCTGGGGCCTTAACTCTTCTGGCCGACCGACAGTCATTAGCTGATATGCTTGCTCTATCTTGGCCTCCTTACGCTTCTGGCCGACCTGGTATGCTGGGAGTGAGGTTCCTTCTTCTTTTGGCTCGGACGCTTTTAGTCCGCGTGTTGTAGGCTTAACGGCCAATTGATTAAATTCCTTAGCCATTTTCTGACTCCCTTGGATTGTCCCAATTTTTTCGTCCTCCCTCTCGAACTTTAGCAGCATTAGATGAGGTACAATGACTGCTTTGGCTGCATTCAGTGTAGGACGACCAAGTATGACATTATATCCAGTCAGTTCTATTACAACCAGGAAGCGGACAACCATATCTCTTCCTTCCCCTTTTTGCCCAAAGCGGACGGGTAGGTCTATCCGCCCAACCGGGTGGATAACATTCCCCCCAAATCCTACCAACGGGTGAGTGATGTCCTGAAGAGAATCCTCTGGGAAGCTTAGATTCTTCTAGGCGGCCAGGCTGATGATGTCAGCCGAGCTACCCGTATCAATCAATATTCGCCCGACCTTCAAATTGCCTATTTTCATAATGAATACCATAGGATCATTGTGCAAGGCTTTGACCTCCCCCCGGTCATCCTCGCTGATGATTACTTTCGGAAAGGGTTCGGCCTTTACTGCATCCTCTTGCATCACCTTTCCCAAGTTCCAGGCATCCTGCTTGATCCCTTTCATAGTTGGGACGCCTGAGGTGAAACCTCCTGATATCACGACCACAAAGCCTGAATCAGTGCTATTCCCATCATCTTCCTTGTCTTTGTTCTTATCATTTTTCTGCCTCTTCTCGGACGTGTTGTTTGTCCGTGTGTATGTGAATTTGGACTTCATCACATAAGAGTTCAGCATGCCCTTCTCGTCTAGCTTGTCCAACAATCTCTTTAAATTGATGCAATCGTTCGTGTCATGTCCCACGTCCTTGTGGTAATGACAGTACTTGTTCTTGTTCCTGTACTGAGTCGGTCCTCTCACTGGCTGTGGCTTTTCAAACTCAAACTTATCCTTGATTTCCATCAAGATGGAGTAACAGTCCTTGTTGAACTCAAACTGGGGCTCATATGTCTTGACCTTCTTGGACTTCTGCGGTTGGCCATCGGCCACCCAGAATTCTTTTATCTTTTTTCCTTCTTTCTTTTGGTCGGCCGAGTCTTGGTGAGAAGATTGTTTCTTCTCAGCCCCCATGGCCGGCACTTCTGATTTTGTGAGCGAACAAAAGTCCGCCGCTTCAATATAAGCTTCGGCTTCTCGCAAAACACCTGCGTATGTCCGAATCTTTTTCCTTACCAGGTCAAATTTAAAACCATTATGCCTTAATCCCCGGAGAAATTCAGAGTAAGCCATTTCATCCGGCAGATTATGAATTTGGGCTTTTTCTTGGTTAAATCGCTAGACGTACGGCCGTAGGCCCTCATTCTTCCCTTGAACAATTGTTGCCAAATTAAGGCTAGTCTTTCGAGGCGATATATTGTATGAAAAATTTCCCACAAACAGCAAACTAAGAGTAGTGAAGCAATTGATACATCCGGCCGGGAGGCTATTGAACCAATCATGTGCCACACCCTTCAAAGTGGCCGGAAAGCATTTGCACCAGGTAGCATCATCTACACTTTGCAAGTACATCAAGTTTCTGTACGAGGTGATGTGTTCTTCTGGGTTTCCCGTACCATCATAAGCTCCCAAAAGTACACTCTTCACCTTCGGCGGCTGAGGGGAAGTTAAAATATCTTGCGAAAACGGAGGCGGCTTATCTCCCAGAGTCAGCAGGCGCATGTGCCAGTCAATTGGTTGTGGCTGCACGGACGGTCCAGCCAGGTAGGGAGCCTGACCGTACGTCTGTCCGTATGGCCCATATTGTCCGAAGACTTGGGGATTTAGCTGCATCAAGCCATTGAAACCCTAGGGAGGTTGATATTGAAGTGATTGAACTGGATTAAGAGTTGGAGTGCGGACAACTGGAATAGGAGTTGGAGTGCGGACAGCTTGACTTCTGCTAGAGATGGCCGTATTGGTATACTGGGAGAGAGAATGATTTGAAAAATCATCCGGCATAGTTGGGGTTGAGGTCGTGTCCGAGTAAGCGGCACGTTCCCGCTGCTTATGCCGAAGGTAATCCCTTGCGTCCTTCCATCGTCTAGACAGCTCAGGCTCTTCTCTTCGAGGCTGCCTACTCCTCCCCCCAACCGACTGTGTTTTCGCCAACAGATCAGAGAAATTTGTCCGCGATACCCTAGGGAACCTTCTAGTTGGCCTACGAAATGGGGTGTTCCCAGCGTCCGTTGCATTAGCCGCTTTGCTTTGTGATTTCTTTGGAGCCCTCTCCCCCTCTCTCCTGGGCGGCTGCCTAGAGGTAGAGGCTCTGTTGCTCTCAAACTCTTTCCGGAGCTTGTTGAGTGCGGCCTTCAGAGAGGCTGCGGTAACAGGAGGGTCATCCGCTTCTTGAAATGTGGCAATCAGCGGATCGCTGGTATGGATTGTAGGGATTATATCCTCTACATGTCCGTCCTCGCATGGATTAGGTGTCTGAACGTCTATTTCCATAACGGACGAGTATCTCCACAAACGGCGCCAAATGTTTCGGGTGTTTTTTGGATTTCCTCGGGTATTGGTCACGCTCTTCTGGCAACGAGACTGAGACACCTACAAAACAACAAATATTTTGTTGTCGGAATATTCGCCTCCGACGATCAAGTCAGTGATCGAAAACGGAAAAGGCTAGAGAGAGAAAGTAGAGAGAAGTTGGAGCTATTAATGCTCTTTTTCTTGTAATGTCTTAATCCACCCCTCCCATCATAAATGATTGGATTATTTATAGGGGTGGAGCTTGTGTCCTTTTTAGGGTTTGTACCCTAAAATTGCGTGACGTGATTGGCTGCGCAATCGGAGAACGCCACGTGTTGTTTTGGGGGCGCCGCTTTGCGGCTTTCAATGATATCTCTCGGTATTTGGGCCCTGATGTAATTAGGCCTCTTTTGCGTGCTGATTTCAGGGGTTATATATGCCCTAAACACGTGGCATCTTCCTGTAGCGACACGTGTCACCCTCTCATTGGGCCACGTGTCGCTATAGAATTGGCCTGAGCTCTTGAGTGCTTTTAAGCTGAATGCGTGGCATCTTCCCATAGTGACACGTGTCACCCTCTAACTGGGCCACGTGTCGCTACGGGACTTGTCCACGCGTACGGGGTATTTTTACCCTCAACAACTTAAATTGCCCCTAAAAACAAAACAAAACAAAAAAAAAAAGATTTTCCATCAAAAATTCCCGCACCTATTATGGCTTGTTCACATTTAGTTAATTTCAGTTCAGTTCACTTCAGCTCTAATCAGTTTAGTTCAGTTTAGTTCAACTCCAATCAATTCAATTTAGCTCCTAATTTCCCTCTCTCATTTTCAGCTCAGTTCAGTTCAATTAAGCTCCAATATAATCAGTTCAGTTCAGTTCAGTTCTGTAAATGTGAACAGGCCCTTAGCTTTCACCTACTAGCTATTACAAATTTACAACCCCTTCAAAAGAGTGAAAGCAGAATCGATTACATAACATAGTTTTCCAAAATTTAAACATTTAATCTAATGGTTTTCCAAAATTTTAAACAATCAATTAATAAGAAAGATAAAAAAAATATATATAAAAATTAAAAAAAAAATCTACATAAATAAGCCAATCATTTCAACTTTTCAGCTAATAATTTTTTTTTGTCTCAAATTTGGATTTTTTTTGAAACATAATCTTTTATTATTAAATCGATCATTAATTTTTTTTTATGCAATGTAGCTGGTAGAGCTTGAACTTGTAACCTCAAAACACAATGTAAGCTTACTTTGGCGCAAATTCTTAGTTACACCCTTGTGTAGCTAAGCTAGCTATACTAGCTGAGTAGCTGCATTCCTGCATATATATGAAGATATATTACTTCAAGAATGAACATACATTTTTATTTTCTTTCCTTATATCTTAACTCTCTCTCTTCTCTTTTCTTACTTCAATTATTTTTCTCTCTCCTCTGTTTTATTCTCATTTTGAAACTTTCTCTCTCCTTTATTATCTCTATAAAAATAAACACGTGAATGCACTTTCATAATTTCCTTTAATCATTATTCTTCTTTATCTTTCTACTTCAAGCATTCTCCAATTCGTCACATGCAACATTCTTCATCGTCATCATCTTCGTCGTAATTGTGAATCGTGAGGTAACTTTGAGTTTTTTTTTTTTTAATGTGAATGTTATAAAATTGTTTATTCCTATCAATTTTTATTTTTGATTCTTAATCTATCAAATTTTTTAATCGTGAGGGAAGTTTTGTACGCTATATTGGTTTATAAGAGTAAGGGTTTGTTATGATATACTAAACTGAACTGATTGTAGCTGAGCTAAACTAAACTGAATAGAGCTGAAATGAATTGTTTATGAGAGAAGATAAATAGGAGTTAAACTAAACTTAACTAAACTAAACTGAATTGAACTGGACTGAAATTAATCTGAAGAAAACCTCATTTTCCGTAAGAGTAACCTCGTAGTAACTCAAATTCATTATAAGAGTAAAATCAAGTAATTTAGAAACACAATTAACCCCATTTACTCATTCGAGTAACCCTTATTCTTTTATTTTTAAAAAAATAAAAGAATAACTCCACTTATTTAAGAGAGTAACCCCTTTTTTCATTTAAGTAACTTACATACGTTAAGGTAACCCCATTTGCTCATCACTGTGACCCTTATTACTTAATGAATTGCCTTATATGTGATTATGTGAAGTGGTCACACCATATAGCTAGCCACAAATAAGACTTTGTGTTTTCGATCTCTATGATGAACCAAGATAAGATTTAAGGTGGATATTTAAATTTTTAGAGCTAAAATAATTCCAATCGAACTTTTGTATAATTTTCTTTAAAAAAAATGAACATGTATGGTAGTACTTTAAAAATGAACATGTAATGCAAAATGAACATTTAATACACTAAAAGTGAACATTGAGGTCAAAAAAATGAACATATTTTAACATTTTATGTTATCTTTATTTTTGTGACTAATATATAAATAATTTGAACCTATATGAATATGTGAAAATCATATTCATTTTTAATATACTAAATGTTTGTAACTTTTTTTTGATCGGATCATTTTAAATACTAAATGTTCATTTTTTTTTTAAAAAAAAAAAGTATTCATATTTTTTTGTGAAATGTTCATTTTATTCAGTATGGTCTAGCTATTCTATGATTGTATGATAAATGTGTATTTTTAATATACTAAACTAGCATAGTGTCCGTGCGATGCACGGTTTATAAATCAAATTATTAAACCCGTAGGAAAAATAAAAATAAAAACAGAGGTAATTCATTTACTATTAAAGGACTTGGTTACTAATGGTCAATAAAAAAAAATTAAAGGAACGTTATTTGAATAGTATTTTATGTTACTTGAATTTCTTTTAATTTTTTATAATGTTATTCTATTAATTGAAAAATAATTGAATAATACTCCACATAGCTATATAAGAAGTTGACTAATTTATTTATATCTGCTGTTGAGAAAAAACTATAATTTTCTTATCATACCATCCGCATCAGTAGCTACAATCAATCTAATATATACATGTTTTATTTACCCGTTGCACTCATTAAATCTATAAACACAATAATAGCCTTATATTTGGCCAACCAGAACATATATTTTCCTAAGTTAACCATTGTGCCAAAAACTATATATTATATAATAGTCACATATATGACCAACAGCTGATTAAATATAGTATACAACACAAATACTTCGTATATAGGTATGGATACTGATAATTTTATATAAATAAAATATACGGAGTATATATTACTAAGATTTATCCCTACCTTAATTATAAAAAGGTTAACAAAACTCTTATAATAGTGCATGGACATTTATCTATATAAAAATGTTCTTTTTACATATATTTTCCCCCATTTAATTTTAAAAGCCTTAAAATTGTCTCTTGATTTCGCTAAATTGATTTAAAAGGTTATGTTTATTTCAATATTTAAAGCCATTTACTATTTTCATTTCCTTTTGTTTTAATTTTTCTATTTAGAATTCATTAGACTATTAGGTTTCAAGATCGAAGTCAATATCTTTTTACTGTACAGTCACTAAATCAAAGTCGCTCAACTAAATTTTTGGACATTGCATAGCTACACAACATCCAACACATTTAATGATTACATGCAAATAATTTTAATAAAACTATGCATTCAATATAAGTTATTAAACAATTTAACTATATATACATTTTGATAGGTTTATATCTTTCATATTAACAAAAATTTACAAATGTTATTATTATATTTTGAAAAAAAATTTAGACTTTGGATTTTTGTATAAGATAGATAAAGGATAAGTTAATTCCCGTCATATATGCATTGAGTTTTGCGTGTTCTATCCGGTTCACCCTTTGGGCTAATCCAGATTTGAGGATCAGTTCTAGGTTATTAGGTTCCATTCCCTTTCCGATTGTTGTTGCAGGGGAGCGAACACAGGTCCTCCCTACCTAGTGTAGTCTCAGTCACCACTACACCAACAACCAATTGGTGCAGTGATGATTGGGACTACACTTGGTATGGAGGACACGTGTTATAAAATATTATATTATATACATATACTTTTTTATATTATAAAAAATATTATATTATATACACATACTATTATAGTTAAAAGTATTATTATGTATAAAACAACATAAATTATTGCACATGATTGTTGTATATCTAGTATAGTACATGAGTAATGCACGATTTTTAAATTCATAAGTAATAACATTGTTATTACGAATATTACAATTTAAACACACGAGTAATAGTTATAATACATTTTATATCTGTCCCTTTTCCGTCAAATGTCTAATTCAATTTAACTTTTATTCTTCTTGTTTAGATTGGTTATTGATACAGTTTTTTTTTTTTTTTTTTTTTTTTTTTTTTTTTTTTTTGCAAGAAAAACAAAAGGTCATTGTAAAAGACGTTGTATAGAAAATGAAAGGCCGATTAAAATTAAATTTATGTTCAAGATTATGTATTTTTTTTTCCAAGACAACATTTCGGCTCAGCATTCAATATTTGTCAAGGAGTACAACAAACGATAAAAGTAATTTTTACACTATTTTGTATATTTATCAAAAACTTTTGTATTCATCCAATTACTTGAATTGAATTGAATTTAGGGCCTGTTCCGATTGACTGAACTGAACTGAACTGAACTGAACTAAACTGAACTGAACTGAGCTGAACAGAACTGAGCTGAATTGAACTGAACTGAACTGAACTGAACTGAGCTGAACTGAGCTGAACTGAACTGAACTAAACTGAACTGAACTGAACTTATTAATTAGTGATTTTTAACTACGGATTAGTGATCTTTGTTTATTTATTGATTATTTATTACTATACATATGTGTATATACAAATGTACATATTATTAATAATAATAATAATATTATTATTATTATTAATATTATTATTATTATTAATTATTGATGATTATTATTATTACTTATTGATTATTATTATTATTATTATTATTATTATTATTATTGTTATTATTATTATTATTATTATTTGTTGATGATTATTATTATTATTTATTGATTATTATTATTAGTATTATTATTTCAATTATTATTGTTATTATTATTATCATTATTTATTGATGATTATTATTATTATTTATTACTTATTGATTATTATTATTATTATTATTATTATTGTTGTTGTTGTTGTTGTTGTTGTTGTTGTTAATATTATTATTATTATTATTATTATTATTATTATTATTACTATTATTATTATTATTGTTGTTGTTAATATTATTATTATTATTATTATTATTATTATTGTTAATATTATAATCATTATTATTATTATTATGATGATTATGATTATTATTGTTGTTGTTGTTGTTGTTGTTGTTGTTGTTGTTGTTGTTGTTATTGTTGTCGTTGTAATAAGAGCTTAAAAGAATGAAATTTGGCTTTATATCATTAGCAATATCATTAGACGTAAATTAAGAGCTGAACTGAACTGAACTGAACTGAACTAAGCTGAACTGAGCTGAACTGAACTGAATTTCAACGGAAGAGAACAGGCCCTTAGGATAACTTGTAGTCTATTTTGGGTAACTTTTATCAATAAAGCATAAATAACTTTCATTCATTACAGGGTAGATTTTATAATAGGTGCACAATCTTTTATTGTTCATCTGATTTTTTTTTAAAATGTTTGTATTGATTTCATAATTGACGTCAAACTAAATTCTATCGATTTTATTTAATTTTCATAAAAAAAATATTAGCCTTTCAAAATACGAAATATTTGTTCCTTAATTATGCCACTTTAATCATATTGCTTCAAATTAGTTATTATTCTTTAAATTGACTATAAATAAAGATTGGAAAGACTTTATGGATTATTTGAAGTATTGGAAAGTATATATTTATTATAAAAAAAATTAAATCAATATTTATGTTAGGAAATCATGAAAATCATATACATGTATAGAAACTTGCTTTTATTGTTTAAAGTTTAACAAAAATAACTATGCTTGAATATGTAAACAATAATTATATAGATATATTTTATACATAAGATA
Organism: Chenopodium quinoa; assembly: GCF_001683475.1. Taxonomy (NCBI): domain Eukaryota; kingdom Viridiplantae; phylum Streptophyta; class Magnoliopsida; order Caryophyllales; family Amaranthaceae; genus Chenopodium; species Chenopodium quinoa. Next base: position 7,158,055 of record NW_018744304.1, on the reverse strand, counting down.
AGCCAGTGAGAAAGTGACATTTGTCATCCTCACATTGAGGCGCTTGTCTTTTAGTATAATATATAGATTAAATGTTCATATTTTTTCACGTATTCATTTTTTTTATTACTAACTGTTCATTTTTTTAACATGTTCATAACGTGTTCATAATTTTTTTTTTTTAACTTAACGTTCATTTTTATGGCCGTGCGTCATTTTTAATATACTTATATGATCATTTTCACTTTTTAATACTAAAGTTTCATTTCTATTACATGTTTATTTTTTATTACTAAATATTCATTATTTTTACATGTTCATACTTTTTTTTACTATATGTTCATTTTATAAGTCGTGGTGCAACTATTCTAGCTTGCTTTAGTACCTCCCTTCTAATTCTTAGGCCTTCTTTGGTTCAACTTATTTTTACTTATTTCAGAAAAATAAGTTCAGATCAGAAAAAATAAGTTCATATCAGGAAAAATAAATTCAAATTAGATCATCATTTTTTTGTGCAGTTTTATATCGCTAAATATCTTTAATTTTGCGATGAAAAAAATTATTAAAAATCACATATTAATAAAATATACATTATTACGAATCTAACAGTACCCCACTTGATATATTTTTCCGTATGGATTATCGTATATTTAAAGTCAAAGTTTGATCAAATTTGATATTTAGATCAAATCAGACCTCACTAAATCTGATCGCAAAAATAAGGTAAACCAAACAAAACAATTAATTCTTACATAATATTATCCACCTAAATTGGAGAAGGAGATAGCCCAATATCGTACCCATGAGGCTTTATATACATTGCGTCAAACCCCTTAATGGCCCTCAAACCTGTGATTCAATCTTTTTAAAATCACATTTTTATTTTTTAACGGGAAATCATAATTTTAAAAAGACATTATTTCTCTTTTTTCTTTTCTTTTTTTTATTTTTTATTTTTAACCGCCATAGTTAGAGTTATAACGGTGCTATAATTTCTAGGGCTGTGCAAAACTATCCGAAAAACCGAAAACCCGAAAAACCGAACCGTAACCGAACCGAAAAATTGGGTACCCGAACCGTTTAAAGAAAACGGGTCGGGTAACCGAACCGATAAGAATTTAACAGTTCGGGTAACGGGTACCCGTTAACACTGTTTCGGGTACCCGAATGTCCCGAAAATATTTTTTTTCGAAATCTCAAATGAAAAATGTCAGTTTTTTTTAGAAAAAAAGAAACAGAAAATAAAGAACAAAAAAGTGAAAACCCTAAACTTCGTTCTTTTCTCATTTCTCAGGCATTCACTTCACTCAGCCTCCATCCCTCTCTCTCTCCTCCTCTTCTCTAATGTCTCTGCCTCTGGTTCTCTAATCTCCATTCTCCATTCTCCATTCTCCATTCACTCCTTCATCTCCTCCATTGAAGCGGCTCTGAGCTTTCACTCCTTCATCTCCTAATTTCCTCAGGTAATTAACTAATTATCCCTTTGCCAGATCTAATTATTTGCAATGAATTGATTAAATTCAATTAAACTTAAACTCTTGTTTTAATTTCACAAATCGCAGATTCAATTTAGGGCTCTGCGTACTTCGACTTCTCCATTGAAGCGGCTTCTGAGCTATACGCCTATACTCCTTCATCTCCTCCATTGAAGCGTACTTCGACTTCTCCATTGAAGCGGCTCTGAGCTTTCACTCCTTCATATCCTACATTGAAGCGGCTCTGAGCTTTCACTCCTTCATCTCCTCCATTGAAGCGTACTTCAGCTCTCCATTGAAGCGGCTTTTGAGCTTTCACTGTTGAGGTAATTTACATTTTATAGTATCTGGCTATCTGTGGTTTTTTCGGTTTGTAATTGTTTTTTTTCCTGATTTTTTATTGTGGTACTATTAATTTTTTTTTTTTTGTTTTTTTTGGGAGGAATGGTACTTATTATGGTTTTCAGAATTGAGGTTTTTTTTTATTATTTTTTGTCAAGTTGTGTCTGTTAGATTTAGATGAGTGAGTAAGGTGAGATTTCTGTTTTTGATGTGGAAATAAGGTTGTTGAGAAAAAACAAGGATTCAGAGTGATGTTGTTGTGTGATGTTGCTAAGCATCTATAGTTGCTGTGTACTAATGTTGTTGAGCATCTATAGTGTTGTGTGATGGCTTCCTGTGTGTTGAGCATCTATAGAGTTGTACATGATAATCATGTAGTCCAATATGATTTATTGTAACATGAGTTAATTACAAGCATTTTAAGAAAACGTTTTAAGATTTATTGTAGTCCAATAAGATAATCATGTAGTACAATATGATTTATCTAGTTGCTTCTACTCAGGTTAATTTGTCAATGTTGGTTTAACAGAATTGAGTAATATTCGTCAGCTGGAATTTGGTTTAACAGTAACTTGTGTGGCTGTGTACATCATCTATTGGACTCATTTTCAATAATACTTGCCTAAGGTACTGCAAGGCTCACAGAGTGATTATATGGTGTAGGTGTACCAATAGTTTTTTTTATTTTACTTGCTTGTCTGAGATTTTATGATTGTGTATTTGTGTGACGTGGAAAAGTTTTTGTCCTGTTTGTTTCTAATAGACATATGTCCTAGATGTTCACCCTTTCAACCCTCATATAGCTATGACTCATTCTTGTTATTTGTGTATACATGATTGAACTTATTTGTTTTTTTTTTTCATTTGTAGGAGTGTATGGAATCTGGAAGTAGTGGGGATATGGAAGACTCATCGGCTACAAGTCCAGATCCTCCAATTCCAAGTCCTCCTCCCGAGCCTTGGGAGTATGACCCTTGTCCAATGACGGAAAATAATGACCCCTTTGACCAGCAAAATCAATCAAACCAACCTTCTGAACCTGCTGATGCTGCTGCCCCCTTAAGTGAAACTTCAAAAAAATCTAGAAAAAGGCGCTCTCCTCATTGGGAGCATTTTATAAAGAAGGATGGAGAAAACAAGGCTGAATGTATCTATTGTCATACATTCATTGGTTGTGCATCACTTCAAGGTACCTCCGGCATGAAGAACCACATAAAGCGGTGTAAGGAATACCCCCCAAACATTGATCAAAATCAGCAACTATTGTCCCTTAGTCAACAAACTCTTGATGGGAATCTCGTGGATAAAAAAAAAGGTAGACTTGAGCTGTGGAAATTCAATCAAGAAGATAGTAGGAGAGCTCTGGCAAAGATGGTGATCATGGATGAAATGTCTTTTAGAATGGTGGAGCATGAAGGTTTTCGCAACTTTATGAAGGTAACGCAACCCTTTTTCATTATTCCTTCTCGATGGACAGTGACTAGAGATTGTTATAGGATTTATTTGGATGAGAAAAACAGTTAGAAAAGTTTTATTAGTAAGTGCACTTCACGTATAAGTCTCATCACTGATACTTGGACTTCTTGCCAAAATAAGAATTACATGTGTTTAACCGCTCACTTTATTGACCAAAATTGGAAATTGCATAAATAAAATAATTAACTTTTGTATAATTGCTGGTCATTCTGGTGAAACAATTGGTAAATCTGTCCAAAAGTGTCTACTTGAATGGGGTATTTCTAGAGTAATGACTGTCACTGTAGATAATGCAAGTTCAAATGATGTTGGCATTCAATATTTGAAAAGAAGGTTTGAAAGTTGGAAGACATTAGTTTTGGGTGGTCGGTTATTACACATGAGATGTTGTGCTCACATATTAAGTTTAACCGTTAAAGAAGGATTGAAAGAAAGTGATGTGTCAATAAAAAGAATTCGTTGTGCTGTTAGGTATGTAAGATCATCGGGTGCTAGATTGCAAAAGTTCATGAGTTGTGTTAAACAAGAAAAGTTGGAGTCAAAACGTTTTCTTTGTTTAGATGTGGATACTAGGTGGAATTCCACTTTTTTAATGCTGGAAGGTGCTTTGGCATATCGTAGGGCTTTTGATTTTCTTGAATGTTCAGATGGTGGTAAATTTAGGTATGAGTTACTTAAGACAGGCGGGGTGCCTGAACCTAGTGATTGGGATCGTGTTGCCTCTTTTCTTCCTTTACTTAAAATATTCTATGATGCTACTCTACGAGTTTCTGGCTCGTTGTATATCACCTCTAATGTGTATTTACAAGAACTTGTTGGGATTAGTGTGTTAATCAAAAAAAAAAATGTTGAGTAATGATGCGGGGGTGAGTTTAATGGCTAGTGGAATGAAGAAAAAGCATGACAAGTATTGGGAAAATGTTGATAATGTGAATCTCTTATTGTATATTGCTGACATTCTTGATCCTAGGCGGAAAATGGGATATACTAAATGGGCAATTAATCAACAATATGATTCTGAAAAAGTTAAGTACTTGTGTGATAAAGTGATGCAAACTCTGAATGACATGTATGAACTTTATATTTCTGAAAACCCTCCAAATGAGTCTATTCTCCCTAAAACTTCTGATTTTTCGGAGGAAGTAGAAGATATGGATTCTGATGTAGATGTTGCGGAATTAGAGTTTGAAAGGCAGGTGGGTTCATGTGTTGGAGTACAAGGGAAAAATGAGTTGGCCAAGTATTTAGAAGATGATGGAGAAGTTAATCCCGCCGGAAAAAGCTTTGATTGTTTGGGGTGGTGGAAAAAATATGGTAAAAGGTATCCAACAATAGCTCTCATGGCTAGAGATGTACTTGCCATTCCCGTATCAACAGTCGCTTCCGAATCAGCTTTTAGCACCGGTGGTCGAGTGCTTGATTCATTTCGCAGCTCACTCTCAACTAAGATGGTTGAAGCCTTGATTTGTGCACAAGATTGGTTACGTACATCTCAAGGTCCTCTTATACTTGAGGAGAGACTTGAAGATATGGAAAAAATTGAATCAGGTAACATTCAAATATTTTCTCTTTTTTTTAATCTCATTATCTTGTTAATTATTCATTAACTTTTTTTTAATTTTTTCTTTTTGAAGAAATGTTATCTCTTGGTGAGGAACACTCTCTCTTTGTTGATGATGATTAATTGATTAGAGGCAACAACTTATAATCATGAAGGTTGGTGGTGATTGTATTGAAGGCCGGAAGTCATTGAAGGCTTGGAGTATTTTATGAAATATGATTACTATGGACTGTTTTTGTTTTAAAACTATAAACTATGAACTTTTTTTTTTGTTATGTATTGGTTTATTATTGTTAACTATGGACTTTTTTTAAAAAAAGAAACAGTATGTTTGTATCAAGTATTTGTTCATTTGTAATCGGGTTGAGTGCTGTGTTATATGTGTATTCAGGTTTAAATATCAGCCTATTAGGCTGTTATTTGTTACAAAAAAAATCATAGTACTAATAACAATAATTAATACTAGAAAAACAGGTGGAAGTTTGGACAAAAATATTATTAAGCAGGTGGGTACAAGGAGGAGTTCAGGCAGCCAAGTAGGAGAGGTGAGGAGGCAGCAGCCTCAAGGACAGGGACTGGTAGGTTGCCAAAGCGGAAGACAGCGATAGTTGTAATTATTTTTGTTATTTGTGTATTTAAGTTCAATTGTTATAGTTCAAAAAATAGGAAGTAAAAAAAAAACTAGCAAAAACTAAAAAGCATCTAAAAACAAATTGCAAAGTAGGTTTTAAATAAATAAAAAGACCCAAAAAAAAATCAGCTTATTGGTTCGGTTCGGATATTTAGTTCGGGTACCCGTATTTTCGGGTATCCGAATTTACGGGTACCCGAACCTTATCGGAACGGTTTCGGGAATCGGTTTGCCTTAACGGTTATCGGGTACCCGAACCAATAACGTTATCGGAACGGGTACCCGTCCCATGCTCTCCCCTAATAATTTCTATATACACGGTTTCAATAATAATAATAAAAAAATTCTATATATACACCCCCAATTCATCTGCTTTCTCCCTTTAAGGTATTTCGTTTAAAAAAAAAAACCTAATTAAGTACTAGGGTTTACCTCATTATCTCCTAGTTCTCTTTCATTGTATACACGTAGAGTTCTTCAATTCTTCAATGGCTGCTGTGGGAAAAGTCAGTGGTAAAGGCAAACGGAAAATCGACATTATTCCGATCGACAACAAATCCAGGAAACTAGTTACGTTTTCGAAACGCCGTGTCGGGTTGTTCAAGAAGGCAAGCGAATTGTGTTCAATGTGCGGCGTTGAGTGTGCGGTTGTTTCATTCTCTCCTGCAGGAAAGGCGTACTCTTTCGGACACCCGAACGCAGACGAAATAATTGGTCGTGCTTTTCCTACTTCTCGATTGGACGAGGACGTTCTTGCGCAGCCGATTGATGATATGGGTTTGGATGATCTTGAGCGATTTAAGGTTGCGTTAGAGAGTTTAAGGAGTCAAGTTGCTTCGAAGGTTAAGGGAAATAATTAGTTCTTATTCTTCATTACAGTCGTAATTATTCAACAAAGTATTGTAAATGAAGATGTGTTGTGTATTGCTGATTTTGTTATTAGGGATAATGATAAATTGCCTTTTTTATTTTTCGCCATTGATATTTGGTTTTGTTTATTTAGATTCGTTATGGGATAGTTTTGTAATATTTTTGCATTAAAATTGTTTATCAATTTTATTTTTATCAATTTTATTTAGACTCGTATTGTTGTCTTTACGAAGTACAAAGTGAAGTATGTTAATATTTGGTGGATGCTAGTTTATATGTATAACAAGTACTTCGTAATAGCTATTCAAAAAAAATACTTCGTAATAGATCGCAATCTCTTGAATGATAAATACTTGTAAAGTTGTATTTGATACTTTTGAGATATTGATATGATATTAATTAAGAGATAGAATTATTGCAATAAATATTATTATGAAGTATTTTTGGAAAATATCTTGTGAAAAGTTAACTAATGTAATACTACCCACGTAGTACATATTAGGAAGTTAAGTATTAGGGTTTGATAGGACGTTGTCCTTTCAAAAAAATATAAAAATAAATAAATAAATAAACTATACTAGTACGTTGTAATGTGGTTGTAAGTATTAAATACTATGGATTAGTTAAGAGTCTGATTAAGATGCTTCCAATGAGTATCGGCTTTTGGAGTTAATCGACAAGGAGATAGGATGATGTAGTGTTGTATTGATTAGTAAACTTATAAGTTATAAGTGAAATTTGATTTATTTTAAGCTTTCCAGTTTACATAACTGTACCTAAAAAGGCCCATCAGCAGATAATTTTGTCAAGAATACATGTGCAATTGTTTGGATTGAAATTTCCTTTATTTTAATAATATAGCAAAAAGATATAGCAAAAGATAAAGTGATTATTAATTTGTTCTTTAACTTGAACCAAAAAAATGATTTAAGAGTCGGAAATGCAAAATCTCTTACTTGTTTAGTTAGTAAGAAAATAATTAGAGGTAGGGAATAAAAACCTCACTATTCCCGATTTATCCATTACCTATTCTCATGCCAATACAGAGGCGATAACAAGCAGACATTCAAACACCTCTATACTTCCATACAACAATACGAGGGGAAATGCAAGTGACGGTCTAATTCAAACAATTCTCTTGCTCTTGAGTCTTGACGATCACATCAAGTAATTAGTGAGGAGAAAATGAAATACACCTCTAACAATGGTAACTTATAGATAGCTCTAAACACTATCCTTAGTAGGTGTAGCCCTTGACAAACATACCCTTCTTGGCTTCTTCATCCTCCCCTTCGGCAGAGTACCTCCCAAGCTGAGCAAGGGAATTTGCCTTGGCACGCACCAAAAGAGCTTTTTGGGCAGCTTCTGCGTTCTCTGGACGTCCTTGCCATGTCTTAAGTACACTGTTCTGTAGTGCACGAGCATATGAGAAAGAGACGTGCCATGGGTTGGGGCTTTGGTTCATTGCGTTAAGGTTTAAGGTTGCTTCCACTTCTGATTGACCTCCAGACAAGAACTAATACAAACGGAAAAAATGATATTAGACCTCTTTGTACGTCAAGTTGACAAAAATAATCACAATCAAGGAATCAATAGACAATAATGATCAATTTTTTAGTCCTTATAATAATCGATTTTCTAACCCTTACAAGAGGGTGCCTTGCCAAACTTTCACTGCCCCTACTTAATTTTACCCCTTTTACCTGAAACCTAACTAGATCAGCTGGAGATTGAGGGAGAAAGAAAGGGTAAAAAGGAACATGGACCAATACGCTAAGCCACGTTCAGATAAATACCATGAACAAATTAATTAATGGGAAAGCAAAGGGTAAGTCAAGGCAGAGCTCATAAAGCAGCAACACCAAGCTAATTTAGAAAATAAGTCAACCCTCAGCCACAATATCAAAAAGTCATAGGATTAGACACAGATAGTTCATTTGAAAAGTCCCAAAGCTAGAATTGAGTGCACGAAATGAGGAAAACTACATAATTGGGATCTAGGATTTTCCATGGATCTTCTCTTCCCCACCCTCAGATTATATCCTTTTCTTGATTGCTATAAAAAATTAGAGACTATAGTCTCCTTTCTTCTTCCAATATACAAAGTATGATACAGGCACCTCTCTGGTCCCTTTGTCTGGTCCCTGGTCCCTTAGTTTACTGGGGGAGTCATTTCAGTTGTATGCCTGGGTTTCATCATTTGCATAGGCACACCGATACTCATATTAAAGAAGCGTCAAATGATTGATTTAGTTCATGTTCCTTGTATGTATATAATTATTCATTTTTATTCCCACCTTCCCAGTCCTCAATTTTTCTCCACAACGGTCACGTCTGTTAGCAACAAAACCTATGCTGATTTACAGAATTAAAATGAAAGAAAGTTTAAAAGCAGCATACCATGATTCCAGGAACAGCAGGAGGCACTCTCCTCCTAAGCATTTGAAGTGTATGCTTTGCAATGGATTCTGGAGAATCCTTTTCTTTGTGCTCAGCTCCTGGGGTAACCATGCTTGGCTTTAGAAGGATTCCTTCAAAAACAACATTGTTCTGAGCCAAGTAATAAAAGACTTCAGCCCACACCCGCTCAGCAACTTCCAGAGTCCTCTCGATTGGGTGGTCACCATCAAGAAGGATTTCTGGTTCCACAATGGGAACAAGGCCATTGTCCTGAAGCATAAACAAGCAATTACAAAAACAATAAATTTGAAGGACTAATCAGATGTAGGAATCAACTTATGAAGCAATACATTGAAGTCAAGAACCCGTCCAAAAAAACTACCATCTATGCAAGAACCTACTCTTACATAGGTTTATACAACTAGATTAGCTCATTCAACTTGCATAAAGAAGGTGAGAAATTTTCTTCATAAAAAAGAACATTATAGGAGCTCCAATTCTGCCTTACCAGCAGCATTTTATTTATATTTATTAAAAAAATAAGAAAATGAAAAAAAGCCAGGACTATCTGTCTGGACCCTTTAAGCTTCACCAAAGAATAATAATTTGAAATTTAGTACAAGCAATAACGCAGACAATCAGATCTCAGAACTTCAAACGCTTCATGTTTTTCAAAAAGATGTTAGCACAGAATCACTCTTCAGCATCGGGTCTCAACTAGGAGTATTGGCAAGTTTGGGTGGGTTATAGCGATAACCCAAACACAACCAGGTTGGGCTTCATTTGATCACCCTAGATTTTTCATCATACAGTATTTGAGGTCCTGCTGATGCCAACAGGAGGTGGCCTTGCTATGTGAAATAAAAGGCCATTAAGACCTCTCAGTTAATAAATCTTTTGCTACACTATGTTAAAATTGAATTTAGTGAAAAAGATGTCTACAATATACAGTTATCAAAGCTCAGACATCCAAACTACCAAATGATCAACAAAAATACTTCATCGCCTAGCCTGTTAACTTCCAATAAGAGCTTAATTTTATCTCCCGTGCTGGAGATTAAACAGGACTAGACTTGAAAGGCACCAGAGCACCACACAAAAATTATAGCATGGTACACACTTATATCACATATGATTCACAAAATTAATTACAGACCACTGTAAATCTAAGTGCTTTGAGTTGGTTAAAGCCAAACATTGAAGTCTGTCTAAAATAAGCTAAAAACATTTCAAAGAAAAGCATCAAGTTTTTTGTGTACCTGAGAAACAGCAGCATAACGAGCAAGTCCCCAAGCAGCTTCCTTAACAGCTAAAGCAGAAGGTCCACATGGAATACTTACAACTGTACGCCTATGTTTGTAAAAACCAAGCAGGCAAATTATCAAGATATTTGCAGAAGATGGGAAAAACAAAATTTAGCTTCTTAGCATCTGAATAAGGGATCGATACCAAAAGTATCTTTGCTAAACATTTCAAAAACCCCAACCCCTAGCCCCAAAGAAATCGATATAAGAGAATAATTCTGAGTTGAGCACAGGTTAAATTTGGCTCACCATTTTGCAAAGCGAGCACCCTGTTGATAGTACTTGGCAGATCTTGAAGCCAAACCGTCTAACCCTTGGCACCAAGATTCATTATTTGACCCTGGCAATGGAGACAAACCCTGAAAGGTAGACGAAAGAAACAGAAATGTGAGGAAAATACAAAGCCATCAATGTGCATTAGTTATACAATACAAGACAATCATGAAGGTTTGGAAGACACAAACAGCTTCTTCAATAACCATACCTTGTCAACTTTGATGCCAGGTACAATGTTTTGTTCACGTAGACAGTCCACAAACTTCTTTCCATCTGTTGTAGACTGGTAAAGTGTTTCCTCAAATAGGATGGAACCAGAAATATATTCACCTAGCCCAGGAGTCGTAAGGAGAAGCTGCCTGTACGCCTGGCGATTAGCTTCTGTGTTATCTAAGCCAATAGACGCCAACCTTTTTCCACAAGTTGCATTAGATTCATCAATGGCAAGGATACCACGTCCAGGAGAGGCAATAGTTTTCTGCAGAATAATAACAAAAATTTTATATACAGATAAAAATGACGAGACTATTAGAAGTAAATTAAAGAAAAGTCTGAAGGCATGAATCAAACCACAAATGAAATAAAAAAAAATGTCTTCAGAAGACTAGAAAGATAACAGGGAACTCGGATGGAAGCATCTTTTGTGTTTAACACTTTGGTAAACAAGATGTCACTGCTACATTTTGGTCTGTAACAAACCATCTACTCTATTCGATAGGTGTTTTTTTTTTTTTTTTTTTTTTTTGGCTCCTATACACCTATGAATTCATTATATTCTCTTAAAAAATATGGAGTAAGAAAATTAGCAGGAGAAGAGGAAAAAACACAAAGAACACTTAGATTACATGTCACGCACACCATCAATACACTTCTTGTCTCACAAAATTCCTCACATTCAGTAATCCAAGGTATGGGGATTTAACATCCATATAGAAAATCATCAACAAGGCAACCTCTTAACAACCATAATTATTAGACAACGTTAATACTCTTGTATCAGATTCAACTTGCAATTACTACACCACACTCACCACACTCAAGTTACGGAATAAAGATATAACAAAAACACGGATATAATAGCTTTTGTCTTTTGAACTAAGCACTCATCCAGCAGGATTCAAAGCTACAAATTAATCTAACTCGGTTTTATGATCTAATTCTTTTACTAAAGACCATACAGGATTCGTTCTCTTCACCTCATCAGAAGCTCAAATTTAGCTATAAAATGAACTTTGTAGCTCATTTTCACAACTCATGAACTTATTTTAATTAATAAAAAGCATTTCAAGGGAACAAGCATATACTAGTATTAACTTCCATCATTCAAACTAAACATTTTACAGCATGATTCAAACATACAAATTGTTTGGGTCCAATTTAGTCCAATTGGGCTTAGGCATTAAATGATCCAATTAAAAGCCCAAGGTCAAGGTTCATCTCTCCAATTGTGCTAAAGTCAAAGATCAGCCCTCAAGGCAAGCCAATTGGGCTAAGGCCCAACTTCTCCATGTATGAAGAGGTATAAAAGCCATCAATATTACATTTTTACATAGATTCTCATATATTCTCATTAATTCAAGCAAAGCCTCAAGCAACTAACTCTCTTGCATAGTCTTCTCTTTCAACACATTGTACTGACTTTAGCATCGGAGGGGTCTTCCTCGGCAACACCCCCGAGGCTAGTTTACGTGTGTTTACTGTGTAGGAAACCTTCGGCCCAACATAACTTGGACCGAATCTAGTCTTCTCCGTTTCATCGGACCTTCGGCAAGGTCCCATTGTTTTCAGTTCGTGCACAATCAGACTCTCACTGTAGAGCTGATAGATACCCTACAAGATAGGGTAGACGCTGCCGAGCACGACAAGAAGGTAGCCGAAGAGGAGTTAAAGCTTGCTAAGCTGAAGCAAGCAGCAGCTGAAGAGAAGCAGCAGAAGGGTGAGGAATACGAGAAAAAAGCTGCTGAAGCCCTCAAAACCTTCTGCGACGCTATGGAGAAGGAAGTTTTTCCCCCACTGATGGAAGGGGAAAAATTCCTCCAAGAGCACATGGGAGTGGACGTCTCCAAATTCAAGGCTGCCATTGAGAGCCGAATTCAGGAAGGAGCTGCTGCACAAGCTGAAGTGCAGCAACGGCTAGAAGCTCTTGAAGCCAGCAGAATGGCTGCTGAAGAGCTGCTCCAAGCCAGGGATGTCCAACTCTCAGAGGCTGCTGCTGCTGAAGCTCAGAGAGCTAAGCTTCAAGAGGCTGAGGATCAGCTGATGGCCAAAAAGGAAGAAGTGGCCCAGGCTCAGACAGAGGCTTCCCAAGTTCAGCAGGAGCTGAATGAGCTGAAAGGTTCCTCCTCCAAGCTCGCCGATGAGCTGAAGAAATCCAAGGAAGACTTGGAGGAGACCCAGAAAAAGTTGGCTGATGCTGAGGCTCTACTCAAAGTCCGTGTCTATACCCAGGAAGAATATGAAATGGGTTTCAGAAACGGGTTCAGAGTATGCCGAAGAGTCTGCCTTCATGCTGAGCCGAAGCTGGACTGGTCCAAATGTGCTGAATGGGTCCAGAATCCCGAAGACCCTCATATGAAGTATGCAACTCCAGTCAAAGCTGAAATTCTTAAGGCTGAGGAAGCCGAAGAAGAAGCTGAGAGAATGGAGTTGGAGGCTGAACAGAGGGAAAGGGAGGCTCGGCAGAGTGCAAAGCCTGCTTCTTCTGCTGCTGGGGCTGAGACCACCATGGGGCTCAACAAGACCAGTCTGATCCTCGGGCTGAAGCATAGGAACTCGGGCAGTCGTCTTCAGAATCTTGCGGTTCATCATGCGCTCAACTTTAGACTTGCCGCTTTCTGAATTTTTTGCCTTGTTTTTTGCTTCAGCTTGCCTTGTCGTACAAAACAGTTTAATTTTTTGCTTCTGTACGTATTTCGGCAGCTGTTATTTTCCGCTTGTGGGCGGCTGCCGATACAGTTTATTTGAACTTGTAGCTCAATTTCTGAGCATAAATTATTAATTTGATGTTCTTTTCTTCAGCTGCTTTGTTTTTGAATGCTTTACTGTTTCTTCAATTGTGCTGAACATAAACTTGCACTGGTAACGCTTCTTGCCATCCGAGAAATTGAAGTATGGCTTCAGCTGAATAAACAATTTCTTTATTTCTTCAAAATGGGTATTCGAAACACAGGGCCAACTGAAGGCAATGCTTCGGATAACGCCTTTGGAGAACAAATCTTACTAGAGCTTGACTTCAGCTGAAAGACTAGAGTTCTTTAAAAAATGGATATCCGAAACACAGGGCCAACTGAAGGCAATGTTTCGGATAATAGCTTTCTGGGATACAAGGCTCAGTTAAGGCAATATCTCAATTCATGTCTTTGGAGAACAAGTCTTACTGAAGTTGGACTTCAGCTGAAAGACCAGTGTTCTTTAAAAAGACGGATATCCGAAACACAGGGCCAACTGAAGGCAATGTTTCGGATAATGGCTTTCTGGGATACAAGGCTCAGTTAAGGCAATATCCCAACTCATGTCTTTGGAGAACAAGTCTTACTGAAGTTTGACTTCAGCTGAAAGACCAGTGTTCTTTAAAAAGACGGATATCCGAAACACAGGGCCAACTGAAGGCAATGTTTCGGATAATGGCTTTCTGGGATACAAGGCTCAGTTAAGGCAATATCCCAACTCATTCTTTGGAGAACAAGTCTTACTGAAGTTTGACTTCAGCTGAAAGACCAGTGTTCTTTAAAAAGACGAGTTTTGTCAGCAATCTGAAACCCAGTTACCCGAAGGCGAAGGTTTCAGACGAGGCTGAATAAACAATTTTCAACTGTTGCTGTTATCCTTGATTTTCTGTCTATCTTTGAAAAATGGATATCCGAAACACAGGGCCAACTGAAGGCAATGTTTCGGATAATGGCTTTCTGGGATACAAGGCTCAGTTAAGGCAATATCCCAGAATTGTCCATGGACTCATGTCTTTGGAGAACAAGTCTTACTGAAGTTGGACTTCAGCTGAAAGACCAGTGTTCTTTAAAAAGACGAGTTTTTGTCAGCAATCTGAAACCCAGTTACCCGAAGGCGAAGGTTTCAGACGAGGCTGAATAAAAAACCCTTAAAGAGTAGATAGAACCGAGAAAACTTTGAAAGGATAAAAAGTTGTAAACATTTATATAAATGGCGGCTCCAAGGCCTTTCATTAGTTCAAAATGTACTTACAAAGATTGTTCTGCCCCGAAGGGTTTACACATGATATTTTTTCAGTACATCAGCGTTCCAGTGATTTTTCAACTCAGTTCCATCCAACTGCCGAAGTCGGTATGTCACTGGCTGAAGCTCATCACAGATTTCATAAGGTCCCTCCCATGCAGCTGAGAGTTTCCCATGGATTCGGCCTTTCTGAACTGCAGCAGCATTCCGAAGGACAAGGTCTCCAATTCTAAGAGGCCTTGCATGGACCCTTCGGTTATAAAATTTGCTGATTCTCTGCTTATAAGCGGCCATTCTGTCTCGGGCTGAGTCTCTTACTTCGTCGAGGAAATCGAGAGATTCCCTCATCAGTTGCTCATTCTCAGCCGAGAAGTGGTGCACTCGTAGGCTCTCAGAGCCGATTTCCACTGGAAGGACGGCTTCGGCACCATACACCAGTTCAAAAGGTGAATAGCCCGTTGCCTCTTTTTCAGTTGTCCGAAGGGACCAAAGGGTTCCAGGGAGCTCATCCAGCCACTTGGACTTTTGATCTTCCACCCTCTTCTTGAGGGCATTTAGGATCTGTTTATTAGCAGCTTCGGCTTGTCCGTTACTTTGCGGGTGGCATACCGCTGAATATGCCAGTTTGATGCCGAACTGATCTGTATACCGCTTCAACGGTAAGTTATCAAATTGCCTCCCATGATCGAAGACAAATACTCTCGGGATGCCAAAGCGAGTGATGATATTCTGCCAGATAAATTTTCTGACAGTTTGCTCTGTAATGTTCGAGGCTGCTTCGGCCTCGATCCATTTACTGAAGTAGTCAACACCAACTATAAGCCATTTTTTATGGTACACAGCCTCTGGAAATGGTCCCAGTATATCCAGTCCTCATTGGGCAAACGGGAGTGGATTAAGGATCGGCTGAAGATCCCTTGCTGGCTGATGGATAACTGGAGCGTATTTTTGACATTTTTCGCATTTCCGAACCAGCTCCTTAGTATCTGCGATCATGGTGGGCCAGTAATTTCCAGCCCTCAATGACTTGTGGGCTAAGGTTCTTCCCCCAATGTGGTTCCCAAAGATGCCGAGGTGAACCTCCCGTAGGATATAATCTGCATCTGTTGGTCCCACGCATTTCAGCAATGGGGCTGAGAAGGACTTTTTCAGAAGTTCCCCCCTGAAGACAATGAACCTTGAGCTGGTTCTTTTCATCTTGGAGGCCAAAGCTTTATCTTCGGGAGTTTCTCCCCGAAGCTTGAAAGCTAGGATGGGGTCCATCCAACTAGGCTCTGGGTCAGCGCAGCACACTTCAGGTGCTTCGTCGACACTTCTCTCTCGACGCACTTCTACATATACAGATCTGTTCAGCTCGGTAAGAGATGAACTGGCAAGTTTAGAGAGTGCATCGGCTTGAGTATTCTGACCCCTTGGGATCAGCTGAACCTCAAAAGTTTTCAGCTCTGCAATGACTGACTTGATCTTGGCAAGATAAGCTATCATGGAGGGCTCTTTGGCCTCGTAGCTGCCGTTAATCTGATATGCAACTAGCTGAGAGTCTGTTTTCAGGCAGACATGATCGGCTTCCAAGGAGATGCACAATTCTAGGCCGGCGATTGCTGCCTCATATTCGGCTTCGTTGTTCGAGGCCTTAAAAGAAAATTTTAGTGCATACTCAAAGGATTTGCCTTCAGGAGAAGTTATCACTACTCCTGCCCCCGAACCGTTTTCGGTGGAAGATCCATCCGTAAACACCGTCTAGACTTTCTTTTCACTGTCTAGCGCTTCTTGGTATGAGCATTCGGCCAAGAAATCCGCTAGAGCTTGAGCCTTAATGGCAGCCCTCGGACGGTAGCTGATGCTGAATTCGGTGAGCTCAAAAGCCCACTTGGCTAGCCTACCAGATTTTTCAACCTTGCCGAGAACTTTTTCCAACGGCTGATCAGTTAAGACCACTATCTGATGGCAATCAAAATAGGGCCTCAGCTTCCGAGCAGCTACTACTACCGCGAAAGCGACTTTCTCGAGTAGAGGGTAGCGAGTCTCGGCATCCGTCAGTGTATGACTGACAAAGTAGATCGGTTGATGACTTTTACTTTCTCGAGTAGACGGATGCCGAGATGCCGAGACTTTGTCAGTGTATGACTGATGGTGGCTGGGCTAACGGCCACATACAGGTACAAAGTTTCTCCTTCAGCTGGGCTAGCCAGCGTTGGGAGTTGAGCCAGATGCTCCCGAAGCTGTTTGAAGGCGTCTTTATGCTCTTCCTCCCAAACGAGCTCTTTTGTTTTCGGGAGTTTCAGGGCTTTGAAGAAAGGTAACCCCTTATCCGAAGCTCTGGAAATGAACCTCGAGAGGGCTGCCATTCTTCCAGTGAGCCGCTGAACATCCCGCTTTGTTTTCGGCTCAGGAAGGTCGAGCGCCGCTTTGACTTTGGAGGGATTGGCATCAATCCCCCTTTTGCTGACTATGAACCCAAGGAATTTCCCTGACTTCACGCCGAAGACACATTTCTTCGGATTCAGCTTCATTTGATGCTTTCTTAAGGTGGCGAAAGTTTCAGCCAGGTCCTTAACATGGTCCTCTGGTTTTTTTCTTTTGACGATCGAATCGTCGACATAGACTTCCATGTTTCGGCCCTTTTGATCGGCAAAAACTTGATCCACCAGCCTTTGATAGGTTGCCCCCGCATTTTTCAATCCGAAGGGCATCATTTTGTAATTGTACACCCCAGCATTCGTGACGAATGCTGTCTTTGCTCGATCGTCGGGGTGCATGAAGATCTGATGATACCCCGAGAATGCGTCCATGAAACTAAGCAAGGCATGGCCACTTGTCGAATCGACTAGCTGATCGATCCTCGGCAAGGGATAGAAATCCTTCGGACAAGCCTTATTTAGGTCCATGAAGTCAACGCACATCCTCCAGGTACCATTGGCCTTGGCCTTCTGAACCATCACCACATTTGCCAGCCATTCTGGATATTGGCAAGGCTCGATGAAGCCTGCCTCCAGCAATTTTTTGACCTCGGCTGCGATGTCTCGGTTCTTATTAGCGGAATAATTCCGCTTCTTTTGCTTAATTGGTCGACACGTTGGGTCAACATTAAGCTTATGGGAGATGAGGTCTGGACTTATCCTGGGCATATCAGTTGCCGAGAAAGCAAACACATCTCTGTTGTCCCGAAGGAGCTGAATAAGTTCACAACGGGTGTTCGGATCAAGGTCCATCCCGATTGTTACACATTTCTCAACGTCTCCTTCGGCCAACTCAAATGTTTCAGTCTGTTGGTCCATGTCCATTGCTGATGGACTGGACTCTTCATAATCTGGACTGCTGCCTATGTCAGCAGGTGTCCCAGTCTTTTTGTTCTTCGGCTGGCTCTCTGAGTCTTGCGGCTCAGCTGAAGAGCTAGCCTTTTCCCTTTCGGGCCCTTTACCTCTGGGTACAGATCCTTGGGCCGAAGCACGTAGGCCTTTCGGCTTTTTTGTGCTTGGCTCTCTTTCTTTTTCTTTCTCCTCCTCATCCTTGTCGTCATCTGGGCGACTACTGGATGGCTTGAGGTAGTTGCACTTTGGGCGTCCTTTTGGTTGCCCTGTATCCTTTCGGGGAAGCCGGCGTCTGAGACGTAAATCATCAGCTGATGATAAGTTGAGACGACCCCTTGGATCTCATGAATTATGGGTCTCCCCAAAATCACGTTGTACACTGAAGGAGCGTCAATGACCAAAAATTCAATCATGACGTTCCTGGCTGCCTCATCGTAGCCGATGGTGATAGGAAGTGTCACCTTCCCATCTGGATAAGTTGAAGCCCCGTTGAACCCGGATACCGGGTAGGGTACCGGCGTAAGGTGCTTGGGCTTCAGCTTGATTTGATTGTAGGCCTTTCGGAACAGAATGTTTGCTCCGCTGCCACCGTCAACAAGGACCTTACTGACGTCGTGGTTGGCCACCGTGGCGATGATCACCAACGGATCCTCGTGAAGGAACGTTATCCCCCGGCAGTCGGCGGCTGTGAACGTCATGTTCGGCACCGGCGATTGGGGAGATTGAATATCAGCGTTGTTCACCTGGTGAGTCAAAGCCCTAAGGTGTCGCTTGTGCTCCCTCCGAGAGTATATTCCTCCCGAGATAACATTGATCGGAGAGAATTTCCCCTCCGGCTTTTTACTGTTCTTCCGGGGGAAGTCGAGGTCTTGTCGAGAGTCCTTTGCTGACTTCTCGGACTCTTTTTTTTCGCGGTGATCCGCGATGTATTTTTTCAAGTATCCCTTCCGGACCATGTCCTCTATCTGGTCTTTCAGTTGGATACACTCCTCAGTGTTGTGTCCCGAAGACTCGTGGAACTCGCACCACTGATTTTTATTTTTTCGCTGATGCCACTCTGGGAGTGGTCTCGGCTTTCGGTAACTCTGCTCCTCCTTCGTCACGCTGTAAATTTTGGCGCGTGGAAGAAAGAGCGGAGTGTAGGATTCGTATCTGCCTGTGTATGAGGCAGATTTTTCCTTTTTTGGGTCGCTGGCCGAAGATTGCTCCGAGGCCTTTGACCAAGACTGCTTCAGAAATGTCGTAATGCAACTCAATTTGCTCGGCAAACCGATATTGTTCGGCATTCTCCACCCACCATGAGTAGGGGCGGTTCTTTATCATGGTCGAAGCTACTTCGGCATTCTCCCACTCTGAAAACCCGGGGAGGATATCCCAAAGGACAGCGGGAACTTCATCGTCCCGTCCAGAAGCGCTCGGCCCCTCCGTTCTCTGAGGAGGAGCCGAGGAAATTGGAGTCGCCCTAATCCCTTCAGCAGGGTCAGACTCTGCTCTTTGTCCATTCCAGATCCTAATCCTGTTCCAAGGATCGGGAATTGGCCTTGCTCTTCTTGGAGCACGGGCTCTACCCCTAACTCGTCTTGCCATTGATGATTTCGAAGAAAAAAGTCGAAAAAAGAGGGAAGGAGTTCGAATTCGAAGAAAAATAAACTAAAATCAAAGGAATTTACCTTAATCTGAAGCGAAAGTTGCCGATTTACGAGTTCATATTGGCAAGTTTCTAAGCTTAATGCTCGGGGAATTTGCGAAGTTTTGATGCGGGTTCTTGGGTTCACTCGAGAATTCTGGGTTTGTGTTGGTGAATAAGTGAGGAGAGATGACGCGCCTCTGATTATATCTCCAGAAATGGGAATACGGGGAGTCCGCGTTTCAATTTCTCTTAAATACCCCACTAAGTAACCGTTAAACACACGACCTTGCGATTAAACTGCCCATTATCCGTCCAACTTCCACAATCATCCGCCTTAACCGTTGTTATCTCATTAATTACGGTTTAAATTCAAATTTTTGGATTAATTAAATCATTCACTTCCCTCCTTTTCTGATTAAATCAAACCCGACCCGTCATCCTTCCGAATCGGGTCTGGGGGGCAAGTTGTTTGGGTCCAATTTAGTCCAATTGGGCTTAGGCATTAAATGATCCAATTAAAAGCCCAAGGTCAAGGTTCATCTCTCCAATTGTGCTAAAGTCAAAGATCAGCCCTCAAGGCAAGCCAATTGGGCTAAGGCCCAACTTCTCCATGTATGAAGAGGTATAAAAGCCATCAATATTACATTTTTACATAGATTCTCATATATTCTCATTAATTCAAGCAAAGCCTCAAGCAACTAACTCTCTTGCATAGTCTTCTCTTTCAACACATTGTACTGACTTTAGCATCGGAGGGGCCTTCCTCGGCAACACCCCCGAGGCTAGTTTACGTGTGTTTACTGTGCAGGAAACCTTCGGCCCAACATAACTTGGACCGAATCTAGTCTTCTCCGTTTCATCGGACCTTCGGCAAGGTCCCATTGTTTTCACCCGAAACACAAATTAATTTAGTTCACTATGTGAATGTTATGATCCAAATCTATAACTAAAAATCATAAAGGCTTCGTTCTTTAGTCACAAAACGAAAACAACTTAATTTATATAATAAGGTTAATATTAATACAAGTAGATAATAATTCAAGGCTTATATAGCATCCTTTAAACAAGTCGTCGAGCCCACCACTCATGAATATCTAAGAACACGACATTAATAGTAGGACAATTGAATAATTTTCACTAATTATTACTGATAGTGACTGACTATTCCGACCTACATCGAAAATCATAATTCGTACAACATAAGACCAAATTACACTGAAGCGACCAACAACCATGAAATAAAAATCAAAACTCGAACAAAAAAAACATCAAAATCACAGATCCAAATTTCAGACAAAATTAAACGATCAAAAACTCAGAATTGATGTAAAAACAGATGAAATAGAGAGAAAATTACAGCGGTTTGAACAAGCTCGTCGACGTAAGAGGAAGCGCGGACGACGGGAAGGGAGACTCGGCGAGTAGGGAAGGCGACGGAAGATGATCCGGGGCGTTGAGTGAAGGAGTGTTGACCGATCCAATTGGAAGACGCAGCGTTTAGCTTCACCAAACTTGTAGTCGCCATTGTTGTTTGTTAGTGATCTCTGTTAGTTTCTCTCTCCTCTTATATTAATGGAGTGATGGAAGTGTAAAGGTGAGGTCGATACAAAAGAGTTGCTTATAAAAGAAAGGGGGAAATGGTAGGCGGCTGTATAATGGAGTTGTTGGAGTTTTTCTGGGAAAGTCCGCGCAAATCGATTATCAACTTAGAGCATGTTGGTATGGGCTTTTTATAGGGTTAGTAACGGAATTGGGTTACCGTTTCCGTTAGAAGATGTTTGGTGAAAGAGTTAAGTAATAGAAATCGTTTCCTTCCTCTAACCCATTCCATTACTTTGTTTCCAATGTAAAATTTGGGGAAACAAATCCCGTTTCTTTCCTCTATCTATTCTCTCTCCTCTCATACAACAGATCTCCCCACAATCCTCAACTTTGATCGATCGAAGCCACAAATTCGCTGAAGAATTCTAAATTTCGTACTTCAAATTTCCAGAAATCAACAATCTCAAGGTTTGATCTCTCACTTTTTTGTTGAAGAACCCT
This sequence comes from Chenopodium quinoa, assembly GCF_001683475.1. Taxonomy (NCBI): domain Eukaryota; kingdom Viridiplantae; phylum Streptophyta; class Magnoliopsida; order Caryophyllales; family Amaranthaceae; genus Chenopodium; species Chenopodium quinoa. The sequence goes on along the minus strand of NW_018744304.1, from coordinate 7,136,566 downwards.
AGTTTTTGAGTTGTGTTGAATTTATAAAAATTTTGTCTTATTGATTTCGTTTTGATTTTTCTACTGTATATTGAAAGATTGCTATTTAATTTGATTTTCGATCTATATTTTTTCTTTGTGTTGATTGCTATTTTCGATGGTGTTAATTAATTTCTAGGGTTTTCTGTCCTAATTTTTCAGTTTTATTTGAGTTTTATTTTTCTCAATTGAATCTCCTGTTTTTTGCTTCATGACGTTATTGCTAACATGATATCAATTTCGATTTTATCAAATAATACTTACTGATGTTTTGTCATGCAAATTTCGATTTTATGCTATTATAATTTGCTATTATTATTTGGCTTCTTTTCCCCCAAATTTCGATTTTATGCTTAATAGTAATACTTACTGATGTTTTGATCTGCAAATCAGCTTTGTTTAGCAAATGTCAATGGTAAATAATCAGCTTTGTTTAGCGAAAATCAATGTTTTGAGGCAGATTGTTAATGTTGTTTGATTGCTATTGCTTTGCTGGTTTTTAAGGCATATTGGGTCTCTAATTTTTGTTACTTGATTGCTATTGTTTTGCTTATGGACAAATCGACAACCCGAAAGTGCCGAGGTATTCTACTATTCCCCTGCTGTTGCCCCTCCCCCTTCTGCTATTCCCCTACTGCTTCCCCCTCCCCCCCTTCTGCTATTCCCCTGATGCTGCCCCTCCCCCCTGCTGTTATTCCCCTGCTGCCCCTCCCCCCTGCTGCTATGGTTTGGTGGTTTATGCATAATTTAAGTTCAATTATGTTGGCATCTAGGCTACCAAAAACAAACCACTAACTACCAATTCTATTTGGCATCTAGGCTAGAATATGTTATTTGGCATCTACCACTAATTTAATGCTTTGTTTATGAAATGATTATCCTGCTCTTGTTTAAGTTTCCAAAACTACTTTACACAGAATTAATCATACACACACGCACACACATATTTAGAATTTTTTTTTCAAAAATGGAGAAGAAATGATAATGTCTCTATGTTAAATGTTTGATTAGTGATTTTTGGAAGCTTATGATTGCTGTGTTGCTAAAGTCCTGTCCAGCATCAGTTCATTTATAAAAGTTATATGGGTGCTTTGGTAATGGATATAGACCTAAGATGCTTTAGTTTTAATCTGCTTGGCTATATGTCTGACATGGACTTTTCCTAAGATACTTAGAAAGATTAAAGATTGCTAGTGTAATGGATATACAATGTTTTAGACTTGAAAATAAATAAGGTCATAGTCATATGATACATGGACAGGTAGCTAAACTAGCCTTTCAGATTAATCAGATTAGGCTTGCTGGCTTTTCAGTGAGTTAATTTAATGAATTAGTGAGTTAATTTATTATGCATTTTAAAGATAAGTTATTTGATTAACTAGAGATTGATATAACTATTGTTTTGCCGTTTATCAGGTTCAATTGCCATTTATTTTCTGTGTTTCTTGTACAATGCCTCGACTTATGCGTTCTATAAGGAAGAAAAAGCTAAAACAAATACAAATAGTAATTGCAATGGTTATTATTATGTTGATGATGTATTGGATGTGGTATATAATTTGTGTTGTTACAATAAGGGGGGTTCAAATAAAAGATAGGAAAAGAAACAAAAAATTGTTACGGATGTTAGTATTGAGAGGGCTTTATAGGGAGAGTGATGTGAAATGTAAGAGGGAGCTTCGCGTTAATAGAAGAACTTTCAATATTATTTGTGAGATGCTTAGAGACATTGGGGGTTTGAGTGGAACAAAAAACATGTCGCTTCAAGAGATAGTAGCCATGTTTTTATACACGTTGGCTCATCATAAGAAGAATAGGTCTATTGGACATTACTTCTATAGCAGTGGAGAAATCGTGAGCCGACAATTTCACCTTTGTCTAAGGGCTTTTCTCAAGTTGCATGAAGTACTACTTTACAATCCCACACCAATATCGGATGATTGTGAAGATGAAAGGTGGAAATCCTTCAAGGTATTGGTATTTTCAAAGCCTCTAAATTTTGCTAGGATTTTCTTATTTTTGCTTGTTTGTAAGTAATATTTTTTCCTATTTTTGTAGAATTGTTTAGGGGCATTAGATGGGACTTACATTAATGTAAATGTGCCTTCACAAGAACGACCAAAGTATAGAACAAGAAAAGGAACAATTTTGTAGGAATGGTGATGATGATTTGGTGGCCTCTCTCCAAGATGTTTCTAACAATTTTGGGAAGATATTTGAAAATATCAATGTTAATCTTGGGACTATGGCTAGTGCATGGTCTAAAGCGGAAGAAAGAGATCAAATGATGGATGAAAAAGTGAACAAGGTTTTGGATGAGGTGATGAAGTTAGATGGAATTTCTTCATCCGAAGCTTTAGAGGTTGCTACAATTCTCATGGCGGAAGAACATAAGCTTTGCATCTTCTATCAAGCTCCAACTAATATGAAAAAACAATATGCAATTGATCTTCTTAAGATACTAGAATTTCAATGCTTTTGTAATCAACAACTTATGTGACTTTGCCTATATATCTAGCATATGATATATTATGGTAATTAGTGTTGCTCTACATTGTATAATGTATATCAAAAGTTAGCCAAGACATCAAAAATTAGAAGGAAAGCTATTTGTTTCCAAGTTATCTATGCCAAACAAGAGGAAAGGGATTAGTTATAATTGTTTACTTTTCCTTAGTAATACCAAAAAACTAGTAAGGGTAACACTATATATTACCCTTTCCCCTCCTAATTTGTTTCCATTCCCTTACATTTACTAATTTGATACCAAACACCCCCTTAAAGTGTTAAAGTGTGCAGTGTGTGTAGTGATCTGGGGAATATTCCGGGTATACTACGGCCCGCCCACTTTGAGGATGGCTAGCCTGCTACTCCAATAGTCCAGTGTGGTAATGAGGGGATGAGTCAAGGCCTTTACTTACGAGATGTTCGAGGAAGTACTAATGTAGTGTTTGTCGTGTTGAGAGTGATGGATAACTCAAATGCATGGTTAGAGCTTTCCTCCCGATTCCAAGATATCTTGGAATCGATTCTCATCACCAGCCTTTCTGGCTCTCTAAACACCAAAAACAAAAAAAGTACTAATGTATAACAAACATTAAAACATTATAAGTCACATGGAAGAGAGACAAAAGGAAGAAAGAGAATGATGTGTGGGACCACTTCTAATTTTACCACTGAACGTTTATATAATTCCATTAGTTATCTAGTGATACTGTACATGCACGTAGTTAGTACCATTGAATGTATATATGTAGTACTACTGAATGCATACATAGTACCACTGATATATTCAATGATGCTATTTGATCACTCAATGATACTATTGATCACTCAATGGCACTACTCTAAAATCAAGTACTAAATTACGTGCAATTACACTCTTACCCCTCGTTATGCAATTGTTCTTGCATAATGGGACTCCTTTTAAACAAACTCTGAGATGTCCATTCAAGTGTCCAGGTCAGGTTTGATGAGGTCAGATTGAGTGTTAATAATTGAACTCTTATAAATAGCATTTGGACAATTATACCCTTTAAATGTTTATTTTAATTTTTCAACATTTTAAAAGTATGAGAAAACACTTATAAATAGTGTGCGAATAATAATATTGTTAACATGTTTGTTTCCTTAAATCCCACTGAAAACTTTCAACTTACCAACCTTATTGCATGTTTGATCAAATGATAAAAAATATGTCTAACTTTCTCTCTCTAGTTTTTTCTCTCCTCTAGGGGTGATCATCGGAGGTGTCTCCTTCTCGCTTTGGAGAGGGGGCTCTGAGAGTCTCCTTGGTCTAGAGTCTTAACTATTTCTCCTCAAATTGTGTTTCCTTTTAGTGTTGTTTGTTTTTCTTTTTTGCAGGTATTGAAGCTCGCTTTACTTTGCCATTCTTGATCCTTTCTCTACTCTGTTCATGGATGGTCCTCCTATTATGGATACTAACATGGATGACATCCCTTTGAATAACAACAATGAAAACCTTCCCTCCAATCCAAATGAAAATTCAGATCCCATTTCACCTGAGGTCGGTACTACTAGTCCTAACCAGTCCCAAATCCAAGCCTTACCTCTGCCTCAATTAAATCCTTCTATGTCCTTTGGAGAAGCGGTTAAGGGTTCTTCTCAATGGTTTTCTAAGGCCCGAGAAATAGCTGTTTCCTCTCTTCAATGGGAAGAGGAAGATGTTACCATCCCCGACTCAGCTTGCACCATCTCTTTTGCTAAAGAAACACTTGAGAAATTACGTAACCCTTGGAAACTTACCCTAATGGGAAAATGCTTAGGAATCTCTGTTAGACCCTCCTTCATAACTCAAAGGGTTTGTGCCATGTGGGAGCCTAAAGGAACCCTTGAAATAATTGATCTTGGGAAAGATGTTTACCTCTTTAGATTTTATGTGCTTGATGATTACGAGAGAGCTCTCCTCAGTGGTCCTTGGTTTATTCTAGATCATTATCTCATGATCACCAAATGGAAACCTAACTTTCGACCATCAATGAATCCTTTCAATAGAATGACGGTCTGGATTCGCTTCCCGGAGCTCCCAGTTGAATACTACGACAAGGATGCTCTTTTTGAAATTGCTAAAATTGCTGGTAATCCTATCAAGGTTGATTATGCTACTGATCATCTAACCAGAGCTAGGTATGCCAGATTCTGCATCGATATTGATCTTACTACACCGCTTGTTACAGCGGTTTGGGTTAGTAATGGATGGCAACAAATTGAATATGAAAATATTCACTCGTTGTGTTTCAAGTGTGGAATAATTGGCCACCAAAAAGAAAAATGTCAATTGATTGACAAAGGGAAACAACCCATCACTCCACCCCTTGAGCCCAACTCGCTTGCCAACAATGAATCCACCCACAAAGTTATTGATAGTGGGCTTCTAGCTGTTACTCAATTATCTAAGCCTAGCCCATCCCATGTTACCCCTATTTCTGATAATCCTCTTATCCAATCTTCCAATTCCTATGGACCTTGGTTAATTGTTTCTAATAAAAAAATTAATCACAAAAAAACAAACAACAAAAATACAACCCACCAACTGCCAAAACAATTAACAATAAGAATAAATTAATTACCAAGAATATTTTATCCCAAAAGACTGCTCCTTCCCAAGAAATTCACTTTTCTGTTTTAGCCAATGAAGGAGAAGAAGATGAAAATCCTCTTCCAGCAAAAAATATTTCAGCCGAAATTCTCTGTAAGGAAATTTCTATACTCAAGGGAACTGGGGAGGCTTGCGTGAAACCTAGATTATTTACTGCTACTCCCTCTGACAGTTTCGGACAAATGGCAATGGAAGTGGAGGAACCAACCAACGCCATAGAAACCCACCCACAAACCTTTGATCTCCCCCTTTTAAACCTTTCCAATGAATTAATTTCTAACACTGATAATCACTCCTCTCCAATCATCTTAAACATTGAAAAAAACTCTCTGGAATTTAGCCATGAAAAGAAACCCTCGAAAAACTTGCTCCCTCGCCGTTCGAAGCGAATTCTGGCGGGGCCACCGCGGCGCCATCGCCGGTTCTTCCCTCCATCCTTGGGAAACCGCCGGAACTCCCCCCCTCCGCCTCTACCTCCCCCAATTCCCAATCTCAACCTCCCATCAACGGAGCTTTCCCTTGCTCCTCCTCTCCTGGGAACTTCGACTCCCTCCCCTCAATCGGCGCTCCGGCCACCGGTTCCCCTCTCATATCTTCCCTCTCATTTCCTCCCCTCCTCGTCCACCCTTCCTCCGTCGACCACCATCTTCACCGTCCCGAAAACTATTGCCGAAATTCAGGAAATAATCAGAGCCTCTCCGGCTCAGAACAGCTACCAACCACCGAAACCACTACTTTAGACTCCTCTGGAATCCCCGATAATAACGGCCAAATTCTCCCTTATGCACCAAACCCTGCTTCAACTCAACCAGTTAGCTCTGTCTCAAACCCCTGTTTTACCTCCCCTCTCTCCCAAACCTCGATGGTGCAAAGAACGAGCCCACCTCCTCGCTCGCAACCCAATTACTCCTCCTCCTCATTTGAGAACTCTTCCCAATCTACCTCTATTATTCGATCCCATCGAGAGAGACGTCGAACGACCGGAAAGCCTTATGATCTTAACTCAGACTCAAAAGGATAAGGCGGGTCTCAGACTAGAAGTCAACTTCTGGGAGTCAGCATTGACAACAAGGGAAGTTCAAGAAACTCTATTTCCACTATCGATGATGGAAATTTACCCATCGAAACAAGCTCGGCATTGGGAGGATTGGAAGATTGCCCTTCCACCAATCCTTCCGAAGGACCTGAAATCTGATTTTATTCGGCTCCCCTTATTCCCAAATCTAAATATGAAAGTTGTCTTGTGGAATGTTCGAGGTGCGACAATAAATGACTTTATCCCACATGCTTGGGATATTATTGCTGCTCATAAACCCTCTATCTTTATTATATTAGAGGCCAAAAGTAATGGTATTCGTGCTTTAGAAGTTAGCAGACTTTTAGGGTTTAATGGCCTCCGTTTTATTGAGCCAAATGAATCTAGGGGTGGAATTTGGCTCATGTACAACGACAAGGTCGAGCTGGTGCTGTACAACTCTTCCTCTATCAACTTTTTCCATGCTCTTTTTAAGTTCAAACCTCATAACAACGAGGTCCTGCTCACTAGTGTTCACACTCCTTCGAATGCCACTGGGAGACACTGTCTCTGGAATGATCTCAGAAACAATCTTCCTCCTGATTACAATCCATGGATGCTTCTTGGTGACCTCAATGAAGTCACTTCGCCGGCTGAAAAAATGGGTGGAAGAAATTTCAGAATGTCTCAATGTCGGGATCTCAATTTACTTGCGGATGCGGCTTGTTTTGTTGATCTTGATTTTCAAGGAAACCCCTTTACTTGGCACAATTCTAGGGAAGGTGTTGCTATCATTCGAGAGAGATTAGATCGAGCTATGGCAAACCCGAGTTGGCTCAATACCTTCCCAAACACTCAGGTACTTCACTTACCTAGAACCTTTTCTGACCATAATCCTCTCCTTGTTACGTTGTTCAATAATAATATCTCTGGCAATTATCCCTTTCGTTGTAAAACTGCTTGGCTAGAACACTCTTCCTTTAAACCCTACTTCACAAATAATTGGTCTTCTAATAATTTTGATTTTATTAAAGGAAGAGATGAATTCCTCCGTACTGTTAAAAATTGGAATTTTAATGTTTTTGGCAATTCTACTAGAATTAAAAATAATCTCAATAAAAGGATTGATGGTATTCAACGTAGCCTTTCAAAACGATTTTCCAACTTCCTGTTTCATCTTGAAAAGGATTTAATCAATCAACTAAATTCAATTTATCATGCTAAGCGTATTTCTTGGGCTCAAAAGGCAGGGATGGATTGGCGAAAGTATGCAGATTATAATACAAATTTTTTTTTCATATCTCTGCTAAAATCAAAAAATCTAGTGGCAAGATTCTTTGTTTAAAAAATATTGATGATGAAAATGAACCTTGGATTCTTGATCAAAACTCTTTAAAAAACATGGCCAGGGATCACTTTGTTAAATTTTTTTTCATCTTCCATTATTCAACCTGATCATCAGCTTCTTAATAGATATTCCTACCCTAAAATTTTAGATTCTGATATCTCCTCTAGCCTAGGTGATATTCCCCTCCCTGATGAAATTAAGTCAAACCTGCTTGCTATGAACTCCATCAATTCCCCTGGGCCGGATGGGATACAAGCCATCTTTTTTCAAAATAATTGGGATGATATTGGGCCTAGCATGTGTGATTTTGTTCAAATTTGCTTTCTTAATGGTTGTATTAATAGTGGTATAAATGATTCTTACCTTTGTCTTATCCCTAAAAAAGATAACCCTACTACTATGGCTGATTTTAGTCTGATTGGGCTTTGCAATACCACTTACAAGTTAATTAATAAATGTATTGCTTCTCGATTAAAACCTTTAATGAATAATCTCATTAGCCCTTATCAATCAAGCTTCATTCCTAATAGGTCTATTGATGAGAATATTATAATCATTAAAGAGGTCGCCCATTTTTTTTAATAAGTCTTCTAAAAAGGCTAATATTATGGCTCTTAAAATTGATTAAGCAAAAGCTTTTGATAGTATCGAATGGAGTTTTATTGAGGGTACCCTTAGGTCTATTAATCTCCCGATTCTCTTGTTGCTCTTATCCTTAGTTGTATTTGTTCCCCCTCTATGTCGGTTCTTTGGAACGGTCAAATTACTAACTCTTTTAAGCCGTCTCGAGGTATTAGAGAAGGATGTCCCCTTTCCCCTTATATCTTTATCCTTTTTCTTGATCGTTTGTCTTGCATGATCCAAGAAAGAGTTAATAATAAATCTTGGAAGGCTATGAAAATTGCTAAGGATTTAGAAATTTCTCATCTTTTTTATGCCGATGATATTTTTCTTTTTGGTAAAGCTACCCTTGACAATATCAATGTTATGATGAATGTTTTGGATCATTTTAATAAAATTTCTGGCCTCTCCATTAACATTAAAAAATCGACCATTTTATTTCCCAAAAAGATGGATTTTAATATTAGAAAATCTATTTATGAATTTTGTAATATCAAAAGCACTACTTCCTTTGGAAAGTATTTGGGAATTATGATTAGCCCTAATAAACTTAAAATTGGAGATTATTATGACCTTCTTGATAAAACCTCTTCTAGAATTAAAGGGTGGAAAGCAAACTCCTCAATATGGCTGGCCGCTCTAACTACCCTCGTTAAATCTGTCCTCAATTCCTTTCCTATTTACTCTATGCAAACCAATGTCCTCCCCACTGCTATCACTAATGAACTTCAAAAAAGAGTTAAAAAATTTCTTTGGAATAGGGTTGATAAAAGTAGATATATCCCTAGAACTTCTTGGTCTACTGTTTGTGACCCTATTAGTGGGGGTGGTTTAGGCATTAGAAACCTTAAGATTTGGAACCTTACCTTCATGGCCAAGTTAGGGTGGAAAATCCTTACCCAACCCAATAAGCTTTGGGTTCAAATCCTTTCTAAAAAATACCTAAAATACTCTAATTTTATGGACTGTCTCCCTAACTCTAACAATTCAACCATTTGGAAAGATATTCTCCGGGGTAGGGATATTCTTAAAAAAGGTTTAGCAATTACCATTGGGAATGGGGAAGATACATCCATTTGGTTCCACCATTGGATTGGTGAAAAACCTTTCTACATAGATGACTCTATTCATATCCCAGATAATAAAGGTTATTGGAGAGTCTCAAATATTATTAGAAACAACAAATGGTTTCTCCAACCCATTGCTCATCTTCCCCCCAATAATATTCTTACCACCATTCTTGCCACCCCTCTCCCCACTCTTCACTCCCCTAAGGACAAACTAAGATGGTCTCTTCATTCCTCTGGCTCTTTTACCATAAAATCTGCCTACTTCTCTTCTCTTCCTCCTCCTTCCTTCCCCTCCTCCTTCTTAACAAATTTCCCTTGGCCTTCTATGTGGAAAATCAAAACCCCTTTCAAATATATGATGCTTTTATGGAATATCATCAGGTAGATCCTTCCCATAAGGACTATCATAGCTACCAAAATCCCTAACTTTGATCCTATTTGCATTAGGTGTAACTCTCCCAATGAAGATTTTATCCACCTCTTTAGAGAATGCCCTTACTCTTCAGCTCTTTGGTCTATTATTTTTGAAAATTTTGCTAAATCAGATTTCAATTATAATGAGTTTTTTAATTCTGACTTTGAAAAATGGATTACTTTTAATATGAGTTTAGGCTATTCTTGGAAAATCCTTTTTTGCATTGCTCTTTGGCACCTATGGTCAATGAGAAACAAAATGGTTTTCAAAGAAAAAATGGAATCCATCTACACTTCCTTTAATAAATTCCATCACGATTATTGTATTACCTTGTCACTGTCTCAGGTTATACATATTAATTCTGCTGCCGCGGCTTCAAGCTCTCCAAGGTTTTGGTCTCCTCCCCAAAGGGGGTACTACAAACTGAATACAGATGCTTCATGGATCAATCTGGGAGTTGCCGGTGCAGGTGGTGTTATTCGCTGTCATTCTGGCAAGTGGCAGATCGGTTTTGCAATGAGAATTAAGGCTCTTCGTCCAGCTTCTACTGAACTCTTGGCAATCAAGGAGGGTCTGATTACCTGCTATGCTAGAGGAATCCGATTCCTTGAACTGGAAACCGATGTTCAGGCCGTGAAGTACATGCTTGAAAATCCAATCTACTATATTGATCATGAGTTGTGCAACATTATAAATGATGTGGTAAGCCTGCTAAACAAGGATTGGAGTGTTACAATCCTTCATGTCAAACATCAAGCTAACAAGCTCGCCCATGGGCTAGCTGAAATTGGAAGATCGAGAACTGATGATGACACGGGCTACCATTTCTTTTCACCTCCTATTCTCTCGTCCACCTACATGGAAGAACTGGCTCATTCCCTTGCCATGGTGGGAGGTTCCTGATCCAACAGCTGATTCATCTCATAGGCCTCCTTCTGCTACAGGCCTCACTCTGTCTACAAATGATGAGGATTTTGCTGCTTCACGTTTTATTTCCGCTTTATTTCAGTTGTTATTTCACAAACTTATGCTTGGTTTTTTATTTTGTCTACTTAGCTAAGAATCTCTGGCATGCTAATTTTCTCCCTTTCGCGGCCTGTTTTCTTGATTTGCCTTCAAACATTTCTATTTGCAGGACAGTGCAGGGTATCTTGTGCTTCCTTTTGTTTTATGGTTTTCAGGGATGCTCCTTTAATCACCCCTATGTAATATAAGCCTCATCTCTTTTAATTAAAAAAAAAAGTTTTTCATTGTGTGATTTAATGATTAAACTCTTATAAACAATAATACCCTCCAAATATTTACTTAAGGCATGTTCTAATAGACTGAAATTAGCTGAACTGAACTGAACTGAACTAAGCTGAACTGATCGACTGAACTGAACTGAAAATAAACGTATGAGAACAGGCCCTTATTGATTATCCCTCATTAATGTTGATTGTCTTATTTATTTATTTACTTATTTATTTAAGAACTCATAAAAGCAATGTGTGGGCATTTATCCCCAAAAATATTTGTTTACATATTTTCTCTCATTAATATTGCCAATAATTGAAAGGACTCTCTCAACATGGCTAGCTATGATGCGCGCTACGCACGCATTAACCACCTTATTTTACGTAAAAAACTATTAAACTAGACATAATCTTTGTTTTGAATATGAGTTATAAAAATACCATAAAAGTTGTACACTTTATATTACTTCGACCGGAGTATCTAACAATATATTGTATGAGCTTGCTTCAACCGTTTGATATTTACCAATGGGTAAACTTATATTTTTTTTGTATAAAATGAAGGACATATTTGTAATTTTCATTCTTGTTCATCTTCTTCCTCCTCTTCTTGTTAAGACAAGTGTAAATATATATTATTGTGTATATTTCGGTTTTCTTGTATTTAGCCTTAAGAATATTTAGTTACCTTGTTTATAGCTAAATTAGGGGCTCAGCCTAATCCTTGTACACTGTATATATTGCTAGCAAAGCAATGATAATATTCACGGAATATAATACTTTCATGGTATCAGTTAGCTAGGGTTTTAATCTCTCGTTTCTATCTCTGTTTTCCGCCCAATCCCTCAATTTTTCATCGTCTCCTTCTCTTCTCCGGCAACCTCATGATGTCGGACAAACCTTCTTTTCATCCCGCATTTACTGTCTCTAACATTAAGAATAGTATTTCCATTGTTATTGAGATGGAAAATGTTTAATATTCAACTTGCACGGAACCCTTCAAGATTCACGCACGCTCTCACAAAGTTCTTGATCATATTATTCCTCAGGCCAAGGGCAAGGAGAAGATTCCTCCCTCCACTGATGAGGAGAAGGAACTATGGTCGACTTGGACGCCACGGTTATATCCTTGATATACTTTACCATTTCTAATGATCTTTTGCAAACCATTATTGAGCCCGATACTCCTATGGATGCTTGGAATAGATTGCGTGACACATGTAATACCCCGTATTTTTATACTTATTTTCTTTATTATTAATTAATTATTATATCATAAAAGGGTATTTTAGTAAATTAACTTACTATTTGAATTTTGGAGCCAACATAATATTTGAATTTTGACGTCAAAAATATTTGAAACCTAATTATTTTTTTATTTTTTGGATAAGATTTATTAAACATTTATTTTATTTTAAAACCGGATTTTTTAATATATTTTTTAAAATATTTTAATTAAAGAAAAAACTATATTTTATTAATTATTCAGAAAATTCCTAAACTATGACTTGGTATTTCAGATTTTCAGATTTTCTTAGTTATTTTATTGGTGAATAATTGGTATTTATTTATTTATTTAATTATTTTATACAATAATATTATTTACACAATTATTTTTATTCCTTAAAATCTAGCAAAAATCTTCCTTAATTTCACTAATGAGGTCCGAAAATCTGGCTCAAGATTTTTGGCCTTCATGGTTAATTTTGGGGGGATTTATTTTGGTAAATTGTATTTTATTTATCTCCCTAAAATCTTCTATTTTTCTTAATTCCATCTTTTCATCTTCTTAATATTTTATCATCATATTTTCCTACATTTTATTTCCCTTTATTATTCCCCAAGTAATCTCCCTTACCATATTATTTTTCATGACAACACACCTTCCATATTTTTATTATGCACAATCACCTTAATATCAAAACTTTCCATATTTATTTATTCACTTCTCCAAGTATTTCCTTAACTCTTCTTGCCATAATTCTCCCTAAATTTTCCTACCATAATTCATGCCCATACTAGCCTATAAATAGCCCTTTATTTCATGACCAAACACTCACACCAGTTCTCATAATTCTCTCTCAAATTCTCTTCTTCTTTCTTTTCTTTTCTCCTCCTAGCTTGTGCGCACCACCACCTTCATCGTACACCACCAACACCTCTGGCGCCATCGACCACCAGTCACCGACCAGCGACCACTACCAGTCGCGGCAGCCATCTGCTACCGCCACCACCTCCTCCTCTTCTCCTTGGTTTTCTATCTTTTCTTATTCTCTTTCTTATTTAATTAATTATAATTATTATGGGGGATTTATAAAAATTATTATGGCTAGTTTTAATTAAATAAAACAACTTTTTAATGATGTTTATGATAAAATAATTTAAAAGGTTCATGTACATATAGTTAGGGGTTTTTAATTTAATTGTTGTGATTATTTGTTAACCTTATATTAATTAAGGTTATATTTATTTGTAGGGTGTGCTCAATCAAGGTCCTTGAGTTCTTTTGTGTGGTTTTTCTAAGCAAGGATCGAGGACGTTTAGGTGGCTAGATACCTTTGAAAGTGATTGGTTTAAATAACATGTCTTATATGATTTTTATTGGAGGTTGAATGAAATTGATTGAATTATGATTTATGGAATAATGTATGATTTTAATGTGTATTTTAATAAATTGATCTTGATATTATGGTTTTATTGAGTTATGGTTTATGAAATAAAATTATGTTCAAAGTATTGGTTTTAATAAATAAATTAAGGGTTGATTTTATATCATGTCTTGATTAATTAAATTATTAATCATATTTTAAAGGTTTGATTTTGAAAGCATGTGGAATTTAATAAAAAGGAGTTTGAATTATGTTGGAATCATTAAGAAGGATTTAAGGAAGTATTAAATAATTATTATTAAAGCTTTATAAGCATGTTAGTAATCCCACTATTCGAATTTGGTTTGATAAGACTTTGGACTTTACATGAGCGAGTCTTTACTCAAGAATAGCCTTGCAATATAAGGAGACTAGCTTGGGTGGTGTGCACACTCGGGTGAGGAATTTGGGTATTTAAAGGAATTGATTCTATTAATTATTAGGAAAAATGGAAAAGAAAATTCCAACCTTTGGTCGGTCTGACAATAAAAATCCAGCCTTCCACTAATCTCATAAAAATCCAACCTTTATACCCCACCTTCTTTTACAGATCCATTACATGTTAATGACCAATTTTTATAAGTTATGTGCCATGTGTCAGTCATTAATTGGTCAATTATTTTTTTAATCATTAAAAAACAAAAAAAAATTAAAACAAAAAAAATCAGAAAAGCCAACCCCATCTCCTCCACCCCATCCCCACTGTGCCTGACCACCCTATCCCCGCCACCGCACCTGACCACCCCATCCCCACCGCCCACTGACCCCATCCCCATCCCCACCGTACCTGACCACCTCATCTCCATCCCCAATGTAACCCATAGACAACAACAACCACCGACTCCAAACCGCCCAGCCCTGGCATCCCAAAATCCGAAAAAAATTACCATGTTTAATAGGTTAAAGGTCAAATGGATCTGTCAAAGAAGGTGGGGTATAAATGTTGGATTTTTATGAGATTAATTGAAGGTTGAATTTTTATTGTCAGACCGCCCAAAGGTTGGATTTTTCTTTTCCATTTTTCCGAATTATTATTGAAATATTAGAATTGGTTTTAAATCATGAATTGGAATCATTTGTTTAATTATTAGAATTGGTTTAAAAGCATTTTTACTACTAAATTGAATTTAATTATCTTACACTTATCGTACTAAGCATATTTTGCTAATTCATATTTCCTATTTGTTTTTGTTCGCTCTGTTTACCATAATGGTAAACAGTGTTGACTGATATCATGTAAAGTCAATATGTGAGCATTTGGAGTCTCGAAATATCTTCATCTAGATTAGGAATGTCTGTTCTTGTTTTTAATTATTATTATTCATGACAATGGTTACTATTATGGTTTTAATTAATAAAAGAGTGTTAAAATGTCCGCTACAAAGTATTGGTTTTATTTAGTAAGTTAAGTAGCCTTGCATAATCACGCGGCGATAATACGCCTAAGTCTATCTCTACGGTATAATCATACGTATTTTTCTAGTATTTCCATAGAGGGAGATTTGGGGGTGTTACAACTGAAGGAATTATGTCTTCGATAAGTGCAATTACTAGATATATCAAGGATCACTATTATGGAGATAATTAGTTCATTCTATAGGGTCGTCATTGTCTGGTGCTAGATGTGGCAAATAATCTTTGGGCAAGTTAAATAGTCCAAAGTCCAATAGAATGGATCCTATAAGGTCACACAACAAAGGTATTGGGTCAAATGACATACCATGAAAGGGTTTGGGCTAGAGTAGTTTGATTAAGGATAAGACTTTGGGCTTGACATGGACTCTTATTTAGAGATGTGATTTATAAATAAGATCCATGCCTAGGGTTGACAGAATACACAATCAACATACAGTAGATTGTGAAACAAGACAACCAATCCCAAAACCCTAAACTTTCTTTTCTCTCACCTCACTCACTACTCTCCCTCTCCCCTCACATCCGTACGGCCGGTGCCCATAGGTGTTTGGCTCGTGGTGGTTATCGTGATGGTTCTTGGTTAGTTTTTTTCTCTTCTCCATTGAAGGTTGATTGAAGCATTCGATCACAACTAACTAGCATTAGTGGAGGTTTGATTTGTGCCTATGGACTAAGTAGAGGAATCACACTTGGGGTTCTTTATCTCCCATTGTTCTTGCTCGATCGCACGTGGAATCACGCTTCAAAGGTACAATTATATGTTCATTATGTGTTATGAAATGATCTTTGTTATTAGATGCTTATGAATATGATTCATGAAATTCCGCTTAGAGTATCTAAATCCCTACAGTGGTATCAGTTAGCCTTTGCATTTACGCATATTGATAATAAATCTTTGATGTCCACAAATTTTATTTCAATTAAGAGGGAGAATAATTTAATTATGGTTCAATCATTATATTAAATGTGATTTAACTTTTGGAATTGATTAAATGTAATTTAGTTATGCTCAAAATAGCCATGAAGAGGATTGAATTAAGCCCTAAAAAATCAAAATTTTCGAACCCTAACCCTAATAATTTTCGATTTTTCGAAAATCCTAGTCCTAACATATGATTTTTGTGCTTGGTTTTTTTATTTAATTCGAATTTTTAATGTTTCATAACTTCAATCAGATTGATTTATGCATTAAAATGATCTGTCTATGATCATCGATTTTAGAATTAAATTGGGATTAATATTTTAATTAAATTAAAACACAAAAAAAAATTATTTAAGGTCGACAGTCGCGACTGCCGATTAGGGGTCAGTCTAGATGGAGGGAGGGAGGGCAAGAGGTCCGGCAGGTGGCTGGACAGCAGCGTGCAAGAGTTGCACAGCTGCTGTTGCGGCCACGCTAGGGTTGTTGCTGCTACCTTTGCAAGGCAGTGGCTGCTAACCGCAGCCAGCCACCGTGGCTAGCCAAGGCTAGCCAACCACGATGGCCTGCAGCCTAGCATAGCTGCTGCCACGTTTCTACCCATGCGGTAGTGGCTGCTGTAACAGGAAACCAGCCACCGTGGCTAGCTTCGGCTAGCCATCCACGGTGGTCGGTGGTGGTGGCTCTGATTTTTAAAAAAAAAAAATTATTTTATGGTTTTTTTAAATAACACCATAAAATAACATAACTTTTGATTAACACCACAAAAACAAAAACTTTTATTATAACACCACAAAAAAAAAAAAAACTCACAAATTTGATTTCACCATCACTTAACAGATTTTTTCGATGAAATCTGTTAGTGGGGCCCTTAGAAGAGACGTGCCAAGTGTTTATTGGTTTAAATGAACAAATTAATTTAAAAAAAAAGGAAATTTTATTTTTTAAAAAAATAACCCTTAACTGCAACCCAGCCAGCCCCGCCACCGGCGCTGCCTGCCCAGCCATCGGAACCTCCTACCCCTACAAAAACCGGCAAACCTGCCAAACTACCTCCCCTATAACCGCCTACTCCACCGCTTACCCCTTCCCCTCCCCAAAACCCCCCTAAGCCCTTCAAACCACATCAAAGGCCGGCCCAGCGCTAACAACCGCGAAAACCTCCCTTTCCTCCACCCTTGAAACGACCAAATTAGCCATGGAAATAAACCTTTCGGGGTTTCCGTGGTCGATTTCGGCCATTTGAGGGTGAAGGGTTCCCTTCGTCGGTTTCCATGGTCGATTTCAGGGGTTTTCAATCGTTGCTTTTCGGCTTTCATGGGTTTTAACGCCAGTTTTGCATTGGTGGTTGGGGCTGGTGTGTTTTAGGGACGGCTCGTGATAGGGTGATGGAGATTTTGGTGGTAGGGATGGGATGGGGATTGGGGTCACTGGCGGTGGATGTTAGGATCGCCGGTGGTGGTGGTTGAGCTAGGCTAGGGTTTAGTTTTTTTTTTTTTATTTTTTTATTTTTTTATTTTTATTTTTTATAACCAATAGATTATTGACACATGCACGTGGAGGGTCCCACTAACGAATTTCATCCAAAAACCCATTAAGTGGTGGTGAAATCAAATTTGTTAGTTTTTTGTGGTGTTACAATAAAAGTTTTTGTTTTGTGGTGTTATAATCAATGTTTTTTTTTTTTTTTTTTTGGTGGTGTTATTATCTAAAACAACCCTTATTTTATTTTAAAAATATTTCAAGAGTGGGACAAAATAAAATATTTTGAAATATAATCTTTTATTTTGGATAAAAATCTTTTGTTTAAGATAAAATCAAATCTTTCAAAAGTTGTTAAATTTGATATATCCATATTTAAAGTGTTAATTTTGATAATTATCCATAAATAAAGTGGTTTATTTTGGATAAAGATTTGTTAGGATATTTTGAGCATATTCCAAAAGGATAAATATTGATTTAAATAATGTGATTATCCCATAATTAATTTTGGATATAATTGATTTAAAATTTTGTGATTGACTAGTAATTAGGATAGAATCTCCTAAGTTAGTTAGGATAATCTTTGAGGATAAATATAATTTATCTTTTAAGATTAAAATAAGATTTGATTCTATCTCATGCCTAATTTAAAATATATGATATTTTATTGATGGTCATGAATAATATATGATATTATCTAATTGCGGTAATTTAATTAAAATATGAGATCTTTAGATTCCATGTTTCCTTAATTATGAACATTAGATGTTGTAGCTTAGGAAAGCATGATAAGTGATTTATTATGTGGAAATTTTATAATATATGATATTATTTTGCTATATAATGACTAGTATGGCCAAGTAGATTACTAAATATGATCTTCGCATCGTGATGTATATTTGTAATCTCAGTACGGTCTACGTATAGATAAAGTATTTTTGTAATTTTATTTCATTTTATTCAAGAAGTAGATAGAATAGAGTAGAATTATAGGTTGTAGTTAATCTAAGAAGCCCATAAAGTGAAGGCCTAAAGGAGCGAGGTGGATCAGATCCATGAAGGTTCAAGTGGGAGCATTTACTTTATTAGTTTTCTTAGGATTAGGGGTCATGTTATGTCTTGTTTATGCATTCAGTTGATTATGCATGTTAGATTTTATTTATGTTGATTGATGGTGCGCCAGAGTTCACTAAATAATCACAACTTAATGAATCTAGGTCCCTGTGTAGACATCTACTTTTGGCCTCCTGTCCCGACAGGAAGTGCAATGACGATAATTAAAACCATCTTCGTGTTAAATTGAAGTGGAGAATGCTTATGGATAACTGGTTAAGCCACAAAAGACAAAATCTAGCCCAAACTAAAAAAACAAAGCTAAACGAGGTCCAATTAACTAAATCCGATCAATATTACCTAAGCCCGTGCTTAAAACCCAATAATGACGGATTTAGGAGCGCCTGGGTTAAATTTTAATGCTACCGCAAGAAAATCCGTGAGCATCTCAATCAGTCGCGCTGGGCTGGCGCGCGCAACTAATTCAGTTGCACGCGACACTCAGCGTAACCTCTAGAGATGCGCTCACGGAAGATTCAGAATTTTATGAAAATATAGAATCGAATCTTACAATAATGCAGCGCTCAAGACACTCAGTTGCGCTGCCTGTAGCAGCGCAACCAAATCACTTGCGCTAGGATGCCGCGTGCAACATCCTTTTGCGCGCGACCCTTGCTGCGGAAGAATGTTCAAAACCCTAATCCTACCAATTTCCTATAAATAGAGGCTTAATCCAAGGCTTAAAGACACAGAAAATAACCTAAAACTCTGGCAAAATACTTGTGAACTTGTGCTACCTAAACCCTCTTGTCCTAAACACTCACCCCTGATATTTTGTTACTACGGTGGAGGTTCCCCAATAAGAAGGTGACCATAAGTGTGCTAAACGGAGATCTAGCAAAGAGAAGTGGTAAATTCCCGAGCACTTAGATAAATCATATTTATTTTCTTGTTTAAAGGAACCTTAATTTATTAATTAGTGTTGTATGATCACCTTAAAAGGACTAATTAATTATTTTCACATAGTATCTTGCATTAAATAAATATTAGAATTGGATAATTAATTGTTGGTTGATCACTTAAGCCAAGGCGAATATTGTTTATTTTCTTGTTCTTTTCACGAAATTGATTAAATAAATAATAACGACGTTGCAATGTAATTCCTACATGATTTAATGTGTGTAAATAAAATCAACTAACTTAGTTTTAGGTATTGCGTTGCATATATTGTTTGGTAATGAAATTGCAAAAAAGGAAGAGCTAGTAAAGGCCGTACTAGGGCTAGAATAGCGATTCCTCCCTAAAAGGAACGTTATTTTAGTACCCTCGCTCCCGAACTCATTTCTGGTTTACGTAGACCAATTTGGAAATGGGTAAACTTACGATTCGTGCTAATTATTCCATGAACTCCACATGGAAGAAAGGCATGAACGAGGTTTATGAGTTTTCCTAAAACTCATTGGCGACTCCTACTTGTTTCTTACAAAAAAGCGTAATGAGAGTATCATTTCTAATTCAAGGTCTCCCAAACAGTCAAGAATTCAAATCCTAATGCACCCTAATAAGTTTAAAGTCCTAGGCTTTTAAGTGGCAATTGACATTTAAGGAAGGACCCCCTTACGATGGGATCACCCTCATTACACCCGGTAATATTGAGGTTGCTTTTCCAATTAAAAACCTTATAAACCTTTGATGTTTATGATAGGTCATGCCAAAGTTGGGTGTCATTTTATATCTTGGGAAAGTTGGGGTAAATCAAGTTTTACAATTTTAATTGGTTATACTTAACAAGGTTACCTAAAGAGTTTAGAACCTTGAAGCAAAAGGTAATAAGTAAACATGTGATGGTTAATTATTCAACCAAGAGTTACAAGAGTTGTAATCAGTAAATTGCTCACCTTGAAAATGTAATGGTTGATGGTAGGGTCAAAGTCCGGTCAAATATCACACAAATAAAGGATCTTGGAATCATTTAATTCAATTGGGATCAATTAATATTGAATAAAATGTTTTAAAGTTACCAA
This sequence comes from Chenopodium quinoa, assembly GCF_001683475.1. Lineage (NCBI taxonomy): Eukaryota > Viridiplantae > Streptophyta > Magnoliopsida > Caryophyllales > Amaranthaceae > Chenopodium > Chenopodium quinoa. The sequence goes on along the minus strand of NW_018744304.1, from coordinate 7,116,183 downwards.
TTTAATTCGCTTATGGTACTTTAAATTTTATTAAGCATAATTGAATTTTGCGTTTACTTATAAGTAACATGTCGTTCTAATTTTATTATTATATAAAATCTCCTCGATTGAAAATAAAGTTGAGAAACATTCTCAAAAGGTTACAAGATAATCCATAAACCTATATTCCAACTTTGCTAAGATAATTCTAAAAGACAAGATTTAGAAACCCATGTCACATGTCTTAGGTTGATTTTATTCAAAATGTTCGAGTAAAATGCCAAAACATCCTCATTTTAAAAAGTGTTTCAATTCGATTATAATGAGATGGGAGGTACAAACCCTCTAAAAGACAAGTATAGAAATCCAATAAAATCTCTTATCTTCAATATGATTGAATATAAGAAAGTGATTGGAAGTCTTTATGATCAACAGTTGATCAAATGACATTATTCTTAAATTCATCCATTTCATTTAGAGTTAAATATTTGATTAAACTCATTATGAATAATGATTGAATAAGACTTAGAAAAATCAAGAAATGTGCTTAAAGTAGTTGAGTAAAGCTTCATTCTGAACCTAAAAGAAATGTTCTAAGTGGCTCAAATGGGAAAGGCTTAAGAATATATGAGGATTGCATTAAGAAGTTATAGGCCAAGAAATGCAAACAAGTTGCTACTTCTCAACCTAGAACTACTCACATGCTAAAGGTTGTTATGAATAACAAATGTTTCAAATTAAATGGACCGATTCCAATTTATTAGAAACCATCTCATATAGTTGGAAGGTAAAAGAATGGAAATGTTCCAATTTAAGAATTATATTATAGAAATTGATTTAGCATATTACTACTTCTTGGACATATGATGTCATGTTTAATTCTCTCTCATTAATAATGTGGTTGAACTAAATGAAGAAATTTTCTTAGGGAGAAATAAATCTACAAGTTTAGAAGCAAATGTTGCTACTTCACAAATAGATTCTACAAGTTTAGAAGCAAAAGTTGCAACTTTACAAGTAGAAACCTATATTTCACCTAACCTAGGGATTGACTAGAATTAAATAAAGGTTATTTATTCCTGTCATTATCGATACATACCCATTCAATGTTAGTAATGACTAAGCATTGAAGATTCAAAAAATGGAATAAATTTTATTCTATGTTTTATTGAGTCACGATGTGTTTTGAATTGCTAAATAGGTTTAAAGTTCTATATTATAGAATAATTAAACCATTTCCAAATATAAAATTGTCTCTAATATGTCAATTAATTCGAATGAAAATAAATATTGCAAGTGGAAGATCCAAAGGATGGACTTTCAATATCATTGGATTATGAATCTATTGATATATGTTAACATCACTCTCATTTGAAATTTTGACAAAGTCATTGTTTAGAGAAATGATGATATAAACTCAAAGTCTAATACATATCGATGTAAGAAAACCTAAGGTTCAGTAACTAGAGACAGACAATGAAACTTCATTTGTGATACAATCCTTTGTGTTTAGTAGAAGCATAAATGTGAAAGTTTTGAAAAATTTCAAAAGTACAATATGAAGTTCAGAATCAACTTGACAAGATAATAAATACACTACAATACGATTGTAATGATGAAAGTTTGAGTCAAGACATTTCCTTGGCAATATATATTCAAAATATTGCGATATGATCGTAATAATGAGAATTTAATCCAAGACCTTGATAAACATCCAAGATTTGTAAAATCGTTTTACAACAAACCCCAAAAGAAAACCTTGTGAAGTGTTTATGAAAGGAGCTATCAATTTATATAAGATATATTTTAATGGTGGATGAAAATAACCTATCTTCCAACCATTGTTCAAGGGAAATACTTTTAAGATAAGTTACAAAACTAAACAAAAACTACATACATCAAATAAAAAATGTAGCAAAGGCTTCATATGTGATATGGATAAGAAAAGTTCTTATAAATTCTTTCTACAAATCAAGGAATAAATGTTGTATTAAATCATTTGATACACGTTCAATTCCTATACAGAGCACGGGGGTACTACACAAGTCATACTTAGCACAAAATGTTTGTTGCTCAAGTAGGTGCCTTTTATGGAAAAGATGTCATTTCCAAAAGGTCAAGTGGGAGTAGTGTAAATCTTGAAATAGTTTGAGAAAAGCAACAAACAAACATGGTTCAAACTATGGTTGGTTCACCTTATGCTAAATACACCTCTTCAAAAGGCAAGTGGGAGTATAAGAATCTTGACAAGTTCGAGAGCCTTGAAAGATTTCAAGAAAAGTCAGTTCCAAAATCTTGAAGAAATTCAAGATATATTCGAATAAAAGCAACAATATGAGCATGATTAACCTCATGTTACAAATGACAATGCGTGGTCTCATTAAGTGTAATGGGAATAATAACCATGTGTCGAAGGTAGTACATTCCAAGTACACATCCTCTATTGTCGTTTCTCATTGAAAACTAAACAAAATTGTTGTATGAGTTTCAATTGTTGCATAAAAACCCGCAATGATGACTAGCATATGTAAAACTTAGCCAAAGAAATATGATTTCATATTGACTAAGAGTTTTAAAATATTTATTTTGGAACATGATGAGTATGTAAGTTATAAATATGATTTGACAAGTTATAACTCCAAGTGGTTTAAAACCATGAAATTTGAAATAGATTCTAAGTTTGTAAGAAAGTGTATGATACTTAATTAATTTGCCGAATTGGGTGAGACCCATTATAAGAAAAATAGACAAGAAAGAAAAATGTTTTCTAACTAAAGCAAAGACTTGGTAAAAGATTTAACTAATTCATAGTATGACTATGATTACGATTAAATCTTTACATTAGTCACGTTGCAAGATCTATTAAAGATATTCTAGTGATTTCTACCTTATGAGATTTGGTAGATGGATTTCAAAACACTTTCTTGAAATTGTTAACGAAAGAATATTTGTATATGATACAATCAGAATGATTTTAAAAATCCAATAATCCTAAGGATGCATAAAAGATCCATTAATGGATTGAAGAAAGCATCACGTAGTTAGCATTCTTAATTTTGTGAGTTAATCAAAATTGTTTGATTTTCTCATAAATGAAGGTGTTATGTACACAAGATGTTTAGTGGGAGCAACGAAGTCTTCTTGGTCCAGTATAATGAGCAATTATTAATTGCTTGAAGAGTCAATTAATGGCTAATGCATTTTGTATGAAAAACCTTGAAGAGGATTATGAATACATTTGGGATTCAAAATCTATAAAGATAGGTCTAGAAGGATGTTTGATCTTGGTTAAGAAGCTTATATTGATAAGATTCTTATAAGATTCAACATTATATTGAAAAGAGTTTTAATCCTATGTAACATGGCACAAAGCTTGACAAGATTCAATGCTTTGAGAAAGGTTGATGAAATTAAGGTTTTGAGTGATGCTCCTTATTCAGTTTGCAAAGGATGCATCATGCATGTCATGGAATATACTCGTCTATTTAATTCACGTGTTTTAAAAACAAGTGATGATAGCAATGTAATGTTGGAATACAAATTAGAAATTCCTAATTCCTTACGAAAGGGCGAAGGAAAATTCTTAGTGTATGGAGATGAAGTTATTATAAAATTTAGAAGTTGCAAAATTCATGTTTATAAGAATGTCTCATGAACTTTACTTATTAAACCCCTTCCATGATCAAGGTATGAGAGTCATACTAAGGTTCTTGAATTGAAGCAAGTAATGTAATTTAAGTTATATGTGTTTTGAGAAAACATATCACATAAGTAATACATTAACTTGCAAAATTATGTTTATCAATTGAAACAAAGTTTCAATCTTATTTAATCATGGTTTTAATATTAAAAAAAATATTGTCCAAAATAATTATGGATTGATGGGCTCATCAGGTTGATGACCTAGTGAATGAAACCCCACAGGTAAACAAAATCCATATATTATTATTTAAGTTTCTAGTTCAAAATCATAAAGTGGAAATAAATGATTTCAATAAATGGACTAGCATGTAATATTGGTTGGATAACGCAGTTTCATAAGCTATGTGAGCATAGTGAAGCTCGGTCAATCACATGTATATGCATGTATGATGCATGATCGAACTATAGACCTACTTTGAAGTTCAAGTATAGAACTTTCGGATATATTAGTAGATTCCTTTGACATGAGTAGAACATTGATTCTATTCAATGACTGTCTTAACAGTGGTACATTCAAACGTCATTCCGTAAAAGGGGGCTATAAAGGATGTTTCTTGGTTACTTCAAGAGTTGAGTGGGAGCTTTTGTTGCCACAAGATTAGATTGAGTCTACCAATTTAATTAGGAATGTGTCTTGGACCCTTGAAGAGGGAGAGTTCAGAAAATGCATGGTTGTGCTCAAATGGATTACACGGTAATCATTTGTTTTGTAATTCTAACTCAGATTTCAAGAAAATATTTGTATATTAATATGACCTCGACATGAGATGCAATCATATTATCAAATCAACACACATTGACTTAAGGAATTTGAATATTGCGCACTCAGACAAGTGGGAGATTGAAGGAATTATGTCTTCGATAAGTGCAATTACTAGATATATCAAGAATCACTATTATGGAGATATTTAGGTCATTCTATAGGGTCGTCATTGTCTGGTGCTAGATATGGAAAATGATCTTTGGGCTAGTTAAATAGTCTAAAGCCCAATAGAATGGATCCTATAAGGGGGCCAAACAAGTAAGAGTCCCATTAACGGGCCTCATGAGATCATGACATACCATGAAAAGGTTTGGGCTAGAGTAGTTTGATTAGGGATAGGACTTTGGGCTTGACATGGACTCTTATTTAGAGATGTGATTTATAAATAAGATCCATGCCTAGGGTTGACAGAATACACAATCAACATACAGTAGATTGTGAAACAAGACAACCAATCCCAAAACCCTAAACTCCCTTTTCACTCACCTCATTCACGGCTCTCCCTCTCCCTTCACATCCATACAGCCGGCGCCCATAGGTGGTGGCTTGTGGTGGTTATCGTGATGGTTCTTGGTTAGTTTGTTTCTCTTCTCTATTGAAGGTTGGTTGAAGCGTTCGATCACAACTAACTAGCATTAGTGGAGGTTTGATATGTGCTTGTGGACTAAGTAGAGGAATCACTCTTGAGGTTCTTTATCTCCCATTGTTCTTGCCCAATCGCACGTGGAATCACGCTTCAAAGGTACAATTATATGTTCTTTATGTGTTATGCAATGATCTTGGTTAATAGATGCTTATGAATATGATTCATGAAATTCCGCTTAGAGTATCTAAATCCCTACAACAACATATTTCAAGATAATGAAAATTCCCGCGCCATCGCTCTTGAACATGAGTTTTCTACCACGTTAATGGAGGATTTCCCTAATTTCTCTTCCTATTGTCAACATCTTAAGACCTTGGCTAATCAGTTGAAAAATGTTGGAGCTCTGTATTAAATAGTAGAAAGGTTTTGCGATTGGTTGGAGGCCTTACGAAGGCTTATAGTGCTGTTGGCACATTAATATATCAGAGTGACTAGCTTCCACCTTTCTATAAGACCCGTTCCACGCTAACTTTGGAGAAAGCAAGATGGCCAAGAAAGCGATGACTGAATCTACAATGGTGGCAACCGAATCTCCGCAAGGTTCTGATTAGGAAGGGGGTTCGAAAGGCAGAAATTTGGGTGGTGGCCAACGCAATTCGTGTGGCTGGAGCAATTCAGGTGGCACCTTAGGTGGTGGTTGCGGTGCAGGTGGCGAAAAGTCCGACAAGGGCTAACAATTTGGTGGCCTGGGATCGAGTGCAGCTCCAAACTTGAACTGTACTCCTTCGTACTGGCAGCCCCAGTTCACTCCTTCAGGGTGGATGAATTGGGCTTGTCCCATGCCTCCTTGTCCATACCCCAATCAAGGGTTGGCTAGGCCATAGCAGCAGAAGGGCCCATCTCCAAGTATCCCTAGTCCAAGACCCACAGGTCAGCAGTCTCAAGCATATGCAACTACTAGAAAACAGGCAAATAACGACGGACTGGTTCCGACGGACACAAAAATCCGTCGAAAATGTCGAAATTTACGACGGATTTTTCATCTGTCGAAAATTCGTCGGAAATTTCCGACGGAATAAAAAATTCGTCGGAAAATATGTGCTTTCCGACGGAAAATCCGTCGGAAATTACCTTTTCCAACGGATAAATATTCTGTCAGAAATTTCCGGCGAAAAAATCCGTTGGAAATTACCTTTTTCGACGGATTTCCGATGGAATACAATTTTAAAAAAAACATTTTTAAAGAAACCCTAATAGCCTACCCGCCGTTTCTCTCTCTTTCCCCATCTCCATTTCTCTGTCTTTCCTCTTCTCTCTTCTCTCTTCTCTCTCCTCTCCCCTCTCCTTCTCTCTCCTCTCCTCTGCCATTATTCTTGTCTTCCTCTCTTCTCTTTCTTTCATTCTCTTTCCCCTCTTCCAACCACCTCACATCTCCCACCAAAACATCGACATCAACAATAACCCCACCACCACCAACATCGACAACAACAACAACCCCAACACAGACAACTTCGACATCAACAACAACCCCACCACCGCCAACATAGACATCAACAACAACCCCAACACCGACGACATCAACAACAATTTCGATCAGATCAAGTTTCGCCCTTTCTCTCTCTTCTCATGATGAAAACAAAGGTTTTCAGGTCAAATTCGACCATGAAAACTCTAGATCTAGAGTTTTCATGGTCGAATTTGGCCTCCTAAACCCAATTTTAAAGTTTTGTGTGGTCGAATTGAGGTATTATCTCTTTTTTTTATGTTCTTTTATCGGTTTTTTTAAATTACATGGTTGTGTTGGGTGGTGGGTGCTGGAGTTCGTGTTTTGGGGTTAAGGTTGAGATTTTAATTGTTTCTTTATTTTTTTTTGTTATTTTCGGGTTATGATTGTTTGTTGTCGTTAGCGGTGGTGGTTTTTGGTGGGTGGTGGGGTGGTCAGGGGATGGATCTGGTTAGGTTAGGTGTGTAGGGGTTCTGGTGGAGGTTTTGGTGGTTGGGTAGTGGGTGGTTGTGTGGGTAGGCTTTTTTTTTGTTTTTTTTAACAAATTTCTGATGGAATTTTAGTCGAAAATTTCTGGCGGATTAAAGTTCGTCGAAAATTTCCGACGGATTTTCCCAGCCCTAGAAATATCATCCGATAAACTAAATTCCGTCGGCATAGTGTTTCCGACGGAAATTTCGTCGGAAAAAGCTGTTTTTCCTACGAATTATATTGCTACAACCCATTCCGACGGAATTTTCGTCGGAAACCCTATTTCCGACAGAAAACAGGGTGTTTCCGATGGAATTTTTCCGTCGTTATTTGGCTGTTTTCTTGTAGTGTGCAACATCTCAATTTGGGAAGTCTGCATCTTCTACTCCAACAAACCTCGAGGCAACGATGCATACCATGGCTCTTGCTCAACCAGACCCGTCATGGTACATGTACACCGGTGCAACCTCCCATATGACTTCTTCTTCCGGTAATCTCTCGTCTTATTTTAATTTGAGCATTCATCCTAATAATGGCATTCTTGTTGGAAATGGCAATACTATTCCGATTGTTGGCTATGGAAAATCCAATTTACCCTCCCCTAATCCTCCCCTTTCACTAAACAATGTCCTACATGCGCCCAAATTAATCAAAAACCTCATATATGTTCGTAAATTTACCACTGATAATTATGTGTCTGTCGAATTTGACCCATTTGAATTTTATGTTAAGGATTTTTGGACGGGGAAGCCAATAATGAGGTGTAATAGTCATTGAGATCTGTACCCTATCACCATCACTAACAACAATCAAGCTACATCCACTTTTGCTGCCATCAGTCCTAAGCTTTGGTATGATCATATGGGTCATCCGAGGGCTCCGATCTTAGATGCTCTTAGGAAAAATAATTGCATTGATTGTAATAGTTTTTTTTTTTAATTCAAGTATTTATGGTTCTTGTGTACTAGGAAAACACATTAAACTACCTTTTGCTTCTTCTTTGTCAAGTACAACTATGCCGTTTGATATTATTCATAGTGATCTATGATGATCTCTTGTTTTAAGCTCTTTGGGTCATAAATATTATATGTTGGTTTGGGATGATTTTTTGAATTATTTGTGGACTTTTCCTTTGTCTCATAAATCGGATGTGTTTGATAATTTCATGGCTTTCGAACACATATTCTTACCCAATTTGAGCGCAGTATTAAGAATGTGCAATGTGATAATGGTAGGGATTGGAGTTTGATAATAGTTCTTTTTGTGATTTTTGTACGACACATGGCATGTCTTTTCGGTTATCTTGCCCTCATACCTCTTATCAAAATGGGAAAGCTGAACAAAAAATATGATCCATAAATAATGCCACTCGTACTTTACTTGCCCATACCTCTCTTCCCCCATTTTTTTGGCATCATGCATTGCAAATGGCAACAAAATATACCTTCTTAATATTCTTCCTAGCAAACTTTTGGAAAATAAATCTCCTCTAGAGGTTTTTTTATAAAAAGGTTCCTTCTTATTCTCACATACAAGTTTTTGCCTTTTTTTTTGTTGTTTATGCTATCCTCTTATCCCTTCTACTACCATTAATAAGCTACAACCTAGATCAACTCCTTGTGTATTTTTGGGATATCCTATAAACCATCGTGGTTACAATGTTTTGACTTATCATCTAATAAAATCATCGTTTGTCACCATGTTTTATTTGATGAGACAATTTTCCCGTTTGCTAAACTTTATGTCCCACATGCTAATGCAATATGAAACTTTCACACGGCCGGATACATCATATGCCGTCCAACAGGTGTGTCGCGCGATCCGTGGGTTGATCACATGTCAGCTCTTAAGCGGGTTATTCGGTATGTTAAGGGTACGTTAGACCACGGCCTTCACTTGTACCCATCTTCTTTCTCTACTCTGGTCTCGTATACTAATGCAAATTGGGGTGGATGTCCTAATACGAGGCGTTCGACGTCTGGTTATTGTGTTTTTTTGGTGCTTGGTTTCATGGTCATCTAAGAGACAATCTGTTTTGGGTGTTTTTGTCCCTCGGGAGAGTTACGTCACAAAGATTGGTCCGGCTGAGTTGCACCTGCAAAACAACGGAGACTCCGGGTGGTTGGAGCTCCGCCTACGAAGATCAAGTTAGTAACTTGAAAGAGAATAAAGAGTGCGGAAATTTAGGTGGGGATCTGCTTGGATTCCAAGCTCAGGTGTTTCTCTGACAAGAGAGAATGTAGGTGTAATAAATGATTGAATGTGTCCCCAAAATGGGGAAATATCTCCCTATTTATAGGGTCATAGGAGAATGTGCCCTTATCTAGGTCACTTGACATAGATTGTGGTGGGTTGCGCCGAATTACAGCGTTCCTTGGGATTAGGGCCCTTGAAGGCCGCCATTTCAGAAGCTTATCTGAAGGGGACACGTGTCAAGGGGCTTTGGGCCACTTGGGCCATCCTGACCTTGACACGTGGCCTTCTCTCATTGGTCCACATGTCTAGGGTATTTTTACCCTAAACATTTGCCCCTCACAGGGGTCACGTGAATGTCACGTGATGCCTGTGACACGTATCCACCTATCAAAGGTGAACAGTAACAACAGATAGTAAAATTTAAATTTCAAACGGGGATGCCTCCGTTTTCACCTTCTATAAATAGAAGTTTACCCCCCCTTTCTCTCACTTCATTTTCATTTGACTTTCTAGAGAGAGAAAGAGAGATTTTTAGAGAGAGTTTCTCTGCTTCCGTCTGCGTCAAAGTTTTTTGGATTTTCGCGTGCTAACGTTGCAACACCCGGTTCACCGTCTGTAGCTGTTTTCAGATTTTTAAGAGCTAAAGTAAGGTAACCGCCTGTACCATCTTTAGCTTTTCTCCTTTTCAACTTGTATACATTCTTTCTCCGCATGTATACATAGTTTAGAAATTAAAATAAGTTCTCAATCCACACACTCGGCACTGCCTAGGACACTCAGCCGGTCCCCCGGAACGGCTGAGTCTAGAACAGGGTGTGCCTTTTCTTGACTGTCAGAATCGATGTGCTCATCTCCGAATTCCTCCCTCTCTGTGTCTGTGCAGGACACAATGGCCAGAGTCAAACAGACAGCCAGAAAGTCTAGGAGCCGGCGCACTATGGCAGTGCCAGCCGATGAGATTGTTTCGGATGGGGAACATGAGGGTTTGGAGGAGAGCGGTTCTGACGAAGAGGCTCCCTCTACTTCCGGGAGCTCAGGCGTACGGGAGGAAGGCGGTGAGGAGGCCGCCTCCTCTAATGGATACGACGATGATGAGGCCGGTGAAAGGTCGAGGGCCGAAACTTCTGGCTCTGACCAGGATAACTTTGCGGCTGACTATTAGCAGCCGCCGAAAGTCGCTGACAACCCCAACCCTAAAAGGATTAGAATGCTACCGGGTGACATTGCCCTATTAAAGAGTGGTTTCAAGGCTTTCAAAGAGAAGCACCCCTTTGGAAAGGGGTGGGATATTATCGTCCCGCATGCTGACGCAGTAATGGCATGGGACGATGAAATTGATAATGCAGACCACTTCTTTGTCTGCTACGAGGCGGTTATAGAAGCCGGCCTCCGGTTCCCCCTCCATACCGGGATTAGGAAAATCCTAAAGGGGTATGATCTGGGAGTTTGGGAGCTCACCCCCAACTCGTGGGCGAACATTTTGAGTTACATTGCCACCTGCGAACTCCAGAACATAGCTCCCAGCTTCTCCGCCTTCGCTCATATACATTACTTGAGCAAGGCACCAGGCGCTTATGGGGCATGGTACACTCTTTCCACCTTGCCCTAGTATTTGATGAGTTTGGACAAGGTGTCCAAGTGGTCCAGGTGGAAAGATAAGTTTTATTTGATTTCTTCTCCAACTCTGAGACACAACAGAACACTGTGCCGGTACAACATGGAACCGGTTCTTCTGGGGAGGAAATGCCCTCTCCCAGAACTATCTACTAAGGACCTGGAGCAAATAATGGAGCCGGGTTTCTTTGAAACCAAAAAGGAGCCCATGGGGGATGGGACTCATATTATAGTTCCAAAAAACTTGATCCCCCACCCGGACTACTTCAAGGATGAATGCTTCTTATTCGCCTGTGGGTTAAGTCCCATGTTTCCAAAGGGTAGATCCACTTGCATCCGGAATGTTTGTGATTTTATTTTTACAAACTTTCCATAATTTCTTCTAACTTTTATCTTATTCATGCAGCTGACTCCTTGAAGATGGTTGACCCGGCCAAAACCCTGGCTAAGTCAGCGGCGCTACTGCGCAAGGAGGCTGCTATTGCAAAGAAAGCAGCCGTTGAAGCCTAAGAGTCCAAGAAAGGCGGGGTAAAACCACCTGACTTAATATATATATATTCTTTTTTTTTTTTTTTACAAAGGCAGTTTGCCGGTTGGGTATACTTAACTTTTTAATATGCAGGACTCTGCAAAACGTGTTCCACGATCCTTCTCCAAGCTTTTCAAAAGGCAAGGAGAAGATCTAGAAAAGGCTCCGGCTGCTAAGGCTGCCAGAAGGGACCCTCCCCGGTCAAGCTCTACTGTCAAAACCGATCGTCCCACGACCGGTGGCAAATCCCCCGCTGCAATGAAGATTCTGAGCGAAGGCTCAGAGCGTTCGCAGCAGAAAGCGTCGGATGCCTCCACGGCATCGAAGGGTGGCCCGCCACCTAATGTTGCAATCGGTGCGGCAACAACCGGGGAGGAGGAGGCTCCTAAGCCTAGGGGTGAAAGTAGTTTGGATAAAAACCGAAAACCGAACCGAATAAGCAATTCGGTTCGGTTTTGGGTTTGGATCGGTTTGAGAAAATGAAAACCGAATTATATCGGTTTGGATTCGGTTTTGTGATTTTAAAAACCGAAAACCGAACACCGAACCGAAATTTATAAGCCCAATTATCTCAGCCCATTTTCCTACATATATATACCCAAACCCTAAATAATTTCCCTCTTTTCCCTTTTCCCTTTCAGAGTTTCAGTCAGCCGTTTCTCTTACCCTCACTAAAACCCTAGATTTTCCCTCATCTCTCCCTCTCACCACCTCACTCCGTTCGTCCACCACCACCAATCCACCACCTCACTACTTCCTGCTTTCCTGCTTTCCTACTTACCACCTGTGTTCCGTTCGAGTGTTCCAACGCCGGCCGCCGCTGACCACCTGTTCGAGTGTTCCGGTATGCTTTAATTTCAATATTTCATATTTCACTTCTCTTTTCCTGCTCGAATTGCATGTTCTCTTTGTTATTTTGAATTTCAGATTTCACTTGCACTTCTCTTTTCCTGCTCGAATTTCATGTTTTCTTTGTTATTTTCGAATTGGTGATAGATTGTTTTCTTTGAATAGTTATTATGCTCAAATTGTATTATGCTCGAATTGCTGATATTCCTTCAGAGTTCAGAATATATGTTGTTCTATTATAGTATTATGCTCGAATTGCATGTTTTCTTTTTGATAGATTGATTGTTTTTCATAGATTTGCATAAAAATTGTTGGTTATTGAGTGAGTTCTTTTTTCTGTTTTAAATCAGATTATCAGAATGTCCACAAATATGGATAATGTTGAAGGGAATGTCCCTATTGAGGAGCATGAATCTTACAATGAAAAATCCAAACCCAAGAGGAAGAGAATGAAGGATCGTTCCGAGGTTTGGGAGCACTTTATCAAGGAAGAAACACCCACTGGAATGGAAGCACGTTGCAAGTACTGTGGTATGAGATACAAGTGTGGTACAAAGAGAAATGGCACTAGTCCATTGTGGGCTCATATAAATAGATGCCGTAAGTACCCCTATAATACTCCTAAAGAATCAAACCAAAGTTTGTTGTCTTTCAAAAGCAATAAAATTGAAAGTTGTTGTACTAGTGGATTGTCTTATGTGAAATATGATCCAACTGTAATTAGAAAAGCTTTATCTGAGATGGTTATAGTTGATGAATTGCCTTTTAAGTTTGTAGAGGGAGTAGGCTTTAAACAATTTTGTAATGTAATGGATCCTAGATTTCATGTCCCTTCCAGAATTACTGTGGCTAAAGATTGTTATGAAACTTTTTTAACTCAAAAAAGAAAGCTGAAATTGGTATTAAAAAAGTGTAACTCAAGGGTTTCATTAACAACCGATACATGGACATCTATTTAGCAAATTAATTACATGTGCTTGACTGTTCACTTTGTTGATAATGACTGGAATTTGCAAAAACGTATTCTAAATTTTTGTCCTATATCAAGTCATAAGGGGGAGGAAATTGGGAAAGAAATTGAGAAATGTTTGCTTGATTGGGAACTTGAGAAAGTATTTTGCATAACTGTTGATAATGCTAGCTCAAATGATGCCACAATAGGATATATGAGAAGGAAAATAAATGGTTGGAAAGCTGGGGTTCTTAAGGGTCGGTTCCTTCATATGCGTTGTGTTGCTCATATTGTGAATTTGGTTGTGTCTGATGGCTTGAAAATTGTTAACGAGTCTATTACTCGTGTGAGACAAGCTGTAAGATTCATCAAACAATCCCCTTCTAGGTTGGTAAGGTTTAAAAAATGTGTTGTGGAAGAAAAAATCAACTCTAAAAAGTTGTTGTGCCTACTAGGTGGAATTCCACCTTTTTAATGTTGGATGCTTCTTTGGTGTTTGAGTATGCTTTTGAGAGGTACTCTGAGGAGGACCCTCATTATGTGATTGAGTTAAATGAGAGGGAGGGGAAGGGCTGCCCTACTTCTGAGGATTGGGAAACAGTTAGAAGGTTTTCTGAATTTTTACAAGTCTTTTATGATCTTACTTTGCGTGTCTCTGGGTCTTTGCATGTGACTTCCAATTTATTTTTCCATGAATTGGTGAGTGTTGCTGTCCTTTTGAAAGATTTGATGACAAATGATGATGTGGAGATGTGTCTTATGGCTACTAAAATGAAGGAGAAATATGACAAATATTGGGGTGATCCGGAGAAAATGAACATGCTGATTTTTATTGCTGTTGTGCTTGATCCTCGTTATAAGTTAGATTATGTTGAGTGGATGTTAACTGAAATTTATGATTCTAAGCATGCATTTGTTTTGGTGAATAATTTGAAAGAGTCTTTGAATGCATTGTATGAGGAGTATCGTGGTTCTTCTGGTGATGTGATTAGGGAGGAAGTGTCCTCAAGTATGGACAGTTCCCAATTTTCTCCCAAACAAAAGAAGCTTCAGGTATTGAAGAGTAAGTATAAGAAACATAAGTGTGAGAAAGGTGGAGAAGCAAAAATTAAGTTAGACAAATATTTAGAAGAGGAAACGGAGGAGGAATGTGAAAATTTTGATATTTTGGGGTGGTGGAAGTTTAATAGTGCTAGGTTTCCAACAATTGGAAGAATGGCCCGTGATATACTTGCTGTCCCTATCTCAACAGTAGCCTCTGAGAGTGCATTCAGCACTGGTGGTAGGGTTCTAGACCCATTTAGGAGCTCCTTAACTCCAAGGGTCGTTGAAGGACTTGTTTGTGCTCAAAATTGGCTACGTTCTTCTCCTTTCCTAATATAGAAGAGTGTTTACAAGAAGTTGAAGATCTTGAAGAAGGTAACATAAAACGACAATTATCATGTTATTTTTTTTTCATTATTTCATATATATTATGTAACTTGTTTATTTTTTTAATGTTATTAGACTTGAGGAATATGACAATTGGTGGTCAAAACCCGGACTTGGTTGAGCTTGATTGAGAGTTAGCTGCCAAGAATGAAGCTGCCCTATTGATTGAAGACTTGAAGTTGCTGCCAAGAGCCTAAGAATGAAGCTGCCCTGTTGGTTGAACTAGTTCATTTGTGGACTGTTTGTCTGTTTTATTATCAATTCATCATGTGGACTGTTTTGTTAGTTTTAAGACTTGTTAAGTTCTTATGTCTCAATGTGGACAATGTGTAAGTGTATTTAATTACTATGGCAGTATGGCTGGACAATTTAGTTACTATGGCAATATGGCATATGGTTGTGACTTGTGAAAGTTGTATGTTAAAATTTATGCTTTAATTTTGTTCAGGAACAGGTACAAAATTTAGGCCTTCAAAAGGCCCAAAATTATATGCCCAATAAAAATCCCAGATTTTAAGGCCTAATACAACAGCCCATAAAAATTCAGTTTGGATTGGATTTAATTCTCAAAACCGAATTATTTCGGTTTGGATTGGATTGGATTGAATCCAAATTCGGTTTGGATTCAGTTTCAAAAATCCGAAACCGAAATAATTCGGTTTGGATTCGGTTTGGGGTGTAATCCAAACCGAATACCGAACTTTCACCCCTACCTAAGCCCCATGCGGAAACCCAAGGTAAGGGAAAAATTCAAATACCTTGGCCACTTGACTTCATGAGAGTCAAGACTAAGGTAGACCCCTCAGGGGGTTCACTCAGCAGTCGGCAACGGATGAATGCCAACTATGTTGCTTCCTTCTCACAGAGTACTTCTACTTTTGGTGTAGATCTTACATCCGACGAGCCGGATCTTGCTGGTTTTGCAAAACGGATGGTGAGGACACTCACCCGGTCAGAGAAGAATTCAATACCTGGTCTGCAGGTAGTGGACTTCGACCGGATAATGGGCCAGCTAGCTGAGGTAAAGAATCCCCACCTTAACCCTGATATCTTTTCTTTATTTTAACTAAGTATGCCATAATCCGGCTGCTATTTTCTCAGGTAATGCTGAGAGTGGACGGACTCCGAGGCCCCTTCAGGCGGAAACAGGAAGAGGTAAATGACGCCAAACGGAGGGCCCTTGAAAACCTCAACTCTGTTGAATATGCTAATTATATGTGTGATTTAGAGATTAAAGGAGTAGAGTTGAAACAGGAGGAGCTGGTCTGGAGCTTGACAGCTGCAAATGATGAGGCCACCAGCCGGGCTAATGACCTTGAGCAAAAACTGAAGGATGCCAAATCTGAGCTCAAGGCATTAGAAGATGCTGACAAGGAAAATGCCCAACTCCGGGCAGACGTCTCCTGTCTGGGGGTCGAGATCGTCAGACTGCGGAACAAGCAATCGGATGAGATCGCACAGGAGCATAAACGACTGATGGAAGAGAATGAGCGGGACAACAAAGCTTTCCTGAAGAAAGCCTGGGGGCTGCTCTCCCAGACGTAGACTTCGAGGTCTACAAGCTTAGGTATGATTTCGCCACAGCGGTGTATGATGCCCAAGTGCTAGGTGAGGCTCCTCCGCCTCGCTTCCAAGACTGGGCTGCCAAGCAAGCGTATGAAGTGTCGGACAATGAGGAGCCGGCGGAGGAAGAGTGAAATGAAGGTCATCAGCCTCAAGTAGCTGATGACCAATCTGAAGCCCTCCCAACCGGCCAAGACCAGCCGGAGCAGCAGCTTCCACCTCAGCCTTAGGCAAGCCTCCCAAAATTCAGCGGTAGTCTGCCAACTTCTTTTCTTTGCCGGCTTGTATTCCTAGTAATGTTGTATTTTTACCAACTGTAGAGTTGGTTAACAATCATTTTCTTTTGCTTCTTCTCCGGAAGTTATTCCGGCTAACAAATATTCTGGCCTTTGTTCCATTTTTAATATGAAGTATTCTGACTCAGTCGATTATTTATATATATATATTTGTGTTTGAATTTTTCAATTTGAATTTTGCGTATATATTGCAGTTCTTTAATATTTTGCCTAACTTAAAAAAGCATGCGGCAATTTGCAATCCGGGTGCTTGTGCCCCTAGACGGCTGTGTGGTTGGTTTCATTTCAAATTGATTGATTGCTTGAAAACTCTTGATACTTGGAGAAGTATGAGGTGTTTTAAGGCCAATCAATCACAATGCTGATTACCCCAAACCAAGTGCACAGCCGTCCATTTGAACGGGTGCTTTGAGCTTCCTACCCAGGCGGTAATATTCCGCCTTGGGATTATTACATAGCCATTACACAAAATATTTTGCCCTAATTGGGAGAGAGAGTGCAGCTTTGGAATAAATAATCTAAGTGGGAACTTCAGCTGGTAACCGACTGTTGCCTCAAGGCATCCGGTGTTCGGAAACTTAATCGTTCTCATAGATTATTCTGGTCAGACGGCTATGAGTTGCCCAATTTGGTTGTTCAATCTTTGTCGTCTGCATAGGTACATAGAACTGACGAAGAGTCTGTTCTCTGCAACGATTGCACCCGGAGGGGTGTCGCCGGACGCCATTGTCCATGTTGGGACAGGCGGTTTTATAAAATAAGCAACCATCCAGCCTTTTGGCCTTTGGTCTTGTTTGAGACCGGTTGTATAGCCACTAAGCATTTTTGTACTTAGTTT
Source organism: Chenopodium quinoa (assembly GCF_001683475.1). Lineage (NCBI taxonomy): Eukaryota > Viridiplantae > Streptophyta > Magnoliopsida > Caryophyllales > Amaranthaceae > Chenopodium > Chenopodium quinoa. The sequence continues at coordinate 7,098,910 of NW_018744304.1, read as the reverse complement.
TTTCAAGCTGGCCATTGGCCACGCGATATCATATTTACACTTAATGTCAATTTTAGTTGGTTAAGCAATTAGTCGGTCTGTTACCCAAGCGGAATGGTAATTATAACATTAAGTATCAAACTTAGTTGGTTAAACAAGTAGTCCGTCTGAGGATTATCCAGGCGGATAAGTAATTATATCATTGAATCTACACTAAGTGTCAAACTTAGATAGTTAAGCAAAAGTTCCTTCTGAGAATAACCCAGGCGGATAAGTAATTATAAAGATAACAAAACAATTTTTGCAAATAAATCCTGATTTCTCATTGATGGACTCACTGTTTACAAAAAATTTACATTCCTCGGAAGTAGTACTTTTTTAAGTTATCTACATTCCAAGTTCTAGGTAGACGCCGGCCGTCTGGAGTTTCCAGACGGTAAGTGCCATCCCTGACTTCTTCATAGATCCGGTAGGGGACTTCCCAATTAGGGGTTAGCTTTCCAGCTTCATTGGCCCTACCGGTTGCCTCCATTTTACGTAACACAAAGTCGTCAAGTTTCAAAGGACGCTTGCATACTTTCTTGTTGTAGGCTCTGGTCATTCTCAGACGGTATATCTCATGGCGCATGGAAGCATTGCCCCTGCGTTCCGGGGGGGGGGGAGTCCAATGCTAGCCGCATGGCCTCCCAATTTGCCTCTTCATCATAAAGCATGACTCTGAGAGTCGGCTTGTAATGCTCAATGGGCAAGACGGCTTCAGCACCGTATACCATAAGAAATAAGGTTTCACCGGTTTCCCCTTTGGCAGTCGCCCGGATGGCCCATAGAACATGAATTAGCTCTTCCGCCCATAAGCCACCGACTCTTTCAATTTTCTTTTTTATGCCGTCTGAGATGAGCTTGTTGAAGGCTTAAACTTGGCCGTTTGCTTGGGGTTGGCCGACTGATGCAAAACAATGTGTGATACCCTGATCTCCCAACCAAGTCTTAAGGTGAGGTGTTTCAAACTAAGGGCCATTATTAAACACCATAGACATAGATACCCCAAACCGGGTGATGATGTTCTTCCAAATGAAAGAGATGACATCCTTTATCTTGATGTTCTTGACTGGCTCAGCTTCTACCAATTTGGTAAAATAATCCACAACCACCAAAATGTAGCGCTTTCCGCCTGGAGCAGGCGTGTAAGAAACCAGGATATCCATGCCCCATTTAGCAAACGGGACGGGGCTGGGGATTGTCGTCAGATCAGTAGCCGGGCAGTGAATAAGCTTGACAAACCTCTGGCATTTATCACATCTCTTCACCAACTCTTTAGCGTCTGCTTCAACAGTAGGCCAAAAGTAATGCCGCCTGGCTCTGACGGCTAGGGACTTGCCGCCTATATGAGAGGCACAGTATCCAACATGCAATTCTTCAAGAACTTCTTTTCCCTTTTCTGGGGTAACACAATTCAATAGAGGTTTAAGGAAACTCGCCTTAAAGAGGTCTCCGTTTCTTAACTCCAAGTTTGTTGCTCGCTTCTTCATGACGGCTGCTTCATGTGGTGAATCAGGAAGTATGTCGTCTGCTAAATATGCCCTGATGCCATCCATCCAAGTAGAGCTTCGGTCCAGGACTCCAATGGGCTCTTCATATATACTTCTCTTTTCAAGAACATCCCAAAAGACTGACCGAGGCGTATCACAGCAGGAGGATGAAGCCAATTTGGACAACGCATCCGCCTGGTTGTTATCTGACCTGGGCACTTGACTCAGACGGAATTCCTCAAGTGCCCCGTCCTCTTCTTTGACTAACTGAAGGTATTTGATCATAGCCGGATGAGTTGCCTCATATTTTCCCTCATACTGGCTAACGACCAACTGTGAATCAGAGTAGGCGTCAATTTTAGTTGCCCCTGCTGCCTTACGCATGCGAATTCCTGCTAGCAGGGCTTCATATTCCGCCTCGTTATTTGAGGCTTGAAACTTAAACAACAGTGCATATTCAAATATGTCCCCCTTAGGGGACTCATATATAATTCTTGCACCGCAGTCGTTGTTCGTCGAGCTCCCATCTACATACACTTTCCAAACCTGATCAATGTTATCCAGTTGAACCGGTCGTGTCATTTCAACAATGAAGTCGGCAAACGCCTGACCTTTCACTGCCTTTCTAGGTTCAAAAGTGATTTCAAGACTTTGCATTTCAATAGCCCATTTCAACATTATACCGGATGATTCCAAGGTAGACATTGGCTGCTTGAGGGGATGATCGGTGTAAATTACCACCGGATGGGCCATAAAATACGGCTTCAATTTCTTGAAGGCCATATATTGGGCAAGGCCAAAATTTTCAACCATGGGATACCGGAGCTCAACATTTTTTTGAAACATGGCTAATGAAATAGATCGGGAGCTGAATGTCGTCTCTCTCAGCAAGGAGAACAGCACTGAGAGCATGATCCGAGATGGCTAGGTACATATGTAACGACTCTTTGGGCAGAGGGCTAACAAGCCTTGGCAAAGAGTGCAAGTGCTCTTTCAGCTTTTTAAAGGCCGCTTCAGCATCACCCCCCCATTCAAATTTGGTCTTCTTCCTGATTTCTTGGAAGAAGTAAAGGCATTTGTCACCTAACCGGCTGAGGAACCTCCCCAAAGCCGCCAGGCAACCGGTTAGTCTTTGTGCTTCCTTGACAGTTCGGGGTGACTGCATGTCAATTACCGCATGTATCTTCTCGGGGTTAGCCTCTATCCTCCTTTGATCAATCAGGAATCCGAGAAACTTCCCAGACTCAACACCAAAGACGCATTTCTTAGGATTTAGCATAACCTTATGCCGCCTGAGTGGTGAAGGTTTCTCGGAGATCAGCAAGGTGATCCGCCTGCTGCTTGGATTTGACTATCATGTCATCAATGTACGCCTCTACATTCCTCCCAATTTGATTAATGAAGGCCGTATTAATCATCCGTTGGAATGTAGCCGACGCATTTTTCAAGCTAAATGGCATCACAGTGTAACAGAATAACCCTTGATCAGTGACGAAGACCGTCTTCTCTTGATCTTTTTTCCACAGGGGTATTTGATGGAAGCCGGAGTAGGCATCCATGAAACTCATCAAGGCATTCTCGGCTGTCAAATCGACAAGATTGTCGATCTTTGGAAGTGGGTAACTGTCCTTAGGACATGCCTTGTTGAGGTCTGTGTAATCAACACACATACGCCAGGTACCATTCGACTTCTTTACAAGCACAACATTCGCCACCCAGTCGGGACAATTACATGGCCGAATGAACCCAGCATCCAACAACTTTTTTACTTCGGCAGCTGTCGCCTGACTTCTCTCCTCGTCGTGATTTCTTTTCTTTTGCCGGATGGGCTTCTTTTTAGGATCCACGACGAGTTTGTGAACAGCAAGATCTAGGCTAACGCCTGGCATCTCCTCCACTTCAAAGGCAAAAATGTCTTTGAATTCTTTCAGCATAAGGGGCATATCTTCACCTAATTTAGCATGAGAAACCGTCCCAACCTTAACAGTACACTCTAGATGGTTGTCGTCCAGAGGTAAATCAATATGGTCTCCAGTCAGCTGGGGACGGAGCTCAGCTGACCGCTCCCCGGTTAGTGATTTCTATTTTTTCTCTTTCTTTACCTCCACCAGCAGCGAGGCCTTTCTTTTCTTCCCGACTACTGGTGGGGCTAGGGAGGCATCGACATCCTTGAAATTTTAAAGGTCTATTGGTTCTTGGCCTTGGTCGACTGGGGTCACAATATCTTTGACGGCTGAGAGGTAGCACTCCCAGGCTGTCTTTTGATCCCCATTCAAGGAACTAACAGAGCCGTCATCCCTCTCATACTTGATGAGCGTGAGGGAAGGGATGATTACAGCCTTGGCTTCGTTGAGGGTTGGCCGGCCTAGAATAATGTTGTAGGCGGTCAGTTCCTCAACAACCAAGAACTTGACGACCAGGTGTCGTTCTTTTCCTTTTTCACCCAGCCGGATTGGTAAATCAACCCTTCCGACTGGGTAAACCATTCCACCCCCAAAGAAAACCAGTGGGTGTGTAACCGGATGCATGCTGCTGACATTGTATTTCAGCTTTTGCAGGCACCGGAGACTAATGATGTCCGACGAGCTGTCGGTGTCAATAAGGATTCGCCCAACCATCTGGTTGGTGACCTTACATTCAATGACGACCGGGTCGTCATGCGGACGGCGAACGATGCCCTGGTCCTTCTCAGTGATCAGAACGTTTGGGAAGGAGGAGCTAGCAGACGCTTGCTCATCATCATCATTGTCCATCTTTCGAAGATGGCTCTTGGTGCCCCGGATGGTAGGGCCACCGCATGAGAACCCGCCTGCTATGGTGTACACCGGCTCCTTATCAGTGTCCGAACTACTAGCAGGATGGGGTGTCTTAGATGACTGCCCCGGGTTCTTCTTATTAGTACCTTTGGAATTGGAGATATAGGACTTTAACATCCCTTTGTCAGCTAGACGGTCCAACGCCCGTTGAAGGCTGAAGTAGTCGTTGGTGTCATGGCCAACTTCCTCATGGTATTGGCAGAATTTATTTTTGTTCCTTGATTGAATGGAACTTTTCATTGGATTCGGCTTCTCTAGAGACAGCCGGTCCTTGATCTCCATGAGGATGGATTTGCAGTCCTTGTTAAACTCGTACTTAGGAACGTATGGTTTAAATTCTTTCTTCTTCTTCTGAGACGGCTGGTTAGAATCACTAACCGCCCAGACTTCTTTTCTTTTCTTGCTCTCTTCTTTCTTCTTGGCCGGCTGAGAAGGCCGACTCTCTTTCTGTTTGTCAGACTTCTTAGAGTCCAACTGGCTACCAGGCGACCAGAGGTCGGTTGCTTGAATATAGCTTTCTGCCTCCCTCAAGGCCGCCTGTAAAGTGAAAGCCCCTTTTCTGACTAGGTCGAACTTAAAAGTCGACCCGTCTCTTAGACCCTTGAAAAAGTCTGTAAAAGCTACCTCGTCAGACAATCCTTGAATCAGAATTCTGATCAGATTGAAATGCCTGACATAGGAGCGCAATCCTTCTCTCTCCCCTTACTTAATGGTGCTCAAGTCAAGACTTGTTTTCTTTGCAGGGATGTTCATCGAGAAGTTGGAAGCAAACAGGAAGGCAAGCTTCCTAAAACTATCAATGGACCCCGCTGGCAGATTGCCAAACCATTGTTGGGCAATGCCCTTCAATGTAGCCGGGAAGCATCGACATCAAGTGGCATCATCCAACCCTTGTAAGTACATGAGGTTGGTGTAAGCCATGAGGTGATCTTTCGGGTTTGAGGTACCGTCATAGGTGCCTTCCAACACATTTTTAGCCTTGGCCGGCTGTGCCGCCTCAATTATCTCCCGGGTGAACGCAGAAGGTTGTTCACCCAGGCGGAGCAGACGAAGCTGTCAGTCCAGAGGCTGGACGTTGTTGTATGCCGCCTGACCTCCAAAGAGGGCCGGCTGCATGAAATAGGAAGAATACTGACCGTAGACCTAAGAAGGTACATACGGTGTAGTCCCAATCATCTGAGGACTAGAATAGACGGTATTACCGCCTGTTTGGCTCTCATTCAAGGAAGGTACATTCCCTGCAGAAGTGTTGTTGAAGTTGTCTGGAAAGTTCGACGTAGAAGCCGACTCAAACAACTGCTTATTTCTCTTGCGGGTGATGATCTCCCGGGCGTCAAAAGTTTACTTTTTGCTTCCCACCGGCTGTTGAGTCCGGTAGGGATTGTTGGCATTCCTCTTAGGTAGAAGAATTTTGGACCAATCAATGGTCCCGACTGCCTTCTCCTTTGGATGAGGAGTTGGCTGCCCATCTCTGACTGACTTCCCTTACTCCAGAGGAGTCTTTTTTGCCGACTGACCCCTACTTGGGCCAGCCCGGCTCTTAGAGATCAGATCTTTAATTTCACCCTTGAAACTTGTCATGAACTTCATGAGTTCGGTCGAGTGACGGGAGCTGATCCACTGGCCGTATGGGTTTCCCCTTTCGGCTGCCCAGGGGATCGATTCGTACCCGCCTGGTTGGTACCCCGCTCCAGAGTATCTCTAGGCCGAATGCACTTGGTTATCAAGGAGCCATCCTCGGCTATATAAGTTTCGACCTGAGGATCTTCATCCTCTTAGTCCGTGAAAACTTCCAGGTCGTCGACCGGACGCTTAGGAGGTGGTACAGACTCTTGAACCATCCTTGAGGTACTCTCCCCACAGACGGCACCAAATGTTTTGGGTGTTTTTGTCCCTCGGAAAAGTTACGTCACAAAGATTGGTCCGGCTGAGTTGCACCTGCAAAACAACGGAGACTTCGGGTGGTTGGAGCTCCGCCTTCGAAGATCAAGTTAGTAACTTGAAAGAGAATAAAGAGTGCGGAAATTTAGGTGGGGATCTGCTTGGATTCCAAGCTCAGGTGTTTCTCTGACAAGAGAGAATGTAGGTGTAATAAATGATTGAATGTGTCCCCAAAATGGGGAAATATCTCCCTATTTATAGGGTCAGAGGAGAATGTGCCCCTATCTAGGTCACTTGACCTAGATTGTGGTGGGCTGCGCCGAATTACGACATTCCTTGGGATTTGGGCCCTTGAAGGCCTTCATTTCAGAAGCTTATCTGAAGGGGACACGTGTCAAGAGGCTTTGGGCCACTTGGGCCATCCTGACCTTGACACGTGGCCTTGTCTCATTAGTCCACATGTCTAGGGTATTTTTACCCTAAACATAACCTACATTGTCAAAATCCAATGTAGAGCCAGAGTATCAAGGTGTGCATGGCTAATGTAGATTCTGAGTCGTGTTGGCTCCGAAATCTTTTCTTAGAGTTGCATTGTCAGATTAAGAACGCAACTCTTGTGTATTGTGACAATGTCAGTGCTATTTATTTGTCCGGCAATCCCGTTCAACACGAACGAAACATATTGAGATGGATATTCATTTTGTTTAAGAAAAGGTTTCCCGTGGTGAAGTCAGTGTTCTACATGTGCCATCTAGATATCAGATTGCGGACATATTTATAAAGGGTATCCCCCAAGTACTCTTTAAAGATTTTAAGGACAGTCTCAGTGTTTGTTCACCTTCCGCTTCGACTGTGAGGGTGTGTTAAGATAAAGTGTAAATATTATTGTGTATATTTCGGTTTCCTTTATTTAGCCTTAAGAATATTTAGTTACCTTGTTTATAGCTAAATTAGGGGATTAGCCTAATCCTTGTACACTGTATATATTGCTAGCAAAGCAATGATAATATTCACGGAATATATAACTCTTTCAGTTCCTTCATTAGTTCATCTTCTTCTTCATCCTTACTTCACCCACCTCCATCTTCTTTATGGATCTATTTCTCCTTCTTCCTTCACGCAATTCCCTCCTCTTAATCTTCTTCCTTCAACGCCTTCGTCTCCTTCTTCAAGCTATTTCAATGGATAATTCTCCAACAATGACACCACCATTCCAACGGCAATCCTAAAAAAGGGTTAGGAACTTAATTGACTTTGATATAACTATTCCCCTATTTCTATTTTTCTTGCAACGCGTTTCATTTCATGTTTGCCAATGAATTATTTCAATAACAAATATATTAAATTACTAATAAATAAAAATTACAAAAGTTTTATATTATGAAAGCATAAACATAGTCAAATGTGGCTATTCTTTTCCTTAACTAATTAGGAACTTAATTGACTTTGATATAACTATTCCATCCCCTATTTATATCTTGATTGCAACACGTTTCATTTCACGTTTGTCAATGTATTATTTCAATAACAAATATCTTAAATTATTAATAAATAAAAATTACAAAGTTTTATATTATGAAAGCATAAACATAGTCAAATGTGGCTATTCTTTTCCTTAACTAATCACTAATGTCGGTCAAAATTAAATATGCGGAAGAGTAAAATCAAAGTGTTGCAAGTAATAATAAAAAAAATAAAAAGTAACTTTTTTGTGATGTATCACAAAAAAAAATAAAAAGTTAAAATTAAAATAATGGCAAAATGCTAGTATAGTAGTTTATCAATTGGGCTTTAAACCAGTAATTAATGGCTAAGGTCGCACTCAGCCAGTGCGTCGCCGTCAAAATTGAACATCTAATATAACAAAAATGAGCACTTTCTAGCAGAACATATTTTACAATAACTTTGTATCTCTCAATAATCAAATGTTCATTTTTCATGTCGTATGATTTTCATTCTTATAAAATAAATGTTCATTTTCATGTCGTATGATGTTCATTCTTATAAAAATATAAATATTTATTTTATTTTTTAATTAATACATATTTTTTTGTTTGTTCAGTTGTATAAAATGTTCGTTTTTATAATAAAAGATGTTTAATAATTAGCATTAGTGGCAAAATGCTAGTATAGTAGTTTATCAATTGGGCTTTAAACCAGTAATTAATGGCTAAGGTCGCACTCAGCCAGTGCGTCGCCGTCAAAATTGAACATCTAATATAACAAAAATGAGCACTTTCTAGCAGAACATATTTTACAATAACTTTGTATCTCTCAATAATCAAATGTTCATTTTTCATGTCGTATGATGTTCATTCTTATAAAATAAATGTTCATTTTCATGTCGTATGATGTTCATTCTTATAAAAATATAAATATTTATTTTATTTTTTAATTAATACATATTTTTTTGTTTGTTCAGTTGTATAAAATGTTCGTTTTTATAATAAAAGATGTTTAATAATTAGCATTAGTATTAATAATGTTAACATTAGCATTTTGTTCATTATTAAAAAACATATTATTGATCTATTTAATTGGTATTAAATTATATAACTCAATTGCAAGATATTCATTCAAGAGAATTGAATAAATCATGTGATAGGTTGTCGTACACCTGTCAAAGATAAATTCCTAACAAAACAAACTAACAATGTAGTAGGGTAAGTAGGGTCGAATCCACAGAGAGATGGCTATTCAATCTAGCTTTCAAGGTATGGAGAAACTAAACTATGTCACGAAATTGGGATAAAAATATAGTCTAAATTAAAAGAGGGATAAAAATAATTAATAAAAAGACCTAGGGTTATGGTTCACCATGTTTATAGTTCTAAATCTATCAAATATCAATAACAATTCAATCAATCAATTATCTAGAGCAATTGCTAAGCCTACAGTTGGGTCTTAACGCTCTCAATTCAACATATGTAGTTTGGTCGCTAACATAATCAGAATTGCTAATTGTAGGTAAGCCTCTAAAAGTAAGATCTTTCAATTCAAACTCTTATTAACAAGAATTAATCATTCAATTGATCAGGTTGCAAGATTAATAAGAAAAACACTATCAACTAGAGATAACAATAATCAAATCATAAATAATATCAATCAAGAATTACAGTATAAACATGGATTCCCAAACCCTATAAATTGAACTACTCAAACATGAAATAAATAATTAAAGCTAAATCTAATAAAGAAATAAAATTTCCTCAATGAATAAAACTAATAAACTCAAGAACAATCCATGGAGAATCCATGGAGTTGCCCATGAGAAAAGTGGGCTAAGAAAACGAACGTAAAAATAAAAAGTATAAAAAGGCCTAAGGGAAAATATTAATCCCTTGGAGTATTTATAATATCCTAAATTCTAATCTAAAAATAATTAAAGAAAAGAAATATGAAAATACAAATTACACAAGATACATTACTATTAGGCGATAGATGATGACATGGCAAAACTCGTAAGCGAGGTCAAAGGATGTTAATCAACAAAGCCTTGTGGGCTGCTCGTGGGTCATCACCACTCGACCAAACCCATGGCCGCAGGGTGGTTCCCGCGCCCTGGCAGTAGCGGCATCAGCCTACGACTGGGCACGGGGCAGAGGCGCAGCCAGCCCTGCGGTTTTACACCTCGTCGCTGATTACAATTCTCGGATTAAAACGGCTATATCTTCTGTTATAGGAGGCTTCTTGGGGCGTGTGACCTATCATTGGAAAGCACTTCAATTCTAGTTTCCAAGAAATTCGAATCGCATCAATCCTATCTGTAGAACTCAAGTTATGATCAAAAGAGTGGACAAAGGTCAGTTTTGCCACTTTGTAAAATATCGTTTAACTTCGTTCCTAACTCAAATTCATTTTTCGAATGATGCATAGCAACCCTTGTGAATTCTAGATTCATTCATCATGCATATAAATCTCATAATCAGCTTCCACAAACGCATATCCTTCATTGATCAATCTCGATTCATCGACGTTTTTATATTTTCATTGTCCGATTCTTCCAAAATCACTCCGAAAGCGTCCAAATAGCTATAGAAACTACCTGAAACATTAAGAAAACACAAACGGGGCGTAAAAGAGAACAAAACAAACAACTTATGCATTTGCGTCCTAAAAAACAACAAAAAGACCTAAAAAGCTACTATAAACTTAGCATAAACGTGCCTATAAATTCTATATAAATGTGATTAATCATCATGGTATTTAACTTAGAATCTTACAAAAATGCTGATGAATAAGCAATAACATCATATGTTCAGTTATATAATATTAAATGTGCAATCCTTTTTTTTTTCTAGTTTCATAGTCTCCTTATTTTACTCTAATACTCCGTATAATAATGTTCATTTTTATATAATTGTAGAGAATAATTTCAAGCCTTAAATCCCACTAGCTTGAACCCCACTGTGATCATACACTAAAGTACGGTGGCGTCCAAAAGGGAAGAAGATAGAGCAAAAGAGTCGCCAACAAGTTTTTAAGGAACTTGTAAACCGTTCACGAGGTGAAGGTTACACCCTTTAACGATCCAAGAGATCGTCAACTCCATAAGGTCATGAACCAAATAAGGGTTCGGGGATGAAGGTACAAATCCAACCTAAAAGAGATTGAACCTGCCCTAATAATAGGCCTCTACTTTATTCTGATCGTATTCATGTGCGCTTTCTAATTAACATGCAATCAATAGGATTAACCCTAAACCTGTTTATCTATGTTGGTTCAATATTAATGCACAAATAAATCTATTATTGGCGATCACTTGAATTATAATCACAATCAACCCTAAACAAGATTATTAATTATCTTATTAAGCGTGATTACAAGTATAAAATTCCCTTTAACATGCATAAAAGGTGTGATCAAGCAATAAAGAATAAATAATGTATCAAGCAACATAATAAATAATCAATATCATGAATAATAATCATCATCAAAATAATAATAAATTATAACAATTATAATCATAATCATGTTCATGTTAATATTAAAGCATAATAGAAATAGCAAGATCCTAGGCATGATACTAACAAGATTAATAACAAACCCTAGCATGTCACTAAGCAATAAAAATCAAAGCTTTAGCCCTAACATGATACTAGCAATCATAAATATTAGGAAGAGCATAGGAAGCATCACAACAATCATATTTAATATTAAAATTACCCTAGACATGATATTAGGAATATCATAATAACAATATAAACATGATTTCTACATCATAATATCAATTAATCAATTAAAGCACGTGCTTTGATGACTCGTACCTCTTTCTAATAACAAAATACACACGTTAGTAACTTCAAGAAAAATAATAATCAAAACAATTAAATTAAATAATTGAAAGAGAGATTTGGGACCAAACCCTTAGAAATTAAACCTTTCACGTCTAGGGCGAAGGCAACTTCGAATAGGGCTAGGTGTTTCTAGATCTTGTGAATGCGGAATTTTGTATGAAAAAGAAAGAAAGAATTGAATTCTAAAGAAAAGAATGCTAAAGAATTAATGTTTGTTGAAAGCTAATTAAAACTAGTTATTGATGATTCGTGAGAATTGGTGAATGATAGATGTAGATGATGAATTGGTGAATTGGTATAAGAATTGATGAAACCTGGTGAATGAAAACGGAGTTTTTGATACGATATTTATAGAGAAAATCAGCCAAAAAAGATAATTTAACAAAACAGAGTCTGACGATCGCAAAACAGGATTGGCGCCAACCCTGGCTAGCTGGCGCCAGGCACCAGTGGCTAGCGCCAGGCGCCAATGGCTAGCGCCTGGCGCCAAGCCTGGTTCCAGGCGCCAAGGCCTGGGGTTGGACGCCAAACTGGATTTCAACGCATTTTCGAAAATCTGATAAATTTCCCGTATTGGAAGATAAAATAATATAATTTCTTCGAAAAATGCTATTTGATCTTGATTAAAACTCTGAAAAGTCAACAAAGTCAACTTATCAATGCTAATTGAATTAGGAATGAAAAGAACCTTCTAGAAGATTCTAGAAGACTAAAACCATTCCTAATTGCATTAGGAATGATAAATCACATTAGGCCCTCCCCTAGATCATTGGGCCGTACATAAAGCTCAAACCGGGCCCAGTTTAGTAAATTGGCCATAACTTCCTCAATATTCATCGGAATTGGGCTTATAATATATCGTTGGAAAGGTCTTTGCAAGCCCCATCCAACTACACCACTATTGGACCCATATCATTGACCAACCAAACTGGATTGGATGTTTTCTTAAAATAAAGTTTTCCAAAACAGGGAGAAGAGAAAAAGAAATAAAACTTTCCGCAACACTAGACCTTTCCACACTTTCGTTCCATTCGATTATGATTCGACGTGAAAGGTACTCATCACTGGGTTTGGTTTTGGGGACACACAAATGGGTGTCTACAGAAGCCCCCACTTTGACTGAGTTTGGAGAAACGCATGATTCGAAAACAAAAGTCAAAGTATTGATAGGGACGGAGAATGATTCAGAACGTTCTGTGATCCTAAATCAATCTTATAACGCCGATACCTGCAAAACTAGCATTAGTTAAACAGATAAAAGAGTTAAGAAACGCGTATCTTGCACCGTCGAGCACACGTCTCTGAAAGTAACCGATTTGTTTTGATGACCTCCTGCAAGCTAGAGAATGCCATCCCGCTTGAAAACCGCTACGCCTGTAACTGCTTCCAATATAGAAAATTGTTTCGCCTGAATTGATCCTCCTCCGCATTGATAATATTCCACATCCAAGGGAACACCGTCGAAGATTGCTTCTCTTGAAACAATCCTCAGTTGTTTGTGACAACTCTCCACAATCTGGGGAACGGTCGTTTCGATGTTCACTTGTCTCTGAACAAAGAGCTTCTTTTTGACATGTTCACGCGCCTCTGAACAAAGAGTTTTTTTTTATATGATTTTCTGAATGATGTGTCCACGCGTCTATGAACGAAGATCTTGATAATAGGATGCCCACGCGTCTCTGAGAAAAAGAGCTTGAAAATAGGAAATGTCCACGCGTCTCTGAACAAAAGAGCTTGAATAATATGCCCACGCGTCTCTGGAGCAAAGAGCTTTGATGATATGTCCACGCGTCTCTGAACAATAGAGCTTGAAAGAAATGTTCACGCGTCTCTAAACAAAGAGCTTTGGTGATATGTCCACGCGTCTCTGAACAAAGAGCTTTGGTTGATATGCCCACGTGTCTCTGGAGCAAAAGAGCTTCTGATGGAAATGTTCACGCGTCTCTGAACAATAGAGCTTCGGTGCTTGAATGTTTGTTGTGATAATGTTCTGAAGAAAAATTTCAGAAGACCAACGTTTGTCGATCTCTAAAGCTCGCCTGAACTTTGCTTTCGCTAAAACCAGTATGTCGGTGTTTCCGTAATGAGCCAAATCTTAGGCGCTTTAAGCTAAGCGAGACGATCTTTCATCAGGTCGACCACTTTATTGTGATTGTAATCAAACTGACTACTTAATCATGTCAAATTGCTTATAGGGGATAACTGGCGTACCAAGGAACCCAAAATTGTTGTATGAAGTCGAAATCACCTTTCTGAGAGGCTTCGAGCTCTGTTGTTGTTGAGATATTTCTAGCGCCAGGCGCTGGAGTAGGGTCTTCCCTGTTCTGCTGCACCTGTATTTATTTTTGACTATAGAACTTTGCTAATTTCTTTAATTATCTTAGGTTTGACCTAAGGCTTAATGTAGCTTGACTCATCGACTTGACACGACTCAAGGTATAAACTTGACTTGATATGTTTGAATGACTCGAGGTTGACTCGACTCGAAGTAAAATGACACATGCGTTCGTGACCCGTGTGTGCATTGTAATGTGATCGTGGGACTCGAAAATGCAAAAAGCAAAAATATTCCGTCATTTTTGTGGAGGGTACCGACTTTCTCCCGAAAAAGAAAGACGTGAAAAAGAAAATCAAAAGTTTAAAGATGCATGTTGAATGAGCTTAGTCAAATGTTGTTTGATACTATCTCCCAAGGTTCAAGGATTAATTCATCCTAGGCTATCTCAACTGTTGACTCCATGATGAAAGTATTTGGGTAACTTAGGCACGGAGGCTAAGCACTTCATACTTTGTGATGCAATGATAATTATGGGTGATGTTGATATGATAAGGTATGCTTCAACGTTGTGTTAAGATTTCATGACAAAGGGTTCCTAAAGGGAAGTATATTTGGTCATGTATCTGTGCAGTGTGTGATAGTGACACTAAAGCTAGGCCACAAGAGCTAAGTGTGTGGAAAAACATATTATTGAAAAGAGTCAAATTAAATGGTGGTGACTCTTAGGCTAGGTAAGCTAATGATGTAGGGATCAAACCCCCAAGTCTAGCTCTAAATAAATAGGGATGAGCACAGGGGATCCCTTGATATGATCATGGTGTAAGTGTGTGAATGTGAATATGAATGCATGTTTATTACGGTCGCACCTCGATGTGAGGTTGCCTACGTATCCGTTAGGAATCAGGCCGAACGTAGCTCTAGCCAAACCTCGCACAAGTGTGTATACCTCAAAAAAGGTCTTTTTAAGGGTTGTAACGTGGTTAGGCTAAAGGTTTGAAGAAGAAGGGGATAAAGGCTCAAGACCTTAGATAAGCCCCTAAGGTGTGCAACCTTGCTTTTGAATATTTGTATTTTTATGCTTGAGGTTATACTGCTTTTTTTAGCTCTCTTTGCTTTAGCATTTATTTTTATTTTTATAAGTGGGAGCAATCTCGATCATGCGGTCTATCACTCACTTGGCATTCATGTTTCTCAGGCATGGTACCGAGCACTTGATTAGAGACGCAATCTGAGACGTGTTCTTATCGAAGATACTTTCATATCAAAGACATTGGAACACTTGCCCTTTTGTACACTTGTTTTCGTTTTTTATTATTGCTTATTTTTTGCTATTGCTTTCTTTTGAATTTGCTCAAGCTTTCTTTAGAATTGCATAAGTTGCACGCCATCCCATCCCAAGGTTAGGTAGATGTAGGTTGAAAAAATAAGGGTCTATCGTTAGACGAGGTTCAAAGTGGTTTATGAAGAAAGGATTTGTAAATTAGAAAGGCGAAAGGAGATATGATGTGGCTACAAGGGTTGCCTTAAATCATTGGTATACCTTGTGTTTAATTCGACATTGTTTTTTTTTTTTTTTTTTTTTTTGAATGCAATGTAATGAAATGATCATATGCAAGGAAATAAATGCTCATTTTATTAAAAAGGGAAAAAGGAAAAATCTACAAAATTAATCTAAAAGAAAATAAAAGGTGCCTATGCTAGACTTATTGGGGAAGGGGTAAAAAGAAAAAGAAATAGAAAAAGAGGTCATAAAATCTTGTCGTTGAAGCTCGTCTCTTGTCTTGTGTTGCTTCCCTTATCATTACCCGCTCTTCTTGTTAACTGGAGGTATGGGAAGCTTGTTGTTATCAATCAAATGTTGGATAGCCTCTTTTAGCTTCCAACAGCTCTCAGTAGTATGACCCCTACCTTGGTGGTACTTGCAGTGTTTGTCTGGATTCCAACTAGGCAATCTTTTCTTAAGTGGGGGATCTTTAATAGGTCCTATGGGAGTAATGATTCCCTTGGCATGGAGTCAATTGAAATCATCATCGTAGCTAGTTCCAATAGGGGTAAATTCCCTTTTTGGTTGCTTTCGATTACCCATGGCTAGGATCTCACTAAGGTCGAAAGTACCAACACTATTACTAGAGTAGGTGTTTTTTGAAGAAGAAGGATAGTCGTTCTTCTTCCCTTTACAGCCACTGTTACCATTTTACTAATCTTGGCCTTCTTGTCGCGTGGAGGAACATGAAAGAGATTTGAATCAATGAAGTCTGGAACACGATCCTTGAGGGCGAGACACTTTTCAGTAGTGTGACCGCGACCTTTATGGTATCGACAATAGGAATTTGGATCCCAATTAGGAGAACGTTTTTCAGATGGAGGGTCTTGACTGGGACCAATGGAGTGAATGAGACCTTGATCGTGAAGACAGTCAAAAGCTTCATTGTAAGTCATTCCTATTGGTGTGTATTCTACAATGGTCCGTTTTTCCTATGGCTTAGGAGCATTGAGTTCTTCATTAAACTCTTGGCGAGAATTTTGTTCAATGGCCATCACCCGATTTGCTAATCCCTCTACCACATTCAAAAGCATGGCAATGACGTCTTGCAGTTTTCGAATTTCCTCTTTTAGACTTGACGAGTCTTCCTTGGTATTATCTAAGAAAAGACTTTCATCCTCCTAAATTATAGCCACTTCATCGAGAGAGGTCATATAAGCCGTCTCGACCACGGGCTCTCCTACGGGTGTGATAAGAAGTGATGGATCAAAGGATGCTTGGTCATCTTCGATGGCTAGAATCTCGGAAGTTTCATTGTTATCGATCAGATCTTGAATAGCTTCTTTGAGTTTCCAACACTCTTTATTGTCGTGACCCTTTCCTTGATGATATTTACAGTGCTTATTAGGGTCCCACATAGGTGGTCTGGCTTCTGGAACCGGATCTTTGATGGGCCCTATGGGCATGACTAGTCCTTTGTGATGTAGCTTCTCAAAAGCCGTTTCATAACTTATACCTAGTGGAGTGAACACCCTTTTTGATCTTTGGATTCGTCGTTTAGAGGTGTTTGTAGCATGTACCTCATTAGAGGAAGAAGAAGGATGGTCGCTCTTCTTTCCTCTCGCACTAATATCTTTCAGAAGGTTATCTTCAATGTCAATGCCTATATTATAGACAGCTTTGAAAGTACTCAAGTTGTGTTGGTACTTTAAATGCTTTGAATACTTTCCTTGGAGATTCTTGATAAACATCCTCACAGATTCTTTTTCGGTAGGAGCCTTGACCATATTAGCAGAAGTTTCCCTTCATTTATTGAAGAAAGAAGTGAACCCTTCGTTTTCCTTTTGTTTTAACATCTCAAGTTTTATGTGGTCTGTCTCGTCTTGGATGTTGCACTTATATCTATCTATGAAAGCGTTTGTTATCGACTCCCAAGAAGAGGTTTTTTCTTTCTCGAGAGAAAAGAACCATTGTTGACAAACGGTTTCGAGAGATAGTGGGAACAGAGAGGGGAAAACCTTCTTATCGATACCTTTAATGTTCATTATAGTTTCAAAAGCTCTTAGATGGAAGTAAGGGTTTTCTGTTGCCTTGAATTTAGGGATGTTAGTGGCGTTGAACTTATGCGGAAGAAGTCCTTTGTCCAGCGAGACCCCTTGCAAACTCATGCCCTGAAATTTATAGTCACTAGATAGTTTCCTTAGACTCTCTTGCATGAGGTTCATCTGTTGTTGCTTCACGGGGTCATCGACCCTAAGTGCGAGAAATTTCAGTGTCTCAATCACAGTAGCCAGTTGGTTCTTAAGATCATTGACTTCTTCTTGAGTTGCCATTATCTTCTTAGCCTTCCTCCTTTGACGAATCGGTTTATCAAAAAGCGAGACTTGAATAAAGAGGTTGTCCTTGATTAATCGCCCTTATCTCCTTGACCAAGTATTGTGGGAAAGGAATTTGGGGATACTTATTGTTAATTATTTGACTCGAACTTTATTCAACATGCAATTGATGGAGGAAGTGAAGAAAAATTGGAATAGAATGTGAAAGAAGATTTAGATAGAGGGATATGAAGAATTAGGAATAGAATGCACCCCCCAACTTAAATGACGGAAAAGACCGACTTGTGCATGAACCTAAGACATGGTCATGGTGATGCATACTCGAAGTGTGTGCTATGACTAGTGAGTGTGAATGGTGCGTTAAGACTCGTATCATGACCATGTGGCCAGACTATGTGACCAAGACTCGATTAATGACTCGACAAGATGTTATTGACAGCGGAAATTAACCGAATTAATTAGCAAACTGGTTAGTTAGACCTTAGGTGATGACACGACAAATAATCCGAACTATCGGCCAAGCGACAGGACTGGCGTCGCACTATGGTGGTTGGCGCTAGACAATTTAGTAAATGTCTGGCGCTACACACTATAATGTGGCGCTATAGCTCAGACTTTGGCGCCAATATTGGAGCTTCGGTCTGGGACTGTTTTTGGTATTATTAGTCAGATGGGGTATGCCTAAAGTCGTACTAGGTCAGTTCCGATTGAAAAAAATAGACTTTATTGACTCAAATTAATTAATTAATTAATTAATTAGGCAAAGTTCTTTAAGTCATTAATTTACTTATTCTCAACACAAATCAACAAACGGTTAAGAGAAACATAGAATATATATGCACAACAAATAATGCACAATTAGTCAAGTAGGCACAATATGATGCAATGAGTTTGCAACCTAACCATGGCTCTAGTTCTCTAAAGTTCAGGATATGGTTTAGTCAATAGAGGGTCCATGGTTAATTGTCCGGATGCACCGCGCGGAAGCCTAACCGTGAAGGGTTGGCGCGAGTGGATGGGACACCGCGAGTTTTAGAAAAAACTCACTTCCATGGTTTGGTGAATTTAACATCTCGGATGTACCCTTTGTTGCCAGGAGCGTTCAATCGGGTAGATGGAGCATGAATTCCCATAGGGTTATGTCCATATGTAGAACACATATGGGTTTCAGAAAAGTGAGAAAAAAAAAATTCAATCAGGAAGTAGGATCGAGCAAACAATACGAAAAACCGGTCGAAATTAGAACGCATATTTCTGGCTCGATATTGGGGGAAATTGGCGCCAGCAAATAGAGACTGGCGCCAACTTTTAACTGTAGCGCTTGGCGCCAATACTGGCGTCTGGCGCTACGGCTAAAAGTGTGACGCCAAGCTCTGGCCCCTGACGCTACTTCCCACATGCCTCAGCAGCTTTCTGTGCTCGATAAAATCTTCCAGTTTTGCGTGGTGTTATTTCAGTCCTAGTTGTGAAAGTCATTTCTCAAATTTCCTACGTGTAAAATCTTATATTTTTTACTCATTACGGATGGTCTTTCCAATGAGAAACTTTTTATGCATATGACAATAATGTTAATCAAAATTACGCACATGAAATACTTAGAACTTTTCAAGTCTCATCCACTCATTCTAAATCATTGCCGAAAAAAATTCAGGAATTAAAATAGAAATCTTCCCCAGTGGAGTCGCCAAAAACTGTAGGGAATAATTTCAAGCCTTAAATCCCATTAGCTTGAACCCCACTGTGATCATACACTAATGTACGGTGGCGTCCAAAAGGGAAGAAGATAGAGCAAAAGAGTCGCCAACAAGTTTTTAAGGAACTTGTAAACCGTTCACGAGGTGAAGGTTACACCCCTTAACGATCCAAGAGATCGTCAACTCCATAAGGTCATGAACCAAATAAGGGTTCGGGGATGACGGTACAAATCCAACCTAAAAGAGATTGAACCTGCCCTAATAATAGGCCTCTACTTTATTCTGATCGTATTCATGTGCGCTTTCTAATTAACATGCAATCAATAGGATTAACCCTAAACCTGTTTATCTATGTTGGTTGAATATTACTGCAGAAATAAATCTATTATTGGCGATCACTTGAATTATAATCACAATTAACCCTAAACAAGATTATTAATTATCTTATTAAGCGTGATTACAAGTACAAAATTCCCTTTAACATGCATAAAAGGTGTGATCAAGCAATAAAGAATAAATAATGTATCAAGCAACATAATAAATAATTAATATCATGAATAATAATAACCAAACTGGGTTGGCTGTTTTCTTAAAATAAAGTTTTCCATAACAGGGAGAAGAAAAAAGAAATAAAACTTTCCGCAACACTAGACCTTTCCACACTTTCGTTTCATTCGATTATGATTCGAAGTGAAAGGTACTCATCACCGGGTTTGGTTTTGGGGAGACACAAATGGGTGTCTACAAAAGCCCCCACTTTGACTGAGTTTGGAGAAACGCGAGTTTCAAAAACAAAAGTCAAAGTACTGATAGGGACGGAGAATGATTCAGAACGTTCTGCGATCCTAAATCAATCTTGTAATGCCGATACCTGCAAAGTAGCGTTAGTTAAACAGATAAAAGAGTTAAGAAATGCGTATCTTGCACCGTCGAGCACACTTCTCTGAAAGTAACCGATTTGTTTTGATGACCTCCTGCAAGCTAGAGAATTCCACCCCGCTTGAAAACCGCTATGCCTATAGTTGCTTCCAAATTAGAAGATTGCTTCGCCTGAAACGATCCTCCTCCGCTTTGATAATATTCCGCGTCCAAGGGAACACTATCGAAGATTATTTCTCTTGAAAAAATCCTCATCCGCATGGATAATATTCCACGTCCAAGGGAATACTATCGACGATTGCTTCTCTTGAAACAATCCTCAGTTGTTTGTGACAACTCTCCATAATCTAGGGAACGCCACCTTGCTGTTTCGATGTTCACTCGTCTCTGAACAAAGAGCTTCTTTTTCATATGACTTTAATTTCCGCTGTGATAGTCTTCGAAAAGATCACTGCTTCTTAATGTTTGCTATGCCAGTACGTCGGTACTTTGCTGCTTGTGAACCAGTATGTCGGTGCTTTTGCTGTGATGACAATCTTCTTTTCTTTGGGAATAGTTGCCAACACAACTCTTGTATGATGTATGACAATCCGATTTAGGGAAAGTTGTCAATGCCACGTAACAATCCATCCTTGGAAATGTTGCCACGATGAAGCGACAATCCGTACCTCGGAAAATTTGCCAAATCCAATCTTTGGAAGAGTTACCAACGCTTCGTAACAATCTTTCATAAGAACTTTTCTACGATCGACAATCCACATCTTGGAATATAACTCTTGAAAGCAATCCACCTTGGAAATTTGCCAACGCTATGCGACAATCCTTTTGGGAAAATATTGCCACTATTGACAATCCGCGTCTTGGAACATTTGCAAAAAAGAGTCGATCGACAATCCACTTCGGGAAAATTTGCCACTTACTGAAATGAATGACAATCCACGTTGAGGAACTTTGCCGAAATTATGATGAATAGAGACCTACAACAATCCTTTGGGAAATTTTGCTATAGGGAACTGGGTGTATGACAATCCAATTTCGGAAAACTTGCCAGCGATCTATGAATGTATGACAATCCGAACTTGGAAAAACTTGCCAAACAGAGAAGGAGCACGACAATCCATGCTTGGAAACTTTGCCAGAGATGACAATCCAATCTTGGAAAAATTGTCATTGAAGAAGATGCACGACAATCCATTTTTGGAAATATTGTCAGTTGGGAGTGACAATCCATATTTGGAAATCTTTTTCGTTTAATAAGAATGCACGACAATCCATATTTTGAAATATTGTCGTTTAAGTGCTTGCTTTTGAACCAATTGTAATGAGCCAGTGTTTTAGGCGCTTAAGCTAAGTGAGACGATTTTTTTGTCAGGTCAATCACTTACTACGATTGTAATCGAGCCGACTACTAATCATGTCAAATTGCTTATAGGGGCTAACTGGCGTACCAAGGAACCCGAAATTGCTGCATGAGGTCGAAATCACCTTTCTGGGAGGCTTCGAGCTCTGTCGTTGCTGAGATATCTCTGGCGCCAAGAATTTGAGTAGGGTCTTCCCTATTCTGCTGCACCTGTATTTATTTTTGACTATAGAACTTTGCCAATTTCTTTAATTATCTTAGGGTTGACCTAAGGTTTAGCATTGCTTGACTCGTTTACTTAACACAACTCAAGGTATAAACTTGACTCGCTGATTGACTGACTCGAGGTTGACTCGACTCAAAGTGAAATGACACACGTGCTAGACTCAAATCAATGTGATATGGCACGACATGAATCAATGTGTACATGACTCGTGTGGGCATTGTAATGTGATCGTGCAACTCGAAAATGCAGAAAAGCAAAAATTTTCCGTCAATTTTGTGGAGGGTATCGACTTTCTCCCGAAAAAGAAAAGACGCGAAAAAGAATCGAAGTTTTGAAGGTGCATGTTGAATGAGCTTAGTCAAATGTTATTTGATACTATCTCTCAAGGTGAAAGGATTAATCTATCCTAGGCTATCTCAATGGTTAACTCAATGATGAAAGTATTTAGGTAACTTAGGCACGGAGGCTAAGCACTTCATACTTAGATGCTATGATGATTATGAGTGATGAGTGATGTTGATATGACAAGGCATGCCTTAACGTTAAGATTTCATGACAAAGGGTTCCTAAGGGGAGTATTTGGTCATGTGTCTGTGATGTGTGTGATAGTGACACTAAAGCTAAGCCGCAAGAGCTAAGTGTGTGGAAAGATATTATTTGTTAAAAGAGTCAAGTAATGGTGACTCTTAGGCTAGGTAAGCTAATGATGTAGGGATCATTGACAGCGAAAATTAACCGAATTAATTAGCAAACTGGTTAATTAGACATTAGGTGACGACTCGACCAATAATCCGAACCGTCGGCCAAGCGACAGGACTAGCGTCGCATTATGGTGATTGGCGCCAGACAATTTAGTAAATGTCTGACGCTACACACTATAACGTGGCGTTACAGCTCAGACTTTGGCGCCAATATTGGAGCTTCGGTCTGGGACTGTTTTCGGTATTATTAGTCAACTGGGGTATGCCTAAAGTCGTACTAGGTCAATTCCGATTAAAAAAAAAAGACTTTATTGACTCAAATTAATTAATTAATTAATTAAAAAGGCAAAGTTCTTTAAGTCATTAATTTTAGTCTCAACACAAATCAACAAACTGTTAAGAGAAACATAGAATATATATGCACAACAAATAATGCACAATTAGTCAAGTAGGCACAATATGATGCAATGCATTCGCAACCTAACCATGACTCTAGTTCTCTAAAGTTCGGGATATGGTTTAGTCAATAGAGGGTCCATGGTTAATTGTCCGGATGCACCGCACGGAAGCCTAACAGTGAAGGGTTGGCGCGAGTGGATGGGACACCGCGAGTTTAGAAAAAACTCACTTCCATGGTTTGGTGAATTCAACATCTCGGATATACCTTTTGTTGCCAGGAGCGTTCAATCGGGTAGATGGAGCATGAATTCCCAGAGGGTTATGTCCATATGTAGAACACATATGGGTTTCAGAAAAGTGAGAAAAAATTCAATCAGGAAGTAGGATCGAGCAAACAATACGAAAAACCAGTCGAAATTAGAACGCATATTTCTGGCTCGGTATTGGGGGAAATTGGCGCCAGCAAACAGAGACTGGCGCCAACTTTTAACTGTAGTGCCTGGCGCCAATACTGGCGTCTGGCGCTACGGCTAAAAGTGTGGCGCCAAGCTCTGGCCTCTGACGCTACTTCCCACATGCCTCAGCAGCTTTCTGTGCTCAATAAAATCTTCCAGTTTTGCGCGGTGTTATTTCAGTCCTAGTTGTGAAAGACATTTCTCAAATTTCCTACGTGTAATATCCTATGTTTTTGACTCATTACGGATGGTCTTTCCAATGAGAACCTTTTTGTGCATATGACAATAATGTTATTCAAAATTACGCACATGAAATACTTAGAACTTTTCGAGTCTCATCCACTCATTCTAGATCATTGCCGAAACAAATTCAGGAATTAAAATAGAAATCCTCCCTAGTGGAGTCGCTAAAAACTGTAGGGAATAATTTCAAGCCTTTAAAATCCCACTAGCTTGAACCCCACTGTGATCATACACTAAAGTACGGTGGCGTCCAAAAGGGAAGAAGATAGAGCAAAAGAGTCGCCAACAAGTTTTTAAGGAACTTGTAAACCGTTCACGAGGTGAAGGTTACACCCCTTAACGATCCAAGAGATCGTCAACTCCATAAGGTCATGAACCAAATAAGGGTTCGGGGATGAAGGTACAAATCCAACCTAAAAGAGATTGAACCTGCCCTAATAAGAGGCCTCTACTTTATTCTGCTCGTATTCATGTGCGCTTTCTAATTAACATGCAATCAATAGGTTTAACCCTAAACCTGTTTAATCTATGTTGGTTGAATTTAATGCACAAACAAATCTATTATTGGCGACCACTTGAATTATAATCAAATTAACCCTAACAAGATTATTAGTTATCTTATTAAGCGTGATTACAAGTACCAAATTCCCTTTAACATGCATAAAAAGGCGTGATCAAGCAATAAAGAATAAATATAATATGTATCAAGCAACATAATAAATAATCAATAATAATTATAACTGTAGACACCCATTTGTGTCTCCTCAAAACCAAGCTCGGTGATGAGTACCTTTCACGTCGAATCATAATCGAATGAAACGAAAGTGTGGAAAGGTCTAGTGTTGCAGAAAGTTTTATTTCTTTTCTTTTCTCCCAGTTTTGGAAAACTTTATTTTAAGAAAAAAACCAATCCAGTTTGTTTGGTCCATGATATGGTTCCAATAGTGGTGTAGTTGGATGGGGCTTGCAAAGACCTTTCCAACGATATATCATAAGCCCAATTCCGATGAATATTGAGGAAGTTATGGCTAATTTACTAAGCTGGGCCTGGTTTGAGCTTTATGTACGACCCAATGATCTAGGGGAGGGCTTATCATTCCTAATGCAATTAGGAAAGGTTTTAGTCTTCTAGAATCTTCTAGAAGGTTTTTTTCATTCCTAATTCAATTAGCATTGATAAGTTGACTTTGTTGACTTTTCAGAGTTTTAATCAAGATCAAATAGCATTTTCGAAGAAATTATATTATTTTATCTTCCAGTACGGTAAATTTATCAGATTTTCGAAAACGCGTTGAAATCCAGTTTGGCGTCCAACCCCAGGCCTTGGCGCCTGGAACCAGGCTTGGCGCCAGACGCTAGCCACTAGTGCCTGGCGCCAGCTAGCCAGGGTTGGCGCCAATGCTGTTTTGCGATCTTCAGACTCTGTTTTGTTAAATTATCTTTTTTGGCTGATTTTCTCTATAAATATCGTATTTAAAACTCCGTTTTCATTCACCTACAACCAGATTTCATCAATTCTACATTCATCATCTACATTCACCAATTCTCTCATTCTCAAGTATTCTTTCATATTTCATTTCTTTCTTGCTTTTTCATACAAAATTCTGCATTCACAAGATCTAGAAACACCTAGCCATATTCGAAGTTGCCTTCGCCCTAGACGTGAAAGGTTTTAATTTCTGAGGGTTTTGTCCCAAATCTCTCTTTCAATTATTTAATTTAATTGTTTTGATTATTATTTTCCTTGAAGTTACTAACGTGTGTATTTTGTTATTAGAAAGAGGTACGAGGCATCAAAGTAAGTACTTTAATGGTTTTAATTGAATTATGATGTAGATATCATGTTTATATTGTTATTATGATATTCCTAGTATCATGTCTAGGGTAATTTTAATATTAAATATTATTTCTATGATGCTTCCTATGTTCTTCCTAATATTTATGATTGTTAGTATCATGTTAGGGTTAAAGATTTGATTTTTATTGCTTAGTGACATGCTAGGGTTTGTTATTAATCTTGTTAGTATCATGCCTAGGATCTTGCTATTTTTATTATGCTTTAATATTAACGTGAACATGATTATGATTATAATTGTTATAATTTATGAAGATTATTATTATTATTATTATTATTATTATTATTTTGATAACGATTATAATTATTGTTGATTATTTATTATGTTGCTTGATACATTATTTATTCTTTATTGCTTGATCACACCTTTTTATTGCTTGTTAAAGGGAATTTGTACTTGTCATCACGCTTAATAAGATAATTAATAATCTTGTTAGGTTAATGTGATTATAATTCAAGTGATCGCCAATTATAGATTTATTTGTGCATTATATTCAACCAACATAGATTAAACAAGTTTAGGGTTAATCCTATTGATTGTATGTTAGTCAGAAAGCGCACATGAATACGAGCAGAATAAAGTAGAGGCCTATTATTAGGGAAGGTTCAATCTCTTTTAGGTTGGATTTGTACCTTCATCCCCGGTCCCTTATTTGGTTCATGACCTTATGGAGTTGACGATCTCTTGGATCGTTAAGGGGTGTAACCTTCATCCTATGAACGGTTTACATGTTCCTTACAAAACTTGTTGGCGACTCTTTTGCTCTATCTTCTTCCCTTTTGGACGCCACCGTACTTTAGTGTATGATCACAGTGGGGTTCGAGCTAGTGGGATTTTAAAGGCTTGAAACTATTCCCTACAATAACTAAAATAATCATCATCAAAATAATAATAACAATAATATTCACAATCATCATAAATTATAACAATTATAATAATTATCATGTTCATGTTAATATTAAAGCACAATGAACATAGCAAGATCCTAGGCATGATACTAACAAGATTAATAACAAACCCTAGCATGTCACTAAGCAATAAAAATCAAATCTTTAGCCCTAACATGATACTAACAATCATAAATATTAGGAAGAGAACAAAAGGCATCATAACAATCATATTTAATATTAAAATTAACCTAGACATGATACTAGGAATATCATAATAACAATGTAAACATGATATCTACATCAATAAATCAATAAAGTACTTACTTTGATGCCTCGTACCTCTTTCTAATAACAAAATACACACGTTAGTAACTTCAAGGAAAATAATAATCAAAACAATTAAATTAAATAATTGAAAGAGAGATTTGGGACCAAACCCTCAGAAATTAAAACCTTTCACATCTAGGGCAAGGCAACTTCGAATATGGCTAGGTGTATCCAGATCTTGTGAATACGGAATTTTGTATGAAAAAGCAAGAAAGAATCGAATCAAAGATGAATGAATTAGAGAACGCTAATTAAAACTTGTGAATGAGGAGAATTGGTGATGATTCTTGATTGATGAATTGGTTGTAGGTGAATGTAGATGATGAATTGGTGAATGAAAACGGAGTTTTTGATACGATATTTATAGAGAAAATCAGCCAAAAAAGATAATTTAACAAAGCAGAGTCTGAAGATCGCAAAGCAGGATTGGCGCCAACCCTGGCTAGCTGGCGCCAGGCACCAGTGGCTAGCGCCTGGCGCCAAGGCCTGGGGTTGGACGCCAAACTGGATTTCAACGCGTTTTCCAAAATCTAATAAATTTACCGTACTGGAAGATAAAATAATATAATTCCTTCGAAAATGCTATTTGATCTTGATTAAAACTCTGAAAAGTCAACAAAGTCAACTTATCAATGCTAATTGAATTAGGAATGAAAAGAACTTTCTAGAAGATTCTAGAAGACTAAAACCATTCCTAATTGCATTAGGAATGATAAATCACATTAGGCCCTCCCCTAGATCATTGGGTCGTACATAAAGCTCAAACCGGGCCCAGTTTAGTAAATTGGCCATAACTTCCTCAATATTCATCGAAATTGGGCTTATAATATATCGTTGGAAAGGTCTTTGCAAGCCCCATCCAACTACACCACTATTGGACCCATATCATGGACCAAACATAGTGGATTGGCTGTTTTCTTAAAATAAAGTTTTCCAAAACTGGGAGAAGAGAAAAGAAATAAAACTTTCCGCAACACTAGACCTTTTCACACTTTCGTTTCATTCGATTATGATTCGACATGAAAGGTACTCATCACCGGGTTTGGTATTGGGGAGACACTAATGGGTGTCTACAGCGTGAATTTCTGAATCAGGGCCAAACGCCAGCTGTAGCGTCTGGCACCAATAGCCAGCGTTGGCGTTAATCAGATTTTATCTGCGCCAGAACTCTGTTTTGATATTTTATCTTTTTGGATGATTTTCTCTATAAATAACGTCGTAAAAACTCCGTTTTGATCATCAGTTTTCATCAACAATCACCAATTCTCATCAATTCTTATTCTTTCTAATTCTTTCTTCTCACCAACTCTCATGAAGTTTCCTTGATCTCTCTCTCTCCCTCTCTCTCTCTCTTTTTTTCTAAACTAGCCTTTCAAATACAAAAATCCGCATTCATTAGATCTAGATACACCTAGCCATATTCGAAGTTGCCTTCGCCCTAGACGTGAAAGGTTTAATTTCTGAGGGTTTGGTCCCAAATCTCTCTTTCAATTATTTAATTTAATTGTTTGATTTATTATTTTCCTTGAAGTTACTAACATGTGTATTTTGTTAATAGAAAGAGGTACGAGGCATCCAAGTAAGTACTTTAGTGGTTTAATTGATTTTATGATATAAAAATCATGCTTAGATTGTTATTTTGATTCCTAGTATCATGTCTAGGGTAACTTTAATATCAAGTATGATTGTATGATGCTTCCTATGTTCTTCCTAATATTTATGATTGTTAGTATCATGTTAGGGTTAAAGATTTGATTTTTATTGCTTAGTGACATGCTAGGGTTTGTTATTAATCTCGTTAGTATCATGCCTAGGATCTTGCTATTTTTATTATGCTTTAACAAGATTATTATTATGATAATTATTTTATTATTGTCATAATTATTATTATGATGATTATTATTATGTTGCTTGATGATTTTATTGTTATTGCTAGATCACGCCTTTTATGCATGTTTAAAGGGAATTTGTACTTGTAATCACGCTTAATAAGATAAATTAATAATCTTGTTTAGGGTTAATATGATTATAATTCAAGTGATCGCTAATAATAGATGTATTTGTGCATTAATAGTCAACCAACATAGATTAAACAGGTTTAGGGTGAATCCTATTGATTGTATGTTAGTCAGAAAGCGCACATGAATACGATCTGAATAAAGTAGAGGCCTATTATTAGGGCAGGTTCAATCTCTTTTAAGTTGGATTTGTACCTCCATCCCCGAACCCTATTTGGTTCAAGACCTAATGGAGTTGACGATCTCTTGGATCGTTAAGGGGTGTAACCTTCACCCTGTGAACGATTTACAAGTTCCTAAAAAACTTGTTGGCGAATCTTTTGCTCTATCTTCTTTCCCTTTGGACGCCTCCGTACTTAAGTGTACGTTCAAAGTGGGGTTCAAGCTAGGGGATTAACGCTTGAAATATTCCCTACAGTTTTTTGGCGACTCCACTGGGGAGGATTTCTATTTTAATTCCTGAATTTTTTTCGGCAATGATTTAGAATGAGTGGATGAGACTCAAAACGTTCTAAGTATTTCATGTGCGTAATTTTGATTAACATTATTGTCATATGCATAAAAAAGATCTCATTAGAAAGACCATCCGTAATGAGTTAAAAACATAGGATTTTACACGTAGGAAATTTGAGAAATATCTTTCACAACTAGGACCGAAATAACACTGCGCGAAACTGGAAAATTTTATCGAGCACAGAAAGCTGCTGAGGCATGTAGGAATTAGCGTCGGCGAACAGAAGCTGGCGCCAGACATTTAACTGTAGCGCTAGACGACAGCTCTGTCACCAGGCGCTACAGCTAAAACCTGGCGCCAACCTCTGTTTGTTGGCACCAAATTCTTCCAATACCGAGCCAAAAATATGCGTTCTAATTTCGACCATTTTTTCGTATTGTTTGCTCGATCCTACTTCTTGATTGAATTTTTTCTCAATTTTCTGAAACCCATATGTGTTCTACATATGGACATAACCCTCTGGGAATTCATGCTCAATCTACCTGATTGAACGCTCTGAGCAACAAAGGGTACATCCGAGATTGTTGAATTCACCAAACCATGGAAGCGAGTTTTTTCTAAAACTCGTGGTGTCCCATCCACTCGCGCCAACCCTTCACGATTAGGCTTCCGCGCGGTACATCGGGACAATTAACCATGGACCCTCTACTGACTAAACCATATCCCGAACTTTAGAGAACTAGAGTCATGGTTAGGTTGCAAACTTATTGCATCATATTGTGCGTACTTGACTAATTGTGTATTATTTGTTGTGCATATACTATGATTTCTTAACCGTTTGTTTGAATTGTGTTGAAGATTTAATAAATTAATGACTTAAAGAACTTTGCCTAATTAATTAATTGATTAACTAATTTGAGTAAATAAAGTCTAATATTTTAATCAGAATTGGCCTAGTACGACTTTAGGCATGCCCCTGTTGATTAATAACACCGAAAACAGTCTCAGATTGAAGCTCCAGCATTGGCGCCAAAAGATGAGCTGTAGCGCCTCTCTATGGGGTGAGGCGCTTGGCAACAGCTCTGTCGTCTGGCGCTTCACTACACAATGCGACGCCAGTCCTGTCGTTTTGCCGACAGTTTGGATTATTGGTCAAGTCATCACCTAGTGTCTAATTAACCAGTTTTCTAACTAATTCGGTTAATTTTCGCTGTCAATAGTACTTGGTTGATTCATTAATCGAGTTCAGGCACTAAGTCCCATGGTCTTATACAAGAGTCCAAACATGTCACTTACACTCAACGCACACACCAATACACACACTTTGACCATGTCTAAGAGAGTCTTGCATGCGCGTTTTTTTAGGGGGGTAAGTCGAATATTAATCCTCCGTTTTTTCTAAAAAAAATAAATACCATACTTAGCTCTTAAAAATATACACATTATTTTTGCTTATTTTTTTGCCAAAAATATGCACCCATTTTTTTTCCTCTTTCAAAAAACCGTAAAGTCAAGTCAATTCGAGTCAAGTAATTAAAACGCAAAATGGTTTAAATTACAGCGCGTGGTCAAGAAAGGAAAGACGGTTAATCAAAGACAACCTTTTCGTACAAGTCCAACTTTTCGACAAACCCATAGCTCGTAAGAGGAAAGCTAGGACACTAATGGCAACACAAGAAGAAGTTAATGAGCTTAGGAACCAACTGGTTACCGTGACTGAGGCATTGAAGCTCCTCACACTTAAGATCGATGATCCCGTGAAACAACAACAGATGGACCTCATGCAAGAGAGTCTAAGCAAGCTATCTAGCGACTACAAGTTTCAAGGGCTTACTTCACAAGGGGTCTCGGTGGACAAATATCTTCTTCCGCAGAAGTTCAATGCCAACGACATCCTGAAATTCAAAGCAACTGATAACCCTTATTTTCATTTAAGATCCTTCGAAACAATAATGAGTATTAAGGGTATCGATAAGAAGGTTTTCCCCTCTCTGTTCTCACTATCTCTCGAGACCGTTTGCCAACAATGGTTCTTTTCTCTCGAGAAAGAAAAAACCTCTACCTGGGAGTCCATAGAAAACGCTTTCGTTGATAGATACAAGTGCAAAATCCAAGTTGAGACTGACCATAGGGAACTTAAAATCCTCAAGCAGAAAGAGAACTAAGGCTTCACCTCTTTCTTTAACAAATGGAGAGAAACCTCAGCTAAGATGATTGAGGTGCCAAGTGAAAAAGAGTCTGTAAGGTTGTTCATAAAAAACCTTCAAGAAAAATATTCCAAGCATCTCAAGTACTAAAATAATCTCCATACCTTCAAGGTCGTCTACGACATTGGGATCAATATTGAAGACGACCTGGCTAAGTTAAAAGCTGCCAACAATAACTCCAATAGTGGCTGGAAAGGAAAGAAGAACGACAATCCTTCTTCTTCCAAAACCACCCACTCAAACAACGTTAGCACTTTTAATTTAGGTGAAGTCCTTGCTATGAACAATTAAGGACAAAAGAAACCATTTAGGAGAAACTTTACTCCTATTGGCATGAGTTATGACACCGCATTTGATCGATTAAATGCAAAAGGTCTTATAACTCCTGTTGGACCGTTTGGGGACCCACCAATCGAAAAGAGGTCGGCTAATTGGAACCCCAATGCACACTGTAAGTATCACCAAGGTAGGGGCCATCTCACCGAAAATTGTTGGAAGCTTAAGGAAGCTATCCAAGACTTAATCGATAACAACAAGCTATCATTGCCCCCTGCCAGTAAGAAGCCAAGCATTGATAATGCACCTCTCGCTCATGCCTTGGCTATCTCTGATGAGGAAAGCGAGGTTGACCCCTCGTCTCTCATTAAACCTGTCAAAGAAATCCATGCAGTTGAAGAAGACAAGGAGATATTATTTGACGCCATGGATAGCCTTACAGAACTGGCAAGTAAAGAAGACATAAAATCGCTCACACTGTCTATGACGGAAGGGTCGCATTTGCTACGTGAAGCTCTCAAAGCTATAAAGGAACTTCAAGAGAAATATGACGAGGTTCCACTCCCGAAAGATGAACCTAAGAGAGAATTCACACCCATGAGAATGACTTATGAGGCAAAACGTTTTCCTTTACAAGTCAAAGAAAAACCCAAGAAGAGTAATAGAATTTACACTCCAATTGGGATCCCATATGCACAAATGTTCGAAATGCTCTCCGAGAATGGCGAGATCGAACCTCTCGAACCGAGACCATTCGAATCATTGAAAAGGACAAATAGATATTACTGTCAGTATCATCAATCAAGGGGTCACACTATCGAAAACTGTTTTAAATTTAAGGATTTAATTCAGAAAATGATTAATGAAAAGAAACTAGTCCAAGTTCCACAAGAGGACGATGCAACCATTAATGGAGTTTGGGACAGTGATGAAGAAGACGTCTATTTAAGAGACATAGTAGGATCTCCACCTTCTGTGTCTTACGCCATGGATGACTTTTGGACTGAAGAAGACTCATCAATAGACGTCCTCACAAGATCCGAGAGAATGTAACCTCCCGTTTCAACACAACCTATGCCGACTACGCAACAAGTTCCCATACCTATCATTGAAGACAATGATATCGTTAAGCAGTTTAAGAAGACAAAAGTTGAGATGAACGTATGTAAACTTTTGGCGACATCTCGAGAACGTAGGTTGGCTGTAATGAATGCCTTAGACAAAATAGGGATATATTCTGACACTACTCCTGAGGGGTTAGCCAACTTCCTCACAAGTGATCTTCCTAGTCCAATCAATTTGATCACCTTTTCTGACAAGGATTTACCTCTAGAAGGTGACAAACATTACAACGTATTAAACCTCACAGTAGTTTGCAAGAGAATGAATTTCCCTATGACTCTTGTAGACAATGGATCGACCATCAACGTCTGTCCACTTAGAACTGCTAGGATGCAAGGCATAAGGGATGAAGATTTAACTCCGTCTACACAAGGAATAAGGGCCTATGACAACACTCGTCGTCAAGCTCTTGGTAAAATCACCATGAACGTAACGACAGGAGCAATAGAACATGCTACTACTTTCCAAGTAGTAGACATTAAAACTTCGTTCAATTTGCTTTTGGGGCGCCCTTGGCTTCATGACCTAAAGGTCGTCCCCTCATCTCTCCACCAACAAGTAAAAGCTATAGTTGGGGGAATTCCTATCACCATCGATGCTTCGCCTATGAGGATCAAGTCTATAGAAAATCCAATCATTAATGTGGAGAACGACGAGGATGATGAAGACCTATGGGGCTTTAACGAAGAAGTCTCCTTAATCTAGGAGGATGAAAGGATCCCTCTTTGCCATGACCCCCATTCCAACATGATTGTAAATGCTATTCTGAAAAAACAAGGACATTTTCCTAGGATGACCCTAGGAAAAAAGAAAGGAATAGCAAAATCGCTAGAGTCACCTAGCCTCCCTAAGGTAGACACTTTCGGACTTGGTTTCGAACCGACTCGGAAAGATCTCAAGCGAGCCCAGGAAAAATCAAAGGCGCGTAGAGACGCTCGCACTCAAAAGAAAGCAATCCCAATGGATCAGTACCCTCTTACACTTAATGGTCAATTTATAAAAGAAGGAGAGGACTATCCATACCATGAATTTCCTGAGCCATTTGTTTTAAACGGCATAAGGCAACCGGGATTTGAGATTTTCTTGGATTGTTATTTCATAGATGAAATCCCAACTCCTGTCCATAAGGAGAAAGCACCCCCATGCTTTGACTTTAACATCATGGGATTACTATTTGGGCGAGAAAATAATGAGCCAACTTACAGAGAAGATAACTCCTCGCTCATTCAAACAGTCTTACAAAGCGAAAGCTTCGATCCCTCGAAGCTTATCACTCCAGATGAAGGATCACTACAAGGGTGGCGCAAGACCGCCAAGGTGACTACTCCAAGTGGAAGAAAAATATCCATCACGACAGGGCAAGGACCAATGTTTGAAGAGTCGTCAGAGTTTGAGTCGGAGTCTCTCCCTGTAGAGTCATCTAGGTCTTTATTAGTAACACCTTCCCCTCCTATTTCTTCTCCTAGAATAGTTAGTGATCAAGTCCCTGAGGACATATCACTCTTTGATGTAATGATCTCAGAGTATAATAATATTTCTCCTTCACCTTATTCCTTGTGTTCTTCTCTAACCAAAGATGACGAGCATTGCTTAGCTAACCATGAAAAAGACAAAGAAATTATTAAAGCAATGGAAACACTCGAAAATAAAACACCTGTAATTGAAGAAACTGAAACGGTTGTGTAGACACCCATTTGTGTCTCCCCAAAACCAAACCCAGTGATAAGTACCTTTCACGTCGAATCATAATCGAATGAAGTGAAAGTGTGGAAAGTCTAGTGTTGCGGATAGTTTTAATTTCTTTTCTCTTCTCTCTGTTTTTGAAAACTTATTTTAAGAAAACATCCAATCCAGTTTGGTTGGTCCATGATATGGGTCCAATAATAGTATAGTTGGATGGGGCTTAAAAAGACCTTTCCAACGATATATTATAAGCCCAATTCCGATAAATATTGAGGAAGTTATGGCCAATTTACTAAACTGGGCCCGGTTTGAGCTTTATGCACGGCCCAATGATCTTGGGGAGGGCCTAATATGATTTATCATTCCTAATGCAATTAGGAATGATTTTAGTTTTCTAGAATCTTCTAGAAGGTTCTTTTCATTCCTAATTCAATTAGCATTGATTAATTGACTTTTGTTGACTTTTTAGAGTTTTAATCAAAATCATATAGCATTTTCGAGGAAATTATATGATTTTATCTTCCAGTACGGCAAACTTATCTGATTTTCGAAAACGCGTTAAGATTAGGCTTGGCGCCTGACCCCAGGTTTTGGCGCCTGGAACCAGGCCTGGCTCCTGGCGCTAGCCATTGGCGCATGGCGCTAGTGTTGGTGTCTGGCGCCAGCTAGCCAGAGTTTACGCCAACTCTTTTTTTTTTTTGTGCGTCGGACTCTGTTTTTTTTTATTTGATCTTTTTGGCTGATTTTCTCTATAAATAACGTATTAAAAACTCCGTTTTCATTCACCAATTCTAATCAATAACCAGCTTTTCAACCAATTCTCACGAATTCTCATCTACAATCAGTTTTCATTCACCAACTCTCATCAAGATTTTCTTGATTATTCTCTCTCTCTCTCTCTTTTTCTAAACTAGCCTTTTCTCAAATACAAAATTCCGCATTCGCAAGACTTAGATACACCTAGCCATATTCGAAGTTGCCTTCGCCCTAGACGTGAAAGGTTTAATTTCTGAGGGTTTGGTCCCAAATCTTTATTCCAATTATTTAATTTAATTGTTTGATTATTATTTTCCTTGAAGTTACTAACGTGTGTATTTTGTTTTTAGAAAGAGGTACGAGGCATCAAAGTAAGTGCTTTAATGGTTTTAATTGATATTATGATGTAGTGATCATGTTTACATTGTTATTATGATATTCAT
The DNA here is from genome assembly GCF_001683475.1 of Chenopodium quinoa. Lineage (NCBI taxonomy): Eukaryota > Viridiplantae > Streptophyta > Magnoliopsida > Caryophyllales > Amaranthaceae > Chenopodium > Chenopodium quinoa. The sequence continues at coordinate 7,063,322 of NW_018744304.1, read as the reverse complement.
AGTATCATGTCTAGGGTAACTTTAATATTAAATATGATTCCTGCGATGCTTCCTATATTCTTCCTAATATTTATGATTGTTAGTATCATTTTAGGGCTAAAGATTTGATTTTTATTGTTTAGTGACATGCTAGGGTTTGTTATTAATCTTGTTAGTATCATGCCTAGGATCTTGCTATTTTTATTATGCTTTAATATTAACATGAACATTATTATGATTATAATTGTTATAATTCATGATGATGATGATTATTATTATTATTATTCTTTTGGTGATGATTATTTTATTTATGATGATATTATTATTATTATGATTATTATATTTTTATTATCATGATGATTTATTATTTATTATGTTGCTTGATGATTTATTGTTATTGCTAGATCACGCCTTTATGCATGTTTAAAGGGAATTTGTACTCGTAATCACACTTAATAAGATAATTAATAATCTTGTTAGGGTTATTATGATTATAATTTCAAGTGATCGCCAATAATAGTTTATTTGTGCATTAAATTCAACCAACACAGATAAAAAGGTTTAGGAATAATCCTATTGATTGCATGTTAATTGAAAAGCGCACATGAATACGATCAGAATAAAGTAAAGGCCTATTATTAGGGCAGGTTCAATCTCTTTTAGGTTGGATTTGTATCTTCATCCCCGAACCCTTATTTGGTTCTAGACCTTATGGAGTTGACGATCTCTTAGATCGTTAAGGGTGTAACCTTCACCTCGTGAACGGTTTACAAGTTCCTAAAAAACTTGTTGGCGACTCTTTTTCTCTATCTTCTTCCCTTTTGGACGCCACCGTACTTTAGTGTATGATCACAGTGGGGTTCAAGCTAGTGGGATTAAATCTTGAAACTATTCCCCATAGTTTTTGGCGACTCCACTAGGGAGGATTTCTATTTTAATTCCTGAATTTGTTTCGGCAATAATTTAGAATGAGTGGATGAGACTCGAAACGTTCCAAGTATTTCATTTGCATAATTTTGATTAACATTATTGTCATATGCATAAAAAAAATCTCATTGGAAAGACCATCCGTAATGAGTTAAAAACATAGGATTTTACACGTAGGAAATTTGAGAAATATCTTTCACAACTAGGACTGAAATAACACTGCGCGAAACTGGAAAATTTTATCGAGCCCAGAAAGCTGCTGAGGCATGTGGGAAGTAGCGTCAGGGGCCAGAGCTTGGCGCCAGTGTTTTAGTTGTAGCTTCAAACGCCAGTATTGGCGCCAGGTGCTACAGTTAAAAGCTAGCGCCAGTCTTTGATTCCTGGCGCCAATTTCCCCCCAACCGAGCCAGAAATATGCGTTCTAATTTCGACCGGTTTTTCGTATTGTTTGCTCGATCCTACTTCCTGATTGAATTTTTTCTCACTTTTCCGAAACCCATATGTGTTCTACATATGGACATAACCCTTTGGGAATTCATGCTCCATCTACCCGATTGAACGCTCCGTGCAACAAAGGGTACATCCGAGATGTTGAATTCACCAAACCATGGAAGCGAGTTTTTTCTAAAACTCGCGGTGTCCCATCCACTCGCACCAACCCTTCACGGTTAGGCTTCCGCGCGGTGCATCCGGACAATTAACCATGGACCCTCTATTGACTAAACCATATCCCGAACTTTAGAGACCTAGAGCCATGGTTAGGTTGCAAACTCATTGCATCATATTGTGCCTACTTGACTAATTGTGCATTATTTGTTGTGCATACTCTATGTGATTTTTCTTAACCGTTTGTTTGACTTGTGTTAAGACTAAATAAATTGATTAATGACTAAAGGACTTTGTTTAATTAATTAATTAATTAATTTGAGCTAATAAATAAATATAAAATCGAGTCATAGTTCCTTTAAGTCAACCCGGATTTTAATTCCCGTATACTGCACAAGCGTCAACTTATTTTGGTCATAGCAGGAGTTCTAGGAAGAGTTACGAGTCGTACAACCTATGGATCTGTAGCCCCGAGTTTTTTCTTTAATTTGGCGTTGGTATCCAAATCGGAGTCACAGATAAAAAGTTATGACTAAAATACTACAGTCTGTCAAGTTTAATGCATATACGTGAAGTCTTAACATAATCTTTGCTTGAGTCTAGTCACATAGTCTAGCCACATGGTCATGACATGAGTTTTAACGTACCATCTACACTCACTAGTCTTAGCACACACTTTGAGTACACATCACCATGACCATGTCTTAGGTTCATGCATGAGTCGGTTTTTTTCCGTCATTTTAAGTTGGGGGGTATATTATATTCCTAATTCTTCATATCCCTCTACCTTCATCATTATTCTTTCACATTCTATACCATCTTTATTCACTTCCACCATCCATTGCATGTTGAATAAATTTTGAGTCAAATAATTAATAGTGAATATCTCCAAATTCCTTTTCCACAGTACTTGGTCGAGGAGAGAAGGGCGATTAATCAAGGACAACCTCTTTGTTCAAGTCTCATTTTTTGATAAACCGATTCGTCAAAAGAGGAAGGCTAAGAAGATAATGTCAACTCAAGAAGAAGTCAATGAGCTTAGGAACCAATTGGTTACCGTGACTAAGACACTGAAGCTACTCACACTCAAGATCGATGATCCCGTGAAGCAACAACAAATGAACCTCATGCAAGAAAGTCTAAGCAAGCTATCTAGCGATTATAAATTTCAGGGCATGAGTTCACAAGGGGTCTCGTTGGACAAGGAACTTCTTCCGCATAAGTTCAACGCCACTGACATCCCTAAATTCAAGGCAACAGATAACCCTTATTTCCATTTAAGAGCTTTCGAAACCATAATGAGTATTAAGGGTATCGATAAGAAGGTTTTCCCCTCTCTGTTCCCACTATCTCTTGAGACCGTTTGCCAACAATGGTACTTCTCCCTTGACAAAGAGAAAACCTCTACCTGGGAACCGATAGTAAACGCTTTCATTGATAGATACAAGTGCAATATTTAGGTTGAAACCGATCATAGACAACTTGAGATGCTAAGACAAAAAGAGAATGAAGGTTTTACTTATTTCTTTAATAAGTGGAGGGAAACTTCCGCTAAGATGATTGAGGTCCCCACTGAAAAGGAGTCTGTGAGGATGTTTATCAAGAATCTTCAAGAGAAGTATTCGAAGCATTTAAAATATCAACACAATCTGAATACTTTCAAGGCCGTTTATGACATCGGAACTGAAATCGAAGACGACCTCGCAAAGCAAAAAGCTACTAGCAATAGTAACCACGGTGGCTGGAAAGGAAAGAAGAGCGACAATCCTTCTTCTTCCGAAAATGCCCACTCTAGTAATAATGTTAGTACCTTTGACCATAATAGTGTCTTAGCCATGGACAATCAAGGATCTAAAAGGAAACCCAGGCGAGAGTTCACACCCATTGGAATGACCTACGATGCTGCTTTCGATCGTCTCTATGATCGAGGATTAATCAAACCTATTGGCCCTACCGAGGATCCAACACCAGAAAATCGGTCTTCGAGATGGAATCCAAACTCCTATTGCAAGTACCATCGAGGAAACGGTCATACCACTAATGAATGCTATAGGTTTCAAAACCTCATTCAAGACCTCATAGAGGCAAATAAGGTCCCATTGCCTCTAGCTAGCGAGAAGACTGGATGATGTTGGAGCAAACAACACAAGACAGAGGCGAGCTTCAACGACGAGATTTCATGACCTCTTTTTCTATTTATTTTTCATTTTTTCCTTTCCCCAATAAGTCTAGCATAGGCACCTTTTCTTTTCCTTTAGATTAATTTTTTAGTTTTTTTTTTCCTTTTCCCTTTTTAATAAAATGAGCATTTATTTCCTTGCATATAATCATCGCATCGCATTGCACTAAAAAAAAAAACCCATGTCGAATTGAACACAGAGTATACCAATGACTTGAGGCACCCCTTGTAGCCACATCATATCTCATTTCACCCTTCAATTATACATCCTTTCTTCATAAACCACTTTGAGCCTCGTCTAACGATAGACCTTCTTTTTTTTCAACCTACATCTACCTAACCTTGGGATAGGATGGTGTGCAACTTATGCAATTCTAAAGAAGGCTTGAGCAAATTCAAATAGCAAAAATAATAAACAAAGAATAATAAAAGTGTACAAAAGGGCAAGTGTTCCAATGTCTTTGATATGAACACGTCTTAGATAGCGTCTCTTATCGAGTGCTCGGTACCGTGCCTGAGAAACATGAATGCCAAGTGAGTGATAGACCGCATGATCGGGATTGCCCACACTTGAAAAAGTAAAATAAATGCTAAAGCAAAAAGAGCTAAAAAAATAGAAATTCAAGCATGAAAATACAAAGATTCAAAAGCAAGGTTGCACACCTTGGGGGCTTATCTAGGGTCTTGAGCCTTTATCCCCTTCTTCTATAAACTTTAGCCTAACCACGTTACAACCCTTAAAAAGACCTTTTTGAGGTATACATACACTTGTGCGAGGTTCGGCTAGAGCTACGTTCGGCCTGATTCCTAACGGCTACGTAGGCAACCTCACATCGAGGTGCGGCCGTAATAAATATGCATTCATATTTACATTCACAATTGATCATATCAAGGGATCTCCTGTGCTCATCCCTATTCATGTAGAGCTAGACTTGGGGGCTTGATCCTTACATCATTAGCTTACCTAGCCTAAGAGTCACCACCATTTGACTCTTTTCAGTAATATCTTTCCACACACTTAGATCTTGTGGCTTAGCTTTAGTGTCACTTTCACACACTGCACAGATACATGACCAAATATATTTCCCTTAGGAACCCTTTTTCATGAAATCTTAACGCTGAAGCATGCTTCGTCAACATCACTCATAATCATCATTGCATCACTAAGTATGAAGTGTTTAGCCTCCGTGCCTAAGTTACCCAAATGCTTTCATCATGGACTCAACCATTGAGATAGCCTAGGATGGATTGATCCTTGCACCTTGAGAGATAGTATCAAATGACATTTGACTGAGCTCATTCAATATGCATCTTCAAAAAAACTTCACTTCTTTCTTTTTCGCGTATTTATTTTTCGGGAGAAAGTCGGTACCCTCCACAAAAATGACGGATAATTTTTGCTTTTTTGCATTTTCGAGTCGCACAATCATAATACAATGCACACACGAGTCATGTACACATTGAGTCATGTCGTGTCATATCACTTTGATTTGAGTCTAACACATGTGTCATTTCACTTTGAGTCGAGTCAACCTCGAGTCAGTCAATCATATCGAGTCAAGTTTATACCTTGAGTCGTGTCAAGTCGATGAGTCAAGCAATGCTAAACCTTAGGTTAACCCTAAGATAATTAAAGAGATTGGCAAAGTTCTATAGTCAAAAATAAATACAGGTGCAGCAGAACAGGGAAGACCCTACTCCAATTTTTGGCGCCAGAGATATCTGAGCAACGACAGAACTCGAAGCCTCTCATAAAGGTGATTTCGACCTCATACAGCAATTTTGGGTTCCTTGGTATGCTAGTTAGCCCCTATAAGCAATTTGACATGATTAAGTAGTCGGTTTGATTACAATTGCAATAAGTGATCGACCTGACGAAAGATCGTCTCACTTAGCTTAAGCGCCTAAAACCTGGCTCATTACAATCGGTTCAAAAGCAAGCACTTAAACGACGATATTTCCAAATATGGATTGTCGCGCATTCTTATTAAACGACAAAGTTTTCCAAAAATTGGATTGTCATCCCCAACTGACAATATTTCCAAAAATGGATTGTCGTGCATCTTCTTCAACGACAATTTTTCCAAGATTGGATTGTCATCTCTGGCAAAGTTTCCAAGCGTGGATTGTCGTGCTCCTTTATTGGAAAGTTTTTCCAAGTTTGGATTGTCATACATTCATAGATCGCTGGCAAGTTTTCCGAGATTGGATTGTCATACACCCAGTTCCCTATGGCAAATTTCTCAAAGGATTGTTGTAGGTCTCTATTCATCATGAATTTTGGCAAAGTTCCAAGCGTGGATTGCCATTCATTTCAGTAAGTGGCAAATTTTCCCAAAGTGGATTGTCGGTCGACTCTTTTTTGCAATGTTCCAAGACGTGGATTGTCAATAGTGGCAATATTTTCCCAAAAGGATTGTCGCATAGCATTGGCAAAATTCCAAGGTGGATTGCTTTCAAGAGTTATATTCCAAGATGTGGATTGTTGATCGTACTAAAGTTCTTATGAAAGATTGTTACGAAGCATTGGCAACTTTTCCAAAGATTGGATTTTGCAAATTTTCCGAAGTACGGATTGTCGCTTCATCGTGGCAACATTTCCAAGGATGGATTGTTGCGTAGCATTGACAACTTTCCCTAAATTGGATTGTCATAAATCATACAAGAGTTGTGTTGGCAACTATTCCCAAATAAGAGAGGATTGTCGACATACTAGTTCACAAGCAACAAAGCGTCGACGTACTGACGTAGCAACATTAAAGATTAAAAAGAAGTGATCTTTCCGAAGACTATCACAGCGGAAATTGGAGTCATATCTAAAAGAAACTCTTTGTTTAGAGACGCGTGAACATATAAAAAAGGAAGCTCTTTTTTCAGAGACGAGTGAACATCGAAACAGCAAGGTGGCGTTCCCTAGATTGTGGAAAGTTGTCACAAACAGCTGAGGATTGTTTCAAGAGAAGCAATCTTCGATGGTATTCCCTTGAATGTGGAATATTATAAAAGCGGAGGAGGATCGTTTCAGGCGAAGCAATCTTCCAAATTGGAAGCAGTTACAAGCGTAGCGGTTTTCAAGCGGGATGACATTCTCTAGCTTGCAGGAGGTCATCAAAACAATCGGTTACTTTAAGAGACGTGTGCTCGACGGTGCAAGATATGCGTTTCTTAACTCTTTTATTTGTTTAACTACTGCTAGTTTTGCAGGTATCGGCGTTACAAGAGTGATTTAGGATCGCAGAACGTTCTGAATCTTTTTTCGTCCCTATCGCTACTTTGACTTTTGTTTTCGAAACTCGCGTTTCTCCAAACTCAGTTAAAGTGGGGGCTTCTGTAGACACCCATTTGTGTCTCCCCAAAACCAAACCTAGTGATGAGTACCTTTCACATCGAATCATAATCGAATGAAGTGAAAGTGTGGAAAGTCTAGTGTTGCGGATAGTTTTAATTTCTTTTCTCTTCTCTCTGTTCTTGAAAACTTATTTTAAGAAAACAGCCAATCCAGTTTGGTTGGTCCATGATATGGGTCCAATAGTATTGTAGTTGGATGGGGCTTGCAAAGACCTTTCCAACGATATATTATAAGCCTAATTCCGATGAATATTAAGGAAGTTATGGCCAATTTACTAAACTGGGTCCGATTTGAGCTTTATGTACGGCCCAATGATCTTGGGGAGGGCCTAATATGATTTATCATTCCTAATGCAATTAGGAATGGTTTTAGTCTTCTAGAATCCTCTAGAAGGTTCTTTTCATTCCTAATTCAATTAGCATTGATAAATTGACTTTTGTTGACTTTTTAGAGTTTTAATCAAAATCAAATAACATTTTCGAGGAAATTATATGATTTTATCTTCCAGTACGGCAAACTTATCTGATTTTCGAAAATACGTTAAGATTAGGCTTGGCGCCTGACACCAGGCTTTGGCGCCTGGAACCAGGCCTGGCGACTGGCGCAAGCCATTGGCGCCTGGCGCTAGTGTTGGTGCCTGGCGCCAGCTAGCCAGGTTTTGCGCCAACTCTGTTTTTTTTTTGTGTGTCGGACTCTGTTTTATTTATTTTATCTTTTTGGCTGATTTTCTCTATAAATAACGTATTAAAAACTCCGTTTTCATTCACCAATTCTAATCAATAACCAGCTTTTCAACCAATTCTCACGAATTCTCATCTACAATCAGTTTTCATTCACCAACTCTCATCAAGATTTTCTTGATTATTCTCTCTCTCTCTCTCTTTTTCTAAACTAGCCTTTTCTCAAATACAAAATTCCGCATTCGCAAGACTTAGATACACCTAGCCATATTCGAAGTTGCCTTCGCCCTAGACGTGAAAGGTTTAATTTCTGAGGGTTTGGTCCCAAATCTTTATTCCAATTATTTAATTTAATTGTTTGATTATTATTTTCCTTGAAGTTACTAACGTGTGTATTTTGTTTTTAGAAAGAGGTACAAGGCATCAAAGTAAGTGCTTTAATGGTTTTAATTGATATTATGATGTAGAGATCATGTTTACATTGTTATTATGATATTCATAGTATCATGTGTAGGGTAACTTTAATATTAAATATGATTCCTGCAATGCTTCCTATATTCTTCCTAATATTTATGATTGTTAGTATCATTTTAGGGCTAAAGATTTGATTTTTATTGTTTAATGACATGCTAGGGTTTGTTATTAATCTTGTTAGTATCATGCCTAGGATCTTGCTATTTTTATTATGCTTTAATATTAACATGAACATGATTATGATTATAATTGTTATAATTCATGATGATGATGATTATTGTTATTATTATTCTTTTGGTGATGATTATTTTATTTATGATGATATTATTATTATTATGATTATTATATTTTTATTATCATGATGATTTATTATTTATTATGTTGCTTGATGATTTATTGTTATTGCTTGATCACGCCTTTATGCATGTTTAAAGGGAATTTGTACTTGTAATCACGCTTAATAAGATAATTAATAATCTTGTTAGGGTTATTATGATTATAATTTCAAGTGATCGCCAATAATAGTTTATTTGTGCATTAAATTCAACCAACATAGATAAACAGGTTTAGGGTTAATCCTATTGATTGCATGTTAATTGAAAAGCGCACATGAATACGATCAGAATAAAGTAGAGGCCTATTATTAGGGCAGGTTCAATATCTTTTAGGTTGGATTTGTACCTTCATCCCCGAACCCTTATTTGGTTCTAGACCTTATGGAGTTGACGGTCTCTTGGATCATTAAGGGGTGTAACCTTCACCTCGTGAACGGTTTACAAGTTCCTAAAAAACTTGTTGGCGACTCTTTTGCTCTATCATCTTCCCTTTTGGACGCCACCTTACTTTAGTGTATGATCACAGTGGGGTTCAAGCTAGTGGGGTTAAATCTTGAAACTATTCTCAACAGGTTGATATCTCAAATGATTCAACCAATAAAAGAGAAGTTAAAATCTGATTAACACTTAATGAACAAGAAAGAACCGATTTAATTAACTTACTTAAAGAATTTATCGATGTATTTGCTTGGTCATACGAAGATATGCCAGGCATTAATAGAGAAATAGCTCAACACACTATACCACTAATTCCATGAATGAAACCTGTAAATCAAAAGTTACGTCGAATGAAACCCAACGTAGCTCTTAAAATAAAAGAAGAAGTCCAAATACAAATAATTGCAAGTTTCATCAAGGTATCCAAATACCCCGAATGGGTCGCCAACGTCGTCCCAGTTCCGAAAAAAGACGGAAAGGTAAGAATGTCTGTCGACTATCAAGATCTAAATTAGGCAAGTCCAAAGGACGACTTCCCTTTACCACACATCGATATTCTGGTAGATAACACGGCAAATCACGCGCTTCTCTCATTCATGGATGGGTACGCAGGTTACAACCAGATTCTTATGGCAGAAGAAGACATGGAGAAAACAACTTTTATAACACCATGGGGCACTTACTACTACACGGTAATGCCATTCGGGTTGGAAAACGCGGGTGCTACTTACCAACGTCCAGCAACTGCCTTACTCCATGACATGATGCATAAAGAAGTCGAAGTATATGCCGACGACATGATTGTAAAATCAAAAGACCGTCCAGGCCATCAAGTAGCCTTAAGAAAATTTTTCGAAAGGCTAAGAAAATATAATATGAGGTTGAACCCATCTAAGTGCGCTTTCGGAGTCACCTCAGGCAAGCTTTTGGGTTATGTCATAAGCTCTAGAGGAATAGAGATAGACCCAACCAAGTTCAAAGCAATCATGTCAATGCTACCGCCCAAAACTGAGAAACAGATTCGAGGATTTATTGGCCAGTTGCAATACATAAGTAGGTTCCTATCAAAATTGACGACAATATGTGAACCAATCTTCAAAAAGCTCAAGAAGAATGTACCAGTGATATGGGATGACGAGTGTCAAAAAGCCTTTGAAAAGATCAAAGCCTATCTCGCAAATCCTCCTGTATTAGCACCAGCACTTCCCGGAATACCTCTTAGGTTATATTTGACGGTCACCAAAGAGACAATGGGAGCTATGCTAGCACAAGAAGTAGAAGGCAAAGAAAACGCAATCTACTATCTAAGAAAAAAGATGCTCGAATAAGAAACACGCTATACATCACTTGAGAAGTTGTGCCTCGCCTTGGTGTGGGCCACAACCAAGTTAAGACATTACATGCTAGTGCAAACCGTCTTCGTAGTCTCCCGATTAGATCCACTCAAGTATCTATTCAAGAAATCTACACTCAATGGACACATATCGAGATGGATAGTCAATTAGCCCAGTTTGATGTAAGTTTTATGCCGCAAAAAGCTATCAAAGGATCTGTGGTGTCAGACTTTCTAGCAGACTTTCCAATAGAAGATTCAACGCCAATACAAGACAATGAATTTCCAGATGAAGACTTAATGGTCACTGAAGATGATACTTGGACCTTGTACTTCGACGGAGCCTCAAACCAAAAGGGATGTGGCGTTGGAGTATTACTAGTATCACCTAAAGAAGAGCATGTTCCAATCTCCATAAAGCTTGATTTCGATTTTACCAACAATGCTGCTGAATACGAAGCATGAGTGGTAGGCCTTGAAACAGCTTTGGCATTGGGAGTAAAAAAGTTAAGGATATTCGGAGACTCTTCTTTGATTATCAATCAAATATCTAAAAGGTGGAAAGTAAGGAGCGAAAGTCTAGCCCCTTACCAAACCTATCTGGAAACTCTTACCGATCAGTTAGAGAAGGTAGAATACACATATCTACCTAGGGAAGAAAATCAATTTGCTGATGCCTTGTCAAGACTAGCCTCAATGGTTAGGATTCCCACAGAAATCGAGCAAATGCCTCTAACTATAGAGAAAAGGCACAAACCAACATACATCCAGGCTATAGAAGACGACGAAGTAGTCCAAGACGAAGAAGAAGAAGAAGAAGAAGAAGAAGAAGAAGAAGAAGAAGAAGAAGAAGAAGAAGAAAGAAGAAAAGAAGAAAAAAAAAAAAAAAAAAAAAAAAAAAAAAAAAAAAAAAAAAAAGAAGAAGAAAAGAAGAAGAAGAAGAAGAAAAGAAGAAGAAGAAGAAGAAGAAAAGAAGAAGAAGAAGAAGAAGAAGAAGAAGAAGAAGAAGAAGAAGAAGAAGAAGAAGAAGAAGAAGAAGAAGAAGAAGAAGAAGAAGAAGAAGAAGAAGAAGAAGAAAAAAAAAAAAAAAGAAAAAAAAAAAAAAAAAAAAAAAAAAAAAAAAAAAAAAAAAAAAAAAAAAAAGAAGAAGAAGAAGAAAGAAGAAGAAGAAGAAGAAGAAGAAGAAGAAGAAGAAGAAGAAGAAGAAGAAGAAGAAGAAGAAGAAGAAGAAGAAGAAGAAGAAGAAGAAGAAGAAGAAGAAGAAGAAGAAGAAGAAGAACCGTGGTACACGGATATACTCAATTATGTCACCAAAGGAGAATACCCTCCCCATGCTGACAAAAGGGCAAAACAAGCATTAAGACTCTTGGCTTCCCAATATGTACTCATAGACAACGAGCTACATAAAAGGGTACCTAAGGGTCGAGCTCTCTTATGTGTAAGAAAAAAGGATGCACAAAGAGCAATTAGAATAGTCCACGAAGGAATCTGTGGCACGCACATAAGTGGCAAAATGTTAGTCCAAAAAATAATGCGAGAAGGATATTATTGGACTACAATGAATAGGGATTGCCATCAATATGTAAAAAGATGCCCTAAGTGCCAAATCTATGCCAATTTACAACATGTTCCTCCATCCTTGCTCTACACCTACACATCGCCATGGCCATTTTCTACATGAGGAATTGACATCATCGGCAAAATCACTCCCCAAGGAACAGGAGGCCACGAATACATCCTAGTAGCAATTGATTACTTCATAAAGTGGGTTGAAGCGCAATCATACGCTAAACTCACTGCAAAACATGTAGCACTCTTTATCGAGAGAAATATTATTTGTCGATACGGATTCCCACATGAAATGATAAGTGACAATGGAACTCACTTTCAAGCCGAATGTGAAAATTGCTAAAAAAATACGGCATTCAACATCATCATTCTTCCCCTTATAGGCCTCAAGCAAATGGAGCAGTCGAGGCAGCCAATAAAAATCTAAAGACTATCATCGAGAAAATGACGGAAAATTATAAGGATTGGCCAGACAAACTTCACTTCGCATTGTGGGGTTACCGCACGTCAATTCGCACATCAACAGGAAATACGTCATTTTCCTTGGTATATGGAATGGATGCCATACAACCTGTCGAACTAGAAATTCCATCTCTACGCATCGCATTAGAGAGCAAACTCGATGAAGTTGAATGGACTTGGGCAAGATATGAAGAATTTATTCTACTCGATGAAAAGCGACTAGAAGTTCTACATCACACTCAGTGTTATCAAGCTCGTACGGCTAGGAATTTTAATAAGAAAGTCAAGACAAGAAACATCAAAGTAGGAGACTTGGTGTTAAAAGCATTAAGGAAAAATGTTTTAGATCCAAGGGGAAAATTTAGACCTAATTGATCTAGACCCTACATTGTCAAAACAATCCTGTCAGGAGGTGCAGCAAAACTAACTAATATGGATGGCAATGAGTTCTCGAACATGACAAATCTTGACCAACTTAAGAAATACTACCCATAATACTCAAGAGAGCTACGTTTGGCCTGATTCCTTAAGAAAGGATACGTAGGCAACCCTTTACGGGTGCGACCACTTTATTTTTCGAAAATCTCGCGCCCCATAATTAATTAAAAAATTTGACAGAAGATCGGCGAAATATCGGCGTCACAGAAAACATTCCAGCTCCAACAGTTGTGCATTAGCGCCAGCCAACGACCGTTAGCGCTCGACGACGGTACCGTCGCCTGGCGCCAAACCGCCGTGGCCGGCGCCAATCGCAGATAGGTGGCGCCAATTCACAGTTTAAATTCTGGGAATATTTCGGTGTTTTTCGGAAAATTTTCGACTTCCATGCTCGAAGAATTTCTGGAAAATTAATATTTTTCGGTTTTCATTGCTTTAATAAATAAATTTAAAGTAAATAATTTAATTAAAAGCTGAAATTTCATTAATAAAATAAAATTACATTATTGATGGAATTTTAATAAAGCTGAAATAAATTAACTTTAAATAAAAAAAACATAAACTAAGTCTAATAATTTGAAATTAAGCAATGCTCCTAATCTTCCTTTTCTTTCCTAGCCCTTTTCCAATTTTTGTCTGCTTCCTCCTCCTCATCCATAACCTTAGCTAGTAGGCATCCTTTAGAGGACCTACATTCGATCTTAGAGTAGATAGTTTCCCCTTCAGCTAGGACTCCATGCTTCTTTTCTACCCAAGTTTTTTTCTCTGTGGTGTCAGCTTTCCTTTTTCCCTTATCTTTTGTAGTACTTTTCTTCCTAGGCATTGCAGGTGTTTTGAATTCAACTCTTCCACCTAAGCGTTCCCTAACATGAACCACCTTGTCACCTAGACGACTCTTCACATCAGTTTTACCCTGATTTTTCTTCGAGTCCTTTGAAGGTTTCTTCAGCAACCACTTCTTCACATCATTGGGCAAGGAAGGAGAAATCTTTTGGGTAATTACTTCCCATAAAGGTCTAGCACTCCAATAAGCATCAAATCTGTCTACTTCCTGGGAGACAGGGAACTCTTAGGGAGGACGAAGATCTCCTGAAGGAATATTCTGAAGTAAGTCGTATTGTCTTTTTACCCTGCAGGGATAGTAATAAGTCATACGGGACAAACTTGGAAGATGGAAGAAAGGTTGCTTGTTGACACCAACCATCCTTTCTATTTTCCACCACGGGACGACCCACTTGATAGCAAAATTGCGAGATTCGAAGACCCTTTTCCATTCATGGCGCCCCATTTTAGAGAAGTGTTTCTTCCTCCTCACGAAGCAATTCAGAGTGTAATTCTCAATGTTGTCCGGAGGGCTAATTAATTCTAGCCTTTCCATTAGCCACATCTGTAAAAATAAAAATTGCAATGCAAATAAATTATTATTACTATACAAAATTATATTTTTTGATTTCTATAATTAAAAATATTATTTTTCTACCTGTAATAAAATTGGAGAACCTCGAAAAGGTGCTTTTGGGTTCCTTTTCAATTCATCAAGACTAATCATAGTCTCTCCAACTATCAATGGCATTGGATTTCTCCCTGATTCAATTTGTTCTAGTATAGTGGTTATAATTGATTGACCCTCATTATTTTTACCACTAGTAAGAAAAAATTGATTAAGAATACAAAATAAGAAAGCCCTTCTTCTATAAATATGAAAAGATTCGGAGAGAGGTTTATCAAAATAATGGCGAGCAAATTCTTTCAAGTTAACTATGTTGCCATCTACTATTTTTGATAAATCTCTTTCTGTTAAATTGAAGAAGCGTTCAAAGTCTTTATAATAATAAGCATCTATTCTAGGGATTACTATGAGATCTATTGCAGGGAATCCTAAAATAGCACCAAATTCTTCCGGCAAAGGGCTAATTTCATCATACCCTATTCTAAAGCAATGGGTATCAACATCCCAATATTCTAGAGCGGTATGAATAAAATCCAAGTCAAGATCTACCCCTTTGATACCGTAAATTCCCCCCAAGTGGAATACATCTAATTCTTTTCTTTCTTTGGCATTAAGAGACCGACACCATTCATGGGTGTATTGGGTAAAAGTTTTGGTGACTAGAGACATGATATTATTTTTCTAAAGCTAAGAATTATTTTATTTGCTGAAATTATGAAAAGAATCGGCTGGGCAGGGGGCTATTTATACACAAAATTGGAGCAGTTTTAATCTGGGAAGGATACGGAGTCAGCGCTATTTGGCGCCAGACGTTGCTATTGGCGCCAGACGCCAAAGCTTGGCGCCAAACATTAAGTGTAGCGCCTAGCGCTACATCAATACGCGTGGCGCCAGCTGGCACCAATTTTCCTCGTCGTACGCGCTTTCTAAAACCGCGTTTTTACCTTAATTCGAGTCTGCTAATGACTTTACGGCTTCCTTATCTTTTCTAAACATCTTTTTATTCTTTTTTAATTAATATAGCTATTATATTAATTATATTATTCTTTTTGGATTTTATTTAGGTTAATTTCCAAGTTTTTATAAACCCAAGTTTTTATTTACCTTTTCCTTTTTTCATTTTTTCTTTTTGGGGGAGAAAGTCAGATACCCTCCATCAATAATAAAAATGACGGAATTTTTGCGCAAAATTACTTGTCACACTTTCTTGCACACACAAACATGCACATAATAATAATAATATTAAAAAATGATAAAACATGATAAATAAAATAAACTTATAATAGTAGGTATATACAAAATATGTCTAAATAATGAGTCTAACTAAAAGGCAAAGTTCTATACAAAGTCAAATAAATAATAAAAGCACAAGTACAAACTACGGCGCCGGGGGAGGTAAACCCATCATCGCATAGAACTCCGCTGTACGAGGAGTAACCTCCCCACCTGCTCCAGCTCCAACTCCAGTATCAGCTCCAGTCTCCGCAGGAGGAGGAAAACTCAACGTGGGACCAGTCCACCCGAGATCAACCTGAGGCTGAGGCTGCGGAGGCTGCTGCGATGACAATCCGACCTCGTACATCCCACCACCTCTAAGAGCCGAGGTAGCCTCTCCCTGGCCTACCGGCGCAGCATGAGCACCCTCAGAGGAAGAACCTGAGCCCTCTGCCACACCAGTACGGGCGGCCTCAGAACGACCACCCCGACCTCCCGAAGTAGTACGGCGACGCCTCGAGCTAGACCTCGCCGGATCCCTCCGTACCTCAGGTCTCGTGCGGGTACGAGAAGGAATGGGCTGACCCTACAAAAAGAATTAAAATCATAAACAAGGCAAAATCAAAGCGGTAGTGCAAAAACATATGAAAGAAAGACTACCTCCTGAACGGCGTCGTCTCGACGGCAGGTAGCCACGTTCCTCATCCGGACAAGCTGGCTCCGGAAGGCATCTATACATCGTGCCATCGCCAAAACCACCTCGCGCGAGAACGGTCAAAGAAATAAGTCAGTAAACATGCATAATATATATAGACGAAAGTTGCAAGTAAATAAGCTTACCCGAGTCTGGTGGCGAGGAATCGACCGCTCCACAAAGCGCTCGTCCTCAGGAGCTGGAGGAATCATCTCCTCAGTTGGCCCATATGTCCCCTAGTAATGGATAGACATACGGGGTGGCACGAACTCAGCAGCATCGTCCTGATAAAGCAAAAACGAAGTCAATGAAGCGTCACTTGGGGGCTACTTAACGAAAGGTAAAAGCTGAAAAATCGTACCGCCACATCCTCAGCCGGTACAGGAACTGGAGCTAACAACAGCAGTAGCTCCTCCGCATAACATCGCCCAGGGATCATGTAAGATCACCAAGGGGTACCAGCTCCCTCTGACATGCTCAACAACCTCGCGGCGTTAAACATGGGACGTGGTGGAGGAGCAGGAACGACAAAAATATCGGAGGAATGCTGTCTAGCAACCCTCTCTCTAAGGTATACGGTCGCTCCATAGGTCCCCAAGAAATAACGACGCTCAGCGAAATACTGCGCGGCTAACCTAGGGACTGCCAGGCCAACCCACGGCCGGTACAACACCTCAGGCTCCTGCAAAGAGCATCAATCAGGCGAGAGTCTATCTAAAGCATCACAAAATGGCAAATAAGAAAAGAATCATACCACGATGATCCAGTGTCGGACATACGCAGTGGACATCCCCACACGGCGGCTGCCCCATGAAGCACTGACTGGAAACCTGCGCGATGGTCTCGCCGGTGCAGCAGAAGGGAAATACTCGTAGAACCAGATCTACAAGGAGTTAAAATTATCAACAAGTGCTAGCTAAAATGTAAAGCTAAACTTTATAGAGAATAATGTTTACCTCTATGACCCTCCAAAAGCTGGATAGAGCAACATTCATCCCAAAGGACCGGTGTCGACACGAGTCCCTCAGCGCTCGGATGAAGTCAGCATAGGCCAAGCTGGCCCAGTCATAGTCCCGATCCGGTGTAGATCGCGGACGGCAGGAAGGTAGTAAAGCAGCGCCCTACCACCCTTGTCAGGAGACAACGTCCCTGACAACAAAATAAGCGCAAAGATGCGCACCCGCTGCTCTCGAGTGGTCGCTCCATCGTCAAAAGCCGCTGCCAAAGTCGAACGGCGAATCCCCCTAGCGCTGAACTGAGACGACTCTACCTCAGCTCGAGCCCGAATGGTAATCGGCCCCAACAGCTGCTCGACCTCAGGGGAAAAGACGTCGATCCCGCTGTCAAACGGCAGTGGCACGGAGCTGAAATCCAGTCCTGTGATGAGGCTGAAGTCGATAGGAGTGACCATCATCTCACCCCAAGGAAAGTGGAAAGTGTTGGTAGTGTCCCAAAAGAACTCCACCAGAGCACGAACTACATGGTGACCCCCGTTGGAGGCAACCATTGCCTCGGAGGTCTCGTACAGCGCCGTAAGACCGCAAGAATCCCATAGGAGTCTCGTCTCGACATCTCTGGCGATGTACATCTTGTACAGATCGCCCAAGCCGTCACAGCCAGAGCCATGACAGCGCGTCCTCCCAACGGTTATACCCCGTATCACCCTCTCAGAAATGTGGTGGACGGGGGAAAAGAACAAGGTCCGCTCATCCCACTCGGGGAGTCGACCAAGCAAAGTGGACGGCTCGGCATTGTCCTCCACGGGCTCATGCTCCCGTCGAATGTCTCGGGACCGTGAACCAGAACCTCGCTGTCTAGCCATGCTACAGTGTGCAAAATCATAATAAATTAAGGTTCTATAGTATCTAAGGTTCGCCTAGTTGCATGATACTATGTTCGCAAAAATAACAGAGTATGTAGTACTAAAAACGAGCACAAATTCAAATTGAACATAACGGCATTTTTCAAGCAATCAAACAATTTCTTGCAATACTATAGTAATTATTGTGACAAATTGGACAAGAATTGCTAGCAAAAACATCAAGAACGAACCACATTGCATTCCCGACCTCAAGAGGTCCAACAATGGCAATTGATTCATTTCTTCACAAAATTGAGTCAAAAAGTCTCAAATTACTCCCAAGGAAACATATAAACATAATCAAGCAATTTCATGGCATAAAATTTGACAAACAAAGAGAATTAAGCATTCTAAGTTTCGAAATTTCATGAAATTCGAAAATAAACACATGAAAATTCATAAAAACCGGTGTGAGTTTGAAGAAAACTTACATAGATTGGGAAAATGGATGAAATAATCTTTGATTTGCAACAAATTTGAGTGAATTTGGTTGAGAAACAAGCAAGAGAGAAGCAAATGAATTTCTGGAATTTTTCGAGCAAAAACGCAACGAGCAGCAGCGAAAATGAAGAAGAAAGGGGTATTTAAGGAATACCCTATTCTGGCGCCAAGTGCTAGACCTTGGCGTCAACAAATAGGCTTGGAGCCTGGCGCCAATCCCAACGTCTGGCGCTACAGCCAGTTATGTGGCGCTGACGTTATTTCAGCGGCGCCAGGATGTTCAGCCACTCAGTGAGGTTGTCTACCTTTTTGCAATATATTTTGGTTCCTTGGTACGCCAGTTAGTCCCTCTAAGCAATTTGACACGATTTTTAGTAATCGGCTTGATTGCACAAAGTGATCGACCTGATGAAAGATTGTCTCACTTAGCTTAAAGCGCCTAAGCATTGGCTCATTAAGAAAAGGCACCGACATAGTGGTTCATTCGCAAAAGGCACCGACGTACAGTTTTAAAAAAGCGCCGACGTACAGGCATAGCGGAAGCAAAGTTCAAGCAAGCTTTTAAAGATCGACAAGCGGAGATCTTCGGTAATTTCCTTTGGAAATTTATCGCAACAAATGAGGATGGCTTCAAGCGAGGATATCTTCGACGGCATTCCCTAGATTGTGGAGAGTTGTCACAAACAACTTAAGGTGATTTCAAGCGAAATTGTCTTCGATCATGTTCCCTTGGACGTGGAAGATGGTCACATAGCAGAAGAGGATTGTTTCAAGCGAAGCAATCTTCGATAGTATTCCCTTGGACGTGGAATATTGTTAATGCGGATGAGGATTGTTTCAAGCGAAGCAATCTTCGATAGTATTCCCTTGGACGTGGAATATTATCAATGCAGATGGGAATTGTTTCAAGCGAAGCAATCTTCGATGGTATTCCCTTGGAGTGGAATATTATCAAAGCGGAAGAGGATAGTTTCAAGCAAAGCAATCTTCTATATCGGAAGAAGTTACAAGCGTAGCAGTTTTCAAGCGGGATGGCATTCTCTTGGCAGGAGGTCATCAAAACAACAGTAAAGCAGCAGCAAATCGGTTACCTTTAGAGACGTGTGCTCGACGGTGCAAGATACGCGTTTCTTAACTCTTTTATCTGTTTAACTAACGCTAGTTTGCAGGTATCGGCGTTACAAGAGTGATTTAGGATCGCAGAACGTTCTGAATCATTCTCCGTCCCTATCGATACTTTGACTTTTGTTTTCGAAACTCGCGTTTCTCCAAACTCAGTCAAAGTGGGGGCTTCTGTAGACACCCATTTGTGTCTCCCCAAAACCAAACCCGGTGATGAGTACCTTTTGCGTCGAATCATAATCGAATGAAGTGAAAGTGTGGAAAGTCTGGTGTTGCGGATAGTTTTAATTTCTTTTCTCTTCTCTCTGTTTTTGAAAACTTATTTTAAGAAAAAACAGCCAATCCAGTTTGGTTGGTTCATGATATGGAACTAATAGTAGTGTAGTTGGATGGGGCTTGACAAGAGCTTTCCAACGATATATTATAGGCCCAATTCCGAAGAATATTGAGGAAGTTATAGCCAATTTACTAAACTGGGCCCGTTTTGAGCCTTATATGCGGCCCAATGATCTAGGGGAGGGCCTAATATAGATTTACCATTCCTAATGCAATTAGGAATGGTTTTAGTCTTCTAGATTCTTCTAGACGGTTCTTTTCATTCCTAATTCAATTAGCATTGATAAATGGACTTTTGTTGACTTTTTAGAGTTTTAATTAGAATCAAAGAACATTTTTTTAGGAAAATACGATTTTATCCTCCTGTACAGCAATTTTTATCTGATTTTAAGAAAACGCGTGAATTTCTGAATCAGCGCCAAACGCCAGCTGTAACGTCTGGCGCTAGCTGGCGCTAGCATTGGCGCCTGGCGCTAGCATTGGCTCCTGGCGCTAATGTTGGCGTCTGGCACCAATAGCCAGCGTTGGCGCTAATCAGATTTTATCTGCGCCAGAACTTCGTTTTGATATTTTATCTTTTTGGATGATTTTCTCTATAAATAACGTCGTAAAATCTCCGTTTTGATCATCAGTTTTCATCAACAATCACCAATTCTCATCAATTCTTATTCTTTCTAATTCTTTCTTCTCACCAACTCCCATCAAGTTTCCTTGATCTCTCTCTCTCTCTCTTTTTCTAAACTAGCCTTTCAAATACAAAATTCTGCATTCATTAGATCTAGATACACCTAGCCATATTCGAAGTTGCCTTCGCCCTAGACGTGAAAGGTTTAATTTCTGAGGGTTTGGTCCCAAATCTCTCTTTCAATTATTTAATTTAATTGTTTCATTTATTATTTTCCTTGAAGTTACTAACATGTGTATTTTGTTATTAGAAAGAGGTACGAGGCATCCAAGTAAGTACTTTAGTGGTTTAATTGATTTTATGATATAAAAATCATGCTTAGATTATTATTTTGATTCCTAGTATCATGTCTAGGGTAACTTTAATATCAAGTATGATTGTATGATGCTTCCTATGTTCTTCCTAATATTCATGATTGTTAGTATCATGTTAGGGTTAAAGATTTGATTTTTATTGCTTAGTGACATGCTAGGGTTTGTTATTAATCTCGTTAGTATCATGCCTAGGATCTTGCTATTTTAATTATGCTTTAACATGATTATTATTATGATAATGATTTTATTATTGTTTTAATTATTATTATGATGATTATTATTATGTTGCTTGATGATTTTATTGTTATTGCTTGATCACACCTTTTATGCATGTTTAAAGGGAATTTGTACTTGTAATCACGCTTAATAAGATAATTTAATAATCTTGTTTAGGGTTAATATGATTATAATTCAAGTGATCGCCAATAATAGATTTATTTGTGCATTAATAGTCAACCAACATAGATTAAACAAGTTTAGGGTGAATCCTATTCATTGTATGTTAGTCAAAAAGCGCACATGAATATGATCTGAATAAAGTAGAGGCCTATTATTAGGGCAGGTTCAATCTCTTTTAGGTTGGATTTGTACCTTCATCCTCGAACCCTATTTGGTTCAAGACCTTATGGAGTTGACGATCTCTTCGATCGTTAAGGGGTGTAACCTTCACCCTGTGAACGGTTTACAAGTTCCTAAAAAACTTGTTGGCGACTCTTTTGCTCTATCTTCTTTCCCTTTGGACGCCACCGTACTTAAGTGTACGATCACAGTGGGGTTCAAGCTAGGGTATTAACGCTTGAAATATTCCCTACAGTAACCGTAACCCTAAACTCTAAATCCTAACCCTAAACCCTAAATTCTAATCCGTAATCCCTAACCCCCTAAAACCTAAACCATAAAACTTAAACTGTAAATCCTTAACCTAAACTTGTATCCTAATCCTAAACCCCAAACCTCAGCCTTAAACCTAAACCTTAATCCCTAACCACAAACCTTAGTCATACCCTAAAACTAGTTTAAACTACCCAAACATAAACTGTAAACCTAAAAGCTAACCATAAATTAAACCACCATAGACCCTAATAATCCCTAATCACAAGCCTTAACCTTACCAAGAGCTTGTTATTAACACCGGGTGTACTGTACACCCATGTGTATTTTTTTTCTCATTTTAGTGATTATTTTTTATTTAATCATCAAATGAAGAGCAAACACTAACCTTGGATTAGTTGGGCGTATATAAAAAATTCTAAACCTTACCCTATAATTTGACCTTACATAATGCTAACCCTAAACCTAAGCCCAAACCTGAATCCTAACTTAACCTTAAACCCTAAACATAAAATTCAAGCCTAAATTTAAATCTTACCCTAAAATAACATAATACATAAAGTTCACGAGGTGAAAGTTACACCCCTTAACGATGTAGGAGATCGTCAACTCCAATAGGTCTGGAACCATGACTGGAAGTTCGGGGATGAAGGTACAAATACAACCTAAAAGATATTGAACCTGCCCTAATAATAGGCCTCTACTTTATTCTGATCGTATTCATGTGCGCTTTCTGACTAACATGCAATCAATAGGTTTACCCTAAACTTGTTTATCTATATTGGTTGAATATTAATGCACAAATAAACTATTATTGGCGATCACTTGAATTATACTCAAATTAACCCTAAACAAGATTATTAATTATCTTATTAAGCGTGATTACAAGTACCAATTCCCTTTAAGCATGCATAAAAGGCGTGATCAAGCATTAACAATAAATATCAAGCAACATAATAATAAACAATTATAATCATAATAATAATCATAATAAATAAATTATAACAATTATAAGAATAATCATGTTAAAGCATAATAATAGTACGATACTAGGCATGATACTACCAAGATTAATAACAAACTCTATCATGTCACTAAGCAATAAAAATCAAATCTTTAACCCTGACATGATACTAACAAAAATATTAGGAAGAGAAGAGGAAGCATCACAATAATCATAATGGTCATATCTGATATTAGAAATCATAGTTGTTACCTTAAACATGATACTAGGAACTTATTGTTGTCATTCTAAACATCAAATTAAGAAAAGCATCCTAACATGACATTAGGAATCATAATAACAACCTAGACATGATTTCTAAATCATAATATCAATTAAACAATTAAAGCACTTACTTGGATGCCTCGTACCTCTTTCTAATAACAAAATACACGCGTTAGTAAATTCAAGGAAAATAATAAACAAAATAATTAAATTAAATAATTAAAATAGAGAATTAATAAAGTTTAGACTAGATTTGGGACCAAACCCTCATAAATTAAAACCTTTCACATCTAGGGCGAAGACAACTTCGAACTTGGCTAGGTATGTCTAGTGCTAATGTATGAGGAATTGTGTTTGTAAAAAGCTAGGCTTAGAAAGAGAGAGGAAATTCAAGAAATTCTTGATGAGAGTTGGTGATTGAAAAAAGAATTAGAAAGAATAAGAATTGATGAGAATTGATGATTGTTGAGAATTCATCATTGAAAACAGAATTTTAAGAGGCTATTTATAGAGAAAATCAGTCGGATGGATAAAAAAACGAATTAGAGTTTCAACAAGAATAAAACTCGATTAGCACCAGACGCTGGACATTAGCGACAGGCGCTAATGCTTGTCGTCAGGCGCTAATAATTATTTTCACGCGTTTTTTGTTTTTATCATATCTTTTGATCCGAAAGTCCAAATAAGGCATATAATATGTCGTTGGAAAGATCTTGAAGTCTACTTTCCAATCCAATTAGAATAAAATTAAAATCTTTAGTAGATAAAAAGATATGGCCGAAATAGTGGAATCGTGTCAGTTTTGGATAGAGTTTCATATCTCATTCATATCTTTTTCGTTATAGCTCGAAATTAATATTATCCTATATATAAAGTGAGAGGGGGTTTTGGGAGATAAATTTCACTTTCCCAAAATACCCCTCTCAATTTTGTCTTTTTATTTTTTTTAAAAAGGCTACAATTCTTAAAAAAACAAAAAACAAAAAAAACCACCATCTAAACAAAAAAAAACTACCACCTTAAAAAAAACTACCATCTGGAAAAAAAAACAAAAGAAAAAATAAAGAATCGAGCCTCTTATATTTACACATACGAATTTCCGCGTGTCGCTTAGCTTGTAATATATAATTGGAAAGATAATTTCAAGATCTATCCAACCACATAAAATTTGGATAAATATTATGAGTCATGAAAATAAAATCTGAATATATTCCACTTCGTACAAAACAAGGATTCTAAAAAGGAGTAGTTTTATTCAATTTCAAACTCTTTAAAACATAATTATCAATCCTAACTCCATTAGGATTTAAAAGAACCATCTAGAGTATTCTAGAAGACTATAATCAATCCTAATAGCTTTAGGAATGATAATTAATATTAGGCCGTCCTCTAGATCATTAGGCCGCATATAAATATCAAACTGGGCCCAGTTTAGTAATTTGGCCAACTTCCTCATTATTCATCGGAATTGGGCTTATAATATATCGTTGGAAAGGTCTTTTCAAGACCCATCCAACTACACCATTATTGGACCCTTATCATGGACCAAACTAAACTAGAATGCACGTTTTTCAAAAATAAGGTAAGAAAAGAAATATTTTCAAAAACAGAAGAGATATTTTAATAAAAACATCCTCACCACTAGACTTTTCACACTTTTTCTTTGTTCGATAATCAAATGACGTGAAAGGTATTTATCACTGGGTTTGGTTTTGGGAAGACATATAGAAGCCCCCACTTTGACTGAGTTTGGAGAAACGCAAGTTTCGAAAACAAAAGTCAAAGTATCGATAGGGATGGAGAATGATTCAGAACGTTCTGCAATCCTAAACCATTCTTGTAATGTCGATACCTGCAAACTAGTGTTAGTTAAACAGATAAGAGAGTTAAGAAACGCGTATCTTGCACCGTCGAGCACACGTCTCTGAAGTACCTGATTTGTTGTTGTTTGCTGTTGTGACAACTTTCCACAATCTAGGGAACGCCATCCTGATGTTTTAATGTTCACTCGTCTCTGAAAAATAGAGCTTTTTTGGATATGTTCACGTGTCTCTGAACAAAGAGCTTCTGAATGATGTGTACACGCGTCTCTGAACAAAGAGCTTTAAAGAAAAGTCCACGCGTCTCTGAACAAAAGAGCTTGAAATAAATGTCCACGCGTCTCTGAAAAAAAGAGCTTTGAAAGAAATGTCCACGCGTCTCTGAACAATAGAGCTTTGATGATATGTCCACGCGTCTCTGAACAAAGGATCTTGAAAGAAATTGCCACGCGTCTCTGAACAAAAGAGCTTCTGATGATACTTGAATGTTTGTTGCGATAATATTCCGAAGAAAACTTCCGAAGACCAACACTTGTCGATCTTTAAAGCTCGCTTGAACTTTGCTTCCGCTATGCCAGTATGTCGGCACTTTTGATGCTTGTGAGCCAGTACGTCGGCGCTTTTGATGCTTGTGAACCAGTACGTTGGTGTCTCTGCTGTTAATGAACCAGTACGTCGGTGTCTTGCGATGAGTCAGTACGTCGGCGTCTCTGCTGTTTATGAACCAGTACGTCGGTGTCTTGCGATGAGCCAATGTTTAGGCGCTTTAAGCTAAGTGAGACGATCTTTCATCAAGTCGATCACTTATTGCGATTGTAATCAAGCCGACTAATTAATCATGTCAAATTGCTTATATGGGCTAACTAGCGTACCAAGGAACCCGAAATTGCTGAAAGAGGTTGAAAGAACTGCTCTGAGCGGTTGAGCTTTGTCGCCGCTGCAATGCCTCTAGCGCCGCGATTTGGCTTTGTCGCCAGACGCTGGGATCTAGCACCAGGCGCTGAAATCTGTTTCCAGACACTAGATGTTGTCGTCTGGCGCTGGAGTTGGGTCTTCCTTATTCTGCTCTTGCTGCCACTGGGATGCACCTATATTTATCTTTGACTATGGGACTTTGCTAATCTCTTGAATTATTTTAGGGTTGACCTAAGGTTTAGAGTTGCTTGACTTATTGACTTGACACGACTCAAGGTATAAACTTGACTCGCTGTGATTGACTCGAGGTTGACTCGACTCAAAGTGAAATGACACGTGTGACTCATGACCCGTGTGTGCATTGTATTGTGATCGTGCGACTCGAAAAATGCAAAAAAGCAAAAATTTTCCGTCATTTTTGTGGAGGGTACCGAATTTCTCCCGAAAAAGAAAGACGCGAGAAAGAAAGAAAGAAGCGAAGTTTTTGAAGGTGCATGTTGAATGAGCTTAATTCGTTAATGTTGTCTCTCATAGTACAAGGATTGTAACATCTTAGACTATCCTAGTTGACTCGATAACGAAAGTATTTAGGTAACTTAGGCACGGAGGCTAAGTACTTCATACTTTGTGATGTAATGATGATTGATGAGTGATGTGACAAAGCATGCTTCAGCATTGTGTTAAGATTTCATGACAAAGGGTTCCTAAGGGAAGTATATTTGGTCATGTATCTGTGCAGTGTGTGAATGTGACACTAAAGTTAGGCCGCAAGGGCTAAGTGTGTGGAAAAATATATTATTTCAAGAAGAGTCAAATGATGGTGACTCTTAGGTTAGGTAAGCTAATAATGTAGGGATCAAGCCCCCAAGTCTAGCTCTAAGTAGATAGGGATGAGAATAGGAGATCCCTTGATATGATCATGGTGTGAGTGTGTGAATGTGAATATGAATGCATTTTTATTACGGCCGCACCTCGATGTGAGGTTGCCTACGTATCCGTTAGGAATCAGGCCGAACGTAGCTCTAGCCGAACCTCGCACAAGTGTGTGTATACCTCAAATAGGTCTTCTTAAGGGTTGCAACGTAGTTAGGCTAAAGGTTATAGAAGAAGGGGATAAAGGCTCAAGACCCTAGATAACCCTCCAAGGTGTGCAACCTTGCTTTTGAATCTTTATATTTGTATGCTTGAGTTTCTACTCTTTTTTAGCTCTTTCTTTAATATATATATTTTTTTTTTCTCTCTTTTTTGCTTTAGCATTTATTTTATTTTTATAAGTGTGGGCAATCCTGATCATGCGGTCTATCACTCACTTGGCATTCATGTTTCTCAGACACGATACCGAGCACTCGATAAGAGACGCAATCTGAGACGTGTTCATATCAAAGACATGTTCATGTCAAAGACATTGGAACACTTGCCCTTTTGTACACTTTTATTTAAAAAAAAATTGCTTATTTTTTGCTATTTTAATCTTTTGAAATTGCTCAAGATTTTTTTTTTAAAAAAAAAATGCATAAGTTACACACCATCCCTATCCCAAGGTTAGGTAGATTTGGGTTGAAAAAAGAAAGGTCTATCGTTAGACGAGGCTCAAAATTGTGTATCAAGAAAGGATTGCATATTTGAAGGGTGAAAGGTGATATGATGTGGCTACAAGGGGTGCCTCAAATCATTGGTATACCTTGTGCTTAATTTGGCATGATTTTTTTTATTATTTTTTTATATTATTTTTTTCTATATAATGCAATGCAATGATCATATGAAAGGAAATAAATGCTCATTTTATTTAAAAAGTGAAGGGTAAAAATCAAAGTCTAAGAAATAAATTCAAGGAGGATGAAGGGTGTCTATGCTAGACTTATTGGGGAAAGGGTTGTGTTGCCCTTGATGTTTTGATGATAACACAAGTCAAATAAGTGGACTAATGAATTCTGTGAGTCTTGTGATTTATTTAGAAATGGCAGGAAACACTCAAGGAAAAGGAACACGAGGAGGTAAAAATAAAAGAGATCTGCTGTAGAGTTCCTGTTAAGGAACTAAAGCTTCAGAGCAGAATCTAAGGAAAGAAGACTCGGAGAAGAGACTTTTTAGAGAAAATAAAGTCTGAAATATTTTATATTTTAGGTTTTATGTAAGTGAAGTCAATTGAGAATTGATACTTAGAGGAATGCATTTGAAAAAGATAAGATTTTAGTTGTTTGCTAGAAAATAGGAAATATTGTTTTGAGAAATACATTTTCTGATTTTATCTTCTAAATTAATATCTTTGTTTTCAGAAAAAATATCTTTGAAAAACTAACTCCCTAAACTTGCGCAACTGACTGTTGATTTAGTCTTCAACCACTTACGAATACACTGCTTCCTTAAGGCTCAACGTGCCCTGGTTTTAGGACATGATTGAAATATTTGGAAGTGGTGGAGAGTAGTGGCGTTGATTTGCAGCAGTGGTGGCGTAAGTGGTGGGAAGTGTGGTGGTTTCACCAAGCAATTTTTTCCTACAAATATCGAAGTTGTTTTCTGGATAACTTCACCTTGCTCAAATACTTTTATCTTTCTTTCTTGTTTTCAAAAGAGTCAAGAGTCGCATTCCACTTAAGTGTTTTTCTTAATTACTTTCACTAGAGTTTTATATTCGAGTTGTATTTTGGGAATTGGGAGTTTGAGTGAACTCTAAGAGAATTCAGCAGAGAAAGAGAGAGAGAGAGAGAGAAGAGAAGAGTGGCAAGTAGTGGGACTTGCTGCTGGGAACTTCAAGTTCATAGAGGAACTTGAAGATTGATTCTTTAGTTTGTAATAGGTTGTTTTCCCTGTTATAGTGAAGAATATTTCCTAAAATCCTAAGTGGTCGTGGTTTTTCCTCTTGTTAGGGCCAAGAGGTTTTCCACGTAAAATCTCTCTGTGTTTACTTTGACTTCTTGTAGCTTAGTTTTATCAATTCCGCAAAAAGTTAGCTCAATTCTCATAAACTACAATTCACCCCCCCCCCCTCTCTTGTAGTATTCTTCTAAAGTAATAGTTTGAAAAAAAAAAGAAGAAAGCATGAAATCTTGGTGAGAAGCTTACCTTGTGCATTTGTTTCATCATTACCCTCATTTTTTTTGTTTGTCAATCACATGACTCAAACTCGATTCATCATGCGTGGATGGAAGAAGGTAGGAAGAATGAATATTGTGATATGGATAAAGCATGTAGAGAATGGAAAGATGATGTAGATGGAGAGATCAAAAAATTAGGAATAGAATGTACCCCCAACTCAAATGACGGAAAAAACCGACTCATGCATGAACCTAAGACATGGTCATGGTGACATATACAAAGTGTGTGCTAATGCTAGTGAGTGTAGGTGACATGTTAAGACTCTTGTCATGACCAGGTGGCTAGACTATGTGACTAGAATCAAGCAAAGACTAAGTTAAGACCTCAAGTATATGCATTAAAATGGACAAACTGTGGTATTTTAGTCATAACTTTTGATCTGTGACTCTAATTGGGATGAAACCAACGCCAAATTAAAGATAACACTCGGGGCTACAGATCCATAGGTTTTACGACTCGTAGTTCTTCCTAGAACTCCGGCTATGAATAAAAAAAGTTGACGCTTGTGTAGTATACGGGAATAAAAATTCGAGTTGACTTAAAGGAAGTATGACTCGATTTTAGACATATTTATTAGCTCTAATTAATTAATTAATTAATTAGGCAAATTTCTTTTAGTCATTAATTAGTTTTTTTAGTCTTAACACAATTCAAACAAACGGTTAGGAAAAATACATAGAGTATGCACTACAAATAATGCACAATTAGTCAAGTATAGGCACAACATGATGCAATGAGTTTGCAACCTAACCATGGATCTAGTTCTCTAAAGTTCGGGATATGGGTTAGTCAAAGAGGGTCCATGGTTAATTGTCTGGATGCACCGCGCGGAAGCCTAACCGTGAAGGGTTGGCGCGAGTGGATGGGACACCGCGAGTTAAAAACTCGCTTCCATGGTTTGGTGAATTCAACATTCTCGGATGTACCCTTGGTTGCTCAGAGCGTTCAATCAGGTAGATGGAGCATGAATTCCCAGAGGGTTATTTCCATATGTAGAACACATATGGGTTTCAGAAAAAGTGAGAAAAACTCAATCAGGAAGTAGAATCGAGCAAACAGTGCTAAAAACTGGTCAAAATTAGAACGCATATTTCTGGATCGGTATTGGAAGAACTTGGCGCGAGCGAATAGAGGCCGGCGCCAACAATTTGGCTTTGGCGCCTGGCGACAGAAGTTGTCGCCTGGCGCCAGAGTCAAATCATCGGCGCTAGACTCTGTTTTCTGACGCTAGTTCCTACATGCCTCAGCAGCTTTCTGTACTCGATAAAAATTTTCAGTTTCGCGCAACATTATTTCGATCCTAGTTGTGAAAGATAATCCTCAAATTTCCTACATGTAAAAATCCTATGTTTTTAACTCATTACAGATGGTCTTTCCAATGAGATCTTTTTTATGCATATAACAATAATGTTAATCAAAATTATGCACATCAAATACTTAGAAACTTTTGAGTCTCATCCACTCATTCTAAATCATTGCCGAAATAAATTTGTAAATCGTTCACGAGGTGAAGGTTACACCCCTAAACGATCCAGGAGATCGTCAACTCCAATTGGTATGGAACCATGACTAGAAGTTCGAGGATGAAGGTACAAATCCAACATAAAAGAGATTGAACCTGCCCTAATAATAGGCCTCTACTTTATTCTGATCGTATTCATGTGCGCTTTCTGACTAACATGCAATCAATAGGTTTACCCTAAACCTGTTTATCCATATTGGTTGAATATTAAAGCACAAATAAACTATTATTGGCGATCACTTGAATTATAATCAAATTAACCCTAAACAACATTATTAATTATCTTATTAAGCGTGATTACAAGTACCAATTCCCTTTAAGCATGCATAAAAGGCGTGATCAAGCAATAACAATAAATATCAAGCAACATAATAATAAACAATTATAATCATAATAATAATCATAATAAATAAATTATAACAATTATAAGAATAATCATGTTAAAGCATAATAATAATAAGATCCTAGGCATGATACTAACAAGATTAATAACAAACTCTAGCATGTCACTAAGCAATAAAAATCAAAGCTTTAACCCTAACATGATACTAACAAAAATATTAGG
Source organism: Chenopodium quinoa (assembly GCF_001683475.1). Taxonomy (NCBI): domain Eukaryota; kingdom Viridiplantae; phylum Streptophyta; class Magnoliopsida; order Caryophyllales; family Amaranthaceae; genus Chenopodium; species Chenopodium quinoa. The sequence goes on along the minus strand of NW_018744304.1, from coordinate 7,032,458 downwards.
AAGAGAATAGGAAGCATCACAATAATCATAATGGTCATTTCTGATATTAGAAATCATAGTTGTTACATTAAACATGATATTAGGAACTTATTGTTGTCATTCTAAACATCAAATTAAGAAAAGCATCCTAACATGACATTAAGAATCATAATAACAACCTAGACATGATTTCTAAATCATAATATCAATTAAACAATTAAAGCACTTACTTGGATGTCTCGTACCTCTTTCTAATAACAAAATACACGCGTTAGTAACTTCAAGGAAAATAATAAACAAAAAAATTAAATTAAATAATTGAAATAGAGAATTAAGAAAGTTTAGACTAGATTTGGGACCAAACCCTCATAAATTAAAACCCTTCACATCAAGGGCGAAAGCAACTTCGAACTTGGCTAGGTATGTCTAGTGTTAATGTATGAGGAATTGTGTTTGTAAAAAGCTAGGCTTAGAAAGAGAGAGAGAAAATCAAGAAATACTTGATGAGAGTTGGTGATTGAAAAAAGAATTAGAAAGAATAAGAATTGATGAGAATTGATGATTGTTGAGAATTCATCATTGAAAACAGAATTTTAAGAGACTATTTATAGAGAAAATCAGTCGGATGGATAAAAAAACGAATCAGAGTACCAACGAGAATAAAACTCGATTAGCACCAGACGTTGGACATTAGCGACAGGCGCTGAAGGTTAGCGCCAGGCGCTAATGCTTGTCGTAAGGCGCTAATAATCAGTTTCACGCGTTTTTTGTTTTTATCATATCTTTTGATCCAGAAGTCCACATAAGGCATATAATATGTTGTTGGAAAGGTCTTAAAGTCTACTTTCCAACTCAATTAGAAACAAATTGAAATATTTCGTAGATTAAAAGATATGGCCGAAATAGTGGAAGCGTGTTAGTTTTGGATAGAGTTTCATATCTCATTCATATCGTTTTCGTTAGAGCTCGGAATTAATATTATAATATATCATTGGAAAGATAATTTCAATATCTATCCAACCATGTAAAATTTGGATAAAGATTATGAGGCACAAAAATAAAATCTGAATATATTCCACTTCGTACAAAACAAGAATTCTAAAAAGGAGTAGTTTTATTCAATTTCAAACTCTTTAAAACATAATTATCAATCCTAACTCCATTAGGATTTAAAAGAACCTTCTAAAGTATTCTAGAAGACTATAATCAATCATAATAGCTTTAGGAATGATTATTTATATTAGGTCATCCTCTAGATCATTGGGTCGCATATAAATATCAAACTGGGCCCAGTTTAGTAATTTGGCCATAACTTCCTCATTATTCATCGGAATTGAACTTATAATATATCGTAGGAAAGGTCTTTTCAAGCCCCATCTATCTATACCATTATTGGACCCTTATCATGAATCAAACTAAACTGGAATGCACGTTTTTTCAAAAATAAGGTAAAAAAAGAAATATTTTCAAAAACAGAAAGAAGAGATATTTTAATAAAAACATCCTCATCACTAGACTTTTCACACTTTCACTTTGTTCGATAATCAAATGACGTGAAAGGTATTCATCACTGAGTTTGGTTTTGGGTAGACACATTTGGGTGTCTACAATATCCTTCTTTAACTTAATTTTAAAATCAAAATATTTACGACATACACATTATTTGTTGTAAGTTTATAATAGTATATTTCTTGAGACATATAGCGTTGGTGCATGTTTTTTGTGACCATTATCTTATCAATAAGCTTTTAACGAACTTGTAGCAAACTTTTTATGTGTTGGACGTGAATTTAAATTACCATGTATTTAACATTTTTTGTTAGTCTTGATTATTTATTAGTTGGTTTTTTTTTAAAAAAAAATGGTTTTTGAAGAATTATTCTATTGGGCTTTAATTCCATTGCACATGCAAGTTTTTAATACCCTACCATTCTCAAATTTATTACGTGCGAGTTGACTAAAGTACAAAAAGAATGAAGCTTTAAACCCATTTTTATATAATAATACTTTTTTGTATATATATATATATATATATATATATATATATATATATATATATATATATATATATATATATATATATATAATTTCTAAATAACAATGATATTCTATGTCAATAAAATATCCTACATCATATATATATATATATATATATATATATATATATATATATAGAGGAAGGCTCATATAAGAACCCTCCTCTATATAAGAACCCATTATATATAAGAACTAATCTGGACCGTACAATTAGTTTGATCTGACCGCTGAAAATAAATGATTAGTAAGGGCATTTTAGTAATTTTCGCTGTTCTTTTCCCTTTCTTTCTCCTTATTCACGTTTCTTCTTTCCTTTTTTTTGGGCTTGGAACATTACAGCTCTCTCTCTCCTCTCATACATTACAAATTTACAACTCTTTCTCTCTCCTCTCATACATTACAACTCTCTCTCCTCTCATACTTTTGGATTCAAATTCCTTCAAGAAATTAAGGTTTGTTATTCAATTTTTATAATTTTGATTATCCTTTTAGTTAATTTATTTATTGATATCTATTTTTTGCGAATTTTTGTTGAATTTTTTTTATTTTGGCGAATTTGTGAGAAATTTTATTTTTTCTAATTATTTGTGGATATGAAATTCATCAATTCGAAAATCAGCAAAAATCTGTTTTTTTTTCTTTTTGCGATTTCATCATTCAGTTTATGTTGATTTTATCTTCTTTTTTTTTTTTGCGAATTTTCTTGAGTTTTTTTTCATTAATTTCATCAATTTCGATTTTTCATTTCCAGAATTTTTCGATGTTATATGTTTTTTTGTTTTTTTTTCCGACTTTCGAGCAATTATTTTCTGTTTTTTTCGATTTTATCTGTTTTTTTTTTTTTGCGAATTTTCTTCAGTTTTTTTTCATTAATTTTTTGTTTTTTTTTTTTTTGCGATTTTTCATTTCCAGATTTTCTGTTTTTTCCTTTGCTTGAGTTTTTTTCCAGATTTTTGATTTTTAATGGATTTTAATTTCTAGTTGCTTTTTTGCTACAATATGTGTTTTTTTAAATAGGTTTTTGCATATTGATGGATTTAGATGGTGTTCAACCTAATTATCCTTCTTCTTATGTGACTTATTCAGGTAATTTTATTGTTTTTAATGTTTTAATTTCAATTTACTTACATGTTCTAAAGTTTCTTTACTACGTTCTAAAGTTTACCGGTAATGTTCTAAAGTTTTCTCTATATGTTCCCATCCGAATGATAAGCGCAAATGCCATGTTCCGTTGCCTGTTGAACTCCTTTTAGAATGCAGAATACATCGGAGTATGAAAGAGTGCTTGATGAAGGATTATAAAAAGTAGTATGTGTTAGATGCTTCATCCAAATATACCATAAATGTACCAATCGCAATTGAAATCTGCTACTGACACTGTATATTTTCACATGGAATTGAATGTGTAGTAGTGAGTCCTAGTGATAAGGGTAAACGGCAATACTAATTTAGAATTGTCATGAGTCACATCTTTATGAAATAGCAGAGATATTTTCACAAGCTATGTTAGAGTGTAGAGTCTATAATTTGCAACCCCACACATGCACTTGCAAATCACTGATTTAATATTTCTTCACTAGGCTTTTCAAACTTTTTTGAGATTGTTTGTTCTCTGTTGGAGCACTGTTTAGTACTACAAACTAAAATTAGATGGATTTTATCCACTATTTTTATTTCTTAACATGACTATATTGCTTGGCCAAAACAAAATACGGAGTATAATTCAAGTAGTGCAAAAAATAACATGAGCTAAAATAAAATATTATGGTACTAATCTGAGGAAGTTAAATAATTTGATAAATAAAAAATATCTAATCCATTTTAAATAATTTGTAATGATTCAAAGTAAACTGTGGGTAAACAATATCAATCATTATCGGATAATGCCACAACAACCTCAAGGCTCGTCTTGGAGCTGGGCATTGGGGGCTTGGGAGTTGGGAATGCTACTTTATCCTAGCAATCTGACATAGGGATAGTTGATGCATGTCACTGCTACTGGAATCACCGAACCATGGCCCCACCAATCTGACATAGGGAGTAGGGAATCCTACTTTATCTTTATATTCTAAAACTTTCATTCTATGTTCTAAAGTTTACCTTCTAGTTTTAAATTTTACTTTTTATGTTCTAATGTTTACTTTCATTGTATGTTCTAAAGTTGACCTTCTAGTTTAATTTTTTCACTTTATTCTAAATTTTATTATGTATGTTATAAAGTAATTCACTATGTTCTAAAGCAATATGTTATAAGTATGTCCCTAATTTACTATGTTCTAAAGTTTATCATTGATGTTCTAAAGTTTTCTCTGTATGTTCTAAAGTTTTCAATGTATCTTTCTCTTTATATTATAAAGTTTTTTTTTATGTTCTAATGTTTTCTTCATATTCTAGGACTTTCATTGTATGTTCTAATGTTTACTTTCATGTTCTAATGCAGTTGGTGATATTTATCGTACTTCAGAGGTTGTTGGATCATTTAGCCCTAGTGGTACCACTAAGGAATGGATTCCAAGTGTTCCCGAGGAGTTAAAACCCAGTTTGGGGATGATATTTAAAGATCCTGAAGAGGGTCTTAGTTTTTATAAAGCATATGCAAATGCCGCTGGGTTTACTTCTAGGAAATCTACTACTAAAAGGAAGAAGAATAACAAAGATATAATTGCTTTTCAATATGGAGTTTGCAATAAGGAAGGTTTTAGGGCAATAAGAAAACCTATTGCTCAACAAACAGTTTATGAAGAAGGAAAAGTTCGTATTACTAGGAAACGTTTAGTCACTCGTGTAGGATGCAATGCTCACATATGTATGAGATATGATGCTGGAAAGTATGTTGTAACTCATTTCAAAGAAGAACATAATCATCCTTTATACATTCCAAGTTGTGCAAAATTTCAGAAGGATAATAGAAAAATGCATATTATGCATAAAAAGTTGATTGTTGATAATTCAAAGGTGATTTATTTTTATGTACTAAATAATGTTTTTTTTGTTTTGATTTACTATGTTTTAAAGTTAATTCTTAAACTTAGTAATATTTTTTTTTTCTAACAGGTAAATGTTGGTCCTGTGAGGTCTTATACTATGATGAAAGAATTAGCTGGATCACATGATAATGTTGGTGCATCTAAACAAGATTTCAAAAATTTTTATAGAGATTTGAAGGCTTTTATTGATGGATCAGATGCCCAAATATTTGTGGATAATTTTCAAAATAAGAAATTGCTCTGGAGTGCATTTTTTTTTTCCTATGATGTTGATGAAGAATATAGACTTTGTAGAGCTTTATGGGCTGATCCTATCTGTCGAAAAAATTATGCACTTTTTGGTGATATGGTTTCTTTTGATACCACATTCAAAACAAACAGGTGATGTTTTAAATATAAATTTCTTTCATAATGTAATTAATATTTTACTTTTACATATTAATTTTTTAAACATATGTTCTTATATTCTAAATATCATGCCTTGTGTTCCTAAACAAATATCCATCATGTTTTGATGTTCTAAACAGATATTCTTTATGTTCTAAACTATGTATGCCTTATGTTCTAAACATATATTGCTAATGTTCTACCTTATGCTTTAAAATATATCCATCATGCTTTTATGCTTTAAACATTATGCTTTTGTGTTTTACACTTTATTCTTTGTGTTCTAAACTAATATCCATCATGTTCTAAACATTATGTCTATATGTTCTAAAGTTTACTTATAAGTTTTTAAAGCTACATTGTATATTTTTAGTTTAGTGTTTATGTTTTAGAGTAATTCATTATGTTTTAAAACAACTATATTACTGCCACGTTTAATAATTAAATTAAATTACTATCCTCTAAAGTTTATCCTTAATGTTCTAAAGTATACCTCTATGTTCTAAAGTTTACCTCTATTTTGTAACATTTTCTGCATAAATAATTTGTGTATGTTACAGATATAATATGATCTTTGGTCCATTTACTGGAGTTGATCATCATAAAAAATGTGTTACTTTTGCGGCTTCTTTTGTAGCTCATGAGGATATATCATCTTTTGAATGGGTTTTCAAAACTTTTCTTAAATCAATGGGAAATAACGAGCCTGTGTGTTTGATTACCGATCAAGACCCTACAATGAAAGTTGCTGTTCGTAATGTTTTTCAAACTACAGAACATAGGTTTTGTATGTGGCATATTATGAAAAAGGTGCCTGAAAAAGTAGGTCGGGCGATTGCCCAAGACACTGATTTCTTGAAAAAAATGTGTTCATGTGTTTGGCATTTAGAGATTGAGCCGGCAGAATTTGAAGAAAAGTGGAACAAAGTTATTTCAGAATTCCATTTGAACGATCATGAATGGTTGGCATACATGTACAACATACGTGATATGTGGATTCCAGCGTATTTCAGAGATTTATTTTTGGGTGGCATTATGAGGACCACATCTAGATCAGAAAGTGAAAATAATTTTTCCACTATGTTCACAAATCCCCATCTCACTTTGATTGAGTTCTACATGAGGTAATAAGTAATTGTCTCTCTACAAATATAAACTTAAGATCTTAACAATCATATATCCATTTTGTTCTCCTTTGACCACTTTTTTGATCTCCTAATCACTTTGTTCCGTTCTTCATTTACTTTTGCTGTTATTATCTTCCCACAATACTCCACTCTTAATTTTTTCATTTGGTCAAACTGCAAAAAAAAAAAAAAAGAGTAACTTTTAGAACATAAACAGAAATACTTTAGAACATAAGCATATAATTTAGAACATGAATATAATTTAGCATATAAGTATAAATAAATATAATAAACCATAATATATCTAAACAATAACTAAACCAAACCACAACACTAAAACCATAACACCAAAACCATAAACAAAACTAATTTAAAACATGTATCTTATGTTTTAAACTTACATTGTCTAATTCTAGTCTCGAATTCCATTGTTTTACAGATTCTCCTTCATATGTTTCCATGTGCTTCAACAGGAACACTCCACAATCATGTTTGTTCTTATTGCTCTTCCATGACATACTCAAGTTTCTTGTTTTGAAGGAGGATACAAAGTCACTCTTTATATTTGAGTCAATTGAGTGAACGAAATCACCAAATGCATTCAACTGAAAAATTGGATAAACTTTAGAACATATAAGGTAAACTTTAGAACATAAAGAAAAACTGTAGAACATAAAGGGAAAACTGTAGAACATATAAGGCAAAAGTTAGAACAAAAGTATAATTAAAAAAATGTAAACTTTGATGTCTTACCATTAATCTATGGTAATTTCCATATTTATTTTGAAAAGGAATATTTGGTGGAAGAAATCTGTTGTCAATCAAATCAAATGTTCCTTCCACAAAGTTGACACACAGCAAATAGTAGTGATCTGGTAAAACGACCGGGAAGAAAACCTAATAGATAAACAGAATTAGAACATAGATAAGCAAAATTAGAACATAAGCATGCATTTTAGAACATAAGCATATAGTTTAGAACACAAGCATATAATTTTTATAATATGTATTTTAGAAAATAAGCTTGTAGCTAAGAACATGTAGTTTAGAACATAAGTAAGTAGTTTAGAAGATAAATAAGTAGTTTAGAACATAAGTAGATACTTTAAAACATAGATAAAAATAATTAGAACATAAACAAAACCAATAATTAGAACATATAATAAGAAAAAAGTACAACATAATAAGATACCAAGTTACCAATTGAATGCTTTTGAAGCTTGTTACTTCGGCCGTTGTCATTTCTTGTTGCATTCTATCAAACAAAGCCTTCATTCTATCATCTTGCCTTTCATTTGATTCGAAGTATTTTTTTGTACAACGTATGAGCTGAAAAAGAAAAAGAAATTAAAACATAAGTAATTAGAACATAGGTGCATAGTATAATCTATATGAGAAACAAAAAGAATCTACTCTTAGAACATTGTTATTATTTTAAGTTCGAAAACATACATAGCATTCAGTAGTGAAAAAGAATCTACTCTTCTTGTCTACACCACGTCTTTTATTTTCAAAATTCAATAGGCAAACATAAGCATCCACAACATTGTTCAACATGTGTTTATCTTCTATGAGACTATGAATCTCATCTCTCGTAATCGTTGTCCCCATGTTATCAGCATACAAAAGCTCCCTAAAATCAGAAAAATAAAATCAGAACATAAGCATGTAGTTTAGAACATAAGCATGTAGTTTAGAACATAAACACATAATTTAGAACATAAGAATATAGTTTAGAACATAAGTACCTATTTTAGAACATAAGCATATAGTTTTAAACATGTACTTTATAACATAATCTCGTAGCTTAGAACACGCAGTTTAGAACATAATTTATAGCTTAGATCATATAGTTTAGAACATAAGCATATAGCTTAGAACATAAGCATATAGCTTAGAACATAAGCATATAATTTTAAAGTTTTAAAGTCTTACTTATTATCTCCTTGAGCAAACGCATACTCAGCTACCTTTCTATTGTCCACATTCTTGAAAAGTTTTTCATGTTCAACCATGAAAGGTGAACGCAAGTACATTGGAAGCTTATCCTTTCCTCTTTTTTTCCGTATCTTTTCTTCTCCTTTTTCTTCTCCTTGTTTCCTACTTAATTCAATTAAAAAATATCACATAGATAACAAAAACCATAACTAAATCAAACCAAAATTTATTGATAACAAAAACCATAACCAAATCAAACCAAAATTTATTATTACCAAGTTCTAAATTAAAATTTAACTAAACCATAACCAACATTTGTTTTAAAGTTTAACCTAACTTTTCTAAATATTTCTAACCTAAAGATCTAATGTTTACAAAATTATTACCCTTTCTTGTTCTCATTTTTCTTATTCTTTGTTCTTCTCTTCATTCTTGCTTCCTTCATTTTCTTTCTTCTCCTCTTGATTCTCCTCTTTTTCCTCCTTTTTCTTCTTCCCCTTTTCTTCTCTCTTCTCCTCTTGGATCTCCTCTTTTTCCTCCTTTTTCTTCTTCCCCTTTTCTTCTCTCTTCTCCTCTTGGATCTCCTCTTTTTCCTCCTTTTTCTTCTTCCCCTTTTCTTCTCTCTTCTCCTCTTGGATCTCCTTTTTTTCCTCCTCTTTCTTCTTCCCCTTTTCTTCTTTCTTCTCCTCTTGCTTCTCTTCTTTTTCCTCTTCTTTCTTCTTCTCCTTTTCTTCTTTCTTCTCCTCTTTCTTCTCCTCTTTTTCCTCTTCTTTCTTCTCCTCTTTTTCCTCTTCTTGCTTCTCCTCTTCATCCAATGTAGGTGGATGATCTGGATTCAGAAAAGCACAATTTAGAACATTTGTTGTCACTTCTTCGTAAGTGAGTTCTGCTTCATTATCTTCTTGATTTTCTGGGACATCAAACCATAAGTAGAAACAATAAGGACACAACATAGAAATAGTTGGAAAAAATTTAGAACATTAGAAATAACTAGAATATAACCAGAAAAATTTAGAACACAAGAAGTAACTTTAGAACATAACTAATTTACAACATAATTATATTATTTAGAACATATGCACATAATTTAGAACATAATCATACAATTTAGAACATATGCACATAATTTAGAGCATAACTAATTTCGAACATAATCATATTATTTAAAAAATATGCACATAGTTTAGAGCATAACTAATTTAGAACATAATCATATTATTTAGAACATATGCACATAATTTAGGACATAATCATATAATTTAGAGCATATGCACATAATTTAGGACATAAGAAAGTAGTTTAAAACATAAGCATCTGATTTAGAAAAAATTTAGAACATCAGAAATAACTTTAGAACATAACAGAAAAAATTTATAACATAAGAAGTAATTTTAGAACAAATCTAGTAATATTAGTTCAAAAGAAAAGAGTTTGAAAATAATGTAAAACTACCAACTGCTTGTGAGGGGGTCAATAAGTTGAAACTTGGAGGAGTTATATCAAAAGGTTGCTTCTTTTTTGGAGGAATTGGGGTTTTTGGTGACTCCTCTTTCCTTTTCTCTTTCTTCTCAATTTTTTCCTCCTCGTTTCTCTCTTTTCTGTCCTGCTCTTTTTCTTCTTCTTTTGATCCCAAATCTTCATAGCAATTACACCATAAAAATTAAGTATTATAGCAAATAGCAAAAAATAATTAGAAAATAAAAAGTAACTTTAGAACATAAGAAATATATACAATTAGGAGACAACCTAGAAATAGTTAGAAAATTAAGAATTAACTTTAAAGCATAACCAGAAAAAATTTAGAGCATAAGAAGTAATATTAGAACATATCTAGTAAATATTAGTACATAAAAAATGAATTTGAAAATAATGTGAAATTACCAACTGCTGGTGAGGGAATCAACAAGTTTTTGTCTTTATTCTCTTCATTTCTCTCTTCTTTGTTCTTATCTTTTTCCTCTTCCTTTGATCTCAAATCTGCTTAACAATTAGAACATAACTAATTTAGAACATAACTAATTTAGAACATAATCATATAATTTAGAACATAAGCATGTGATTTAAGCGCATGTTTTAGAACATAAAAAAGTACTTTAAAACATAAGCATCTGATTTAGAACATAAGTATAATTTGGAAATTAAGCATGTACATGTGAAATTACCAACTGTCGGTGACTTTGGTGACCTTGTTTCCTCGAATTTCTTCCATGCCTTATCCATAACCATATCCAATTCTTCAATAAATGTCGGTTCATCGAAGACATGTTGATCTTGGCTGAGTATAGAAGGGATTTTCTTTTCTTCTTGGTTCACGAATGTCTATAAAATAAGAAATTATAATTTAGAACATAATATGCATAATATTTATATAAATTTATTATACTTTAGAACATAAGCTGAAAATACTTTAGAACACAACCAGAAAATACTTTAGAACATAATTATAATACCTTTGTTGTGTACTTGCACCATATGTTGTCTATGAGATGTTGCATTTTTCCTGTTGTTTCTTCCTCAACAAAAAGATCTTTTGCTTGTTCTAACATGCCATACATCTCTTTAACATTCGAGGCAAGTGTTTTTGCCAAATCTCCAAATTTGCTCAAAAAGCCCTTCATTAGAACACAAAAATATTTTAGAACATAAAGGACATAACATGGATAATTTAACAGAAAAGGATTAAATGGAGCATAAAATATAATTTAGAACATAAACTAAATCATACCATCATGTCATTTCGAGAAGTTGTAGAACTAGAACCTATTGATGATTTTTCCATTCTCTTCTCTTTTTCCTTTTGTTTTGGTTGTTTCTTTTTTCCTTTTGGTGCTTTCTAGTATATAAATTATAAAATTTAGAAAACAGCAACATAAATTTTAAAGATTAGAATATAAAGGTTAGAATAAAGTGTTTTTAATTTTTACAAGATAAGCATATGTAGTAATAATTTAAAAGGTATAATTACCATTGATGACTCTTCCTTTCTCTTTTCCTTGTCCTCTTGTCTTGATTGTTTCTTGTTTTCTTCCTACACATTATAATATATGAATTACAAAATTTAGAATATAAAGGATAAACTTTAGAGCATAAAGAGAGAACTTTAGAACATAGGCAAAAGTAAGTTGAGTGATTAGAACATAAAGGATAAACTTTACAACATAAAGGGTAAACTTTAGAACATAATGGGTAAACTTTAGAACATAAAGTGTAAACTTTAGAACATAGGCAAAAGTAAGTTGAATATAAAGTTTAGAATATTTAGGGGTAAATGTTAAAATAGTTTATCACATAAAGTATATAGTTTAGAATATTTAGGGGTAAATATTAAAACATTTATCACATAAAATATATAGTTTAGAGCATAAAGGGTAAACTTTAGAACGTAAGCAAATATAGATAGAATATAAAGTGTAGTGTTTAAACATAAGCATATACAAATATCATACCACATTTGATTCTATTCTTTCCAAGAGTTTTCCATATCCAAATCCATGATCTTTTTCAAACTTATATCTCACTTGAATCCTTTCCTTTGTCCACACCGAAATTAGTGGACATTTTCTTGGTTTTTCTAACCCTCCTCTTTGTAGACGATCAAAATAGAATACCTATTTAGTACATGTTAAGAATTAATTAGAATATTTTTCACACATTTTCAACATAACAAGAATAATATATATACATAATGGTAAGAATTTAAAACTTACCATTAGAAAAGGTAAAGGACCTGTAAAGTAAGAATTTCCCTTCTTCCATACACTTACAAAATCTTTCAAGTGCTCAATCACAAATGTGCACCAATCCAATTCAGCAATTTTCTTTACATCCATACAACTATACAAGAATTTAATGTATAGTTGTGGGTTGTTTGTTGATCGAATGCAACAATTGACAACACATACCACAAAGTTCCAAAGAAATTCATCAGAAACTGATTTTTCCTTCTTCAATTCTTGAATTCTGTCAATCAATCTCTTGTTGGTTGGACTTCCCTTTTAGAGGTAAAAAAAAAACATATAAATTAAAACCTATGGAGATAATAGATCTATTTTAAAGCAGAAAACATTTTAGAACATAAGCAAAGCACTTTAGAACATACAATTTATAACATAACCATCTTATACCAATATAATATCATAAAAATAGCTAAATATAATTTTGAACATTACAAGTCAAATAACTACATAAATGATCTACGTTTTAGAACATAAAATTCATACTTTAGAACATAAAATTTAAAACATAACCACATTATATCATCATACTTTTTTGAGGCCAAACTTGCTTCTCCAAGCTTTTAGAAACTTGCTCCATTTCAGATTTGACTCATCATTTGGTTGCTCAATCCTTTTGCCTCCCAATGGCAACCCATAAGCCAAATGAACATCAATTGCCTCCAAAAAGATTTCTTGTTTTCTCTTTGGTAACATCAAACAACATCTCTCCGTGTCAAAATTCGTAACCAAGTTTTCTGTCAACCTAGAATTATAATGAAAAATGTAAGATTTAAAGCACAATACAGCTATATTTAGAATATAATAGTCAATCTTTAGAACATAGAAGATTAAAACATTTAGTATAATATTTAAACTTTTGAACATAATTTAGAACATTATATAATAAAAAAAAGTCTATTTTAGAACATAATAAACATACATTAGAACATAACAAAAAATTAATTTAGAACATTAGTGTATAGCAATTCAAACATGAGAGATCATAATTATAGAATACAAGAAGTAACTTTAAAACATAAGTAATTTACAACATAATCATATTATTTAGAACATATGCACATAATTTAGAACATAATCATACAATTTAGAACATATGCACATAATTTAGAACATAGCTAATTTCGAACATAATCATATTATTTAGAACATATGCACAAAATTTAGAGCATAACTAATTTAGAACATAATCTTATAATTTAGAACATTAGTGTATAGCAATTCAAACATGACAAATCATAATTTTGAACATAACATTGATAATACTTATGATTTTAGAATATGATTTTAGAACATAACATTCTACTACTTACATAGAATTAATATGGATTGGTAAATCCAATTCCAAAAAGCCTCCAAAACCAATGTTCCGAATAGCTTGCTTTTGTTTTTCCGAAAGATTTATCAACACATCCTTCATGAATTGAGTAGGAGGTACTCTTTGATAAGGTTGCCTCTTAACTAGTTTATCTTGCTCATTAGCTTCTACTACTTGGACATCCTCACCATCTTCTTCTTTTTCAATCTTTCTTTTCTTCTTCTTCACATCCTCACCATGAATAGATAAACATAATTAGAACATAGATAAGAAAAATTAGAACATAAGCGTGCACTTTAGAACATAAAAATAAAGATTGTAAAGATTAAAGAGTATTATTACCTGAGTTTGATTTTTTTTATTGATTTTTTGTTCCTCCTCACTATCATCTTCCATCTCCTCTTTTTCATCTTTCTCTTTCATCTTTACATCACCCTTATTATCATCCTCACCATCATCTTCACTATCATTATTCTCGTCATCATCCTCAACATTATTACCCTCTTCTTCTTTTTGATCTTTTCCTTCTTCTTGATCTTTTTCTCTTCCTTCCTTTTTTTGCAATTTTCGAGGTGGTTGAAGCCTTGTTGGAAGTTTTCTATGTCTTATAGCAACACTTTTACTTTCAATATGCTTCTCAAATTCCGATCTATCAATTACTTCCGCTTCAACGTTTTCAACTTTCCTTTAAAAACAATCAAAAATAATTAGAATACAACTAACATTAAATAGAGTGCAAATATAAAGGGATAAGATGAACATAAACTATAATGGATACATATTAGAACATAATACAAATCTTCAGAACATAAGAGAAAATTTTAGAACATAATGGAAAACTTTAGAATATAATGGAAAACTTTAGAACATAATACAGATCTTTAGAACTTAAGGGAAAACTTTAGAACATATTGGAAAACTTTAGAACAAAATTTAAAACATAATAGGTAAAGTTTAGAACATTAGTTTAGTTACCTTTTTCTTACATAAGTAATTTCTTCTTCTTGTATATTAGTAACTCCTCCTTCTGATTTTTCTTCATTTTGGCCTTGCATTTTACTGCAACATTAAGAAATCAAAAACATTAGTAACATTCCAACATTATTATTATATTTTTGAACATAGGAATAATTTAGAATATGCTGAAAAATAGTTTAGAACATGCTTAAAAAGAGTTTAGAACATGCTGGAGAGTGAAAAACCCAAAATAGAATGAGTAAACTAGAAATTTAAAAGACAAATGAAACAGAAACATGATAAGGTTTGATTGAGTTTATTTTCAGCCCATGTTCTAAATTATTTCAACCTATGTTCTAATTTTTTCCTATGTTCCAAATTTTTTCTACCTATGTTCTAAAGTTTATTTTCAGCCCTGCAATCACAAGTTCACTACCAACAACCCCTAACTAATTAGTTGTTGCTGCATAAATCAACCACCACACCACAACCCCTACAAACAGGGGCAATCGCACCAACATCTCCAATTTCGAAATCAAAATTCGAAAAAATCACTAATTTTTCCAATTTTCCTTAGCTTGGTTTGTAAGTGGATGAAAATAACTTTCCAGGTTGGAATAGTTTTTCTAAGGGGGGGAAAAGCATTCCTGTTCTAAGTAAGGAGAGCTACATGTGCTTCCCCAACTTAACTTCCTCCCCCTTCCATTTCTAACCCTTCATCTCCCCTTCTTCCTTTCCTCTCCAAATTTTCAAGCAAAGAACCAACATAGGAAAATTAATCTCCATTGCAATAATATTCCATGGATTAAAGTTAGTTTGAATTGTTTCTTTTAAATCAACACAACTTAAGCGATAAACTACTTAGGAATTTTCAGCCTAAGAGATTCCTTCTAGAAATCAATTTTCATTGGGAGTAACTCCTATGACTAAAAATTCTGTTCACTGTTTCTGATCCTCACTAATCTGGCACAATTCATTTCGATGCTACAGATCAAAGCACAAAATAAAAATCAAGCATCTCCTCCAAGTTCTACAAATATCAAGTGTCTACTTGATATTGCAAATTTATTTTTTTCAACTCCCGGTCTCGCTACACAATTAGATCGTCTATAAACTACTCGAGGCATTTTGAAGCCATATTTGATTCAAGCTATATTCAATCACATGATACTCCTAAATATGATCAACTAATTGTAAAATATCCAAAAATAAATAAAAAGAGCAAGTGGAAAATTTCATAAGCAATCAATGTCAAATTACAAATCTGGTAATCAAGATTCATTTAAAATGCAAGGTTCTAATATATCAACTGAAACTCAGGACCAATTTCAGTTGCAAAGCACAAAACTGACAATCAAAATTCATTTAAAACGCAAAACTCTAATTACCAGCAGAAACTTACCACCAATTTCAGTTACAAAGCACAAAATTGACAATCAAAATTCAATTAAAAACCTAAAATCAAATCAAAAAATCGGAAAACATAAAATCGCAAAAATCAAAACAAAAAATCGCAAAATCTACTTGAACAACATGCTAAGTTCATGGAAATTTGAACAAAATAAAAAAAAAAAACGCAAAATCAAATCAAAAAATCGGAAAACATAAAATCGCAAAAATCAAAACAAAAAATCGCAAAATCTACTTGAACAACATGCTAAGTTCATGGAAATTTGAACAAAATAAAAAAAAAACGCAAAATCAAATCAAAAAATCGGAAAACATAAAATCGCAAAAATCAAAACAAAAAATCGCAAAATCTACTTGAACAACATGCTAAGTTCATGGAAATTTGAACAAAATCGAAAAAAAAAAAACATACCTGAGTCGAAAATCCTTCAAATTGCAATTTCTATGGAGATTTTTGGGGGTTTGCAGAGAGAGAATGTGATGAGCACGAAGAGAGAGAAAGTTAGAGGAGAGAGAAAATTTTGATCGGGTGGTAGGGCCGTAGGGGGTATGAGGAAAAATACGTGTTTTAATCTTAACCGTCTAAATTACCTTAATCCTACGGCTGAGATTGGTTCTTATATAACTAGGGTTCTTATATAAGGAGGGGTTCTTACCGGATCCCTCCCCTATATATATATATATATATAATTTCTAAATAACAATGATATTCTATGTCAATAAAATATCCTACATCAAAGGGGGTTATATATTAACGTACATACCTCTTATATGAAAAATATATTGTACCAACAATTGGTGGGCTTTTTTTTCCTAAAGATGTAATTTTATAGCTAGCTACAATGAAAAAAGAGATTTAAAATTTTAATCAATCACTACATAAACAAAATTCATTAATGAGAGGTGTCAAGAAATTATAAAACAACGAATATTGATTATTTATATAAGAAAAAAAAATGATGAATAAGAAGTGTCAAACTCATTGTATCATAAGCTATGTGTCCCCTAATAATATTTTTTTTATTTTCATTTTATGGTCAAAGAAAATTTTGACCAATAGTTTTCTAATAATTTTTACAAATATATATGGTTATATGAGATATTATTAAATTCATCTTCATATGTAATTTTATAATATATTTTTTCTGGTCATTATTGTTATTAAACAATTTAAGATATTAAGGGTCAACCGGTCAAAGATTTGTTCTAAAACCATGCAAGTAAAAATGGGAAAAATAATATGGGATTGATGGAGTTAGAGGTGTTCAAAATGTAATAATCGGTTTGGTCTCCAAGTCAAGAAATTACTTTTCTTGGTCATTTACTCTGAACCATTTCCAAAAAATGATCCAAGCCGATTCAACCCGAGTTTTGGACCGAATATTCCGATCTAGTCCAGATGTAGTCTAAACTTAACCGGATCAAACACTTATATGAATTAATGTACCCATCTTTTGTTATTGGGAAATGAAAATTGGAATAAATTTTATTTGACTGTAGAATATAGACTACACACACTATAAAAAATATTAAATTTTTATATTTCCAATCAATATGTAAACTTATTTGATCAAATTTCAAATTTAAATTCTCCTCTTCTCAATTAATCTATACTCTTTAATTAATTTATTTTCCTTTTATTACCAACTACTAACATGTAACTAATGCATCTTTCCCTTATGGTTCAACAACAAAATACTTTGTATGTATGTATTTTTTCTATTTTCCTTATTTATATATCGAGCTTATAATCATTTCTATTATCTACTTAAAATCGTGCATTGTACAAGTCCAACATTTCATATTTGTTTAAATTTTCATATTCGGTTTGCTCTTCTTCAAAATCTATCAATCAATACTACTATACTAAAGTAATCACCATGATTATCCCCTAATACACGTGTCGCGTTCTCATTAAAAAAATTCCTGCCTAAAGTTTATTATTATTATTATTATTATTATTATTATTATTATTATTATTATTATTATTATTATTATTATTATTATTATTATTATTACTATTTTTATATTTTTTTTCTTGGTTATCTTCTTAAGAAAATTTGTTACATTATTTTTGAATTAAATATGAAGATTGGATATTGGTTTAAGTTGGTAATTATCTCTTAAATAATTAGTAAAAATAAAATACGTTTAATAATTTAAAAAAAAAGTTTTCTTTGAGATTATCTTACGTACATTATTAATAGATAAAAAAAAAGTTTGTTATTACTTTTTTTTAGATTTTTTTTGCTATCTTCTAAAAAAAAATTTGTTACAGTATAACTGGATATTTAAATTGGTAATTATCTCTTAAATTATTAAGAAAATAAAAAACTTTTGATAACTAAAAAAATAAAAGGTTTTGTTACTAGGAATTTTTTATAAGTACACTTGTCGCATTAACAACAAACAAATTTTCGCCAAATTTTTTTATTTTTTATTTTTTTCCTTCATAAAAAATAATGATGAAAGTTACAATAATTTATAAAAAAATATCCCTACCTTATAAAAGTAGGAGATTGCACTTATGAATAGTGCACGGACCTATATGCCCTTCAAAATGTTTGTTTACGTTCTTACCCCTATATATAATTTCTTACTTTTATGTCCTTCCATGTGTACAAATGTAATGAGTGTTGAGCTTAAATTTCTCTCTCCTTACATTTATGCACCTTTATATTATTTATTTATATTATAGATAAACTAGCTGTTGAGTAATTAGGTTTTGATGATTATAAACTAATAATAATTATCTATTTAATAACATGTGTTTAGATGTGCATAGAAAGAACAAGTTATGCTTGGAACAGGGTACAAGGAGCCTGAGTAATGACAGGTATATATGTAAGGAACTTGAGTAATATATGATAAGCAATATAAGGAACAAGCGCAATGATGAGTGATGGTTGATGAGCATGATGATGGCGAAAGAATCATAAAGGTAACTATGTAAATAGGTACTTACATATGTTAGCTTCACGAGGTAAGTATCCGATGCATATATAGGTCATGTATGTGTAGGAGTCTTTTAATTTAGTTTAGTTTTCTTTATTGTTTTTATAAATGAAAAAAACTAACCTTCTGCTTTACTTTGTTATCCTCAGAAGTTTGCTCAGTTTGTCATCATCAAAAAGGGGGAAATTGTTGACCCTTATGAGGTTTTGATGATGATGTTAGTAATTGAGCAAACTTCCATTTAATAAGGATTTTCTAGTGTTGTGATGTTTGCAGGTTTAGTAAACTCTGGGAGTTGAAGTAGGAACTGAAACAAACGAACTTTAGGACAAGTAAAGTCAGAAAAAGAGTTCTAGAAATGGAACTTCAAGAAGTTTCTAACAGGAACTTCGCAACAGGTTGTAACAACCTGGTTCTGGTGTAATGCTGGGGCTAGACCTGAGATCTTGAATACATCAAGACTACAAGATTCCAAAACAAGAGTTTCAAAGAAGCAACGTAAACACAAAGAAATAGAAGTATATTACTCTAGGATTCATGTAAGTATGTTGGACATAAAAGTCGGTATAAAACAAGTCTATATAGAACCAAGGTGAACTCCAGACAGTCAATGAGATTAGAGTTCTGACCTGTCAGGAACTCAAAGACTGTCAAAGTTCAGGAACCTAATAGGAACTTAAGTATGCACGTCTTTAAAAGTCGGTTTAAAATGATATATATTTATCTAATACGTGCATATCTTTTAGGGTTTTGGTTTTACTGAATAAAGATATTTATCTTCTAATAAATCCCTTTTGGAAAAAGATAAGTTTGTTTATAAAGTATTTTTAAACAAAAAGATAAGATTGGAATAAAATCTGATTTTATGTTAAGTTTATCTTATTATTAATGACAGATTTTATTCTTAACAAAAAGATATATTTTCGAAAAAACTTATTTTTAAACTTATCTTTTTCATAAAACCTTTCAAGATGAAATGAATAATTCGAGTGTACTATAAATATGCTCATTGTATTCATTCAAGGTTGAGGCCGACGAAGTGTAGTGGTCGTGCTTAATGGTTTCATCCTTCACCACGAAGCTAAGTCACTCCTCCTAGTCAAAGTTCCTATCAGGTTATGGTTACAATACGTCTAGTGAGTTCCAGACAGATCTCGAGTGTCCAACATATTAGTTTTATCTCTTTATTCATAGATATGTATTTAGAGTTATTCAATGAGATCTTGTAATGGGAAAAAGGGTATGAGTGTTTTTGGTTTTGGGGTGAGATTGTGAATTCTCTACAAATTCACGTTTGAGTGTATGAGTTTGAATTCTCTAAAATTCAAGTGGTAGTGAGTCAACCTGAGTGTGTCTTGGGTTTCACGGTGAGAAAGGAACCTGAGTGTGTCTAAGTTCGAAAAAGGAACCTGAGTGTGTCTTAGGTCTGGTAGGATAGGTTCCTATCAAGTGGCAAGTGTCCGTGGTGGAACTTGCGAGAAAGGTATGTAATAATAGGTTGTACTAGGAGAGTTTCCCATTATAGTGGAGTTTGTTTGAAATTCCCGAGAACGGCCAAGGTTTTACTTCCAGTTAGGTCCTGGAAGGTTTCCTCGTAAAATCTACTTTGAACTCTTTTAAGTTCCAAACTATAACTGTTTTATAATTCCGCAAAAATTAGGCACTAGGAACTTACTACATTTCACCCCCTTCTTGTAGTATACCATCTGAAATAACACTAGCCTTTGGTCCGTTCGATGCACGAGTTATTACTTAGATTATATTTCTTATAATGTGTTGTTTATTTGTCTTAACATTTTTTTTTACTATTTATAAAAAAAAAAAGTTTAGGAGATAAAAAAGACTATTACTTTAATTATTATGTTGGAAATGAAGCACTTTATTTTCTTACTTAAATTTGCAAGTTATGAAATGCATAAAGAGTTGAACATTATATTTAAAGGGAATATAAAAAGCAATAAGGAAGGTGACATATGACAAATGAGTAATTTGTGATGATATGTGGCATATGAGATATTTGTGTTTTATGTTTTTAAATACCAGGATCTGTACTCTTAAGCTTAATTTCAATTCAATTCCGTTAAGTTCCTAATTTCCTTCTCTCATTAACAATTCAGTTAAGTTCCTAATTTCCTTCTCTCATAAACAATTCAGTTCAGTTCCTAATTTCCTTCTCTCATTAACAATTCAGCTCAATTTAGTAAGTAAAGATTATAGATATAGATAAGACGACTCCATTAGATGGATGAACTTGAAAGATCTTTCAACTTAATTGATTAAATTAAATGAAAAATGAAATAATAAAATTTAAAATTTTTGGTATTTAATTGGGGGGTTATAGTTTAATTGCATGACAACTTTATCAATTGAACAAGCAAAAACTTGTTTCTTTGTGAAGGTCAAAATTAACTACTTACACATAATTGTGTTTAAATGACATTGAGACCAATGAAATGAATCTGATAATTGTGCCGTAGTAGATGTACTAGGAAGAAAGGAAACCAAATTGACTACAATGAAAAGGGGAAAAAAGCAAGAAGGAGGTCAAGGGAATTATCAAGGGTTTAAAGGATACAATTGGGCTGCATAAAGCTTTTTCTATTGCGTAACCAAATCCACGTTTTGGAAGAAAGTTACCATTGCAAGCTGATATCTTCTCTAATTGTCTAAATGTTAATGTTTATGCGAGTTGGACGTAACTGTTTCTCTTTTTTAGTTTCATAGTTGATCCCATATAATTTATGTAGAGTAATTACTAGGTTGGGTGAGAATATACACTTGCAAATAGTAATGCTTCGGAAAACTTTTCCATTAGTATATGCATATGCAATGTTAAATATCTTCTGTAATTATATAATATGTGCTCTATGATTTTCGAATTATATTTAATCTATTCCTAATTAAGTTTGTAAATGTTTTTGCAATATTGCACTGTTGAATAATTGCATAGATGTTTTCTAAGGAAAAGTTGTAAACAACTAGCAAAGTTGTGTAGGAAAAAACAAAAAGCCGCTTAAACTTTACACAACCCAAAAAACACATTACATAAATTTATCAAACTATTTTCCCTAAAAACCCTTTGCCGTGAAATGTTTAAATACAACCCAAAGTAATTACCAAGAAATGGCAAATCACTCCGCGCGCATCGCGCGCATTGACTGCCCTAATATATTAAAAATAGTTTTAAACTAGACATTAAATGAATTCAATTTTTTTTTGTATTAAATGTTATATAACTCATTTCATTTTTTTTTGACACAAATATAACTCATTCCATTCAAACTATTTGACTTTAATTTTATGATTTACAAGTCTTATTATTAATAAGTATTCCTAAAACAGAATATGTTCCACGTGGTTTGCATCTAAAAAATGCTTATAACAAGACTTGAACTCAACACCAACAAGTCTTAAGTTAATAGTCTTACTATCTTAGTTATTTATTAATTGTGTTTTTTTATCCAACAAAAGTTAACTTAGATAAGTAAATTTGTGTTTAATTATACTATTTGTTTCAATTCCATTATGTAATGATTGAGTTTGACAACAAAAAAATGTTAATAGCAAGACATAAACTTGAAACCAACAAGTCTTACTATCTAAATAGTCGAATTTGATTAGCAAATTAAACAAGTACAAACTAGCAACTCGGGGCATCGCTCGAACCACATATTAATTAATTATATTAAATTGGCATTTACAAGAATTACACTTAATGGTTCTATCTCTATAATTTTCATATGAGGTAATTAAGTAATAAGAATACATAAAATATATACTCTATATTTCAAAAAAATTTTAATGTTGTGCATCACGCGGGACTAATATGGTGTCCCAAATATTAGTGATCCATAAAATAAATTATTGTAAATTAGGTTTATTTATTTAAGAGTTTGTATAGGGGAGGATCCAAATAGGCCAAGAGCAGTAGTTTGCCAAAAACAACCAATTATGAATTTATGGATTTTATGGAAAGGGTAACAATTTATTAAGAAATTAAAGGGTGTTCCATATAAAAATTGGTGTTTCAAATTTTTTATTGTAAATTTTACTTATTGATAATGGAATAAACTTTATAATTATACTCGTTTTTATTATTTGCAACAAAAAGCTATTATTTGTGAGACATAAAATATTTTTTTATTATAAATAATGCAGTAAGAAATTGAGGTAATATGTGAAATTATACAGAGTACTTGACAAACATGATCTTCTGAAGGTAATATGTGAAATTAGATGACAAATTGACAAGGGGAAGTTGAAACCTAACCTTGACTCAGGACTTGTTCTCTTCACTTGAAAAAAGTAGATCTAGTCTGAATTTTTTAAGGTCTGATCTGGTCTGGTCTGATCTGATTTAACAATTTGACTAAACTTTGACCGCATTAATACTAATCTATAAAGAAAAATATTATCAAAATGGATCTTGTTAGATTCGTTTCATTATGAACTTTTTAAATATGTTATTTTTTTAAAAAAAAAAAAAATTAATACGCAATTAACAATATTTAGCAATAAGTAAATGATAATAAAAAATTCTAATCTAAATCTTTCTAAACTGATCTGATTTAAATAAGTAATAAATATTTAAAATAAGTTGAAGAGAACAGTTCTCATATTATATATACCGGCTAATCTGAACACGCTGAAGATGCCACGAACTTCCGAAGGTGTTGGTCAGGTCTTATAAGTCAGCCACATAAACATTAAAAACTAAAAACGCAGCAGAAGAAGAAAAGAAAAGAAAAAAAAATAAAAAATAAAACTCGGAAAGGGTAAGGCAGGGGAGCATTTAAATTTTATTTATGGTACGTAGTATTAAGAACAGTGTCATCATCAGTTACGTCATCATTTTCACAATGAATAGGCCAAGTGGCCCGAGTGCATGACCATCTCAATTCTTTTGTTAGGATTTGCATGTTCATTTGAGGGTTTATTTTTTCATCAATTGATATTACATTACCTTTTGTACCAATTGGTTGTTGGTGTAGTGGTGATTGGGACTATATTTGGTAGGGAGGACCCGTGTTCGATCCCCCGCAACAACAATTGGGAGGGGACTGAAACTTAACCACCCAAAACTGATCTCCGAATCCGGATTAGCTCAAAGTGTGAACCAAGTAGAACACCAAAAAAAAAATATTACATTACCTTTCGTGGTATGTACTTTTGATAATCTTGTTTAATTTTGGTAATACATTTACACTAACATAGGTAAAAACTAAAAAGTACATCATAGGGTCTATTCCTATTATATATTTTTTAATAATTATCACTCTATTCGTTTCATAATAATCGCAACACTTTGGTTTATATTATTTTATTTATTCATATGCTTACTTTTAAACTTAGCCCTTACGACTACATATAAGCATTAAATTTACACTTGAAAATCGTAAAAAATTAATAAATTATAAAAATATAAACATTAATTACACTGATTTACGCGTGTTTTTGTCACGAATTTCTAATCTTATACAATTTTTAAGAGTATATTTAATGCTTGGACCTGCAATCCTGACCCAGACCCGATGACCCGACCCGAATGACCCGACCCATGACCCGAAATTGACCCAAAACCCGAATTAACCCGACCCGACCCATACCCGACCCGAAGTGGAACTGACCCGACCTTGACCCGAAACCCGAAATGACCCAACCCGAAACGACCCGACCCGAGATGACCCGACCCAAAGTTGACCCGAGACCCGAAACGACCCAACCCGAAGTCGACCCGAGACCCGAAGTTGACCCGACCCGAAAATGACCCGACCTTTAACTTCTTTTAGTAAATAATTATATAAGTTACTACCTCCGTTAACTTTTATTTGCAATTTTGGAATATTTCATATCTCACAAATAATACCCCAAAGTTACAAATAAAAGTTAACGGAGGTAGTATAAAAAGTTTATATTAGGAAATTATACATTAAAATAGACCCAACAACATCTTACATGACTACATTGACTTTCATATAATAGCTAAAAAAGATGGTCAAAGTGAGATGTGTGAATAGTGCAAAATGTCAAATCGTTAAGAGTAATTTTGGACGAAGGGAGTACAAGAATAATTCAAAGAAATTATTACAACAATGACAATAATAATAAGAGTACGTATTAAAACTAAGATCAATAAGAGAGTGAGGTATAACTCAATTAGTTCTTCTTAGTTTCAGGAGATCCTGAAAGTGATTTTTAGCCTAAAGTTCTAAACACACACACAAAAAAAAAAAAAAAAAA
This sequence comes from Chenopodium quinoa, assembly GCF_001683475.1. Classification (NCBI taxonomy): domain Eukaryota; kingdom Viridiplantae; phylum Streptophyta; class Magnoliopsida; order Caryophyllales; family Amaranthaceae; genus Chenopodium; species Chenopodium quinoa. The sequence goes on along the minus strand of NW_018744304.1, from coordinate 7,007,389 downwards.
AAAAAAAAAAAAAAAAATTAATAAAAGTCAAACAATTACTATAATTCATGAAAAAAATAGCCTTAATAAATATAGTGAGTTTTTCGTCAATAAATAAATAAATAAATATATATACAGAGTTGAATTTAACCCAATGAATCACCCGAATATGACTCGACTAGAAGTTGACCCGACCCGAAGTTAACCCGGAAATTGGACCCGAAAATTGACCTGACCCGACCCGACCCGAAAATTGACCCGACCCAAACTTGACCCGACCGAACTCGACCCGATACCCGACCTGACCCGACCCGATTATCAGTCGACCCGAAATCAACCCGAAACCCGAAATGACTCAACCCGACCCAAACTTGACCCGATAATATTTTGACCCGAACTTGACCCGACCCGAAATGACCCGACCCATACCCGACCCGAATGACCCATTTGCCAGGTCTATGCTTATATAGCCCTTAGGCCTACATATAGCATTTTCTTTTTTTTTAATTATATATAAACATATGTTATCATGTAAAATATTATTGGATTAGTTTACATATATTTTCATTATATTAACCTGGCCTTTTATACTTTTTAATTAATACTCGAACTTATACATTGACATGTGTGTCATTCAAAGTGTTGCGATTATTATGAAACAGAGGGAATATTTACTTTCAACATTTATCTTTTCACGGAGTAAAAGGGAACTAGGGATAAGGAAGAGTTTGGGTTTTAACCCACTAACTAGTTTTAGGCCCGGGCGATGCCCCAGTCATTTTTTGTATATAAAAAATTATAATAAATTAAAGTGAAATCTATTGGTGGTTTCATAATTTTTTTTAAAAAATCATTTTTTAAAATATTATTGAACATTATTAAAATTCATTAGGAAATTTGTAGTAATCTAAATTTTATAATTCATATTAGTTTGTTTTATTTGTTAAAGGAATTTTTATCTACCATTAAAAATTTATTCAATGTAAACACATGTTACTATGTAATATTTTTGTGTTACATATTTTAAATACATATAGCCTATACGAATTATGGATGAGTAAAAGAAAGAATGAGATTATATTGAAGTATATATATAAGTTCAATTAAAAATTTAGAATTTAAGAACATTAAATTTTTGTGAGGAAACAATGATATGTGTTTTAATATGACATGACCCTACATCATTTATCAGGTCATGGGTCATGACGACACGTGGCAAAAATTATGACACATGGCATGGTTACAATTCTTCCCATGACTTTTAATATATATATAGATTTCTCTCTTATTATTACACAAAATAACATTTCAAAATTAATGGAAATTTTCTCTAGTAACCACGAATTTTTTTTTTTCTTCTCATTGGTAAAGTCTAAAACTTTTGATTATTAACGGTAATCACGAATTAATATTACTAAGCAAATGGTAATATTTAATTATAATGAAACATCGATTTACATTATTATATTATTATTAAAATTATATTTTTTTTGTAAGGAAAAAAAAAAACCCTCCCCCCCGCACCTAGCCACTAGCCCACCTAGCCGGCGCCCAAACTCCCCCACCTTGGCCTTGCCACGGACAAAAAATAAAAGTTCGTTGTTACCAGAGAATTTCCTTAAAACTAAAATACTTGTGATTTGTGTTATCATATACGGAACATTATTAGGTGTAAACTATTGATGAAGATATTCTTATTATTTTCATCCCTTAAATTAAATATGACAATTAAAAATGTCACTAATGTATTATATTACTCCCTTTATCCCTATTATTTTGCCCTATTGTATATATTATGGTCAAACTTTAAAAATTTTGACTTTAAATTCCCGTTAGTTTATAAAAGATACTCTGTAAAATAGTTATGTGGTATTTAGTTGATTGAATTCGTCTTATTTTATGTTTTATTAATGTCAAATTTTTATTATTTTTACGTAATTAAAAATACTTTCTCCTTTTTCTATTTAGTTGACGCGTTTGATTTAGGCACATATATTAAGGTAAGGAGAGAGAGTGATAGAGAATGATCAAGTAAGTGGGGTAGCTTATGCCTGCCAAAAAATAAAAAAAATAAATAATAAAAAGTGGGGTAATTTATAAATTTAAGGTAAAAAATGAAAGTAATACTTTTTAAGATGTGTATTAAGACCGTAGAAAAACAAATAAGACAAGTAATTAGAGAAAAAGGGAGTAATACAGAATAATGTAATAGTACCATGATTCCATGAATCTATCGACGGATAGTTTCTAGAGGTTCATAAATGATCCGTTACCATAAAACAGGGAAGGCGGGCGCCTTTGTGGCAAAATACATACGAAGTATTATCAATTCACACGAACGGATACTGTATCACCACGTGTCTAACAACTATCCTACAAAGCTAATCAGACGGTCAACAAATGCACATCACCTGATTATTCTCAATTACATTCAATTTTTATTATTTATAAATATCCAACCAATCCCTTGTTCATTTTTCTGCAATTACCATTTTCTCTCTCCTCCTTTTCTGTCTCTCTGTCTGATTTTCATTTCTGCGATAAACTTTTTGGATTCAATCGATCGAAGAAACTTCAATGGCGGAAAAACACTTCAAATACATCATTCTCGGCGGTGGTGTTTCTGCTGTATGCCTTCTTTTTCACTCATTTTTGATTTTTTTTTTAACAAATTTCATTTTTAGCTAAATAATTTGTGCAATTTATTGCAAAATTTACATGAACAGATCGTGTTTTTGATTGAATCTGAATCAGCTGCTCTTTGTTTATTTATGTATGATTAATTTGTTAATTTTGTGGTTAATTTGATCAATTTTGCTGTATTTGTTATGTGAAATTTATATGAATATTGAATGATATAAGGATTATGCTCGATCTGAGAGTGATAATGTAATCATATTGGAAAAATCGCAATAGCATGTTAATGGATTGTTCAGATAACGTATGATTTTAAAAAATGATAATCGGAATGAAGTTTGTTTGACTGAATATTTTTATGTATAGTCTGACTGATTGCTTAGTCAAAAGAGAGAGAAATTTTCATTGTGAATTTGGTAATTCTGGTCAATTAAGTACACTGTTATAGAGATATAATCTTGCTGTAAAATTCATCATGTTAAATTGGATTATTGTGCTAGAAATTTACGGAAACTAAGTTTTTATTGAAAATTTTATGTGTGGTGGTGCAAATGATATGAGAAGCGGCCAGAACATCCGTGTTTGCTTGTGTATAATGTTACTCCGTATTACGATGTCAGAGTATGTTATAAATGCAGAACTAGTATATAGGTGAACATCATTGTTATTGCTCGATTGTGTTACGACGGATATACACATGTATTATTTGTTCAGATGAACATTAGCTTGCTCGAGTGTACTATGTTATGCATACAGATTAACATCAATTTTTTGCTTGGGTGTATTATGCTAGAGATGCATTTGCTCGAGTGTATTAGCAGTGACTCAATGAGTGTACTTCGTATTATGCTATATGAAGTATGAGCATTCTTTTTTGGTGGAATAGTCCTAATAGTAAGAATACAAATGATTTTTTGTTCAATTGTACATGCTAGAGTTGCACAGATGTTAAGTAAATGATATGTCCATCAGTCCATGTTGAATTATGATTATTGGATTGAATTAGTATTTCGAAGCATATACCAGTACACAAGTAGAATCTCAAATTTGGTGTTATGTTCTCAAAGGATACAGGAATTTGTGTATGCAATTGCTCTTTATTTGGACATTGATATTTGCTATTTCTGAAGTTGGAAGGCTTATTTTGTGCTTGCAGGGTTATGCTGCTAGAGAGTTTTCGAAGCATGGTCTTCAACCAGGAGAACTAGCCCTCATTTCTAAAGAAGCGGTATGCTGAACTCTATGCTTGTTAACTTTTGATGCTCATAATACTTTTAAGATTGTCATTGAATCCAAGTTGCTCTTAATATTTTCCTCATTTCTTATTTTGAAATCTCCTAAGCAAGTTCTCATGAATCATGTTATTGGATAATATTAGCTATTGTGAGTTGTACTTGTTTGCTGAACTTTAATGCTGAAAGTCGTTGTGGGGTGAGGCCAGCTTGTTGTTGGAAGTGCTTCTGACTCTTACTGCAGTTCCTGCTGCAGCCTGCATGATATTACATAGCTCCTGCAATTTTACTTTCTTTTCTGTTTACTCCTGCAAATTCAGCTTTTAAGAAAGACCTGATGACTCGTCTTTCTATTCCAGGTTGCTCCTTACGAACGCCCTGCTCTCAGCAAGGCTTACCTCTTTCCACAAGGTGAGTAGATAAAACTCACTACATGGAATTTTTAAAAAAAAAAAATTCAACTACATTATATTTTTGCTGATAAGTCGGTCTAGTTTAAGTTATTGCTTGAGTTTATATTCTCTATACTAGAGCTCTATCTATTAACTACTGGTGTTATTGTGTTAATCTTGGACTCTATTTCTAATGCACTTTCACTAGATCCTAAGGTATCCACATTGACACTTTGATGCATCTATTATACAATTGCTGACTTTCACTGCCTATCGCTGGCTAAGTTTGATCAATGGATCTTCTTTGTTATCTGACTGTTGTCACAAATTTTTATGACATGTTATTGACAATTCAAATTGGGTTTTATAGGTACTGCTAGACTTCCTGGGTTCCATACCTGTGTTGGAAGTGGAGGGGAGCGACTTCTTCCTGAGTGGTATACCGAAAAAGGTATAGCAGCTTCTATTCAACCATCATCAATGGTTGTGCTTTCAACTTTGCATGAAGTTAGCTGTTTTTGTAATTTCTTAAAGGATTGTATTTTCGTTATTTACTTCTCATGTTTTAAGAAGAAATTATCTGATTTTTCTTGAACTGACCATTGTGTTGATGGATTTTTTTTTTTTATTCTGTTTGCTTTTGCTTGAATCATAATTATATGTATATGGCTGCAGGAATTGAGTTGGTCTTGAGCACAGAAATTGTCAAAGCTGATCTGTTTTCAAAGTCTCTTACAAGTGCTGCTGGAGACATTTTCAAGTTTGACAATCTGATCATTGCAACTGGTTCTACAGTGAGTTCTGTGACACTCATACTTCCTGTTGACTTTATGTTATCACCTGCCTACTGAATAAACTGTTTTGACATTGTTTTAGGTTATAAGATTGACCGATTTTGGCGTTAAAGGAGCAGATGCAAAGAACATCTTTTATCTTAGAGAGATTGATGACGCTGACAAGCTTGTGGAAGCAATTAAAGCTAAGAAGAATGGTAAAGCTGTAGTGGTTGGTGGGGGTTACATTGGTCTGGAGCTTAGCGCAGCACTGAAAATCAACAATTTAGATGTCTGCATGGTTTACCCAGAACCCTGGTGCAGTAAGTCTAAGAGCTATATATATATTCTGTTTTACGTCTTAGATATTGTTTTCCATGAATACCTATCTTATGGTAGCTGTACTTTGTATGATGAGCCTTACCAACCCTTCGATATGAAACAGAAAGATAGCCGATCAGTGATTCTCATCTTTCATCTTAAATCTCTCTTGTAGTGCCACGTCTCTTTACTGCTGATATTGCTAAGTTTTATGAGGGATACTACACCAACAAAGGAATCCAAATTATTAAAGGAACAGTAGCAGTTGGATTTGGCTCTAATGATAATGGAGAGGTATGGATTCTAGTTTCATGACTCATTTGCTCAAGTCTTTTGTTACATGGCTTACACCTATATGATGTTAGTAAATAACTTACTTTGAACAATGATCCGTCTATAATTCAGGTAAAGGAGGTACAACTAAAGGATGGTAGGGTGCTTGATGCTGATATTGTGGTTGTTGGTGTTGGTGGAAGACCTCTTACTACACTGTTCAAGGGGCAGGTTCAAGAGGAGAAGGGAGGAATCAAGGTTGGTTGCTTTCATGAATACTTATCATTGACCTGTAACCTTTTTATTTTATATGTCTGTCGTGATGGCTGACTAATTTTCTTGGTTGCAGACCGATGCCTTCTTTAAAACAAATGTCCCAGATGTGTATGCTGTTGGTGATGTTGCCACCTTTCCAATGAAACTGTATGGTGATATTAGAAGGGTTGAACATGTTGATCATGCCCGTAAATCTGCTGAGCAGGCTGTGAAGGTAATGCTCACTTCATTTCTTAACCAAAAAAATGTATAAAAATTGTGAACATGATGGTCACTTCAACTCTTAACTAAAAATTGTATAAAGTTTGTGAAGGTAAAAATCACTTCATCTCTTTACCAAAAAAATGTATAAGAAATGTGAAGGTAAAGGTTACTTCATCCCTTAATTAAAAAATGTACAAAAAATGTGAAGGAAATGGCCAATTCATCTCTATACCAAAATATGTATAGAAAACAAAAACTTGAGTATTATCTCGAGTCTTGAGATTGTAAGTCGCTTCAGATTCTGTTCAGAATAGCAACTATGTGATAATTAGTTCATAGCATATGTATTTAGTGGGTTTTTTTTTTAAAAAAAAAAATGGTTATGGATTATGTAAAAAGTCAACTGATCACGTTATAAAATTCCTATTTCCCCACTTCTTTTCGAGTGTATGGGTATATGCATTATTAACTCCTTGATATTAAGCGTTGTGGCATGGATACATCACTCGTTCTCACAATTGTTTTTAATCTTGTGACAAATTTCAGTGCACTAATTTATGTTTATTTTACAGGCCATCAAAGCTAGTGAGGAGGGCAAGTCCATTGAAGAATATGATTACTTGCCATACTTCTATTCTCGCTCATTTGATCTATCATGGCAATTTTATGGTGATAATGTAGGAGATGCTGTTGTCTTTGGGGATAATGACCCCGCATCATCATCCCACAAGTTTGGTTCTTACTGGATTAAAGATGGGAAGGTTGTTGGTGCATTCCTTGAGAGTGGAACCCCTGAAGAAAACAATGCCATCGCTAAGGTTGCTAGAGTGCAGCCTGTAGCTGAGAGCTTGGACCAGCTATCTAAGGAAGGCCTTGGGTTTGCCTCTAAGATCTGAATGCGATGAATATATTACAGCTCAATTGTGGTGGTTGTGTTTATATGACACCCCGTTGCTAGATACTATTCCGTGTGGTTTACTCCTGGAGATATGCTGCTTAATAAGTTTTGGTTTGCCTCTTTGAGTTGTAAGTACTCACTGCAGCTTGCTAGTGAATTTGACATTGAGATTTGAAAATTGAGAATGAATTAAAGTTTATAGATGACATTCTTGTTTTATCTCATTTATAATCACTATATAAGTTTTGGTTTTCAGTTTTATCTTGCAATAACCAAATATACAGGTACTTACCCAACGCATCATTGGCCTTGCTATGTGAACTCTCCTCAATCCCTTGCAATAAGTTTTGGTAATTTGTGCTCCGCAGCCAGCTACCCTATAATGATTGTCCCTTATTTGTGCTCAGCAAATGAGCGAAAAAATAAACTACATTGTCTATAATTTATGCTTTGCAACAAGCAACAACATAAACGAGAAACATAATGATTCAATCGTTCCAAAGTATCATTGAATCATTGATCTGGTTCATTAACACCACATAAAAATCACTACATGTCTACATACTTCTTCCATCCAAAATTAGATGACATGTTTCTTTTATCACATTTGCCAATGTAAAAGTTCAGTTGAATATATTTTTAATTATTGTTAAAAAAAAAAAGATTTTTAATTAAGTACACGAAATTAATTTAACAAGATCCTACAAGACGGTTTTTTTTTTTTTTAATACCTATAAATCACAAATGTTAGTCCAAGCAAATTCTCGAACCTTTACCAATGTCATGCTCCTTCCACTAAAATTCCGGTCTTGGACTGGGAAGATTTACAGCCTCCCACTCTTTCTTCCTCTGCTTGCCAAGAGCTTATGTTACCTTTTTCATATATGGATATCAAAGAGGCTATGTTCCATATTGGTGATGACAAATCTCCAGGTCCGGATGGGTATACTGGCATACTGCAGCCTTCTTTAAGTCTAATTGGTCAGTGGTTGGTGCCTCGGTGACGGAGGCCATTCAGTTCTTCTTTGCCCATGGTTATCTTCTTAAGGAATAGAATCATACTTTTTTGATTTTACTGCCTAAGGTGGACCATCCAGAGGAGCCTTCTCATTTCCGTCCAATTGGTCTCTGCAATGTCCTTTATAAGTGTATTGCTAAATGCTTAACGAATCGCCTTCGGAGATTTTTGCCATCTTTGATTTCAGGATGTCAGAGTGCATTTGTTCCAGGTAGGTTAATGTCGGACAAGTCTGCTAGCTCATGAGCTTCTTTCCTACATGAATTCCTCGACTTCTAAACTTTGCTCAGCGGCACTTAATTTGGACATGAATAAGGCTTATGATAGGGTTAATTGGGAATTCTTGTGGCAAGTTTTAAGAGCTTTTGGTTTTCCTCCATACTAGATTCATATAATTCAGCAGTGTGTTACAACGGTTTCCTACCAGGTCTTGGTTAATGGTTGTCCATTCAAGACTTTATTTCCTCGCTGCGGGCTCAGACAGGGGACCCTCTTTCTCCGTATCTTTTTGTTTTGTGCATGGAGATTTTTTCTTTAATGATTAGTCGTGCTGAGGCTTCTGGGTTAGTTCGAGGACTTCAGATTTCCCGCAAGGCTCCGCCAGTTTCCCATCTCTTCTTTGCTGATGATGCCTTGCTTTTCTTTAGAGTTTCGCTTTCTTCTTGCAACAACTTGATGGTTGTCATTAATAAATTTTGCTCTATCTCGGGGCAAATAGTTAATCTTCAAAAATCGTTTGTGAAGTTCAGCTCTAATACTTCATCGAATTATAGGGATTATTTGGCTTCTGCATTGCACATAGATTCTCGGAGTGAAGGTTCAATGGGCACTCAAGAGGGGGGGGGGGTGAATTGAGTGTTAAGTAATCGTTGGCTAATTTTGCTTCTTTTCGGATTATGTGTGAGGAACCAGTTGTACTGGTTCCCGTACGCAGCGGAATATAAATAAGCAATTAAGAAGACAACAAATTTAACGAAATAAAACAAAGCAATAAAGAACACAACAAATTTAACGAGGTTCAGCCAACTCAGGCCTACGTCCTCCTATCCTAAGTTCTTTATTAATCTACTCCGAAAAACAAAGACAAAGAACACTCTGTTGTTCCCTACTCCGGGAACTAGCAAACCCCACACTCTACTCCGAGTGTGCTCTCGACTTACACTCGTAAGCCCAATGTGTTTGAACTCACAAACACTCACCCAGCCTTTAACCCCTTTGTTAAAGACTCAATACAAGAATCAAGAACTCCCCTTTGATCTCACTTCTACGAAGCTAATTAAGAGAAAATATTTAAGTACTAGAATGCTCTTGTATATGACTTGATGAATGGGATTAGTGCTTAAGTATATGCTCTCAAATAATTGCTCTTTTAATTTCTGGAGAGGCACACGAAATATGTGAAATAAGATGAGTTTATATAAGCTTAGATTCCTAAAACCTAGTTTCCTTAAATCACACAATCTTAGAGAATAAGATATAATGTATTTTTAGGAAAGTTTTTATCTTATTTGATTTAATCACAAAGATAGAATCAATTAAGATAAATACTCCTAGTTTTTAGGTAACCAAGAATATTTCATCTTATTTCCAGCTGCACAAAATATTTTCAAAATAATCTTTTCGAAAAAATCTTTTTGTAAAATCTTTTTCCAAAACAGCAGCTCGAATATTTCGTACAGTGAACCTGGTTCCCCGACCTGGTTCCCTGAATTGAAACATGTTATGAAACCTGTTCCAACTCTGTACCAGATTTCATATCATACTTCAATATACTTTTAAGCACTTATATAACCCAAACATGCAAGCATACTACGGAGCATATTACATGAAAACCTAGATAACATATTAAAGCATAAATCGTCTTTTCTTCATGTAATCTTCAAGACTTGAATCTTCCTTGAATACTTCTATTATGAGCAAACAATCTTTCTTCGAAATATCTTCGAAAGGCTTCTATGCTCCAAGTCTTGGAATCAACTCAACTACTGCACATGTAACATGGTTAATGCACAATAAAGAGTATGTGACTACTTTTCCGCATAGCAGTCAAGGAAACGGTTCATACTGGTTCCCCACCAGTACATAGCACATTTATCATCTAACTGGTTCCCGTATATAGATAAGTTAGTTCAATAGATAACTCATATAGTCAATAACTTATCTAGGGAAACAGTGTTCTATTATAGCTGGTTCCAACCAACTGTTTTCAACACTTATTAAAACCTGTTTCCCATAGCTGTTTGTCATCATTCAAAACCATCATTCAAAACCTAAGGGACTCAACAAATTCCCCCTTTTTGATGATGACAAACTTTTGAAGTTCCTGAACCTGTGGACATGCTCAAAAGGAAAACCGTCAAAAACTTCAAGGACTCAAGACTCTTTGGAACAAGTCTCTTTGGAACAAGTCAGTTAGGCCAACTGGTTCCCTAAACAGAAAATAGAAAATACGAAATAAAAAGACTCAAACTGAGACTCAATCTAAACTAGCTAAACCTTAGGCTTCAACTTCAGACTACTTCCCCCTTTTGGCATCATTAAAAAGTATCCACAAGTAAAAGCAATGTGCACAAGTTAATGTGCTTATCCATACAATGGCATCAACCACCATTCAAGCATTATGCTGCAAAAAGAGATTAGTCAAACAGTTCATACCATAGCAGAGTTAGTAGTTCATACAAGCCAACAAAGTTCAACCAAAGAAGCCCAAATCCATCCAAAAAGAAGGTTCATGGAATGGAGAGAAGTAGACAGACCAACAAAATCAGTTATTTTAGAATAAACATGAGGGTGAGGAAACAAGAACAGAAACAGCATCACTCCTCATCATCATTCTCGTTCCCTTCCTCCTCCTCGAACTTTGCAACATCTTCTGTATTATCATCTGGTTCCTCTTCGTCCCACTCAACCTTGTCATCATGCTCTACTTGAACCAATCTCATTATCTTACTAAGCATATTCTCATGGTTCTCCAATCTGTTTCAGAACCACTTCCTGACCTGCTGGTTCCTCTATTTTTTTTTTTTTTTTTTTTTTTTTTTTTTTTTTTTATAAATCATGAGAGATCCGCACTTATTCATAAAGTTCTCCTTGTTGCATAACGAGTACAAGACTAGCATCACATCAATCAAGCAAAGACCTCCACCCTTTTGTGGTGTGAAAAGTTCTTGCTGGTACCCTTTTTCTCTTGGTTTCCGGAAGAGAATTAATGGACTGTTCCTCCTACACCTTCTCAGTGAACTTCTTTAATGAAGATTGAGTTACTCTACTTCGTACCATGGTCTTAACAATGAGTGTCTCCTCATTGTAACCAACAATCTCTAATTCATCCTCTTCACTCTGACTTTTCCGAATTTCCTCCAACTTCGGGCTTAAGGACATTTGAGCTTCCTTCTGATGTTCCCCCTGAGACTGAGCTGGTTCCTTGAGTGAACAGTAACCGAATGAACAATGATGAATTTAAAGCATACGAGAGAGAGAAAGAGAATTTCGAGTGATGATGATTGATGATCTGCACAAAGGGTTAGTGTATATTTTTAACAATGAAGCACAAAGAGAGAAGAAGGAAAGAAAAGAGTTAGTTGAGCCAATAAAAAGCAATGGTAAAGATTCTTTTTTTTTTTTTTTTTAAATTGAAATCAAAAATTTGGTAATTATCTTTTACCATAATTATCTCAACCAACTATAAATAAGGCATATGATATGTTTGCCTTTTATATGGGATTAAATAACTGAAATAAGATAAATTCCTTCCAAAAGGAAATATCTTATAGTAATCTTCCGAAAATAAAAGATATTATCGGATGACATATCAGAGCTGGTCTGCTGTTTCCCTTTGCTGGTACCTGTATAGAACCATGTCACGCTGTTTCTGGCAATTCAGCCTGATTTCACCTGTTTCTTACAACAATGATTCTCAATCCTTTTGAGATTTTGAACCATCTACACAACACTTGAAAGATATCAACATAAGTATGTACACACACTATACAAGAGAATACCATTCTAACCAATCATTGAAGGAAGTAATTGAAGCCAAAACCTAAAATCTAACTAGACCTAAAAGGACTCTTAACCTACAAAAAGACTCTCTACACAAAGGCTTTGTGAAGATATCAGCAATTTGATCTTCACTTTTACAAAACAACATCTCCACCAATCCTTTTTCCACATTGTCTCTTAAAAAATGGTGTCTTATTTCAATGTGTTTTGTCTTGGAGTGTTGCACAGGATTCTTTGAAATATTGATTGCACTAGTGTTATCACAAAAAATAGGAACACTTTTATAAATAACACCAAAATCTTTCAGCTGGTTCCTTATCCACAGTAGCTGGGAACAGCATGAAGCTGCAGCTATATATTCAGACTCTGCCGTGGATAGGGCCACTGAATTTTGCTTTTTAGAACCCCATGAAATTAGACAAGAGCCAAGAAAGTGTGCCATACCTGATGTGCTCTTTCTATCAACTAAGAAACCAGCATAATCTGCATCTGTGTATCCAATAAGATCAATGGTACTACCTTTGGGGTACCACAATCCCAGATTTGCTGTTCCTACAAGATACCTAAGTATCCTTCTAACAGCCTTCAAGTGAGATTCCTTTGGATTGCTTTGAAACCTAGCACACAAACCAACAGAAAACACAATGTCAGGTCTACTAGCTGTTAGGTAAAGTAGAGAACCTATCATTCCTCTATAAAGAGAAGCTTCAACATCTTTTCCCTTAAGATCAGCATCTAATTTTGTAGATGGGGGAACAGGTGTATCATAAGCTTTGCTGTTCTCCATGCCGAATTTTTTCAGCAACTCTTTTAAGTACTTTTGTTGATGGATCATTATTCCATCATCCATTTGCTTAATCTGCAGCCCTAGGAAGAATCCTAGTTCTCCCATCATGCTCATTTCAAATTCACTCTGCATAAGATTAGCAAATTCATCACATAAAACTTGATTAGTAGCACCAAATAAAATATCATCAACATAAATTTGTACTACAATCAAGTGTTTCCCCCTGGTTCTTATGAACAAGGTCTTGTCTACTGTTCCCCTCTTGTAATCATTTGCCATCAAGAAATTGGACAATCTTTCATACCAAGCCCTCGGAGCTTGTTTCAACCCATATAATGCTTTGTCCAACTTGTACACATGTTGGGGGAACAGTGCATCTTCAAAACCAGGTGGCTGCTCCACATATACTTCTTCCTTTAAATATCCATTGAGGAAGGCAGTCTTTACATCCATCTGAAACAGCTTAAAAATTCATGTGAGCAGCATAAGCAATTAAAATCCTAATAGCCTCTAGCCTAGCTACTGGTGCAAACGTCTCATCATAATCAATTCCTTCTTGTTGATTGTACCCTTGCACCACTAGCCTTGCTTTGTTTCTGACTATAGTACCAAGGTCATCTAACTTGTTTCTAAAGACCCATCTAGTGCCAATGACTGATCTTTCCTTGGGACGGGGAACCAGGTGCCAAACCTGGTTCCTCTGAAACTGATTTAACTCATCTTGCATAGCTAGTACCCAATCAGGATCAGTCAATGCCATTTTATAGTCAGTAGGCTCTACATTAGACAGGAAAGAATAGAAAGCACAAAAGTTTTGAAAAACATTTGTTCTCGTTTGAATCCCCTTATTTATATCACTAATTATTTGATCAGTGGGATGAGAAGATTGATATCTATAACTTTTAAAATTAAGACTGTTTTGTGCTTTCTCATTAAGTTGGGAACCAGCATGTTCATGGATCTCTCCTTCTTCTGAGGAGCCAGGAGGATTCACATTCATGCTGTTTCCTCTATCATTACTTACCTCAGGTTCAGGGGTGGTACCTTCATCTGTTCCCCTCGAACTCATTACCTGTCTATTATTTGAGGAACCATCAGGACTTGGTTCCCCTTCAGAGTCCTCATTATCTTCATTTTCTTCTCTAGGCACTTCATCATTATCATCTGGTGGAGTATTTGGTAGGCCTAGATCTGCTTGCACTTCATCCGTGGGACCAGTATACTGGTTCCCCGTGAAATCCATCAATCCAATCATTTCATCAGGTTGTACCTGCGCAATCTCAGAAGACATGTTAAATTCATCAAAAATGACATGGACACTCTCCTCAACACGAAGAGTCCTTTTATTAAAGACTCTATATGCTTTGCTGTGAGAAGAGTATCCAAGGAAGATTCCCTCATCACTTCTAGGATCAAATTTATCAAGCTGGTCCTTCCCATTATTATGCACATAACATTTACATCCAAAAATGCGAAAGTATGTAATGTTGGGCTTTCGACCTTTAAGCAGTTCATAGGGAGTCTTATTTAACTTTGGTCTAATGAGACCTCTATTCAATATATAGCAAGCAGTGTCAACAGCTTCTCCCCAAAAACTCTTTGGAAGACCACTCTCAATGAGCATCGTCCTCGCCATCTCCTCAAGAGTTCTATTCTTCCTTTCTACAACACCATTTTGTTGAGGTGTTCTAGGGGCTGAGAAGTTGTGATTAACTCCATGTTCCCTACAATAATCAATAAAGTTAGCATTATCAAATTCAGTACCATGGTCTGATCTTACCGAGACCAGCTTGTGGGTGAGCTGGTTCTCCACTTGTTTCACCAATGTTACCCATTCTTCAAACGTTTCATCCTTTGTGTGTAACATCATTACCCAAGTGTACCTAGAATAATCATCAACCATAACACAGACATATCTATGACCTCTTCGACTTTGTACTCTCATGGGACCACACAAGTCAATGTGTACAAGTTCGAAGGGTCTGCTGGTACTCAAAACAGTTTTAGGCTTAAAAGAGATTTTGACCTGTTTCCCCCTTACACATTCAGAACAAACTTTATCAGCTTCATACTTAATGTTAGGAAGGCCTACAACTAAGTCACGTGTTTTAAGTTTGTTTAGAAGTGTTAGGCTAGCATGTCCCAACCTCTTATGCCAAATCCATTGATTATTGTCAGAAACAGCTCTCAAACAGATGGACTTGTCTTGAGGGATTTTATCTAAGAAGGTGATGTAAACATCATGCTTCCTGGTTCCCTCACATACAAGTTCTCCTGTTTGTGAGTTAACTATGTGACATAGGTTGGCTTGAAACTCAACTATATTACCTTTGTCACATAATTGAGAAATACTCAAGAGATTATGTTGCAAGCCTTCAACATAATAAACATCATCTATTGCGTTAGAAAGTGTCTTACCAACCTTACCTAAACCAGTGATGGTTCCCTTGCTGTTATCCCCAAAGGTGACACTTCCTCCATCAAAGGCCACTAGTGAAAGGAATTGATCTTTATCCCCGGACATGTGTCTTGAGCAACCACTGTCCAAATACCAATAGGTGTCTCCCTTCACTCTAGCCTGCAAGAGCAAATCAAACATTAGTTTTAGGAACCCAAACATACTTGGGTCCCTTTTCAACAACATTAACATCTTGTTGATCCTTTCTTCTCCACACATATTTTATACCCTTGCTGTTCTTATTAGCACTAATTTTCTTAGCTGGACATTCATGTATTTTATGTCCATTTTTACCACAATGAAAACACACATGCATCTCTTTAGTCATGACATACTTTCCTCGTTGATATTCTTTGATCCAGGTGGTTTCTCTGGGAGACCAGTTAGTCCTGGTTCTCTGTCTAGTATAACCAAGACCAACTTTTCCTCTGTTTCCTCTTGATGAAGTCAGGTAATTTAAGGATTCTTGAGCATTCAATAATTTGTCCACATGTCTATGACTATCATTAAGTTCTTTTTCTCTGGTTTCAAGTGTTTTAGTTAACAATTCGTTTTTCTCTTTAAGAAAATCAAAGTTACTTTTTAAAGCTTCGAATTGTAGATTAAGCTTTGAAACCATAGAGTCAATAGACATGTCAACAACCACTGGTTGCTTGTCCTTTTTCAGTTGATTGATTTCCGCATGCAAATCACAAATATTACTTTCATACTTATCAATCGTATTACTGACATCTACACTGGTACCTGTAGGGGAAACAGTGAACTGTGCAGCTTTAAGTGAAGCAATTTCCTTGTGAGAGTTTTCCAGGTTGTAAGTCAATGTTTCAAAGGCCTTCAACAAGGAAGTTCTAGTACACGAATTTGCTTTACTTATAGCTACTGAAAAATCAAGAGTATCACTAGTGGTTGATAAGTCTCTAGGGAACCAGGAGGTCAGATCCTCTTCACCATCAATTGGTTCAAACGATCTTTCCTTTTCTAGTTCCACTTTACACTTGTCCAATTCAACCTCTAGTTCTGCTACTTGATTTTTTAGTTCATAACAGACTCCTTCTAGATGATCACAACTAGCAATAGCAATATTACATTCACCACGTTTTTCTTTTAATTCTCTTTTGCAAGTTATGTATGTTTCACTTAGTTTATAGCATTCATCTAGTAAGGAATCAATACAAGCAAGCATATTTTCTCTATCATATTCATGCATATCTTCTCTAATTTGCTCTAAGCTTACCTTGCGTTCATGTAGTACATCCTTCTTTGCCATAAAGCATTTGTTGAATGTACTGGTTCCCCCTCTGGTTCCTGGACCAGTGCTGTTTTCCTTGATGTTTGTAAAGGCAGTTAGGCAAACATCTGAGTTGGGTGATCCTTCTTCTTCATCTGACCCTGAGTCAGAGTCTCCCCACATGGAAGCTATCATGGCATTCTTGTATGCTTGTTTATCTCCGGATTTAGACTGTTTGTCATTCCACTTAGGACAATCTCGAATAAGATGTCCTTTTTCTCCACACTTGAAACATCCTGTAGAAGAAGAATTAGAGTTAGATTTTTTATAGTTTTTAAAATGCTTACCTTTGAAATTCTTTCTTTGATCTCGAAGAGATCTCTCAAATCTTTTTGCAATCATGCTAATTTCATCTTCATCATCTTCTACTGTTCCCTTAAGCGCCATGCCTCTTGCTGGTTCCTTCTCAGACTTAGAGTCAATCAGCATCTCATGAGTCATAAGGGAACCAATCAGCTGTTCCAGAGACAAGGTAGACAGATCCTTTGCTTCATATACTGCTGTTACCTTGGCTGTCCATGCATCTGTTAAACTACGCAATAATTTTCTCACAAGATCCTCGTCAGATAAATTTTTACCAAGAGATCTAAGATCATTTACAATAGTCATAAACCTACGAAAGCAATCATTGATTTTTTCATTTTTATTCATGGCAAACAATTCATATTTAGACATGATTAAATCAATTTTAGACCGTTTTACCTCACTGGTTCCCTCAAACGCAAGTTCAAGGGTGTCCCATATCTCCTTAGCACTACTGCAGCCAGATATACGATTTGTTTCGGTCTCACCTATTGCTTGTTGTAGTATTGACATTGCCTTAGCATTCTTCTCCAGCAACTTGTAATCAGCAGTGACCAATTCGCTATCTTTCTTGGGAACCTGGTTCCCCTCAACATCTGTCTTGAGAATGATATTAGGACCATTTTTAACTACGAGCCAGCATTCATAATCAATACCCATGATAACATTCTGGATCCTGTTCTTCCACCAAGCATAATTATTTCCATTAAACTTGGGTGACTTGTTGTCATAACCGATTGCACTTAATTCTTGAGTACTCATTCTTAACTCCTCTAGATGTTACTCTTTCGAGAAGCTTAGGCTCTGATACCAATTGAAGGTTCAATGGGCACTCAAGAGGGGGGGGGGGTGAATTGAGTGTTAAGTAATCGTTGGCTAATTTTGCTTCTTTTCGGATTATGTGTGAGGAACCAGTTGTACTGGTTCCCGTACGCAGCGGAATATAAATAAGCAATTAAGAAGACAACAAATTTAACGAAATAAAACAAAGCAATAAAGAACACAACAAATTTAACGAGGTTCAGCCAACTCAGGCCTACGTCCTCCTATCCTAAGTTCTTTATTAATCTACTCCGAAAAACAAAGACAAAGAACACTCTGTTGTTCCCTACTCCGGGAACTAGCAAACCCCACACTCTACTCCGAGTGTGCTCTCGACTTACACTCGTAAGCCCAATGTGTTTGAACTCACAAACACTCACCCAGCCTTTAACCCCTTTGTTAAAGACTCAATACAAGAATCAAGAACTCCCCTTTGATCTCACTTCTACGAAGCTAATTAAGAGAAAATATTTAAGTACTAGAATGCTCTTGTATATGACTTGATGAATGGGATTAGTGCTTAAGTATATGCTCTCAAATAATTGCTCTTTTAATTTCTGGAGAGGCACACGAAATATGTGAAATAAGATGAGTTTATATAAGCTTAGATTCCTAAAACCTAGTTTCCTTAAATCACACAATCTTAGAGAATAAGATATAATGTATTTTTAGGAAAGTTTTTATCTTATTTGATTTAATCACAAAGATAGAATCAATTAAGATAAATACTCCTAGTTTTTAGGTAACCAAGAATATTTCATCTTATTTCCAGCTGCACAAAATATTTTCAAAATAATCTTTTCGAAAAAATCTTTTTGTAAAATCTTTTTCCAAAACAGCAGCTCGAATATTTCGTACAGTGAACCTGGTTCCCCGACCTGGTTCCCTGAATTGAAACATGTTATGAAACCTGTTCCAACTCTGTACCAGATTTCATATCATACTTCAATATACTTTTAAGCACTTATATAACCCAAACATGCAAGCATACTACGGAGCATATTACATGAAAACCTAGATAACATATTAAAGCATAAATCGTCTTTTCTTCATGTAATCTTCAAGACTTGAATCTTCCTTGAATACTTCTATTATGAGCAAACAATCTTTCTTCGAAATATCTTCGAAAGGCTTCTATGCTCCAAGTCTTGGAATCAACTCAACTACTGCACATGTAACATGGTTAATGCACAATAAAGAGTATGTGACTACTTTTCCGCATAGCAGTCAAGGAAACGGTTCATACTGGTTCCCCACCAGTACATAGCACATTTATCATCTAACTGGTTCCCGTATATAGATAAGTTAGTTCAATAGATAACTCATATAGTCAATAACTTATCTAGGGAAACAGTGTTCTATTATAGCTGGTTCCAACCAACTGTTTTCAACACTTATTAAAACCTGTTTCCCATAGCTGTTTGTCATCATTCAAAACCATCATTCAAAACCTAAGGGACTCAACACGGAGCTCTTTAGGTTTTTATCTGGGTATGCCTATTGATATGGGTAGGGGGAAGTGTCAGGTTTTCCAACCTATGCTTGATAAACTTGTTCAACGCCTTTCAACCTTTGCTTCTTTGCGTCTTTCAGCGGCTGCAAAGTTGGTTATTATCAATTCTATATGTGTCGCTTCCTTCAACCATATCCTCTCGATGTTTAAAGTGTTTGCTATGGTTTGCAATCAACTTGATAATCTTCTTGCTTGTTTTCGGTGGCGCTCTTCTCCTTCCTCTAAGGGATTAGCGTTATCTCATTCATATGCTCTTTATTTTCCACGAGGGCTGGGAGGTTTGGGTATTCGAAAATTTAGTTGCTTTAATGCTGCTCTCCTTGCTAAGCAGTCATGGCGGCTTATGAATAATTCTCAGCCTTTTGTTTCCAAGGTGTATCGAGCAAAGTATCCGTCTTTGTTGAGATGGTACCGCCAAGACGGTTAGGCCGTCTTGGGGTTTCCGTATTGTGTTACAGGGTTTTTAGACCCTTTGTCATGGTTTGATGTGGAAGGTGGGGTCTAGTTCCAACATTCGGATTCTTGATGATAGTTGGGTGTCTGGGGTTCAGGTTCAGCTTAAGGATTCTGTGAGCAGGACGGGTGCCCCATCCTTTGTTTTTGATCTAATTAATGTGCGTTCGAATGCATGGAATACGGGTATGATTAATCGGTTTTTTCCTCCTTATACAACTGGCCGTATTTTGGGCCTTGAACGACCCAAGGAAAGAATCGATGATTTTGTTTACTGGAAATTTACCAGGGATGGGAGGTTCTCCACCAAGACTACGTATGTGTGCTCCTTGTGTTATGAGAATGGTGATGACCAGCGATCACCTTTGGTTCTTGACTCAAGTTGGTGGAGGCATTTTTGGGCTTCACCTTTACTTCCGAAGTGGAAAATGTTTGCTTTGAAGATTATCCATAATGTGTTGCGTTCTGCTTCGTTGCTTGCTTGGAAGGGTTTGCCTATTGATTCCAGATGTGGGTTCTGTTATCAAGAAGTGGAAACTCTTTCTCACATTTTCCGAGATTGTCCATTTACTTGGAGTTTATAGAGGATCGACCTTGAATATGTCCCAAAATCAGCCTTTTGAGGAGTGGTTTATGGGGTTCTTCTTAAGTTTCTTCACGATAAGGACTGTTGAGGCTAGATCGTTTTTAAGTCTGTTATGGGCTTTCTGGCTTAGTCGTAATTCTATGAGGTTTCGTTTTGCGGTTTATTCGCCTGATTCTATTATGGATCTAGCTTCTAGTTGGCTGGACAGGTGTTCCGAGGCTCGGTCGTTCAGATATGATATTACGCTTGCGTTTCCTCCAGGATTTTCTTGTACCATGTCTTCTGTAGTTCTTAGAGGTAATGCTTCGGATGTTTGTACTATCAGCCTTATTTTTTATGGAGCTTGGAAATCTGGCAGTCATAATGCAGGTACTGGATGGGTATTCTTGGATGTGGCTTCTGATGTTCATCTCGGGGGTGGGGCGCAGCTTGTAGCTCTAATTTTGCGTTCCAGTCTAAAATGATTGCTTGTCTGTTTGCTTTACGCTATGCCAAGCAACGTGGGTATTCCTTTTTACAGATCTTACTAACTGTTCTTTGGTGGTGGATTTGCTTCGATCTCCGATTCCCAAGGATATTTCTGTCTGTTGGATTTAGCGGGAGCTTCTGGAAGTTATTAGGACTTTGGTTGTGTGTCATGTTCAGAAAGTTCCCAGATCTACGGTTGCTCAAGCTCATTGTTTGGCAAGGATGGTGCATCGGCGTGATTTACTTTGTTTCCGTTTTTAGTATGTTTGTTGTTTGTTTTTTATAAGTTCTTTTGTAAAAAAAAAAAAGAAAAAAAAAAGCAAAGTTAATAAATAGTGTCAAAACATGTCATCTCATCGAAGTTAATAAATAGTGTCAAAACATGTCATCTAATCGAAGTATAAGTTATTTACTTTTAGATACAATTTACCAATGGGTTTATCTTTATATTTTTGTAAAATCATGTACTACGTAAAATAAATTTATAAGAAAATACAAAGTAAGCAAATAACGTTTTTCCTGTAAATTGCTCAATCAAAAATTATTTCCCACATTGCATTAGTTTATAAACTAATTCCCTGAATATTGTACATGCCCTGCTACTTGTGTTCCCTGCGGCCCTGCCCACTGATGCTTATTATATTTCCTTGCAAAAAGAAAAAGGCATGCATCACATCTTGAGAATGCTCTAGTACACCAAATATCATAGCAACTTCAATTACTCAAAAATCTAAAACTAATTATGGGGAAGGAATACAGGCCACAACGCAGCTTGTTTACGATGGTGAGAAGCTGGTGGTCACCGTGAAAGGCTATGGAGGAAAGGACAATGACGGTCGAGTTTTTTTTAACATTGCTCTTTTTTTTTATTACGCCGCTCTGCTTTTTATTTATTTTTATAAAAAAGTACTACTTTTGTCTATAGAATAAAATGAGGTGGAAAAGAAGAATTGGGTGTAATTATTGAAAGTTTGAAAGAATAAAAAACCGTTGTATTTTTGTTGGGTGGAAATGAGCTAGATTAAAATATAACGTTAAGGTTCATACATACCACACTTTTAGGACTTGTTCTCTTCAACTTATTTCAGATACTTATTGCTTATTTCTTTATAAATTCAGATCAGATCAGACCAGATCAGATTTTTTTATTTTCATTTACTTATCGCTAAATATCGTTAATTTGTGTATTAAAAAAATTATAAAAATTACATATTTAAAAAGTTCATGATGAGACGAATCTAATAAAATCCATTTTGATGATGTTTTTATTTATAGATTAGTAATAAAATGCGGTCAAAGTTTAGTCAAATTATCAAATTAGATAAAATCAGACCAGATCAGACCTTAAAAAATTCAGACCATATCTACTTGTTTCAGGTGAAGAGAACAAGTCCTAGTTAGGTGGCATGCCACCGTAATTAGAGGGCCACTTGGGGCCAATACAAATGTCTAGATTAGAGTCATCAGAAGGAAAAATATTAGCTAAACTAAGTAGTACATTAAACTGAAGTAGCCAATCTTGATCAGGCATGTTGCTGGTAGAGGTAAGGGCAAGCTCAGACTTAGCTTTCCTGGCAATGGAGTCCACCTGCTTCAATCTTGACCTTGGGACAAACACTAGAGTTGAACCTTCGCACTGTTGAAGAAGGTCATGCATATCATGTAAAGATAACAGGCTTCATCAGAAGGAGTGTTATGGTTATTAATGCCAATAACCGATTTTGACAATCAGAATAAATCACAGCATCAGACCAATGTTTAGCTTGAATCAAGTAGAGGCTGCCATAATTGCCAAAATTTCAGCAATTAAAGCAGAGGGAGCAGTGATATGTCTAGCTATTCCACCTAGCTTATTAGCAAAAGAGTCCATACACAAGCAAGCTATACCAGCAGATAGAGAGGAGGAGGAAAAAGAAACGTCCACCATAAGGATGTGGTTGGCAAATGGGGAGGTGGGGAGGGTTGGAGATAGCAGGAAGGAGAAGAGTCATAAGGCTGATCCACAAGGAAGGTAAGCTCAAAAGAAAGTCTTTTCAGGAGGTGATAATGGTAGGGATAGAGATGGTGGATTTTTAGAAGATCCATTTGTTTCTCATATGCCATAGTTTCCAAGAACAAAGAGCAAAGGTGGAGCACCAAGGCTGCTGCAGAAATTAGTGGACTGAGGAAACCGACAGGTTTTCTTTCAACCAAATTGAAGTATTGGACTGAGAGAAGAAGGAAGGGGGAGGGGATAGATCTTACCACACCTCTAATGCTCTAGGGCAATCTCATAAGACATGTAGGATAGTTTCTTCATCTGAAGGACAGAACTACAGAAGGTGCAGGAAGGAGAGGAGGTGATGTGTTTAGAGTAGAGAAGGAGGGAAGTTGCCAGGCCACCTGCCATAGAAAGAGTCTGTTGGAAGGAGAGCAATCCAGGTCCTAGATTTGGCTCCATATGTCATTAGAAAGATGGTGAGGTGAGATTGGCTATTCAGCCAGAGGTGGTTGTAGGCTAACTTACAGTCAAAGAAGGATCCCTTACCAAGCTGGCAGAAAGGAGAGTCATCCTTGTTAGGGAACATGGGAATTGAAAGGATTTTGAAGATGATATTTGGAGGGAGGGAGAAGGAAAGATTCTGGAGGTTCCAGCCTTGATCATAGATAATGGCATTAAGCTTGAGGTTCAGTTCATGCTCTGAGATGGGGCCAGCAATTAGCTCCCTCAAGGGACCACAACCACTCCGGTTATCATGCCAAAACAAACAAGAATTTCCATTTCCTACCAGCCACTGTGTGAAGTGAGCATAAACATCCCACCCTTTACCTAGGCCTTGCCAAATGTGAGAACCCTTCTTGAAGGAGGAAGGAAGGGTTCTTCTACAATACTTATCTTCGATGATTTGAGAGGAGATGTTGCTAGATTTGTGAATCCAGAGTTGTGAATCCTCTGGCACAACTTAGCAAGAAGAGCAAGATTTTGAGGATGGTTTTCCCTAAAGCCCAGCACCCCCCCCCCCTCTTTGGGTCCACAAAGATGATGCCAAGCAATGAGAGGGGACTTCTTGGAGGATTGATCAGAACCCCAAAAGAATTTATTACATACTTGATCAAGTTGTGGCAGGTTTTCTTTAGGAGGAGGATAGCTTGCATAGAGTATTGAGAGATGCTTTGGAGGGACGACTTGATTAGAATGGCTCTCCCTGCTTTGGAGAGGCAATTGGACTTCCAAGAGGAGAGTTTGGACTTTAATTTGTTGACAATGTGGTTAACTTGAGAGGGTGAAGGTCTCTTGTTTGTCAATGGGAAGCTTAGATACATTCCAAGATCAAAGGTGATGGGAATGGGAAGAAGAGAAGAAGTCCTTGATGTGATCCGAGGCATTCTTGGAGAAGAAGTGGCATTCTTTGAGAAATAAAAACAGTTGTTAGTGATTGCAGTTTTACTCTTTAAACTGCCAACATCATTCAGTACTGCTTAAAAATAAAAAATTAAAAATTAAAAAAAATAAAAATAAAAATAAAACCAACATGATATCTAATCCTAAGTGGACAATACTTTGGAAATTATTTTTTAAACCGAAGCAAACATGGAATAAATTTTAATATAAGCTATATTGATGGAAATCATTCGATTGAGCTCTATTCCAATCCCTAAGCTGGCCAGTGGCTTTATGGTTACTATTTACTAATGTTGATGGAGTACGAGTAGTAGAATGTAAAATTTCAAAAAATTTACCAAAAAAAACAGCAAAATGTACCCGAAGTTAGCAAGTAAAATACAGCACTTACATTACGATCCAAAAAGTAGAGAAATCCAACATTCTCTAATTCAATTTGTTTCACAAAATCTCCACTTTTTCAACTAATATTAAACCCTAACTACACTCTGCGTAAAATGCTAAATATGATCGCAAAACTCTAAACCGAGAAAAAAATTGGCTCCATGTAAGAGGCATGCTTCTCACCCACTTAGTCAAAGAGACTGAAACCCATGTCCTGCACAAAGTTGAAAGAAAAAGGTCAGTTGAAGGGGAAATGTGCTTAAATGAAGCTTATACAAAAGTCGATAAACCAGGAATGAACGTATATGCACTCAATATAAATGAATTCAGGAGGTAGAAATATTACATCATCGGATTCTTCCTTCTCTTCGACTTTCTCCTCTTTCTTAGACTCAGCAGCAGCTGGAGCAGCAGCACCAGCGCCACCAGTGGCAGCAACAGCAACACCGGCAGCACCACCAGCAGGAACAGAGGCCAACTTTTCCCTACCAGCAGCAACAAGCTCTGTAATGTCCTTTCCGCTCACTTGGGACATGAATAGCTCAATCCTCTCGTCATCAGCATCAACACCAACTGTAACACAAATGCAAAATTGCAAGTTAAACAAAAAGCACAAATTACAACCAATAAACTATGAATCACCTATTCACAGACACAGTCTTGTTTCGAATTCCTAACAGATTGCAACACCAATCATATAATCGACATCAGAACAAGCAGCAAATTGCAAAAACCTGAGATGAAATTAAGGATAAACCATAGCATCTTCCCTCGTAAACCGTTATTCAACAGAACTCTTTGATCCATAGTATCTGTTCCTTGACCATTTCTCTTTTATATTTTTATCTAATCCAATTCCTACCACTCTGTAAAATACTTGCCTTTATCTATTGATCAGTTCATCAGTTCAAAGATAGCTTCATCATTGTTTCATCCCAAAAAAATTGTTTTATCATTCTCCATTTATTGCATTATTATTGTCATATTCTCCAATCATCAACAAACAATAAGCTCAACGACGTAAAAATAGTAATCAATCCGTTGATCTACAACAAATTGAATCAACCCATTCATACAATTTATGATAACTTTATATCCCAGACAATCATAGATAATATCAAACACATTGATCCTGATCACTCAGACACCAACACCAGAATCATTATCCCCAATCATTGGACAATCTAAATCTTCAAATTCAACAAAAAATAAAAAATCACATTTCCTAATTAAAGGGAAAAATCAATCAAATTGAAATAAATACTTAGAATGTTAAAAACCCAATAATTTGTTCAACATTTATACATCAAGCTACTAAAAATATAGCACATATTCTTGTTAAATGAACTAAATTATCATTAAATAGCAGTAAAATACGATGGATAGAGAGTACCTGAGTTGAAGATAGCCTTCAAATCAGCGGCAGAAGGAGCGGCATTGCCACCCAAACAGGCAAGCAAGTAAGCAGCGATAACCTTCATCTTCTTCCTCTAATGGAAGTGCTGAACGAATTGAGAAGTGAGATGAAGAACACGCAAAGGATCAGCAGAAATTTTGAGCTCGAGTAAACCCTAATTGAGTTGCAGAGACAAATATATAGTGAGTAGGGTTTTTGTGTTTTGGGTTTTTCTTCATTTTTTTGTAATTTGGGCTGTTATGGTTTTCGGCTTTTTTTTGCATGGTCATTGCTCTCTCAATGGGCCTTGGTTTTCCTTCTTTACGCCGATTTAGTAAGACACTTCATTTTATAATCTTTTTCTTAAAAATTCTTTCTTCGTTTTTAAATCCTTATGAATTGTAATACGGCTTATGACACGCACTTTACGGTCGAGATTATATAATGTAAACAACTAAATTAGGGCTTGTTTGACATTGTTTTTTGTTTTTAGTTTTCAGTTTTTTTGAAAACAAAAAACAGGAAATAAGAAAAAGGTGTTTTCACATTTCAGTTGTCAGTTTTCAAAATTAGCATGATTTTAATAAGTTTGACTAATTTTTTATTCATTATATGACATATATCATACACTTTTAAAATACAAAAAACCAAAAAACTAAAAACTGCAACAATGTCAAACGAACCCTTAATCAAATAATTTTACACATGGTACTTAATTCTTTTCTAATCCTAGTGGTAAACAATTTGTAAAGTCTTTCATTTACCTTCAATAATCGTTGTGTAAAACTGCGTGCCTAAATGATGTGTTACAAGAAAAAAAAACGAGGAAATAGAAGTTTATCACCTTGATAAATAAAATTTGTTAATTACATGGCAAAATTGTTAATAAATCAACAACTTTTATTATATATGAACTCATAATTGTTGATATAATTACAAAATTGCTCAATGTATGTATGAACTCATAATTGTTGATATAATTACAAAAATGTCATGTTGATTGAATATTTTTGTTGATTTATTTACAATTTTGCCACTTGCTAAACAAAATTTGTTTATCAACGTAATAAATTAGAGCTCCGTTTTTTTATTAATCAATGCAACATATGTGTTGTTAATTTGTTACTAGGTATCAATTCAGGTCATTAGGTCGAGTTTGGTCAGCTCAAACCAATTAAGGCTGAGTTTGGTCGGCTCAAACCAATTAAGGGCTAGTTTGGATTTTTAGTCACACTAAGTCATTGTGCTTGTGCTCATGCAAGTTGTTTTTTTGGAAGTTTGGAATATGTTCAGTTTTGTAGGTTTTTAACTCTTGTAATTTATATGAAATAATTCCTTCAATTTTTTAGTTGACATGTTTTAATTTTTGACACAATTTACAAACTACACTTTGACTTTTTTGTGATTTTTAGTTGCGGCAAAACATATATAGTCATATCTTGTTTGAACCGTCTCAATGTACTACAACTACTACCACCGTTTCTTATTTGTTGCAACAAATGAATTTTTTATGTCTCTAATACCCTTTGTTGTAACTAATAAAGACAAAGGTAGTATATTTTATTAGTATACACTTTTATAATTTTTACTCATACTTATTAGTTATTACTCCCTCTATTTTTAAATACTTGCTCCATTTATGTGTTTTGCACTATTCAATTATCTTACTTTGACTAAGGGTCTGTTCTCATTGACTGAACTCAGCTGAACTGAACTAGATTGAGCTGAACTGAACTGAACTGAATTGAACTGAACTGAACTGAATTGAGCTGAACTGAACTGAATTGAACTGAGCTGAGCTGAGCTGAGCTGAGCTGAACTGAACTGAACTGAAACGAATATTTTATAAGAGAAGGAAATTAGGAGCTGAACTGAACTGAACAGAACTAAACTGAACTAAACTGAGTTGAACTGAACTGAACTGAACTGAACCGAACTGAACCGAATTGAGCTGAAGTGAACTGAATTTCAACGTAAGAGAACAGACCCTAATGTTTGTGATGTATGGAGGAAGTACTTGAAAATAAAAGAAATGTGAACTAAAATTTGGAGGAAGTACTTGAAAATAAAAGAAATGTGTCAACTAAAATATGGAGGGAGTACTTAAAAATAAAAAATTTATTTAAATTAATTAGAATCATCAAGATTATGAAAATTGAAAAAAAAAAAAAAAAAAAAAAAAAAAAGTCTCAAACCAAATCTTTTTTTTTTTTTTTTTTTTTTTTTTTTTTTTTTTTTTTTTTTTGTAAAACGAAGAAGAACAAGCCTCTTAGAGTTAGAGTTTTGATGGTTGTGTAATATGAGAAAATCCATGTTACTCAATGTTGCCCTTTATGTTTTGATGATAACACATACAAGTCAAACTTATGGTTGGACTAATGTCTTAATGACTTATGATTGGACTAATGTCTTAATAAGCTGTGTAGTTTGAAGAGTCAAGTTGCAGAGTTGTTCGAGACAAAGGAGTTGGAGCTTAAAAAGCAGAAGACTGGTTGCAGTGTTCCTTTGGAGGAACAAAAGCTTTAGAGTATAAGCAAGATAATTAGGCTCAGAGACTTCTTAAGGGAATTGATAGAATCTTAAGTATTTTTAATTTAGGTTTTATGTAAGTGAAAGTTAATTGAAGTTGGATACTTGGTAGAATGCGTATAAAATTTGGTTACAGATAGAATTTAAAGATTGCCTAATTGTAGGAAAATTTGTTTTGAAATATATCTTTTTTTTATTTATCATTTAAACGAATATCTTTTATAATTGTATTTTTTGTTATGAAATTAAAGAGAAAAAGGGAAAATAGAGGAGAGAATAGATCTATAATTCTATATTCATCTTACTGAATGATGTGGGAGTACATATATATACATGTGATACAATTAGGGTTCCATTGTAGAATAATAATAAATCTAGTATATCTAGAATATCCTAGAATTATCATAAGGGTAAAATGGACATCCACTAAATACATATATGTTATAACACTCCCCCTTGGATGACCGTTATCGAATAGTGTGCCTCGTTAAAACCTTACTAGGAAAAATCCGATGGGATAAAAACCTAGTGAAGGAAAAAGATTACAACACTTTCGTAATACGCTTTGACACTGCCTCGTTAAAAACCTTACCAGGAAAATCCAATGTGGGACAAAACCATGGTTAAGGAAAAAAGAGTGCATCGCGTATTTTCTCCCCCTGATGAATGCATAATTTGATATCTTCCAATGTAATGATTCAATACCTTAGTAAACTTCACACTTGTAGCTGAATAACATTCCTTGAACGTTAATCCTCCCTGATCAAACTTCAGTGGGAGGCATCTTCATTCTTCATACTTGTAAGAACAATATCTATGTTGCGTTTACCGCTACCTTATATGACATTTTTGTTTCAAGTTGCCTTACCATCAAAATTATGCCTGCTTCTGGAGGTTATAAAAGTAGCTATTGATAATCAAATATTGATAATAATTAATGACAACGAACTCGTAATATCTTGATATCATTATCTAAGCTTTTATGAATCAGTAATAATATAACATAAGTAATTACTATATACTTTTACTCATTGTTTTTCTGGACCATAAAGAGATTATTCTTACAATAATATATCTCATTACTATTCTTCTTTAGGCAATTTGAATTTTATACGAGAGTTCCCCAATGAATACAAAATCAATTAATTCTCACATGGTTGAACTTCAGGTTGATATCTCAATAACTTAGTCATCAATACTCTCCATGAGTTTAATATCAACATTGTCATTTTTCTAAATATAGAATTTGAAGGGCCGAATATTTGAATACATTGTATGTAAGTTCTTCGGGAACTTTTCATACATGATACATAACATGCTATTGGACAGTCAACATATAAACTTTCATCATAATTATAAGCCCATCAGAGTATAAGTTTCTTCTTGTAAGTCTTCATCATAATTATAAACTCATCATACCACAAACATTCTGTAATACCCTGAATTTTTAGAAAATATTTAGGAAATTTATTAAATTATTTAATTTGGAGCCAAAATGAATTTTAAATTTTGGCTCCAAATATAAGTATTTAATCATTTGAATAATTAATTATTTTCGGATTTCTAAATTAATAATATATGCTTAATTATCTTTTAAAGGTCGGTTTATATTTTATACTAGCAATTTCAAGAGTTTTTAAAGATAATATCTAATATGATTTACAACTAACTTAGTTTTAATATTATCTAAAATATTTATATTTGTTAATTACTTATTTTAAGTATGATTTTTATTTATTAAAAAAAAATGGAAACGTGAATTGAAGATGATGGTTTTAAGAATGGATTTTATCATTTTAGTTTGTTAATAAGTATATTTTAACTTAACTTCTAATCCTCTTCTTCATTATCTCATTTTGTTCTTATCTTCCTTCTCCCAACCATATGTATATCCATTTAAACTTTCTTATCTTTTAACCCAACTATTAATCTAGACTTAATTTGATTCAAGTACCTTAACAACCCCAAAAACTTATCACATTTTATAGTAATTATATCACACCTTAAGCTCTATCCTTTCTACACCCTCAACACTGTAAATAGACCCTTAATTCTTCCCACTTATTCACACCAAAAATCAGAAATTCTCTTCTCTACTCTCTATCTCATCACGCCCTCTTCTTCCTCTATCTAGCTTAAATAAACTCCACAACCCACAACCAAGTTGCTGCCACCAAACAACTACGTCGTCATTGCCACCGCCACCGCCGCCAACCACCACCTCACTGCCACTCGTTGCTGCCGTGACTTGTTGCCAGCAAGTGCGTACATTAATCTGTACTCCCTCCTTTGCCGCATAACAACAAACAAAAAAAAAAAGAAAAATTGAACTTTGCCACTTATTACCATTACCAGTATTTCTAAAATACTACTTTTGATTTTGATACTAACGTCACAATTTTTTTTATATACTAATGTCACTTGTTTTAGTATTAGCTACCATAAGTTATAAAAGTTTCGATTAATAAGGATAATATTTCGGTAGTTCATGCACAATAGAATGGTGTTTATGATTTTGTGTTATTTTGTTAACCTTATATTAATTAAGGTTATTTTATTTGTGTAGGAGGAATCCTTCGATCGTGGTCAAGTTTAGTAGTCGTACCTTATTATTCTCGTGATCAAGGTACGTATAGGTGGCTTGGTCCTTGATACAATTTTTAAATGCGTGTTTTGTATAATGTTTGTTTTAATGATTGTTTGAATAAATAAATGTTGTGTATAAATATTTAAGTTAACAATTTTCATGACAAGTTAAAGTATATAATTTTATGATTTGAAGGTTTGATCTCTAAAAGTGTTGATCGATTTAATATAAGTTGTTTGATTTATAAATCACTTGATTCAATTAATTTGCAGCTCATTATGAGCCTGAGTATTTGATATTTTAATTGTCCCTCTACCCGGGACTGGTTAAGTAAGGCCATGAACTTTGTATGATCTGGTCTTTCCTCGAGTATAGTATATCTTGCTTGGAGGATGTTCACACTTAGGTGAGGAAAATTGGTTTGGAATTATATTTTTAAAATTGGAAAGTTTTTAATGATGATCATTACTACCCTTGCAAGGTTTAATTTTAGAAAGTCTAATTTTGAATGTGACTTGTGACAAGTCAAATGGTTATTTCAAAAGCATGTTTGACTATTAAAAGTATTTACATGCCTTGCACTTATACGTACTTAGCGTTTTTGCTAATTTGTTTTCCTTTTTGTTTTGGTTAGCCCTGTTTACCATTTTTGGTAAGCAGTCTTGATTTCAGGTGTGGAGTTGTTTGTGCGCATACTAGAGTCGGGACTGGGATCACACAGTTAGGAGTTAATTTTATTTATGTGTGGAGTTTTTATTAGATTATTTTGAAACAGTTATTATGGTTACTCATATTATTATTAATAACAGTTAGTTATTTTTCCGCTGCAATTTGAGTAATTAAGTAAGCCTTACGTTTTCACGTGGCGGTAATACATCCAAGTCTACTTCTACGGTATTTGTATACGTATAAATATAGTAATTATGCAGAGGGAGATTTGGGGATGTTACACATTCACATATAACATAATTGTTGTTGTATAGAACTAGTACTAATGCATGCAATCAGGGGCGGACCCACCTTTAGTCATAGTGGGTCCGGTGACACAGTATTTTTTTTTAAAATTAAAATATCAAAGAGACCCCTTATTATAGATAGGTGGTCTCTTTGATGCTGCTATTGGTAACAACAAACAATATTAAAGAGACCTCTTATTAAGATAGGCGCTCTCTTTAATGCTGCTATTGCTACAAAAGACTTGCTGTGGTTTTTTTTAAATATTAAAGAGACCTGTTATTTATATAAGAGGTCTCTTTGATGTTGCTATTGCATTTCGCAATTTTTTTGCGCTACTTTCTTTTTTCATTAAAGAGACCAGTTATATTTAATAACTGGTCTCTTAAGTTATCTCACTTTTTTTTGTATAATTTTTTAATAATTTTTTTCCCTTTTTATATCTTATATTTGTACAACCAATTTTAATATTTCCCCATAAAGCTTATCAATTAACTAAAAAATCATAAAGTTAATTCAATATAATAATTTTATTGTACCAATTGTTTATAACATGTTATTTGTAATATTTTCGACTTGTAAAATTGAATTTTTAAGTACTGTATTTGGTTGTGTTATGAATTTTTGTGTCCTATTTTTGGATTGAAATCAATTTGGTGAAATATATATATATATATATATATATATATATATATATATATATATAATTTTTGGATTGAAATTAATTATGAACAAGACATGGAAAAAAAAAATTGTACTTTCACAAATGATCAATAATTGATGGTGACACACTATCTCGGAAATCCTGGATCCGCCACTGCATGCAATATGAGATCAATGTAGAATTCATGATAACATATTAAACAAAAATATACAATGGATAGTGCATCTAACAACTTCTAACATATGCAATGAATAATCATTAACCTATGACTCACACATGCATATGAACATACATAGGACTCGAAATAATATAAGACACTGTGTGAATTTAAAAATTCATATTTCTTTGGACTTCTGGTCCATGATAAACATTTAATTCTTAGCATTTATATTTCGTTGGACATCTTGTCCATGATAAGATTTAAATTCATTATCTTAGTTTCATGTCGACATCAAAATGGACAAATATTTCTGATCCCTTATTGACAAGTCCATTCCTTCTGCATATGCATATTATATATTGGTTCCATCATATACCGGTATCATATAATTCCTCAAGATACAATTTTAATTTGCATGTTATTTTGACAATGATATCTGAATACATTTCTCGTTGGTACCATCATAATTTTTCTTACATAATAGGCTATCTATTTTAATAATTCAGATATTTATCCCACCTATTAAGGGTATTTCTCACACTATGGTATAATATACTATTATTATACTTTAAAAGTATCAACAGCACTATCTTGCCATGTATCACATATTTATATTGGAACCGATCATACAATCTACACTTCAGGTGTAGTGATTAGAAGAAAATTGGCAAGATCTATCTTAATCTTTAGACATAATATCATTATCATTGTGACCAAAATATATCTCTCTATGCCTCTGGATGGGGCATAACGGTATATAAATCAAATCATAAATGTGCAACATAACTTTGATACAAAAGTTCGCATGTAACTTTACAAAGTATCATTAGAGGGATCAATTAATTATAACTCTATAATTTTGCCAACTAACTTTAGTTCTTCTCCCCCTAAGTTGGTAAAATATCTCATACATTGGGGCAATTTTTCACCAACTTAATATAATTTTATGTGCAACAAATTTCATCTCATAGGATAATTATATGGAAATTTTGACTTTTACCACCAAAAAATTTGGACAAATTGTTTTTTACCACCTACTATTTTAAAAGTTGTATTTTACCACCAAATAATGTTCTAAAAATTGTTTTTCACCACCTACCGTTAAGAAAACCGTTAAATATAATGGTGTTAAAAAACATTCTTCGATTTTCGTGCCCGAAACATGTTTTTTTATAGGTTTAGGGGGGCATTTTGGCACCAAGGGTCCAATTTGAGGTCAAAATTGATAAAAAAAATGATCGGAAATACCTCGTTTTGCGTGTTCACGCAATTCGATGTATTTTTAAACACGCAAAACGAGGTATTTCCGATCATTTTTTATCAATTTTGACCTCAAATTGGACCCAATGGGCCAAAATGCCCCCTAAACCTATAAAAAACTATTTTAGGCACGAAAATCGAAGGATTTAAAAAAATTCCGTTAGATTTAACGGTTTTCTAAACGGTAGGTGGTAAAAACCAATTTTTTGAGTTTTATTTGGTGGTAAAATACAACTTTTAAAATAGTAGGTGGTAAAAAACAATTTGTCCAAATTTTTTGGTGGTAAAAGTCAAAATTTCCTAATTATATATATTCAACAAAAATTTGTAGCTCTTCTGGAGAATAATAAAATTTTGTTCTCTTCTAGATATCAATATTAATTAGGGGGTTATGAATTGTGCAGTTTTTATTTTCTTATAATATTTCTTATATTATGTGCTGACATACAATAGCCCCAATCAAGAGAATTGTTATACAAACATAAACATTCCTGTAATTACACTAGGTGGTGATCTTCGGGTCACTAGAAACATTGATAGTATGATACTAGTTACTTATTTTTTTTTTCACATATAACTTGTACGTGATGAGCTTCTGGTCACCTACTATTCGTCATCGTATAAGTTATTCAAGTGAATTACTAGTCACCAATTTTTCAAAAAACCAATACATTATCTCTTGAACTTTTCTTTTAACGCAAACTATTAAAAATCACAATTCAAATATAGCTCAATTTCAATGTTATGTCTTTCCATTTAATTTATTTTATATATTTAACATGAGAGAGCGTCAGCACATTATTTCTTTCATTATCACATGAAACTTCATGTTTCCATAACGGGATTTATATATTAAACCCCGGATGGCCTAATTATTTCATAAGATATCGGATATGATCTTAATAACTTTCGAATTGAAAGTTAATTGTTTTGTAAAGGAATTAATAATGAAAGTTCAATGTCATGCTATTAAAGAATCAAAAATTAAATTGCAAATCAACATAAAGAAGAAAACTTTTGGTGACAAATAAACAATTTATCAACTTATATTAGAGTACCTTAGTGCAAACCAAAAGATCAATATTTAAAAGTACTTTATTTTTATTATTATGGACCTTTTTGAATCGGAAAGTCTTAGTTTTAATCAGTTGGGTAGAGCTTTGGTGCTGATAACGTGTTATGAAATTAAAGAGAAAAAGGGGAAATAGAGGGGATAATAGATCTATATTCATCTTACTTAATGATGTGGGAGTACATATATATACATGTGATACAATTAGGGTTCCATTGTAGAATAATAATAAACCTAGTATATCTAGAATATCCTAGAATTATCATAAGGGTAAAATGGGCATCCACTAAATACATATATTATATAACATTTTTCTTATTTTTGTTTTGAGAAAAATATACAAGTATATAAAGGTGTGAGGCCAAGCGGGTATGGCTAAACATCCATCACCCTATTGCGGTTATGTTTTCATGGAGTGTCTTTACAATTTTCAGTTTGAATTTAGATCAAATCCAATCCAATCCGAAATAAAATTTGGTTTTTAATATTCAAATCCAGTTCGATCGGAATTTCTTATCAATTCAATCCAATCTAAATAAAATTCGGTTATTTGGATTAGATCCAAAAATCTGAATCAAAATACATTACAAATTATTAGAGCGGTAGGCCTAAAGTGACTATAAAAATAAAAATGCAATTACAAAAATTTTAGTCTTGAATATATAACTGTACCGGATTAATACAAGTATCTTTTACATAATTAATATCAATGAAATTATTAACATAATTTTACATGATTGAAACATATAAACCTTATTTGTAAAAGGATGGTTTCATATATCGGTTAATTCGGTTTTTTGGATCCAAACAAGGTCAATCTGATCCGATTTGAAAATCCGAATTCAAAAAAATACACTACATAATTCGGTTTGAATTGGATTGGATTTCGATTTCTATTGGAATAATGGACTCCCCTTGTATCATTCTCACCCTACCACCTTTGAAATTTGAACTCACGTAGCAATTCAGCAGAAGCTAGCACTGACTGATTCAGTAGTTAGCGTATGGTCATTCGGTATACACAGTCTAGAAGATGAGAAAGTGAACGGTCGAGAAATATAGAAGCAAGGAGTGAATGGTTGAGGAATGAGCATGAATGGAGTTATAGAAGCAAGGAGTGAATGGTTGAGGAATGAGCATGAATGGAGTGAAGACAAGAGAGCAACATGATTGAATAGGGAATTCAACGGTAGAGATTAGAGAAAGTAATGTGCGGGTTGACTTACCGTGAGTCTTATTCACACAATACTTTCCTTAATCGAAGTATTTTTAAAACTTCTTAATACCTATTCTCTTCAGCTTAATTTCAGTTCAGTTCAGTTCAACTCCTAATTTCCTTCTCCCATAAACAATTCATTTCAATGCAATTCAGTTTAATTCAGCTCCAATCAGTTCAGTTCAGTCTAATTTAGCTTAGTAAATCAGAACAGACCCTTAGTGTTCATAAAATTAAGCACGTTAGCCAAAACCAATTTGTAAATCAGAGTAGTTAATCAAATGGAGTATTTTTACATTATGTATCAGTAATATCACCAGATACCTATACTACATTCTTTACGACGTACTAAAAGTCTTAATTTAAGGGTAGAGAACCCAAACCAAATATAAATAGAGTATGAAGGCCTTATTTAGAAGAGGGGTAGCGTTAAACTCCAGGCCTCCGGTTCTCCATATTCCATCATAAGAACATCCGTTGGTTTGAAACTCAACAAGATCACTACTCCGTATTACGGAATAAATGATATCTCTAACGCTTGGGTTTGAAGGATGCTAACTTAAAATTAAAGAGCTCCAATAGATGTTAAGATTTAAATTTAACAGCAGTTGTTCCATCAGGCTGCAAAAATATTGGGTAGCTCTATTAGTGGTTAAATATACAGCTTCAGTAAAAGTCCCAATATCGAAGGTAAAATTACATTTTCTTAAAAATCTGTAAACAAATTTCTAGTATATTTAGTATATGATATGAATGACAATTCAATTCTATCAATAAGCACAGCACGCCACCTTCTCGTATAAATGGCTCAATATTACCCATATTCGTAAATCTTGCTTAAATTCCAAGGGATGAAGGGCAAGGAACATCAATTAGAATTGCAAAGGCAGCTACAAAGTTTGATTTGTCAATAGTCAATACGCAGTTAACAGTTCAGCTTCATAGATGCGAAATTGACTGCCAGTTTTATGGCCTCCTCAACATTTGATGCATCAGTACCCTGAAGAGCAAAAATGTCATTTCATTAGATTTTTTGTTTACCAGTAAAATTTAGTTATAGCATATACATGTAATGAAACTAAAATAACTATTTTGCAAAAGCTTAATTTCCTAGGCATGTCTCCTGATTAAATTTGCTGAATAGACCTGCTTGCAATGCTTGCCTGAGCAACTAGTCCCAAAAAAGTTCAGAGCAAGATAATAAATGAGCTGGAACCAGGACAGTCACTGACCTGGCTCATTTCAATCTGAACTCTAGACGACATCATACTTCACAATTACAGATCGTTCTAATCCTACTTACTACGCACAAGCGTAATACTTCATCTTTTTTTTTTTAATGCATCACTTGCCATTTAGGAGTGTTTTTTTAACTGCATAACTTCTATATTTTGTAACTTTATACCATATTTATTTTTTTTCTCTCTTCTCTAATACCCCACTCAAAATATTTTATCATTTCCCCCTCTTTCGTGGTCTCCACTTAAACAATTAAAAAACTACTCTCTAACACATACTCTCTCTAATGGTCCCCATTGTACTTTTATTCAAATAAATTAATCATCCACTTTCCCATTTGCATAATATAATATTAAAACAAATTAGCTCTCCTAAAACTCCAAGTAAATGCAAGTGATGCATTAAAAAAAAAAAAAAAAAAACGAAAGGAGTATGTCCAAATCTCAACTAATATGAAAATCATATTAAACAGCAGAAATTAAGCATTCATAACTTAGAATGAAAAAGATGTTGCTAACCTGCCCTTGAGCGAGACCACCTTTTCCTTTACCACCCTTTCCCTTTAGTGGACCCAAAGCAACTGTTAACCATTCAGACACTTCTAAGCCCTCACATTTGTTATCCTTGCTCGGAACTCCAGCATAAACAATAGCCTTATTTGCAGATT
Organism: Chenopodium quinoa; assembly: GCF_001683475.1. NCBI lineage: Eukaryota > Viridiplantae > Streptophyta > Magnoliopsida > Caryophyllales > Amaranthaceae > Chenopodium > Chenopodium quinoa. Next base: position 6,969,196 of record NW_018744304.1, on the reverse strand, counting down.
CATCCACACTAAAGACCATGATTGGTAGCTTCTGCTCACCCCAACAAAGCAAAGTTAGTAAGCACCCAATGCATGTAAAGCCATAAAAACAAAGGAAAAAACAGCAATTGCCACAAACCTTCTCTTGTATCACTTCCTGTATAGCTTCCTTGAGGATTTTGACAGCAGATGCGTCTACACCAACATCAACACGAGAGATGCAAAACGTCTTCCCCTCTGCAATAGCAGCCTCTGCCTTCTCACTGGCAGTCTCAACTACTTTTTGACGGTTCTCTGCAGCCAATCTTTTCTGAGCATTCCGCACTTGTTCCTGCCACAAACAAGGATATAAACATGAAACTATATGCAGAAGGTCATTGAGTTGGAGAACAAGCAAGAGAAGCTAGTATACTTAATCAGAACAAAGACAAAACCTGAAGCAAGGAAATCTTTAGCCGAATGTCACTTTTCTTGGCTGTTGGAATGGGTGCTGCATCTACACTGCTTCTCAGAGCAGCTACTTTCTGAGCCAAAAGAGATATATACATTAACACTCATCAAACAGCACAGATATCTATAACAGGAAGCTTATATAATGACAACCATTTATAAAGTACAGCACTGTGAAGGCTAAGATCGATTAAGTGTTAAAAGAAAGACATAATAATATTTCAAACTAACCTTCTCTAGCAGGCTTGCTTCTATGTTTGATGCATCAATCACTTCTTGCTCAAGGGAGCATGCCGATTTAAATGCTTCCAATGCAATGTCAGATGTAACAGCAGTCACTCTGCGAATTCCTTTGGCAATTCCCTCCTCAGATAAAAGAGCAAATGCCTTAGCTTCTTTTGTATTAGATATATGGGTTCCTACATAGTCCAAAATACAAGATTTCAGTACAAAATAATTCAAATCTTTGAAAAGGAGCACATAAAAATTCAACAAGACATCATACCTCCACAAAGTTCAGCAGAGTATTGTGACCACTCTTCTTTTTCTGGATCAGCCAAGAGATCTTCCACCTTTTTCCCAATCGATACTATTCTCACAGGATCAGGGTAAATCTGTAACATCAAGCAGTCTTTCACTGGGTATATGATAATGAAAAGAACGTACTGAAATAATAATGTAACATCAACACATGGTTTCAAAAGAACAGAAGCTTACTTCCCCAAATACAGCCCTAAGACCATTTACACGCTTGGCATCAGCAAGTGTTGCCTCTTTTGCATATACATCTAATTCAGCTTTAATTTGTTCATTCACTATGCTTTCTATTTTCCTCAATTCTTCACTTTGAACAGGCTTGCCTGTTGAGGAAAGAAATGGCTTTCAAATTAATATAAATTTTGGCGGTAAAGCAAACAACCTACTAGTACTAAACTACCAGCATCACCGAAGATTCATTACCATGGGAAAAATCATATCTTAATTTTTCAGGAAGGACAATAGATCCCTTCTGGTCAACATGAGTCCCAAGAACCTCCTGCAAATCCACAAATGTACAGCAATTAGACAGGATACACAAGAACACAACTACAAACAGATACAAGTTAAATAGGATGCAACCTACCCTGAGAGCAAAGTTTAACATGTGAGTACAGGTATGGTTGGGGGCAATGAGTTGACGTCTATTATAGTCCACCTGTACAATAAAATTATATAGAAGTGAGAAGGAAAAGCAGAACATGGGCTACAGGAACTAATGGGAAGAGTATCATAGTGAAAAATGCTACCTTGCAAGTGACTTTATCACCAACAGATAATTTACCAGTTTCACTTGAACCAATATGTAGAACGAAACCACCAAATGCTTGGACATTAGTTACTTTAAAACTACCATGTGGGCCATCAATTGATCCAGTGTCAAATATCTGAATCAAAAGAGATCAAATTAGAGACCTGAACATTGGTACAATGTTTGTATGCATACAGTGCAATTGAACCACTAGATAACAAGAACCATATGCATTCAAACTTTTAAAGTTAATAAGTCATGCAATATAAATAAGATAAACTGTCAGTGTATCCAAACAGATTGGACATTCTTATCAATTACTCAATTCCAGGAGCCAGTAAATAAAAACTATTCTCTCACCCTGCCACGTAAGGTGGCGATATAAACCAATATATGCCACAAAATAACTTCAACAATTCAAGCTATTATCCTAAAATTTAGAGCAAATTCAAATTTGTGTGGCTTTATGAAGCACATAACTCATCAGCACATAAAACATTCCTATTTAACTTCCTAAGTCTTCCTTTAATCTTACAAGAAACACATTTTACATCTGCAAGGTGCAGGAGCATCTATATTGAATCTATAAAAATGAACAGAAACAACAGAGCAAAAGAATAACCAAATGCACTCCCTGCTAAATGTAGGCCAACTCTTAATGTAACACCAACTATATTCCTTTAGCTGTAAGCCTGTAACGGCACTTTAGAGATTAGTCTTATCAGTTTTAGTCAGCCAAATTACATTCAATACAACATCAGACACAAATTCTAGCACCAATATTTATCCTGGTATAAACATAAATTTACAAAAAATATAATATGAAGCAGCGTTTGATGAAATACTTTCATTGTCAATGAGCATAAAAGCTCTCCTTTTCAACAAAATATTGTGAATTAGCAGTTAGCACACAGAAGAATTGAATGGCTTTATTGTAAATAAAAAATAGAAAAATAAAATGATTAAGAGTTAATTTAAGATCATGTACGTGCCAGTTGAGATCAAATGGAACACCTACTAATCAGAAAATATTTATCTATAACCAGACCAGAAAGTGATACATGATTGACCAATTGAGCAACTAAATTTTTACCAGAAATTTAGTATATATCTTAATACCTGACCACCTTGCTCAGCATAGAAACTTGTGGACTCCAGAACAACACCAATTTCCTGGCCAGCTTCAGCAGTATCCAAAAACTCAGATCCAGTGTATACAGCTCGAATGGTGCTGTCATGATCCTGAAATACATGAATTTGTGCAAGAAAATTATTTTATCAAGTTCCTCTTTATACAAGTGATGTACGCCATAAAGTTTCTAACTTCCATCAACAGAGGATAATACTTGAATATACAATGAATACACTAACCTTGAACCAGATGTACTTGCTAGAGTCGTCAGTGGTTGGAACTTGTTTAACATGTAACATTGCCGTAGCATTTGCATCCATTGTGATTGCTCCACCAGCTTGCTATAGGATATCAAAGTGACGGAGTTAGCTTTACATAGATATCCATCCACTCATAACATAGAGAAAACTGCATTACTACTGTGTCTCAAGAACTAAACTTTCATAGCAATGCACATGAGACATGAAATTTGAATTTTAAAATGCAGGTTTCCTATTAACACGATGTAATTACAGTTCTGGACGCTAGGCAAAAAAACACCTTATTTTGAGCGCTTCTTGATCTTTCCCTTGCTTCCGCCATAGCATCAATAAAACCTTTAGTATCAACAGTTAAACCTCTTTCCTCTGCCATTAACTAGAGGGAAACATGATTCAGGAGTCAAAAAGTACAAAACGGAATGATTGCACTTGTATGTAAGCAATAAAAAACACACCAAGTACCTGGGTCAAATCTAATGGAAAGCCATATGTGTCCCACAACAGAAATGCATCCTGCAAGAAACAATTTAGGAGTCATTGACAGCTCTATTATGTAACAGCTATTTACTAACTTGTGAAACCATGGCCTCATTGCATAACTGCAGACAAAAGATAATAAAAAATTTCTCAGATAATCCATCACTTTACAACTTCACCTTTCTCCACCTCAAAAAAAAAAAAAAAAAAAAAAAAAAAAAAAAAAGTGGTACTATTATTTAAAATCAATCATATAGCTATATACTGTCAATGTGACAGTTTGTAGCAGGGGTTAAATGGTATTGGATAATCCAACGGTGACTCTCAACTGAAGTATTTGTTTTAAGATTAGTGAGTACTCAAAACATTAAGTAGGATTTTAAGTCTTGGATGTAGTCACAAAACCACTTTTGTGGGCAATGCGGATGGCTTCGTGGTTGACACTTGATACAGCCTAGTTTATGGTCATAGTGAACTCATACACCTGTACAAGGTAGCTCTGTTTACTTACAGAGCAGAGGTACTGATGTACTTGCACATGCTGTATTGCTATAATACTACCTATGCCTATGGCTATCAGAGAAAACTTCCCCACAATAATAGCTCAATGAATAACTTCACCACTAGTTGACTCCAATATGGTCAAGTCGTAGCGTAGCTGGTGTACACACTAAATCCCAAGCAATTTAGAGTCAAGATTAGTGAAAATGTCTCAGACAGCAGCAAGATAATATCTTGGGGAGAAAACAGAGGTTCAGAAGAACGACAGAAAAATTGTAGAAAAGTGGATTTAGCAACTGGAAAAACCCTCATAGGAATATCATACACAAAATCAAAGAGTGCACATGCCAGGAGCACCCACAGTAGAAAAGGAGCAGACGCAAATACCAAAGGAAAGCATTCTACCTGGCCACTCAATGTCTTCCCATCAACCTCCTGGGCAGCCTTCTTAAATTTCTCGATTCCCTGGTTACATATTAATCATCATTAGTAAGAGTTAAAGTACACCTAGCCATAAATTCAAACAAACTACTACAGCATTCAGCTAGACCTAATCTAATCTGGGATTTTAAAAATTCCTTTTTTGAAATGGCAGTTCCTGGTTTCCTTTAAAGACTTTGACCATGTTATGTACCACCACTTGGTTGTTAAGCATAGAGTAAGCAAATTTAATAGCAAAACTCCCTTAATTCTATAGCATAGATAGCAATATTACACCCATAAACTGTTTCCCATCTCCTTATAGCTTTGCCACTAAACAAACATGTCTTTGCGAGCAATTTTTTTTCCCTCACCTTAAGCAATGTTTTTCCAAAACTGGTCTCTTCAGCTGCAATGACATCTTTGATATGTTTCTCATGCTGCTTCAGCTCCGGAAAAACATCATCCATCAAATTCACCAGAGTAGGTACAAGCCTGCAGCCAATCATGCGTTACGTGTTTGTGGGAATAGAATTAAGGATAAAATGCAGCATAATTCATGAGAAAAAAATAAGGAAAATGATAATTAGCACAAGCTAAAAGAATGATTGAATAAAAAGTATGTTGTTCTTTCTTACCCATTAAAAAACCCTTCCTTGGCGTTTAGTACTTCACTTCCATAACGAACAGCACGACGAAGAATGCGCCTTAATACGTATTCACGACCCTCATTACCTGTGGTACAAGTAAAATTTTGTGAAGTGTCTGTCTATGCATGTTATGACAACTATTTTTCTTCAAATCACATAAAACCCAAAATATAACTCAACACGAGAGACGTAATCCTATCTACTACCAAGTACTACCTCCGTTTCTTTTTAGTTGACACGTATTCCTTTTTAGGAAGTTTTTTTTTTTAGTTGACAAGTTTCCTTTTGGGGTAAATTTTTTACCTAGCATTTACAAGCTACCCCACTTGCTTTTTCATTCTCTCTCACTCTCTCTCCTCTCTTTAATATATGCGTCTAAATCAAACGCGTCAACTAAATAGAAACGGATGAAGTATATGATTGTATTCTGAAATGTACTAAGGTCCACCACTTTATTGCCTCTAGTTCCGCACATGAAGCCTTAAATATCCAACTATCCACTATTATCAAATTTTGTATAGCTAGCATCAGATTCCAACCTATAATTACTAATCTACCATAATAGTACATCCATATAATTTCAGGGCTAAGGGCCTAATCTGATTTACTGAACTGAGCTGAAATGAATTGTTTATAAGAGAAGGAAACTAGGAATTGAGTGAACTGATTGGAGCTAAGCTGAACGGAGATATATAACATGAATAGCTTAAGCTTTGTGCATGTTTAAGACAAAATCTAAACAATCACCAAAGTATTTAATCCATACTTCATGAATTTTGAATTTTTGATCAGCTGTCATCTACTTTTATCATTACAATAATAGTCACTAAGTATACATGTAACTTTTACATAAAGATTCAAACAAAAAATAAGATTTGTCATTATACAGGAACAGCAAGTCAGCAGTATTTAAAGATACATGAGCAATAGGACCATGCTTCAGACTATACCTGGACAAGCACCATCAGCAATCGCAAAAGAGAGAGTTCTTATATGATCAGCAACAACCCGATAGGCCATATCAACATTGTCTATATCATCGTCACCAACTTTTCCAGAATAAGTGCGAGCACCAGTTGCCTGAATGCAATTTAAAGATGAGGACAATAATTAGAGCTCATTAAGGGTTGATTTCTCAATCCAAACCATTGGTTCACGCTGCATTAAGATATATCCAACCTAGAATATGATTAACTGATACAATACAGCACGCACATGCAGAACTGAGACCAAAATTCATCACAAACGCCACAAGTAAAGCAGAAAGCCTAACATTGACCAAGCTTGAGCAGCAAGGAGAGTTCTTTTGTAGAAAAACTCAATGGAAATCCATGCAATTCCAAATGCAGAAACGATCATCAAGAAGACCTGCTTGAACTAGCTTCAGTAGAACTACAACTGTTGCTATTATGCACACTTCCTGTTCCCCCCTAAGTAGGTTCTGAACCAGCATATAACATGCTGATAAAAAAATTCTTGGCCAAATAAATAAACGTACCCCCCCCCCCTAAGTAGCTTCTGGACCAGCATATAACATACTAATAATAAAGTTCTAGGCCAAATAGGATAAAGTTAAAATATCCACTTTAATTTGTTTCATAAGTTGGAAAAGTAAGTAATCAAGCAATTAATTACAAGGTCGTGCTTCCAGTAAGATTACTGATCAGTGGCGCACATAAACCCCACAGCCTAAGTAGGCAAGCATGGGGCATTCATATACCCTTAGCAGCGACAAGGCTAATCCAATATTGTCCCAACTCCCACCTATCTCAGATTTGATTTCTTAGATCTAGTAATAAGTAACACACCCTTGTCTTCCTTCTAGTAGTATCCGATGTATAAGTGAACAGCATAAATAATATTCCCCAATCCCCCTCCCCCCACCCACCCAAGATCCACAAATAAATAAAAGAAAATCAGTATTCAATTACAGATCAGCAAGCTTATTCTTACAGGTAAAATTAATTTAGTTTTCTATTAGGGGTCATGCTCAGACGGCCCCTATAGAATATCTGTCCCTGTATGTGAAAACAGCTAAGCACAACCAGAAGTCGAAAGTAGGGGAATAAAGTATTAATCAGCTGACAAATATATACTTAACTAATAGTCTACCAACAATAACTATAATGGCCGTGAAGATGCACCCTTAAAGGAAGGACAGAAGACCTGCTCTGGCTATTCATTGCAGCTCAAGTATCCATACGTCACTTGAAGAGTTGAAGCTCCCAAAATGGATATGCACAATTCAATTTTCGATTAACATGGAAAAATTAATAATTTTATACTTGTGTATACATATATGATAAAGGATCTAAAGGAAAGGATCCTTGTTATAATAAAAGATCCTAAAGGAAAGGATCCTAGTGCAGTTGTGCTCATCCCCCATTATAGGCTAAGAGTTCTCTACGCCAGCCTCCTGGGACTCATATCCAAGTGTGATATTTGTATCTGAGTCTGAGCATTATAGCAAAGAGCTCATCAAAAAAATTTCTACCATATAACAAGTCTGAATAACTTAAATTTATCAAACAAATTGGCACAGAAAGATTAAGTCCAACTACCAGGAGGATATTTTCTGTAACAACAATCAAATAAAAGAACCTTAGCTTCACCATGAAAAAAAAGAACCTTAGCTTCAAATAATACCTAACAATAAAATGTTTTTCAGTCATCTGATTACCTGCTGAATAGCATCGAACAAGGGCATGAAGACATCTGTATCATAATTACTCATCTTATTCTGAAGAATTGATGTCAATCTTTCAAAACCCATTCCCGTATCAACATGTTTTGCAGGAAGGGATTTCAGGGAACCATCAGTTTCCCTGTTAAACTGTAAGCCACAAAAAAAAGAAGCCATGTATTAGCACTTTAGCAGCAAACCAAATGTCTGGGGAGTAAATCTCTGAAATGAAAAAATTCCTTTGTCATAAAGCAGAATAAAAATTTTAAAGATGGGCAGCAGATCAATATCAAAGACCAAGATATTCAACATTTTCAATAGAAGAACAATAGCATATAGAGTACGGAAATTTTTTTTGTTTTTTTTTTTTTTGGTTGCAGAGTTTACTACAGGAAACAAGGCCTACTCCATAAAATATATTTGGCAAAAGCATACCTGAATAAATACAAGATTCCAAATCTCTATACATGTTGGATCATCATTATTAACCAGTGATGCAGCATCACGATTGCCAATCCTATCAAAGTGAATCTCAGTACAGGGCCCACAAGGACCAGTATCACCCATCTCCCAGAAGTTGTCCTATTCCATACAAACATCAGGCCATATAAATTAGAACTGAATTACAAAGCAAGAACCAATAATCAACATATACAAGCCTAAACTCTAATACAAGGCATTCAAAATAATCATCAAATGGCTCAGAAATGCTTTAGACATACTTAATAAATTGCAAACCTCTCCTTCCCTAATAACTTGCTTTTAAAATTTATGCACTAGTATTAAATAATATTAGTTACTCCATTGGTATCATTTGTATTAAGAAGTAAGAACTGACAAAGTGCACTAGTATTTACAATTTACAAATAACAGTGCATCGATTTCTTAACTGACATTATTTAATGAGATAAGTTTGTGAGGTGACCTGATGATATGGAGCAGAGAAAGTCACATGGTTTCCATTTAGGAATGTCCCAAGTTATATGAGAGAGTTCAGGATGACATCAATTAAAAGGTAAAATTTTAGGTACTTCCCATCTTGAGAAGTATGTCATTTGAATTGAAGACATACTTCTTGGACTAATTAAAGAGCTTGCAGAAATTCTTAAATAGATTCTTGAAACTCCTAAATATTTTTGCAAAAGTGAGATTGTAAAATGAACAGGATGAATGGAATTGTGGAAGAGAAGAAAATTTCTTTCCCCCATTCAAACTAATAAACTCCCTCTGTCCCATAATATAGTTCCTATTTTCCTATTTAGGGTATCCAAAATGTTGTTTTTGTTTCTATTTTTGGATAGTACTCCCTCCGTCCCTAAATTACATTCCTCTTTCTCTCTATTATGTGAGGAATAAATGCTAGAAAGAGGAATGTAATTTAGGGACGGAGGAAGTATGTAAATACCATTATACCCAAACTTTTTTTACTTTATTCATTATACTTCCTAACTTACTCTTGTATTTTGCACATGCTTTGTACTTTTTCCACTCTCTCTCTCTAACTTACGTCTATGATTGTACTATTTGCTTTTATTAATGTAATTTATCCACTTTTTCCTCCTATTTCATAAATACCGTGAAAAAACACAAACACAAACTATTATGGGACGGAGGGAGTATAAGGAAATTGGCCTAAATTATCTAGTCGTAGTTGTGCTAATCAGGCTGTAATGTGTAAATCTTACAGCAACCTAGGATGTCACAATATAAATAACAGTCATCTTTGGCATGTCAAGTAGTATGGAAAGTAGAGGGTTGGAATCAGGGGTATCTCAGAAGAGGTAGAGATAGAGGAAAACCAAAGATGACTTGGACGGAAAGAGTTGAGGACATGAAAAAGTTGGGTTTGCAGAAGCATATGACATTGGAATAAACGGAATGGAAGGAGAGGATCATGGTTAGTGAGTGCAGGAGATAAAATTTTGGTTCATGTAGCTAACCCCGTCTTAGGGATTAAGGGTTTGATTGTTGTTGTTTTGTATACAAAAATTAATGCATCACCTTATCTTTTGTCTACTTAAGACAGGTGATTAAGAATAAAATGATTCATATGACAACCCATGACTTGTAATTTACTCAAAAGTATTACATGTGCATATTTATCCTACAACCAGTTGACCAAATTCAAAACCCCTTTTTAGGATTCATTCAGCGACCAAAGCCGATTAGTTTATAAAATGGCAGCTACCACTATCACAAGGAAACAATTTCAATTGTGTGATACAACTAGGAACTATAACTTAACTATAGAAACACTGTATTCGGAGTACTATTATACAAAGTTTGAAGGTCCTAGCAACTGGCCTAATTAATAATTAATTGATTCGAATTGACCATTCACCTATGACAGCTAGGAGCAGCTGGGAGGGTCCAGCATTCCACGAATCAAACCCTCAGAGTCTCAGACACATCATAAAAGGGGACAGGACACTTCATGAAAGAACTTTTAATATGTGCTAAAAAAAAGTGTTTTTTGGACCTTGTTGTAGTAATAATTGTTCTTCTACATCCAAAATTACAAGTTCAACTCATAAAATTACAGAGATAAAATTCTGTTAAGAGTTAAGAAAAGACACCTTGCAACCAAAAGGTAACACACGCTCAGGAGGCAAATAATTGAGCCAAATATCCTTGGCCTCTGTGTCAGCAGCAAGCCCTGCCTTCTCATCTCCACCAAAATAGGTAGCGTAAATTTGACCAGCAGGGAGGCCATAAACCTGTCAGCAAGATGATAGCGCAAATTAGACTTAAAGGCCCCACTCTTATAAACCAACACATTTTCCACAATATGATAACAAGTAGACTTAAAAGCAGCATACAGAAAATACTTGCCTTGGTCAGGAGTTCCCAAGCCCATTCAATGGCCTCTTTCTTAAAGTAATTTCCAAAAGACCAATTGCCAAGCATTTCAAAGAATGTATGATGATAAGTATCTTTCCCAACATCGTCGAGATCATTGTGTTTCCCACCAGCCCGAATACATTTCTGAGTGTTGCAAGCACGCTTTAGTTCACTCAAAGGACTGTTAGGATCAACATTCCCCAAGAAAATCGGCTTGAACTGATTCATACCTGTTCAATCAGACAATTATGCTTTTATGAACCTTGATATAAATGGCATGTTCACTAACTTATAAACAACCAGCATATGTCCTCATTCAATAACGTCGACAAGACTAAAAGCTAATCATTTCGCACCATGAAAAACAGCATATATCCTCAACATCTGCTCTCTGCCGCCTACCCCCTCCATGCTCCCAAAAAAAAAAAAAAAAACCCAATCAAACCTCTCTTCTTTCCCCAATTTCTTACCAACACAATATTTGATGATTCATTATTTTTTATTAATTCAATTATAAAAGTCTGGGATGGTGTTCTGCAAAGCAAAAACAGTCCAATAAAAAATCGCAGCAGGAAGATGAAGAGTCCATTTAGCAAGACCGAAACGAGTTAACCCGAAACGTAATATGGGTTGCACACAATCAAATACCCATTAAACCTAATTACCCAATAGACAGATTAATTTACAAAATCAAATTCATACTCAAACAATAATAATCAAAAAAAAATTAAAGGAAAGAAAGAACACAAACCAGCATTAGCAAACAGTAAAGTGGGATCATTAACAGGAACAACGGGGCTAGATTTCCAGAAAGTATGGCTTTTTCCTTCAAAAAACTTGATGAAAGTGTCTCGAACTTTCTTAGCAGGCCATTCCAAGGAAACCCCATCAACAGATTCCGAATGAAGCCCCATAACTTGAACAGATGAAGAAGAAAACGTGGTTTTGTGGGATACCCAGAGTCTGAAATGGGAAGAAGGAGTGAAATGAAGAGGTGTTGAAGGAGGAGAGAGAGTAGTGGAGGCTAAAAGAGGTCGTTGACGTTGAGTGAAGTTGAAGATGAAGAAGCTAAACCCTCCTCTAGCATAAGCCCTCATACATTAGATTTTTGTGTTTAAGATTTTGTGATGAACCAATCTGCTTAATGATAAATTCACGCATAAGGTGGGCACAGGCCGTGCCGCGGGCGGCACGGACCCGGCATGACGCCAGCACGGCCTGGCATGGCACGGCGGCCTACCTGTGGGCCGTATCGTGAACAATAAATTCAGTTTTGGCACGTGGCACGTGGGCCGGCACGCCAGCACGACCCGTCGGCACGGCCCAGCACGACACGAGGCCCATTTACGTCACCATTATACACTATTGTACAGTTTTTGTAGTATCGAATTTCGTATTCGTATAATAAATGAAGTTATTCACCAAATATTGTACGATTTTTAATTATTATTAATTATTTGTATTATTGATTTATCATACCGGCTCCCGACATATAATAAAATAAGTTATTCTTCAATTTTTTGTGTTTTCGGATTATCGCACTCGTAATTTTTTTTTTATTATTATATGCATTGTTGTTTTTTGCTAAATTAGTAAAAAAAAAATTTATTTGTTTATATAAACTTAAACATAATTAGATAAATAATTTATATAACCTTAATTAAAATAAATTATTCTAAACAAAATATATTAACATTAACTAATCACATTATTTATATAAAATTAAGTTATACTAAAAAATATATATCGTTTTTTTTTACATTTATTATTTAAATAAATAAATAAATAAATAATAAAAAAAATTAAAGTGGCACGGTTTGGCCCTCGGCCCGGCACGGCCCACCAGGCACGTGGGTCGTGCCGTGCCGTGGGCTGGGGTGTGCCAAAATTAGGCACGGCCCGCCGCGGAGCCGGCACGGCACGGCACACGACCCCCACCGCGGCACGGCCAGGCACAGCCCATGGCGGCACGGCACGACCCGCTACCCATGTTTATTCACACTTCAAAATTTATACTTTGTTGTTTTGTTAAAATGTAAAATGTGTTTTTTTTTTTTGGAGAATATGTTAGAAAAAAACCTTTTAAATACCTCATTTTGCAAGAAAAAACCTTTTAAAAGGATTTTTGTTTTAAAAAACCTCAACGATCAAATTTTTTATTAGATGATACCTCCCTTTGCTTTTCCGGCATTGACTGAGGGTTTCAGGCGTTGACCCCTTAATTTATCTACTTACACCCAAGTAAGTTTATATTTGCACTCCCTCCTTCTATCTTCCCTCTTATTTCCCTCCAAAGTAAATTCCCTATCTTCTCTCTCTCCTTTGCTTCCATGAAGGCTTTGCACTTCAATCATATTTGGGCTCTCTCTCTCTCCTCTGGTGCACAAGCAACACTAATCTAAAGTAAGTGTAAATTCATTAAATTATTACTGTAAATAGTATCAAAATTAGGGTTTTTTTGTATTACATTTCATTAACTCACCTTTCTACGTTAAGGAGGAAGAAGAGGGTCGATTTCGTGGTTATAAAATTTGCAAGCCACTTTCTTTTTGGATTTTCATGAGCCCATGAAGTTTTCCTTAAATCTCACACCCACAATTCACTATTGATTATGCAAAATTAGACAAAAATTAAGGAAATAGAGAGATGAAGAAAGAGATTAATTTGACCACTACAATGGTGAAAGAAAAAGTATTGGCCACTAGAATGGTGGAACTGAAGAAAGAGAATTGAAACCCTAATTTACCTTTTCAATTGAATGACTTGGGTAGTTTTGCCCTAATTCACCTTTCAATGTAGCATATATACTCTAAAAAGATATAGAGGATATTAAAGAGCCAAAAAAAAGGGAAAATTACCCTAAATTTGGCTACAAGTAGAGAGAATAAGGGGTCAATGCCTGAAACCCTTAGTCAATGCTGGAAAAGGAAGGAGAGGTTTCAGCTAACAAAAAAATTGACCGTGGAGGTTTATTAAAACAAAAATTCTTTTAAAAGGTTTTTTCTTGCAAAATGAGGCATTTAAAAGGTGTATTCTGACAAATTTTCCTTTTTTTTTACAAGATTATTTTGTGTATGATTACAATTGTTTAACCCTTAAAAAAATTACATTTTTTACAAGGAAATGAAAAGAGGCTTGTGGTTTGACTCGTTAATACTTAAGATATATATCTCTATTACGGAATATTACGTATATAATCCATCGGGAAGCGCAATAAATTTTGGAGCAGTAAGGTCCTTTGCCCCCCCCCCTCCCTTAGAACTATGTCGTTTAGGACTTGATATTATTACATAAATTGCATGAAATATGCTCTTCTCCGCAACAGCGCATGGTTCCTACAGGCACCTGTACCATGCATTGTACAGATGTTTCTCGCAGAAAGAACATGTTACACAAATGTAAAGAACATACATCTATAGTGAAAAGAACATACTCTTAAAGTGTAATGAACACATACCTAAAGTAAAAAAGAACATATTTTCATCAAAAAAGAGTGAAAAGAACATGTGAAAAGAACATATTTCCATCTTCTTTGATTGTCAGTGTAATGTACTTTTAATTGTAATATTTATGTTCGTTGCTTATTGCAAATGTTCTTTGAATTTCGTCTTTAAATTATGGTGGGTATATATAAGTAATGTTTATTACATAATATTATCATGTTTTTTATTAATACTACAGATGTTCTGATCTTTAGATATATAAAAAAATAAAAACATTTAGTTGTTCTTGTAGGGAATATTTCAAGCATTACCCCAAACTTGAACCCCACTGTGATCATATACTAAAGTACGGTGGCGTCCAAAGAGAAGGAAGCTAGAGCAAAAGAGTCGTCAACAAGTTTTAGGAACTTGTAAACCGTTCACGAGGTGAAGGTTACACCCCTTAACGATTCAGGAGATCGTCAACTCCAATAGGTCTGGAACCATGACTGGTAGTTCGGGGATGAATGTACAAATCCAACCTAAAAGAGATTGAACCTGCCCTAATAATAGGTCTCTACTTTATTCTGATCGTATTCATGTGCGCTTTCTGACTAACATGTAATCAATAGGTTTACCCTAAACCTGTTTATCTATGTTAGTTAAATTTAATGCACAAATAAAACTATTATTGGCGATCATTTGAAATATAATCATATTAACCCTAAACAAAATTATTAATTATCTTATTAAGCATGATTACAAGTACAAATTCCCTTTAAACATGCATAAAAGGTGTGATCAAGCAATAACAATAAATATAATCAAGCACCATAATAATAATCATAATAAATAATAATAATGACAATAATAATCATCATCAAAATAATCATGATCATCAATATAATAATCATGTTAAAGCATAATATTAATAGAAAGATACTAGGCATGATACTAACAAGATTAATAACAAACCTTAGTATGTCACTAAACCGTATACTTAAAGAAAGGAATAACTGTTGTAGCAAGATCAAATATTTAGCCCTAACACGATACTAACATGAATATTTGGAAGAAAATAGGAAGCATCGCAGGAATCACAATTGTCATATTTGATATTAGAAATTATAGTTATTACCCTAAACATGATACTAGGAAGATCAAAACACCCCAGACATGATTTCTAAATCATAATAACAATAAATCAATTATAGCACTTACTTGGATGCCTCGTATCTCTTTCTAATAACAAAATACACATGTTAGTAACTTTAAGGAAAATAATAAAATCAAACAATTAAATTAAATAATTGAAAGAGAGATTTGGGACCAAACCCTCAGAAATTAAAACCTTTCACGTCTAGGGCAAAGGCAACTTCGAACTTGGCTAGGTATGTCTAGTGCTAATGTATGAGGAATTGTGTTTGTAAAAGAGTAGGCTTAGAAACCTTTCACGTCTGAATAAATGGATTATTGGTCTTAACTTTTTATTGTTTTGTTTAATTAATCACAACTTCATAGTCTTATAGCTCGTTCACGTTTGAGCTCGTTCATGTTCGAACTTGTTCAAGCTCGAGCTCGAATCACAAACGAACAAGCTCAAGTCGAGCTCGAACAAGGCAAAACCTTAATGAACAAAGCTCGAACACAAAATTTTGAAGCTCGTTCAAGCTCGAGCATGTTCGAACACTTGAAATCTTTATCAAGCTTAGCTCGAACAGACTAAAACTCGGCTCGGCCCGGATTGTTTGTAGCCCTAGCATCAAACCCTCGACCAAAAGTACATTTAATCGAATGGGAACTTGACCTTCCTACTTTTCCTTTTTCTATAACCTCTCCTTTCTTGTTGTCTCCAAAGGTCACATTTCCTCCAGAATAGGCCTCAAGTGAGAGGAATTTTGATTTGTCTCCTGTCATATGCTTTGAACAACCGCTGTCAAGGTATCACGTGTTGTTCCCCCTCATTAGGACCTGTAAAAGAACTTATTGATTAGTTTTAGGAACCCAGGTTTCCTTGGGTTCTTTGGACGTTGAAGTAATGTTATATTTTCTGACCTAAACTTGTTTAACATTCTTACTAACAAATTGTTCCTTCTTATAACAAGTATCCACTAAGTGACCTGTTTTTCCACAGAAGGAACATACTTTATAACTAGGCAAATCAACATACTTCTTTTGTTTACCTTTATGTTTGTTGTGAGAAAAACTTAAACCTTCAGTTCTTTTGCCTTGAGCATTCTCAATCCACTTAGGTATGCTAAGTTGATTTGTATCTCTTTCCTTACGAATGCTTAGTTCCTTCTCCAACTTAGCCTTTTCAAATCCCAGTTCATCAAGATCTCTATTGAGTTTTTCAAAATCTTTATTAAATTTTGGCGTTGGATTGGAGGAGGAACTATCAGATTTGAGATTTTCATTAATCAGCTTGAATTCTGTTAATTCAACATTCAACATAATGTTTTCATATTTTAATCTTTCAATAATGTCTTTTAACAAACGATTATTGTCAAAGAGATCGAAACATCTACCTTGAACATCTGTACGTTGATTTTCAATCCATGTACTGTGTTCCTTGCAAATTTTTAGAGCCCTTTCACATTCACCTAAGCGATTACATGCATATTTCCATTCATTCTCAGTTTCTAAGCATATATCTTTAAGAGAAACTTTAGAGAGAGACTTTAAATAAGTGGGATTAAGTAATACCTCTGTTGCAAGCTTATCAGTTTTGGCTTTGTCATCAATTTTTGCCATCAAACACAAGTTTGCAATTTCATCTTCTGGTTGTTCCTCTTCATCTTCACTCTCAGAATCTCCCCAAGAAGCTATCATGGCTTTCCTAATATCAATTTTAGAGAATGGAGTCTTGTTACCCTTTCTTTGTTCCTTGGCCTTCCCTTTACCTTTCTCAATATCCCAAAGCGGACACTCTCTAATAAAGTGATCTTGAGATCCACATTTGTGACATCCAGAGTCAGCTTTTGAAGTAGAGGTCTTTTTGGTGAAGTTCCTTGTTCGATTGTTTTTGTTGAACATCTTCTTGAACCTTCTCACCAACATGGCAGCTTCTTCTTCATCTACCTCTGAATCCTCTTTTCTCCAGCTTTGAGAGCCAAACCTTTTCCTCTATTCCCTTCACTATTTCTAGTTCCCAAGTGTAACTCATGAGTCATGAGGGAACCAACAAGTTGCTCAATGTTGAACTTTGTGAAGTCTTTAGTTTCCTGTAATGCCGTCACCTTGGCTCTCCATCTCTCATCTTGAGGAAGGCTTCTCAGAACTTTCTTAACCTTCTCATCAATAGGGATCTTCTTTCCAAGAGAAACTAACTCGTTAATAATGTTAGTAAATCTAGTTAACATTTCCTAGATAGTTTCTCTTGACTGCATCTCAAAGCGTTCATATTTAGACATAAGCAAATCGATTTTAGAATGCTTAACTTCATTAGTTCCTTCATGAGTAATTTGAATCAAATCCCAAATTTCTTTAGCGTTCTTGCAACCCATAACACGATTGTGTTCATAGGGTCCAAGACCACAGTGAAGCAGTTTAATAGCAAGTGCATTAATTTCCATTTCATCAAAATCCTCCTTATCAAATTCAGATATGGGTTTAGGAACTACCTCATTTTCAGCATTAGTTTTGGTGACTTCGAAATCACCAACCTCAATAACCCTCCAGACTTGGTAGTTCTCAGCTTTTATAAAAATCTCCATCCTGTTCTTCCAATAGGTGTAGAATTTTCCATTGAAAATTGGTGGTCGTTGTGTAGAATAACCTTCTTCCAACTTCTCGTGATTGTTCATCTTGGTTCCTGGAACTTAACTCGTCAGGGTTTTACGAATTCTTTGAGGAACTTGCTCTGATACCAATTGTTGGCTCGAACGAACAATACAAAGAGGGGGGTGAATTGTATTGTAGGGAAACTGGGATAATTTTTGCGGAATTTGTAAAGAAACTAAGCGAAAAACTTAAAGTGCAAAGACAGATTTTACGTGGAAAACTTCTTGGCCCTATTCAAGAAGAAAAACCATGACCACAAGAGATTTTAAAACTCAACTCTTAATTATAATAGGGAAAACAACCTATTACAATCTAAGGCTCCAACTCAAGTTCCTCAACAAACTTGAGTTCCCCTTCAACCGATCCCTCAATCAGTTGAACGCTAAAAAACTCTCTCTTTCTCCTTGCTTCAATTCACTTAAAGCAATAAACACTCTAGATTTCACTCAAACTCTTACCCCAAATTACAATTCAAAGAATTAAACTCTAATATAAATCACAAAAACACTTTTAGACTCAAGTGGAATAAGTAAGAATAAATTAAATATGCTAGAATGCTCAAGTGTATTTTTGCAAACCGAAAAAAGCGTTATTTATAGAGTTAGAAATGCATCTACTAATCAGTTAGTTTGTTCCACTAACTCCATGTTCCTCAACTTGAGGAGCACGTAGAAGTGAAATACTTGTGCTGCAAGTGAACACAACTAACCCATGATATTTTCAAACTCTTTTACTGCTTCCTTAATTTTCTCAACTAATTTGACTGATTAAAACCCACCGTAGGGAATATTTCAAGCATTATCCCTAGCTTGAACCCCACTGTGATCATACACTAAAGTACGGTAGCGTCCAAAAGGAAATAAGATAGAGCAAAAGAGTCGCCAACAAGTTTTAAGAACTTGTAAACAGTTCACGAGGTGAAGGTTACACCCCTTAACGATCCAGGAGATCGTCAACTCCAATAGGTCTGGAACCATGACTGGTAGTTCGGGGATGAAGGTACAAATCCAACCTAAAAGAGATTGAACCTGCCCTAATAATAGGCCTCTACTTTATTCTGATCGTATTCATGTGCGCTTTCTGACTAACATGCAATCAATAGGTTTAACCCTAAACCTGTTTATCTATGTTGGTTGAATATTAATGCACAAACAAAGCTATTATTGGCGATCACTTGAATTACAATCAAATTAACCCTAAACAAGATTATTAATTATCTTATTAAGCGTGATTACAAGTACAAATTCCCTTTAAACATGCATAAAAGGTGTGATCAAGCAATAACAATAAAAATCAAGCAACATAATCATCATCATAAATAATGATCATAATAATAAATTATAACAATAAATTATAACAATTATAATAATCATAATTAAAATAATGTTAAAGCATAATGATAGTAAGATCTTAGGCATGATACCAACAAGATTAATAACAAACCCTAGCATGTCACTAAGCAATAAAAATCAAATATTTAACCCTAACATGATACTAACATGAATAAATATTAGGAAAGAACATAAAAGGCATCATACTTTTAATCATACTTGATATTAGGATTTTATTCTTTACCCTAAACATGATGCTAGGAAGATCAAAACGCCCTAATATGACACTAGGAATCATAATAACAACCTAGACATGATTTCTATATCATAAAATCAATAAAATCAATTAAAGCACTAACTTAGATGTCTCGTATCTCTTTCTAATAACAAAATGCACGCGTTAGTTTCAAGGAAAATATAAAACAACAATTAAATTAAATAATTGAAATAGAGATTTGGGACCAAACCCTCAGAAATTAAAACCTTTCACGTCTAGGGAGAAGGCAACTTCGAACAATGCTTGGTGTATCTTGGTCTTGTGAATGCGGAATTTTGTTTGCAAAAAAGTTGGTTTAGAAAAGAGAGCTGAGAGAGAGAATAAGCTTTAGCTTCGAGAGAGAAGAGAATTAGAGAGTTGTTTATAATTCGTGAGAATTGGTGATTGTTGGTGATGAAAAACGGAGTTTTTATGAGGCTATTTATAGAGAAAATCAGCCAAAAAAATAGAAAAACAAATCAGAGTTTCGACGCGGGAAAAAGAAGTTAGCGCCAGGCGCCAAGCATTAGTGCTAGGCGCTAATGTTTGGCGTTAGGCGATAATTATCTTTTTCACGCATTTTCTAAATTCAGATAAAATTTAGCCGTACAGAACGGAAAAATCGTATTTTCCTTAAAAACACTTTTTTATTCTGATTAAAACTCCAAAAAGTCAACAAAAGTCAATTTATCAATGCTAATTGAATTAAGAATGAAAAGAACCTTCTAGAAGAATCTAGAAGACTAAAACCAATCATAATTGCATTAGGAATGATAAATCTATATTAGGCCCTCCTCTAGATCATTGGGCCGCATATAAGGCTCAAACCGGGTTCAGTTTAGTAATTTGGCCATAACTTCCTCATTATTCATCGGAATTGGGCTTATAATATATCGTTGGAAAACTCTTTTCAAACCCCATCCAACTACACCATTATTGGACCCTTGATATGACCAACCAAACTGGATTGGATGTTTTTATTAAAATAGGTTTTTAAAAACAGAGAGAAAAGAAAAGAAATTAAAACTATCCGCAACACTAGATTTTCCACACTTTCACTTCATTCGATTATGATTCGACGTGAAAGGTACTCATCACAGGGTTTGGTTTTGGGGAGACACAAATGGGTGTCTATACCCACGTAAAAATATTTTCCATAAAAAATCTTTTTCTCAAAAATAAAACCAAATCAGTTAAAAGATATTTATAAAAATGTTTCCTTCAAATGATATTTTCCAAAAGATAATTATTTACTTGAATAATATCCAATAGGTTTTTTGGAAAATATAATTAATTAAAATAAGATAACTATTCCACTTGACTCTTACTTATGTCAATATAATTTATACATACAAGAAGCTAAAAAGATAACCTATTAACTTTTAAACCTCTTGCTTTCTCTGAGGAATCTTCGACACTGAAGCTTCCATTCTTTAGTTCCCTCGGGGAACTAATGTCCTGCTTTCTTGATTTTAACTTCTCGCTTAGCTTAAGTCTCCTTTGTCTTCCAGTATGCTCGTTCCTCCTCAGGTACATCATCACATACTTCAGTTTCCTCCTTGAAACCTAAGACTTACAATACTTAAAGACATTTGTTAAAACGTGTAAGTTTGCTTGAGTCATCATCAAAACACATAAAGGTCAACAAAATTGTAAATAAAATTTAAATTAAAAGCAAAAAAAAAAAAATCTATATCCAATACAAAGAAAACAATCATAAACCAAGAATTATACCCAAATAACAACAATTTTCGACAATGTAAGACCAAAATTATCTTTCAAAACACAACCACTACTTTCATCATTTTTAAATCGAAATAAATATGGAGGACATGAGTGAATTGAGAGTGAGGAGAAGAGAGAGAAAGAGAGATTGAGTGGAGAGAAGAAAAGAGAGAGAAAGAGTGGAAATAAAAGAGGAGAGAGAACAAAAGGGGTTTTGACGGCTGGAGAGTGAAGCCCTAATAATAACTAATTTAATGGGCTCCTCTCATCACTTGGACCAAACTTTTGTATCGGGCCATGTGTCCGTTACGGATACTAATTTATTTGCAACGTACAGTGTGTCCGTTGCAAATAAATTAGTATCCGTAACAGACACATGATGCCCGTTACGAATAATATAATATTTGTAACGGGAAGTATTATGCCCGTTACTAATATTATATATTTTTAACGGACTAATATTTTCATCGTGACAAATATATGTAATGTAACGGGCATAGCTTTGCTCATTACAAATAGTTTGTTAGTGTGTTACGAATGACAAATTTTCCACTAGTGTGTGTAAGACATGAGATATTTTATAAATAATAACACAATCATGAATTGGGGCCTTACACTGGTTAAGGTCACATAGACAAATGACTAAGGAACAATTGTCCACCCTCACTACTTTGAATGATAGTGTCATTGGGACAACGGATGCTATTGACTTACGAGGAATAAAGTTGGGAGTTATGCTGATTTAGGTCAAGGGATGCATATAATGCAATTAGTAAAGTGAAGAAAAGGAAACTTAATGTTTGTGAAACAAGATGGTAGAGTTATGAGAAAGAGAATGTTGGAAAGCTTGATTATATTGATGAATATACACGAGTATATATAATATAAGATTAGAACATTGAACATACCAAACTATGACTAGATACAATATGTGACTAGGTACGTTAGCTAATTATAAGGGATATACTTTGACTATCAAATTAAGGAGTAAATCAAGGGATTTACATATTCTAAACAATAACTAATAATCATGTTGATGAATAATGTAGGCGTCGTTCGAAGTGCGCTTACGTTCGTTAGCATGTTGTGAATATGTCTGGCACTCATAAGAAGTGGGAATTGACATAATACGATTAGGGACAAGGAAAGTAGGGAGCCACCAACAAGTTTCTAAGGAACTTATAAACCGTTCACGGATCATAAAAGGCAACCACGATTAAGGGATAACGATAGGTCGATAGGCAACAACAATTGA
Source organism: Chenopodium quinoa (assembly GCF_001683475.1). Classification (NCBI taxonomy): domain Eukaryota; kingdom Viridiplantae; phylum Streptophyta; class Magnoliopsida; order Caryophyllales; family Amaranthaceae; genus Chenopodium; species Chenopodium quinoa. The sequence goes on along the minus strand of NW_018744304.1, from coordinate 6,946,743 downwards.
CCCGTGAAGGTTACACCCCATTCATAATCCATGAGATTACTAACTCCATATGGTTCGGAACCACAAAATGAGGATCGGTAATAATGGTACAAAGTGATTCATGGAGTCACATTCGCCCGTACTGACCTCTACTCGATTCTTGTAGCGAAAAGTATTCCTGCGATCTCAAAGGCATGCAAACAAAGATTCAATTTGCTCCAAACTATTATTAAGCTAAATTGGTTGAATATTAATGCAACATATAATTCTAAAATACTAGTGATCAGTTCGATTAAAAACAAGATTAAAAAGGAACCTAATTCGGTTGTCCAAATTATCTTATTAGGCGTGATTTTCAATTACATATTCCCTTTAAACATGCAATACAGTGATCACAAATAATATAATAGAATCAACATTAATATTGGAAGCAATTCAACAATAAATTGGTTAGACAAATCAAATATAAATAAATCTAATCATGATTCTAGCAACAAGAATAAAAATAAGATAAGTAATTAAATGAATTAATTACTCACATTACAGCAATTACGCGCGTTCCTTAAAATTGCTACATCATGAATAAATTGTTATTAACTTCAATAAAAATATAAATAAAATTGAAACAATTAAATTAAATAAAAAGTATAGTTTATTTGGTCCAAACCCTAAGTCAATTATACCTTTCACGCCTTGGTTTAAGTATAAAACTTTGGGTATTGTATGAACTCCTTATAGTGCTTAGGGGAAGTATTATGAGAAAATAGGGAGGCTAGTGTTTAGGCTAAAGAGGGAGAAGAGAATGATTTGTGATCAATCTTGTTGATGATTGAAAAAGGGGAGATATGACCTTTATTTATAATGAAAAAAGAAGGGTCGAAGAATTAAGAAAAGATAAGAATTCTAATCGGAATGAAACTCTTGCGATAGACAGCAGTTTTTGCGGTTTATGTTTTTATCATATCTTTTGATCTAGAAATTGGAATGAGATAAATAATATGTCGTTGAAAAGCTGTTGAAGTCTAATTTCTAACCCAATTAGAATTAGATTAAAATACCATGTAGAATAAAATATATGGCTGAAATAGTGAGACGGTGTCAGTTTTGGATATAGTTTTGTATTTCATTCATATACTTTCCGTTATAACTCAGAATTGATATTATAATATATCATTGGAAAGATAATTTCAAGGGCTATTCAACCATTTAAGATTTGGATAAAAACTATGAGGTACAAAAATAATATCTAACTATCTTTGAACGTCTTTCAATTCGAATAGAATTAGGACTTTCAAAAAGAAAAGTTTTATTCAATTTCAAAGTCTTTAATCTTATATTTTCAAAAACGATAATTAAGATCTATTAGAAACTTATAAAAGATTCTAATAAATCCTAATTTTTTTTAGGAATGGGATTAAATCCTTTGGACCCTCCACATTATCATTGGGTCGTAGGTAAGGTGGGCTTATGTTCAGTTTGGACTCAGTTTAGTATTTTGGCCACAACTTATTCGTTATAACTCGAAATTGGGCATATAATATATCGTTGGAAAGATCTTTTCAAACCCCATCCAAATGTTCAATCATTGGACCCAGATTATGGACCAAAACAAACTGGTCTAAATGTTTTTATAAAAAGAACACGGAATGAACTATTTTAAAGGATACGAAATGAATTATTTTGGTTTTAAAGGCACGAAAAGAGAAAAATAAGTTAGGGTTTGGGAAAATGGGCTAGGAATTAAGCTGGTTTATGAAGTGTATTGAATGAAAACATGGATTTAAGCACTCCAAAGATTAAATACTCAACCCGGCCAATAATGGCGGTGAAAGGTTGTTCATCATCGGGTTTGGTTTTGGGGAGACATTTTTAGGTGTACTATCTACAATTAAATAATCATCTTTCTCCTTTATACACCCCCCACAAGACGGATTTTCGGAACGAGAGACCGATCTTGGATATAATATCTCAAATCTTGTTCAATGTAGGAATTGAAGTGGTGGTGAGAAAGATTGCATTGCATTGAGATTCTCCAATAAGGTTTGGAGGGAGTGGAGCATTAGAAGGTTTTTTTTTTTTGGATGGAGCAGTTGTGTGAAGATGTAAAAAGATAGTATATATAGAGAGAGAATAAGAAGTTTTTTAATGGGTGTTTTTCACGGTTTTTAAAAACATGAAATTTGCTAGCGTATGCTTGCAACAAATGGAAGGGAAAAAAATATAGAGGTTCCTTGACCACCATTAAAGGCGAGATACAAAAATTATAATGGTGGTGATGGTGGTTTAGAATAGAATGTTATGTTTCTCCATAATGATTTTGGAGAAAATTTCGTATATGACACATGGTAAGTAAACTACGGGATATCAAAAAAGGTTTGTTTCTCCGTGTAAGGGGTTTGGAAAAAAAAAATATATCAATGGCATCTCTTGGTATATGAAATACAGGGTTCCAAAAGAGTTGAGAGAAAAGTGTGATTTTGGTTTGAAGCTTTCCGAGAAGAAAGTTTGATATGGTCACCATCATTTGTTGGCGTCAAAAAAGGGTTTTGATAGTGTAACCATGGTAGTAGCGGAAGCAAGAAAAGATGGATCAAAAGATAATTAGCATCTCTTGGTATATGAAATACGGGGTGCTAAAAGAGTTGAGAGGAAATTTGATTCGGGTTTGAAGCTTTCTGAGAGGGAAGGTAGCATGAATATGGTCACTATCATTCATCGGCATTGGCAAAGGGTTTTGATAGTGTAGCCATTGTTATAGCGGAAGCAAGAAAAGATGGATCGAAAGCCCATGATACCATGATAGAGTTATAAGAAAGAGAATGTTGGAAAGCTTGAATATTGATGAATATACACGAGTATGTACATATATACATACATACATACATATACACACACACACACACACACACACACACACACATATATATATATATATATATATAGGAAAAATGTAAATTAATAATCCTACCTTTACTCCGTCTTCCATAAATAATCCCATCTTTTGAAATTCCAGAAACAATCCCACCTTTGACAGGGATCTTCCACTAATGATCCTTTTGACCTACAACCTGTTAAACAGGTTAATATTTTTTTTTCTTAGTCTTTCTCCTTGGACCACCAGCCCACCACCATTGCACCCACGCGACTCCTTCACTCACCGTACCAGCCTACCATCTCACCACATTGACACCTCATCTAGCACCAACAACACGTTGCTGCCCTTCTCCCACTTCACCACCAGCGACAACCGAAAGCAGCCGCGCTACTACTGCAGCCAACAGCCATCGCACCAACCACGACTCACACACCTTTCTCACAACAAATTCGCAACAACAGCTCACAACAAGCAACCAGCTTCTGTAACAGCCGGTAAACCACCGCCTAACCCACCTCACAAGCACGCCGCATCAACGCGCCACCAATGCAGCCCACTTAAAACCGTCGGACCTCCAATTCAATAGCTGCAACATCAATTCACACCCACAATTCAGCCCCTAAATTAGCCCCAAAAATAATTTAAAAGAAATATCAAGGGTCGATTTTGGGCTTTGAAGCCTGAAAACACCATCCCCAGCCCCTAAAAACCCGACCCATCCCTGAAAACCCAAACCCCAGCCTCGAAAAACTCGACCCCGGCCACCTTCCTCAAGTTAGTGAAGGAGAAGAAGAAGATACGAAGAGATCCTTGAGAAGTTGATATTAAGTCGGACGCCTAGGTTGGGTTGCCGAGGAAGGGAGGCGGCTGCGACAGGGATGTGGAGGGGCGGGGGTGGGGCTAGCCCTGATAACAATGGCGGGGGTTAGGGGTTTTTTTTAATTATTAAAAAACAGAATAAACCAACTAAAAGTCGACACGTGTCTTATAACCTAGTAAAACCGATTACCAAAATAATTCAACCGGTCATGGATTGTTAGTGGAAGACCCCCGTCAAAGGTGGGATTGTTTCTGGAATTTCAAAAGGTGGGATTATTAGTTTACATTTATATATATATATATATATATATACATATATATATATATACATATATATATATACATATATATATATATATACATACATATATATACTTTGACTATCAAATTAAGGAGTAAATAAAGAGTTTTACATATTCTAAACAATAACTAATAATGATAATGATGAAATAATTATCTTTATCCTTAATACAAGATAATTGTTAACAATGTTATAACAATGGAAATTACTAGAATTTGTTTTTTTATCTTTATGTAGAGATTTATGATAAAGAGCATATAGTTAGTTTTTTTTTAGAGATGCAACGATGAAGAGAGATTATGAATTGTTGGACTTATTAGTGCATGATATACTACATATCCTACTAATTAAACATGTATGACTTAATTTGTGAGCCCTTTGTGGGTATGAATCACCACACTATGAATGTTAGGTTTGGCATGAGTTTTCTTTTAGATGAGAAGACAAAAATCCTATTATATTTTTTGTTTTATCCATTTTGTTTTCTAGCTATCTCTAAATTTTTACTAACAAGTAGTGCATATCATATCACCTACCATATAAGTGGAATCTTGTGGATCAATAATATAGAAGACTTGTAGAGGTGACTTGTGAAATAATGTAGCATTAAGGCTCCATTGCCGTCATATTAAGCACAACAACATTTCTAGTAATTTATTTGTTTTCACCTCATCCTTTCATTTTATTCCTTGTTAGAAGACAAAAGTGAAAACAGTTTATACAATTATTTATTTTAGTTGTTGCTCATATTTTTAATTTGTCTAATGTGTCCTCATGGCATATATAAAGTTACAAATATAAATATAATCCTAGCGGTAAACCCTAAAGAAAATCTTAAAATTCATCGATTTAGAAAAGATTCTCATCATACTTGATAGAATAATTATAAATCTTTTATGTCTATCTTGTGCCCATGAAGTTTGATAAGTAAAGATAGGTGTGGGCAGTGCCAAGCCCACATGCTTTGGGGCAAGTAGCTTTAGACTATGATCTATATGTCATGCCACAGTTTTCAAAAGGCTGGCTTATGCACGACCCAAACTCATGTGTCACTGCGTCGTGTTTGCGTGCCTACGTCTAATATTAGTAATTTTAGTGTGTTTTTTCGTATTGGACCAAACCATATATGTTGAGCCTTAACTTGCTGTATTTCTCATAGATAAAGGTAATCAATATCTGACCAATGACTTGATATGCACAATAATGTGTCATGCCATGCCTACACAATGCTTGTTATGTGTCATGCGTTTTCGTGCTATAGTCTTAACCGTGACATCTCATCCCAATACCATCTTTACAAATAAGCATATCAATTATGTAGGGGAAAAAATTAAAAAATAAAAATAAAAACTATCCTCTCCATTTTCTAGAATAATTTTAATTATGTAAAAATCAGTAACTTTAAAGAAGAAATATAATGTAATAGGGAATCAATAAAAATAATTTTAGTTCAGTTAAATTAATATTGGTTCAGTAAAAATAATTTAAGTTCAACAAAAATAATTTCAATTTAGTAAAAATAATTTCAGTTTAGTTAAATTAAGGTGAAGTGAATTAATAAAAATAGTTTCAGTTTAGTTAAAATAAAGTGAAGTGAACATGGTCTAAGTTTACTCTGATTACATGTCTTGTTTTTGTTTTTTTTTTTGTTTTGTTTTTTACTATTTTATAAAAATCATACATTATTGTGCATAAGTTGTTATATTAGAGATCTTGAACACTCGATGTATATTATTCTAGACACCCAAATGTGTCTCCCCAAAACCAAACCTAGTGATGAATACCTTTTATGTCATTTGATTATCGAACAAAGCGAAAGTGTGAAAAGTCTAGTGATGAGGATGTTTTTATTAAAATATCTCTTCTTTCTGTTTTTGAAAATATTTCTTTTCTTACCCTATTTATGAAAAATGTGCATTCTAGTTTAGTTTGGTTCATGATATGGGTACAATAATAGTGTAGTTGGAAAGGGATTGAAAAAACCTTTCCAACGATATATTATAAGCCCAATTCCGAATTCCGATGAATAATGAGGAAGTTATGGCCAAAATACTAAATTGGGCTCAAACCGGATTTTAACTACAACCCAATGATCATATGGAGGGTCAAAAGGTTTAATCCTATTCCTAAACTAATTAGGATTTATTAGAAGCTTCTATAAGTTTCTAAAAGATCTTAATCATCCTTTTTGAAAAGATAAAATCAAAGAGTTTGAAATTGAATAAAACTTTTCTTTTTTTAAATCCTAATTCTATTTGAATTTAAAGATGTTCAAAGACAGTCAGATATTATCTTTCCAATGATATATTATAATATTAATTCCGAGCTATAACGAAAAAGATATGAAAAGAATACGAAACTCTATCCAAAACCGACACCCTTCTACTATTTCGGACATATCTTTTTATATACAAAAGATTTTAATCTGATTTTAATTGTGTTGGAACGTAGACTTCAATATCTTTCTAACGACATATTATATGACTTATTTGGACTTTTGGATCAAAAGATATGATAAAAACAAAATCCGCAAAAAGCTGTCCCAGCGCCAAACGACAGGTCTGTCGCCTGGCGGCGAGCTTGTCGTCTAGCGTTGTTCCTGTCGTTGGTGACATGAGGTTTTTTATTCCGAATAGGACTCGAACTCTTTTATATCGTTCTGTGCTATTTTTTTCTATAAATAGGGGTCGTATCTCCCCGTTTTAATCATTCACAATCATCATCTTTCTCTCTCTCAAAAAACTAGAAGCTTATTCTTTCTCTCTGTATTCTTTTTCTAAACCTTCCCTTTTACAAAATTTCTCATATATTAGTTCTAGACACACCTAGCCAAGTTCGAAGTTGCCTTCGCCCTAGACGTGAAAGGTTGATAATTTATGAGGGTTTAGTCTCAAATCCCTATTTCAATTATTTAATTTAAATTGTTTTTTTTATTACTTTTCCTTAAAGTTACTAACGTGTGTATTTTGTTATTAGAAAGAGGTACGAGGCATCGAAGTTAGTACTTTAATTGTTTTATTGATCTTTTGATATAGAAATCATGCTTATATTATTTTAATTCCTAGTACATGTTAGGATGTTTTATTGCTTCCTAGTATCATGTTTAGGTTAATAACTAATATTTCTAATATCAAGTATGTTTATTATGATGCTTTCTATTTATTTCTTAGGAAAAATACACTTTAATAACCCAACTATGGGCGATTTACCTACAATAATCCCAACTATTAGGTGAGTTTTCCTCCATCAGTCCCAAACCGGTCAACAAAAGTCAATAACCTATTATTGTAGGTTGTTTGACACGTGTCAGCGTGTGAGTGGTTCCAAAATTAAAAAAAAAAGAGAAATTCTGGCAGCCACCATGCCAGCCATAACCACCACCTCCACCTCCTGCCACAACCCTAAAACACCACCTTCACCAGCCACCCAAGTCGGAAACGACTCCCAAGACTAGCCGCACCCCCCGAAACCGGCCAAAACACCTAACCCTTGCCCGAGAAACCACCACCAGCCCCAAATCGCACCAGAAAAGAATTTGTCTACATCATCGGTAGAGTTTATAAGACCACGACTTATCCTGAAAGGAAATGAATGGAAAAAAGAGCATGTCGTATCAATATAAAATTCGGAGAATATTTCATTCTTACCAAATTGGTATACAATTCTATTTGAATTGTTGCAAGGAAACGAAATGAATTCAAAGTTGGGTCAATTGAATAAATGGATCGAACCTTATGGTTCAAATTCTGAGGAAAGAAAGAACAACGAGTTTATTTTCATAATTTGAATGATTTCCCGGTCTAATTAGACGTTAAAATAAATTAGTAACTGATGCGGGAAAGGATTCTCCCACGAGTGCATGCTTTGTTTTTTATAGAGAATCCTAATTATTCGATTATCCATTATACATAAGGGGATAGCGAGAAATGTGTAGAAGAAAGAGTATATTGATAAAAACTTTAGTCTAAATTCCAAAATCAAAAGAGCGATTAGGTTTAAAAAATAAAGGATTTCTAACCATCTATTTTTTTTTTCTTATAACTAAAAAAAACCAATTAGATGCAACAAAAATAGAGAGTCTGCTGATAAATTTACCCATCTCCGAGGTATCTATTATTTCATAATAAAATATCTTGTTTTGACTGTATCGCACTATGTATTATTTGATAACCCAAGAAACCTGCAAGGAAAACTAACAACTGTTTGTGTGATTTTTTCTATTTTGAATAGAGTATTTTTGAATAGAATCTAAAAAATTCCTATATTCTATGTAAAACATTAAATAGCTACATCTAATACCTTCGAATTGAGATAAGAATAATCTAAGTTGCACAAAAAAGTCATTTTTACCTTAAAAAAACCAAAAAGGGGTTTGTATCTCAAAAAAAGGGTCCGTTGAGCGCCACACATCTATGTCATAATAGATCGGAACACTTGCCCTGGATCAACTTCCAGATCATAATTGCTCTAGTAAATAACTAAAAAAATAGAGAGATGGAAGATAGAAAGAAGTGAAAGAAAATCATGTATTGGTCCAGGTAAATCCATTATATATAAAATAAGAGATAAAAAAATCGGAATGTTTCATGACCTTATTGATGTGAGCAGGAAAAAGAAGTTTATGCGCTCCTAATTGGGAAATCCTAATGTGTATGACTTGATGTGAATAAAGTAAAGTTGTTGGGCCTTTGATATTCTTTTTTAGCTGAAAGGGTCATTACTCTTTAAAATCATTGGAGTAAATCAATTTTAAATACTACTAAAGTTGCGATTTTCACCAATAAATAAGAATAATCAGAATTTCTAGTTATTGAACAAGAATATAAAATAGCTTTAATTTAATAGGTGGAAATTGCTCTTCAATCACGGGCTTGCTCTGGCGAATTCAAAATTGTTCGAATTGTGTAATCGTCGATTATTGATATTGGTAAACGACCTAGAGCAATTTGATTATAATTTAATTCGTGACGATCATAAGTAGAAAGCTCATATTCTTCAGTCATTGATAAACAATTTGTTGGGCAATACTCAACACAATTACCACAAAATATACAAATTCCGAAATCAATGCTGTAATTAAGCAACTGTTTCTTTCGAATATCCATTTGCAATTTCCAATCAACAACAGGCAAATCTATAGGACATGCACGAACACACACTTCACAAGCAATGCATTTATCAAATTCAAAGTGAATTCGACCACGAAAACGCTCCGATGTGATCAATTTCTCATAAGGATATTGAATAGTTACAGGTAAACGATTAGCGTGGGATAGGGTAATCATAAAACTTTGACCGATGTACCTTGCTGCCCGTATTGTTTGTTGACCATAATTGATGAACCCAGTTACCATAGGGAACATAGAGTAAATATCAATAAAAAATAAGATTTTGTTCTTTCTCTTGTTTATGACAAGTTGTAAATTAGATTATAGTAAATATTCTTTGTTTTTAGAATTTATAATGAAAAGAGTTGGGAAGAAGTTGTTAATAATAGATTACCTAAAGAAATAGGTAAAAGAAATTTTCATCCAAGATTTAATAATTGGTCCATTCTCAGTCGAGGTAAAGTCCATCTTGTTGCGATAGAAATGAACAAGAACAAAAAAGTTTTAGCTAATGTAATGAAAATACAAATTGTCGTTCCAAAGACTCCATCTATTTTAAAAAACTCAGAGATGAATATGGATGGAATAGGGAGATTCCAACCGCCCAAGTGAAGAACGGTTACAAATAATGAAGAGATTAGTAGATTTAAATAAGACGCAACATAAAATAAAGCAAATTTAATACCGGAATATTCGGTTTGATAACCCGCTACTAATTCTTCTTCGGCTTCTGGTAAATCAAAAGGCAATCTCTCGCATTCTGCTAGAGAAGAAATTATAAAAACAATAAACCCTATGGGTTGTCGCCACAAATTCCATCCCCAAAAACCATATTTTGACTGTGCCTCAACTATATCAACTATACTTGAACTGTTAGATAATTATAGTCGAAGATAAGATCACCCTTGTCATCGCTATTCCAGAACCGTACATGAGATTTTCACCTCATACGGCTCCTCAAGAGCCATAAATAAATCTAAGGATTAATTCGATATTCTTTAATCTTGATATGCTTGTAGGATAACGAAAGTGAAAATAAATCGAAAAATCCTGAATTAGACCAATAAAATTCTGTCTGCTATACTATAAAAAATTGCTTCGGAATTGATCTCATCCTTTACTTAAATTTTGAAGAATTTCCTTTTTATTGAGTAATAACTTAATTCTTGAATAAAAAACACTTTTTACTAATTTTACTAAATATCAATTATCAATAAAAATTTCGCCGTATTCTTATTTTTTTTTTTTATATTCCGAAAAAAGGAAACATTCATTCATGATTTATGCTATGATCAAAATGGAATTTCCGTGAATATCGATATTGGAAAAAGATCTTTTTTTTGGATTCTATTACTATAATATCCCTTTTTTTCGTCCCTCTTATTTCTTTTATTCAGTGGGAAAAGTAAAAGATTACTTCGTTCCTGATAGTCATTCATTTAATCGGTGGATAGGAGCATACTCTGGATCGAAATTTGTGGGAGTACTGCTTGATCATTTCTACAAATTTAAAGCCTCAATTAGTATTTCTTGTATGTAAAAATCTTTCTTCAGATAACTTACATAATCTCTATTACAAATCCTTTGTGTACTTTGGTGTTCCTAATCATCCACTTTTTTGGTCAATTTCTATGGTAAGTCATGTATGGTAATACATCAAAAAAAAAAGATAGTAAAAACTTCATAGAATTGTTCTTTTCAACCCGCTTTAAGTAATGATGACTAATTAATCAATATTGGGGGAAATAACCTTGACTGTTTATGTTTTTAACCCTTGTACATAGGCGATGAGATTCAATTTTTTACTGCAAATTTCGAAGCTGTTTTCTTTCACTCATCTAACTATCTGATTTACTTTAATCAACCCGCCCCGTGAATAAAAAAAAGATCCGCTTCAAGTCCAATGGGAGCAATGCTTGAAATAGCGATCCATAAAAAAACACCAATATTGAGATCGGCTAGAACAAGGCGAGAACCAAAAGGAATTACTGAATAACTTAGTAGAATTGAAATGACTGCTATAGAAGTTCCAATACTAAATAAAAGTGCATCCCCTCTAGATGGAAGAAGGTTTTCTTTAAAAAGTAGTTTTATTCCGTCCGCTAGAGCTTGAAGAATTCCCAAAGGACCAGCATATTCAGGTTCAATCCGTTGTTGTATCCCTGCAGATATTTCTCTTTCTAACCACACAATTACTAGTACACCTATGGTAATTCCCAATACAAGAATCAAAATAGGGAAAAGAATCCATGTAGTCTCATAAACCGCTTTTAAGGATTCCAATCTGGAAAAAGAATTGATAGCTTGTACTTTTGTTGTTGTATCAATTATCATTTCAACGATCAACCTCTCCCATAATGATATCTATGCTACCTAATATCGTCATAATATCAGCCAATTTCATTTTTTTAACTAACTGAGGAAGAATTTGCAAATTGATAAAACCCGGAGGGCGAATTTTCCATCTCCAAGGAAAAATACTCTGATCTCCGATCAAAAATATCCCTAATTCACCTTTTGGTGCTTCGACTCTTACATAAAGTTCTTGTTTCGACAATTCAAAAGCAGGAGATGGCTTTTTACTAATGAATCGATATTCAAAATCATTCCATTCAGGATATTTTATTCTATTAAAGCGTCGGATTTCTAAATTCTCATAGGGACCTCCTGGAATTGCTTCTAGAGCTTGTTGAATAATTTTTATAGATTCGGCCATTTCACCGATTCGTATTAAATAACGAGCTAATGAATCTCCTTCTTTTTGCCATTGAACTTCCCAATCAAATTCGTCATAACATTCATAATGATCCACTTTACGAAGGTCCCATTGTATTCCGGAAGCTCGTAGCATAGGGCCCGATAAACCCCAATTTTTTGCTTCTTCGCCACCAATAATGCCCACATTCTCAACTCGTTCTAAAAAAATGGGATTTCGCGTAATAAGCTTTTGGTATTCAGCAAGTCCTATTAAAAAATAATCACAAAAATCTAAACATTTCTCTATCCATCCATAAGGTAGATCGGCAGCTACCCCTCCAATACGAAAATAATTATGCATCATTCTCATACCGGTGGCAGCTTCGAACAAATCATATATTAATTCCCTTTCTCTGAAAATATAGAAGAAGGGGGTTTGCGCCCCGATATCCGCCATAAAAGGGCCGAGCCATAATAAATGAGAAGCTATTCGACTTAACTCCAACATAATCACTCGAATATAGCTAGCTCTTTTAGGTACTTGAATATTTCCCAATTGTTCTGGTCCATTTACAGTTATTGCTTCTGTAAACATAGTAGCTAAATAATCCCAACGTGTTACATAAGGCAGATGTTGTATAATTGTTCGGTTTTCTGCAATTTTTTCCATACCTCTGTGTAAATAACCTACTATTGGTTCACAGTCAATAACATCTTCACCGTCTAAAGTAACGATGAGTCGGAGAACACCATGCATTGATGGATGGTGAGGGCCCATATTGACTATCATGAAGTTTTTTCTGGTAGTTGGTACAGTCATAGGTTTTTCTCCGATTCATTCTTTCACAAATTCATTTTTGCATGAATTGCTAAAAACAACAAGGTATTCATCAAAATTCAAGATCTAATAAATCAAATAATTATAATTCAAAACAACTCTTCACATTAACGTGTTTTTACTTCTCGAATGTTCAATTGACTTATTAATTCTTTATAACATATTTCATTTTTCTTTGACAAATAAGCTAGCAGTCGTTGACGTTTTCCCAGAATTTTTCGTAGCCCTCGCTGAGATGAATAGTCTTTTTTGTGCAATTGGAAATGGGAAGTAAGTCTTCGTATCTTATTGGTAAAACCGACTACTTGAAATTCAACAGACCCTCTGTTTTCTTCTTTTTTTTTTCCTCCGAAATAACGGATATGAATGAATTTTTTTTTCATAAATTCTTAACCTTCCTTACCTATTTTAGCAAATATTGAATTTTACCGATCAGTAATAATAATGCCAGCTATTTTAATCTGGTATATACAATACCTTAATTGATTTATTTTATCAAAGAAACTTTGAAACTTTATAAGGTTTATTATGTTGATTCATTTCGGATATAGTGGATACGTCATCGAATTAGTATCATGTATCGGAATTGAATGTACAACAGCGTGGCTATGTATCTATTTATCTACCAAATAATAGGAAATCAAATGTATCATAAATCAATTTAAAATTGCGGATACATATGTATTCTTAACATACTAAAACGACTTCCGTTAGTAGTATCAAACCAATAACGATTCATACAAGCTAAATCCTCTAATCGATAATTGGGCCAAAGAAAGAATTTTAATTTTTTAAGTCTATTTTTGTCTCGATCAAGATCTTTGTTTTCATCAAAAAATTGACTACAATTATTTATTCGATTCTCTATTGGGTTTAAATTCACACCATTATCGTTCCTTGAATTCAAACAAATTCGAATTCTTAACTCTCTATGACGCCTAGGCGATAAAAGATTTTCGGGAGGAAACAAATCAAAATTGTTTTTGTCTCTTTTACCTAAAATTTTTTATCACCATTCTCACTGTATCGTTTTTGATTATTGTGGTGTTTACTCTTATGAACGAACGAAATCCCTATGGTTTGATACAGAAGAAATTGCCCGTTGCCTTTTATAGCCAGACGAATCGGTTCAATAATCAATACCCCGTTTTTTAGCAAATTTGAACGAGTTAAATCTTTCCGATCCAGCATTATATCCATACTCAGTTCTTTTCTTTCTATCGAGGATAGAAGAATTTCTATTGGATTTATCAATCGAAGCACAAGACAATATACTTTGATATTATTGATCAGCTTTTGATTTAAAGAATCTGCCCATTTCAACTGAAAAAGCAAATATCTTTTCAGGAATAAATCAATTTCTACTTCTGTACCCCTCGTGGGTTGCTTTTTCTTTCTCGGTTTTTTCATATCTGATCCTATATAATCTTCTTCAATATCTGTTTGTGCATTTGAGAAAACAGATTCAGAGTTTTCGTGAACATCGGATCCAAGATTTTCTTGACTTATGAGTTCCTTTTCATCTTCATTCTGATTCTTTAATTCAAAATATATTTTTTCATTTGATGGTATAAAAGAATTTATTTTTTTATGTCTATTGATGCTTTTATCTTCACTAACCTTTTCACTTACACTATAATTTGAAAAAAGCAGGTTAATTGGTATAACCCACGGTTTCATTTTATATGCATTATAAAATAAGACAAATTCGGAGAAAAACCAAAATTCCAAATTTGATATGGGACAGCTCAGTATTTCTTCATTCATTCCCATCCAATCAATTTTTTTTTTTTTATCAGGTTGGCTGATTTCTTGATAAATTGTGCGATAAAAAAGACTTTTCTTATCAATTTTGTCAACAATTTGATAGTTCTTAGATTCAGTTTTTGTTTTTTCATTCATGCTAGTACTGATATTGACCCAGGTCTCAACGTCGAATTTTTTTCTAAGACAAAAATAGAGAATTTTCAAATCCAAATATTTTCTATCTATCGTTTTTTCTCTATCCAAAATAGTTTTTCTTCCTAAAAAAAATAATTAGAAATCGCAGCCCCAAATCGCACCAAAATCGCACCCAAATCGTCAGCGTGGGTGTTTATGAGAATCCGGTGAGTATTTGTGGGTGTTCGTGAGAATTCGGTGGTTGTTCGTCGGTGTTCGTCAGCGTGGGTGTTTGTAGGTGTTTGTCAGCGGAGGAGAGAGAAAGAGGCACGAGAAGGAGAGAGGAGGGGTCGTACGTGGTTGCGTAGGCGTTGCTGGCCGTGCGGGAGGAGCAATAGCGGTTGGGGTGGATCGTGGTTGGTGCTTTTGGGGATTGGGAGGGCCCGCCGGCTGTTTTCCGGTTGTCTACGGGTTCGCCGACCATTTTTCGGTGGTCTGGAGGTTTGGCTAAGGGTTGGTGGCAGTTTCCGGTGGGCTAGGGGCGGTTGGGATGGTTTTTTTTTTTTTTTTTCCTTTTTTTAATTGTAATATTAGGCCACTCATGTACTCATGTGTCATTTAAGAAAAAAAAAAAGTTTAACCTTTCAGCAGGTAACCGATTTTGGGGACTGCTGGAGGAAAACTCACCTAATATTTGGGATTATTGTAGAATAAACTATAGTTGGGATTATTGTAGGTAAATCGCCCATAGTTGGAATTATTAAAGTGTATTTTTCCTATTTCTTAATATCATGTTATTATCATGTTAGAGCTAAAGTTTTTATCTTTATTGTTTAGTGACATGCTGGTGTCTGTTATTAATCTTGTTAGTATCATGCCTAGGATCTTGCTATTAATATTATGCTTTAACATGATTATTTTTAATTATGATTGTTATTTTGATTATGACTATAATTGTAATTATTATAATTTATTATGTTGCTTGATATTTATTATTATTATTGCTTGATCACACCTTTTATGCATTTTTAATGAGAATTTGTACTTGTAATCACGCTTAATAAGATAATTAATAATTTTATTTAGGGTTAATATGATTATAATTCAAGCGATCGCCAATAATAGTTTTGTTTGTTCATTAATATTCAACAAACATAGATTAAACAGGTTTAGGGTAAACCTATTGATTGTATGTTAGTTAGAAAGCGCACATGAATACAAGAAGAATAAAGTAGAGACCTATTTTCAGGGCAGGTTCAATCTCTTTTAGGTTGGATTTGTACTTTCATCCCCGAACATCCAGTCATAATGGTTCCAGACCTATTGGAGTTAACGATCTTCTAGATCGTTAAGGGGTGTAACCTTCACCCTGTGAACGGTTTACAAGTTTGTAAAACTTGTTGGCGACTCTTTTGCTCTAGCTTCCTTCTCTTTGGACGTCACCATGCTTAAATGTATGATCACAAGGGACTTAAGTGTGGGATGGCTTAAAATATTCCCTACAATTATGATACTCTGTTTATTATTTTTTTCGCTAAATAATTGCATGTATTTAAGGTCAAGTTTGTGTATTGGTACATGAGGCACTTAAGGTGGGTGAGTATCTAGAAACACAGGAATGTAGAGTCTATATACGCTTGGGTGCAAGGTGCACCCAATGGTAGTTTTTGGTCATTTAATATTTTTTTGCTCGTTTTAAATCTTAATATAAACAAAAAAAAGTATCAAAGCCAAATGTCACGTCACATTGCATATATTAGATAAACTTCATATGATAAAAAAAATATTAGTTTAGAATTCTATTTTCAACCAAATTTGGATATAATTTTAGGATAAAATCTTAGTTGAGAGTTTTATTTTCGATAAAAAAACCAATATTTCATATATATGTATTAACTGAATTATAATTATACTAAAAAAATATTAGATTATAACTCTAAAAAAAAATATCAATATTATTATTAGTCATTTAGATGCATACTACATAGTTTAAATCGTCATAAAAGCACATCAATTCCTAACTATGTTTGTATTAGAGATATATTTTGAAATTTGACATATTGATTAAAAATTTATCTCAAAATTTAATAAATAACCCGGGCATCGCACATGGCACAAAATTAGTGTGTATATAAAATGAGTCAGTATATATGACCATTCTATTAACTATTACTAAAACAAAACATGCTGACATCATTAAGATACACTTGTCGACTTCTTATGAAAAGTTTTCCCGTCAAAACCATTTTTGACATCATTTTTCTCTCTAATTTTTTTCTCCTAAGTTCTAAAACTAAACAAACACAATATTTATTTCAAAATTGATTGATGAGATTATGATTATGCCTTTTTCAAATACAGAATATTGACAACTATTTTAAACAAATAATATCTATTCAAGCCGTGCAACACACATGATTAAACTAGTTAATAAAGATAAGTAAAAGTTTTTGCATGTATCAAGACTATTAAAAGTTACCTATATTACCCATTTACTTTAGTTACCCTTAAACTATCAAAAGTTACCAATTATATTTTCCTTTTTCTTTCCGCCACAGTGTAAATTACTCAAAAATGAAAAACGAATAAAATTAAAAATGATGGGAAATGTAGTACTTATTTTTTTTTTTTTGACAAAAAAGAAATGTAGTACTTATTAGATAGATTATCATGATGAAGAAAGCATGCATTTAAATTGTGGTTGTACATTTGAGTTGACCAGCCAAATCATGTTATATATGGATCTATCTAGATTCCTAATGTGGAAATGTTAGATTTGTTGTAGTTGTATACTCTTTGTGTATGAAAAAGAGATATTTAAAAAGAGAAAGCAAAAAGTAGTCTAAAGAGAGTGAATGAAGTGAAGTGAAAAAAAAGTGGAAAATGATGAGTGGCCATAAAATGAAATTTCAAGGAAGTGACCCCAGTTGAGTTAAAGACTAAACAGTGCTTCAGCTACGTTTTTGGACGATAAACATGCCACAGAAAACGAGTACTCGTACAACACATTATACATGTTTAACAACTGATTTTTCAAGAACAACTAGTAGTGTCTTTGAATTTGGGTTCAATACTCGTGCATTGTTCCCGTGTTCAGTTTCTTTTTACTTCCATCGAATTATTTAATTGCATTATATAAGCTGTGGGCATGCATGGAGCATGTCCTTACACTTACGGCTCGTTTGATAAGTGGCTATAAATGATGAATTGATGATGACAATGAAAATGAGTTTGTATATTTTTCCATATAAATTTTCATTCTCACCAGACAAGTGGTAATGGATGGTAATGAAAAATATAAACAAAACACGTGCTTGAGAAAATGAGGATGAAATTGCATTATCATCAGGATTACAATGTTAATATCCTTTCCAATTTACACTTAAAATTCATTTTCATTACCACTATTTATTACCAGTTATCAAACGAATCGTTTATATTTTTGGAAGTAGGTACAGATGATATCTCACATTCTCACCAATCAATTTTCGATTCACTTCAGGGCGAGATTCTCTTCCCTCCCCCCCAACCCCACCCCCACCCCTCCACTCTTAAAAGACATTATTAATCGCTAACTCAAAATATACGTGAGAGATTCATGTTCGATATGACGCATTGTCTTTGTCTAAAAAAAGTATTATTGAAGAGAATAAGGGCCTGTTCATATTTACTTATTTTCAGTTCAGTTCAATTCAGTTCAGCTCCAATCAGTTCAGTTTAATTCAGTTTAGTTCAGTTCAGTTCAGTTCAGCTCAATTGTTAATTTTTTTGTTTGAGATGTTTTAGCATATTACAACAACGACAATAATAATAATAATAACAATAATAATAATAACAATAATAATAATAATAATTATTATTATTATTATTATTATTTTAAATTATATTCGTCATTCAAAATGGTCACATGTTTTTATATAGTTGAACTCATTGACAAAATGAGAGTATTACACAACAATTACTAGCTTTCATAATCGGTTAATTCTTCGTCTTCTTCTTCTTCATTAAGTTGCTTCATTACCTCGGCATTCCTCTGAATTGACTCCCATATCTGATCAGTTATTTGGTTTCGTACAATATCCATAGCTGCTTTTCTGTTATCATCGTACATAGTATGATCTTCTGTTGGTCCCATGACTTCAACTTGGTGCGTGAATGGAATCCCTAGTTCATGTAAACGAACAAAATTGTGTAGAGTACAACAAGCAACGATTGACTACAGTAAAATATTGAAGAATACTTTTTATTTTTATATATATATTTAAAATATAATACACAAAAATTTAATAATTTAAAATATAATAATTTAAAATACAGAGTTATTTTTAAAACACTTTTATATTTTTCACAATCCACTATATATATTATCATTAATTTTCATAAACATTTTCATATATTTTTATGCATTTTAATTTTTCAGTTCAATTCAGTCAGCTCCAATCAGTTCAGTTCAGTTCAGTTCAGCTCCAATTAGTTCAGTTCAGTTCAGTTCAACTCAGTTCAGTAAATATGAACAGGCCCTAACACCACTTTCTTTCTTGATGTTGTTCTTGCTCTAGCCTTTATAAACTTTAACGCAATTACTCACAACACATACGAAGTGAAACATGAAAAAAAAGTAGGTATATTGAAAATTACGAGTCTGTTAAATATTTGTGATCAAATGGTTAACAACCAACCATGACATACGTAAGAAAAGGTGAACTTAAAATCCTTATGTCTTGCTTGAGAGGTCAAAGTTCCACCATTTACTCATCTAATACTACTTCCTACAATTCTTAGTTATCATTTACCCATTTTTGTCTCGCGAACAAATTCCAAACTCAACCAACAAATAGGAACGAATGAAGTTAAATTTTTTTTTTTCTTTTTATAAATCCAATGACACTAATATTCGTACTTATTGTCTCAAATTTTAATATTAAACTCCAATAATTTAATTAATTATAGCATATGGTTAAAATACAGAAACTAATTCAAAATGTTATCCAAAGGTATAATTCCATTACTTTACAATGGTATTAGGTTGATGACATCTTTTAACTTACAATTAAATTCATAATATTCCCTAATTCCTACTCTTTTCCTTCCAACTTTTCCAAGTCACGCAAATCTCACCCACCCATTCATTCATTCCAAGTCATCCAAGTCAATAAATTAAGACAAAATTACAAAAAATTTAACAAATTATATTCATACTTTTTTATAACATAATCCAAACGAAAAAAAACAAGAAGAAGCCAAGTCAAATCTAAAAATCTTTGCTGGACCATATCACAGACGAGTCAACCAATCCAAATTTAATTTAATTTAATTTATTAAACTAGATATTCTATTTATAATATTATTTAATTATTATTTGTATTCATAAAATAAACACGCGCGACTAACAAGTCTACAACTAACCACTACGAAACTGCCAACCTGTTTATAATAACTGCTATTAATTCAATTTTAATTTTTATAAAATTACGAAATTTCCACGTCAGCATTTCCGGCAAACCAACCCACCCTTATTTAATATTTTTATATTCTCTCTCCTCCTTCTTCCTCCATATATTCCGATAATCTCCTTTCTCTCTCTTCCACTCACAAAAAAAAGTAAAAAAAAAATAAAAAAAAGGGCGAAAATGGAGGTTGACACTCTGAGTACAAGAAATGCGACGCAATTTACCTTCACAAACCGTCGAAAATGCAACCTAGAGACCGAGTTACCACCGAGTCAAAGCTGGGTTGACTCGTTGGATGAACCATCTCCGGTGAGTTCTAGCGTTGGTGCTGCGTTGAAGGTTCAGAAGGTTTACCGGAGTTATCGTACTCGTCGTAGATTAGCTGATACCGCCGTTGTCGCCGAAGAACTCTGGTATAATTATTACTACCTCCGTTACATATTATTTGCAACGATAAACGATAAGACATTTTTCCCGACAATATTGCATTTTGTGATTGTTAGTTATTTTTGTTGCGAGTGTGATATTAATGGCGGTTTTTTTTTTTGGTAGGTGGCAAGCGATTGACTACGCTAGGTTAAACCATAGTACAATCTCCTTCTTTAACTTTCCTGAATCGGCGGCGTCTCGTTGGAATAGAGTTAGTTTGATTGCTTCCAAGGTTTTCATCCACTCTTTTTTTGTTGTTTCTCTCGCATTCGTAATTTTGTTTAATTTACGACAAGTGTCGGTCAGTGAGTAAATTACTTTTTGCGGTTGTTAAGGGCTGTTTATATCATTTTCCTTTTTCAGTCGAAGAAAAACGACTGTAATTGAGATGAAATTTTGGAGTGGTGTTTGAATTTGGGTGTTTTATGTAAATAGGTGGGTAAAGGTTTGTCTCAGGACTCTAAAGCGCAGAAGTTGGCTTTTCAGCATTGGATTGAAGCTGTAATTTTCAACACTTTTTTTGCTCTTGTTTTTTCTATTGAATTTTTTTTTTGGAAATTTTTTGACCAAATTATTGATTTTGTACTGTGTTATAGATTGATCCAAGGCATCGTTATGGACATACTTTGCATCTTTATTATAATGAATGGTGTAAAGCAAATTCTGGTCAACCATTTTTCTATTGGTAAGCATCTGAGTCTGGAATAATTCTGTTATATAGCGCCTTTTTCCGGGAATTAGATTTGGGATTGTGTTCTTTTGGGATATCTTTGTAGATGAAAATGTATATTAATAATGATTATTGGATGTACATTGTTTTTCTATGCCATGTTATGATACAATTGGAATATGGTGTTTATGGGCATCGCGTCTTACAGGGTCTGGTGAGGGGCTGATACGCGAGTGTAAGGGTTGGGTTCTCTGTGCTCTGAATGGCTTACTTAATTATCGGAATCTGGAAGCCATCTGTTTGTATATGCTTAGAAATTGGTTGAGTTGGAACACTTTTTTCTGCTGAATAAGGGGAAAACTATTGATCCCTTAGGAACTACATTTGATGTTGTTGACATCCCATGAACTGTCTTTTGCTTGTCTTGCTTTTAGTGTGTCTTATGTTGGTTATTCTGTTTGGCAATGAGGAAACATCCCATGAATATGACATAGCTTAATCATAGATTTCGTATGATTTCAAAATTAATTGATCATGAGTATCATGTGTACTACAGGAGGCTAGGATTGCTCAAACAGTGTTGTTAGATTTTATGCCTTTGATACATTGAAAGAATGGGTTAGGATTCATGTTGGTTACTGTGTTTTTGTAGGCTGGATGTCGGAGATGGAAAGGATTTAGATCTCAAAACATGTCCCAGATCGGATTTACGTGAGCAATGCATCCAGTATCTTGGACCTGTATGCACTAATGTTAATAAAGTTCACTAGTGGAAGCACTTTTATCTTTTATAGTGTTAATCCTCTTATGTCTGTTATTGAATTTATTTGGTATTTGCAGCAAGAGAGAGAACATTACGAGTACATTTTTTCTGAGGGGAAAATCATCCACAAAGTCACTAGGGAGTTGCTCGAAACAAGGAAGAAAACATCAGAGATTACTAAATGGATATTTGTTATGAGCACCTGCAAGAAATTGTATGCTGGTGAGGTAAGATCTCCTAGAGGCTAGAGAACTCAATAGCAAAGGATTGTCTTTAATTTATTTTATTCTTGTTTTTGTTTTGGGTATTCACGACCACTGACACCTTCCAAGCTTATTGCAGAAAAAGAAAGGAAAATTTCATCATTCTAGCTTCTTAGCTGGAGGAGCTACTGTAGCCGCTGGACGATTTGTTGTGGAACATGGTACTCTCAAGGTAAAGTTTACATTCTTGATGGATTTCCATCACTTTATTATTCCAGTCTGTAGTTCATGTTAGAACAGTTTTCTGAGGTATTCCGGTCTTTTGTCCTGTCTTTTTTTTTTAAGATATTGTTAATCTTCAAATAATAAATTGTGTGTTAATGTTGACTCACTTTATTTACATCATGGGTAGAATTATAGGCTTGTAGTTTGTGTGCACGGGCGTGTAGGATAGTTTGAAGCTTGGTTCTCTGCAATGTGAGCGCATGCGACTGCCACTGTAACGCAAATATGTGTTGGGTGCCAGAAGCAAAGCTGCATGGGTGTCCAACCCTTGGCATGTTTGTTCTTCTCTTGACTTTTGGGTTTTTAACTCCTCTTCTTGAAGGAAATTTCCAGATTAATTACTTGTGTCTTTCAAGCTTTGTTTGATCTTCTAAAAAAAAAAACTTTTTAGATAGTTTGCTGAGTTATCAATTTATTTGTTATGTATGCCCAAACTATACGCTACATTCTCCACCAAACTTTAGAATGTGAATTAGAATAGAAGAAAGACAATCATTTCTCCAATGTAATCTGAATCATTACATAAGTGTTTGAGTAATATAGAGAACATTTGTGCTACCTGGGCACAATTTTTGCAAAACTATTGAGGTTTTGATGCGTATCCTGTTGGATCTGCTTTGTAACTTGGTTCTGGCAGGTGAAAAAGAGAGGGAGGGTGGGGGGGTGGGGGGGTCTCACAATTTTTATACAGGCACACTTCATAGTTTAAAGCACAAGCTACACTGAACAAAGGGTTTGCATGTGAAAATAAAGACATAGCTGAAATTCTCCACTCATACCCAAACATCTCCTCACTCTTTGAGCTTCCTCACAATGAAAAAACAAATCAAAGCATGTGCTGTTTCACCTCTGTCAAAGTAGATATGTTTTGAGAGGGAACCTTGTGTCCTTGTCGGATGTTTTGTGTATAATATTATTTACTTTTTAAAGCTATTCCATACTTTATGTTAGTAGGCACTTTGGACCTCCATGCGAAGGCCAAATAAGCACAAATGGGAATTTAATGAGATAGATTACATGCTCATGAATAATTATGTGAATGAATTCTCTATAAGAATAAAGATCCAAACTTTTGTCTTCACATCAAAAGGTATTCTACAAAGTTTAAAACACCTTAAATTCTGGAATTGTTTATCTTGTGGGATTGAAGATTTTGGAGGTACCATCATCCGCATGACCGCATCCAACCCGTCCCATTGCCATCCCTACTGTACACAACACCCGGTCACCCTCAGTCACACAAGAAGCATCATCAAGGAGAACATGGAACAAATGGGAAGATCTTGTAGGAAAATGGCCCTTTCTTTTCCATGTAATGTCCTCATTGAAGAACCTATCTTTCTGTAGGAAAAGAGAGACACATCACACACATTGAATTAGCTTACAAGTGAAATCATGAGTATAGTAATGGAGCCAACATAGGAATTTTAATGGTTTTGCAGAAGTTTATTCAAAGTTTCAGGGCCTTATGCTCGGGATATCGGTTTCTAAAGGGAAAGCACTACCATCATTACCTCACTATGATATTAGTGGACTTCAAGTTACCAAAGCCACTCTACCCCTTATATACTTGCTTACTCTGAATCTAACACCTGACAAAAGACATAATAAGTCCAATATAGATATACAGTGTTAATGCCAGCTAGGCATTTCATAGGGTGACCAACCCCAAGGCCTGAAATGAACCCAGAAATTAGGTTGATGTTGCAGGATCTCTTATACTCTTAGTTGAAAGATGTAGAAAGGATCTTATTATCTAAATATTGAAGATGAAGCACTAGAACACTTCCCCTGCACTGCACCCTATTCTTTACAGTATTGATTATAGATCTTTGCTCCCCTCCAATCACTGGTACTGGTATGGTCTTTGTTTGCTTCTTTGCTGGTTTCAAAGTCTTATGTCACTCTCGATAAAGTGTTGCAATGCAATTGTTATATCATGGACATGGGACCATCGTGCACATCCTGATCCTGAATGCACATATTGTTAAAAATTAATGAGCGTATAGTTCAAAGATTGCAGGCATATTTTCCATATTCGTAATTTTTGAACTCTATTTATTTGCTGCTGAAGTAAATGAGAATTACTTGTATATCTTTGAAACCTATAAACCATGTGTTCCTCTCGGATTTGAATGAATGACTACTGACCAATGACCTCCGTAGGATTCAAGGTGTGCTCATTTCTGTGTTTGTGCCCAGGAAATTTCTTGTGCTATCATCTGGCTTGTAGCACACATTTAGTATGGTTCCTGCCTTAGCGAAGCAGAGAAGCATATTACTGTTGATGATTTGAATTCCTTAGTTAAAATATGTTTGTTATTGAGGATCTAAATTCATTCAAGTCATTCTTTAACAGTACATTCACTTTGTAATTCTAATCCTTTTCTGAAATCTAATTTTTATTCAACCTTATTTTGCAGTCCATCTCAGCATACAGTGGACATTACCGTCCATCTGATGACCGCCTTGACGCCTTTCTTTCAGTTTTAAAGGATAATGGCATAGACCTCAGTGAAGTTGAGGTAAGTTGGTGGTTCTTTTCCTCCCACTCTTCTTGGATGTGTAGAGAACTAATTAACATCTTATATCCTGGCTTAAACAAAGCGATGTGTGATTAATGATATTGGCCAAACTTGGAAATAACCTCTGGCTCTGATGAAAAAATGGATCGAATGGAAAGGTTACTCTTTGAAATGTTGACATTAGCAATTCCTAAATTTTGCATATTCTACTTGTAGATTAAGCGACCAGATGAGGACTACTCTAGTTATGGGAACAATCAATCCAGTAGTGTGACCAAAATTGAAACATCAGCTTTTGAAGTACTTGACAGTGATATTTCTTCTATAAGCAATGAAGAAAGTGTGAAACAAGAACCTTCTATGCCGGAGCAGGCTGAATCCCGAAATGAATACAGGAGAACTTTGTCTGGCGGTCTTCAAAGTCCAAGAACAGAGGTTCCCAAAGAAGCAATACTCGAAAGGATCAATTCCAAAAAGATGAATACATATGAACTGGGACATCAACTATCGAGGACCTGGTCAACTGGGGCTGGCCCTAGGATTGGATGTATTGCTGATTATCCCTTAGAACTCAGATTCCAAGCACTGGAATTTACTGAACTTTCTCCCAGAGGGCTGCCTCCTCCTTCACCACACAGGCATGGAGCTGGCTTTGCTCCTTCTATGCCGTGATCATCATTCTAGAAATACTTCTCTGATCGTTGGAATCGTGAGAAGTTTTGTACTTAATCCATGCACAACCACCCAAAACAACAGGAACAAGAAAAAAGTCTTCCAGAAGGAAAACTTATTTTCACTAAGAAAGATAAAAGCTTGGAAATTTCGTCCTGCTTAGCAGTCCAGGGGGTTCTGAACGTCATGTTCATGTTGTGGATTTATTTTATCTAACAATTGCTTTACATGTTTTCGGCAAGATAAATGATCTTGTTAATCCCTTTAAGTTGTACTTCCGCTTGCTCTCATGAAATTAGAGTTTGTATGGGATTGTTAAATTTTGGAACACTAATATCATTTCCCCTTAAGCCTTATTGTGCTTTCTGGTGTATATGTATTTTAGTGTTATGTAAGCCATCTATCATATAGTTGGATTTTGTTACTGATTTCTGTAGTACTATGTGATCTATTTTGTACCACGAGATATGATCATATAAATTGTGTTGCTGCTTTGGTTTCTTGTCTTTTTTTTTTTTTTGAAAGAAGTCCTAAAGGACACTGAATTTCATTAATAAGCCATACGGCATCTACAATTAACAATGAACGATAATGAAAACGAATTTAACAAAATCAAACAAGAATTAATCGGGGAAAGGCTAAGAATCCAAATACATAAATATAACAATTCGGCATATTCTCGATTCGTTGTCTCATACAACTTTTTGAGTGGATCCGTCGTCGCTTCACAATTTTGTAAGAAAGTAAATTCTTGTACTGATTCCGTAACCCGAATTCGAGCCATAATCAATAGTAGCCCCGCATAACTGGAGACCAAATTAAGCACAAATAAAACCTTGTCTTTCGAAGGAGATAAACCCTTTCTTTCGAGGGAGACATTATTGTAACCTAAAACAAAAAGGTTAAAAGAAAATAAAGATTGGGGCTTTCCACGGATGAAATCCGATGGAAACCCCTTTAAAATTGACAATGGAGAAGAGAAGAGAGAAAAGGAGGCTAGGGTTTTTCTATTTAAAACCAAGTGTATCTAATTATATATTTCGTTCTTGCTTTGGTTTCTTGTCTTTGGTGTCTTGGCGATCAAGCGTACACTATGTGGTATTCTTGATCACCAATGACTTAAATGAGGGTTGTTGGATGTTGATCAATGACTGATTTTTCTTAGTTGCAGTATAATCACACAATCTTTGACATTTTTTTTTGAGGGATCTATATTTGATATCTGTAACTTGCCAATCAACAACAAAAAAAAAAGCAGCTTCACCCGGCATAAAAAAAACCCATATATGGAGTAGGATTCACTGCATAGTCCTTTGGTTTAGGTTGTGTATGTTCTTGTTTTTCCTTCTCTGTCCTTGTTTTTTTTCCCCTCTTTGTTCTTCTAATTCCTTTCTAGGTTGTATCCCCTGCTTCATATCTTATCTTGGGTATTTGGTTTTGGGGATTGTTTTAGAGTGTTGATCGAGTTTCATGTTTTAGTGGTTCTGTGAGCTTTTGATTTGTAGTAGTTGTTGAGCGGCTGGGCTTGGGGGGAAGTTTCCTCATGTTTGTTGTTTCAGTGCTTTGTGGAGTTTCTTAGTGTAGTTTGAGTCTCAATATGGAGTTATTTCTAGCCTTTATTTCTTTTCATCTTCTCGATCATTTCAATGATGAGAGTATTTTCCACCTTCTATACATCCTCTATGGATAATCCAGGTGATGTAGTTGTTTGTTCCTCGGAGAAGGAGCAAGGGAACTCCTTATTTGAAGCTGGCAAGTTTAAACTCTTTTTTTTGGGAAATTCTCAATTGTAAACCTTAACTTATTGCTTTTCTCAGTGGTAAACACTACTTTTTTAAAATGTCTATGGTAAACCTCAATTTATATTGCTAAGCTAATGGTAAAATCTTAATCCTCACCCTAACCATGGTTAAGGCTGTTTTAAAAAAAAAAAACTGAAGTTACATAATTGCCCCCATTTATTTCCCTCCAACCACTTCTGTCTAATCAAAAGGCATCGAATTTGATTCAATTTACTTAGTTCGAACATTAGAAGAGAGAGAATGATGAATTCTTCAACTTTGATTCAGTTCGAAAAATTTAGGACTTGAAATTTCTGGGTTTTGGGTATTTTTTAGTATAAAATTTTGTCTGGGTTAAAGCGATTAATCGAGGTAAATTTTGGAGGAGTTTTAGATAATTTGCGAGGAATTGCGATTGGTTTTAGGGTGGAAATTTATCGACGATTGTTGGTTAGTGAACAAAGTTCGATCTTTTGAAGCTTTACACTGCTAATAGTGAGAGTTGAAGTCAGGTATGTGTCGAATTTTGCTTCGCATTATATTGTGCTCTGTTTATGGGTTGTGATAATCAATGTGTAAATGCTGGATTGTTAAATATTGCTTGTTGTTAGTATAAATTGATGGAGTTGATATTGTCTCTGATTTATGTGTTAGAATTGCATGATTGTGTTGTAAAGGTTGTTGTTTATGATGTGCTTTTTGTGAAGGTTATTATTCTTAGCCAAGTAATGATTAGTGATTATTTGTTGTTTATTTGTGTGTTTGTTGCAGAATGGTTGAAAAAATAGTACTTCAGTTTCAATATAGGGGTGTAGATGTGTCTATTGTGGTTGATGATACAGATAAGGTGAATTTGATAGACCTTATTGTGGAGTATTGGGAAAAAGAAAAAGAAAGTAATGTTGAAACATCCCTAAATCCCACATTTTCCTATGTGTACAAAATGAAACATGTGAGTCTTCAGAGTGATAGTGATTTGATGAAAATGTTTGTAAACTTGCCTGAGAAGAAAGAGATTTATATATGGGTAGGGGATGGTCTTAAGGACACTAAGGTTGTTGCTGCAGCTAGATTACTTGTTAAGGGAAAGAATCCAATTGTTGAACCTGACCAAGCTAAAGTGGTGTCTAAGGCTACTGCTACTGCTAGCAAAAAAATGACCCCTAGGAAGAACAAAGTCCCTGAATTGGTTGAAGCAGCAGTGGTGTCTAAGGATGAATTTGATAAGTATGTTCAAGGGTTAGGTAGTAAACAAGTAGTTGAAACTGAGTTTCAAAACTATGATCCAGATGAAACTTGGCTTGATCTTGAGATTAGACTATAAGAAGAGATGGATATAGACAGGGTGAGAGGGAAAAGAGGGGGTAGAGGGACAGGAAGGGGTAGGGGGAGAGGAAGAGGATCTGGTAAAGAAAGGGGTAGAGGCAGAGGGTCTGGTAAAGGAAGGGGAGAAATTGGGAACACAAACACAAACTGAGATTGAGATAGATATTGAAACACAAAATCAGATTCAGAGAGAGATTGAAACACAAAATCAGATTCAAAGAGAGATTGAAGCACAAAATGAGCTTGAGAGAAAGATTAAAACACAAAATGTGATTGACAGAGAGATTCAAACACAAACTGAGCTTCAGAGAGAGAATGAAACACAAGCTGGGATTGGGAGACAGATTCCAACACTGTCTAGTATTGAAACTGGGAGAGGTAGAGGGAGGGGGAGGGGGAGAGGTGGAAGGACAAAAAGTGGTAGAGGGAGGGGGAGGGTTAATCCACTAGAGTCTTGGTTCACCATCACCCCTACCCCATGGCAACCTCAACAAAGTGACCAAGCTGATACTAACCAAGTCCATGAGTACCAAGCACCAACTGAATTGATAATCCAGAATTCACAACCCCAACCATCATCTCAAACAATTATACAACCCTTGAATAATGTGGGAGAGTTTGGTACTGGAGTCTCTTCTACCTCTTCTAGAGTCTCAGCCTTTTTTCAGAGAAGACTGCCTAGGACAACTGCAAAAAGGAGAGGCATTGTGATCATCCCTAGCACTAGTGGAGGGGATAGTGATGTGAACAATATGGGTGCTGGTGGGGATAACAGTAGAAGACTTCCTAGGAGCACTGCTATAAGGAGAGGCATTATGATCAGCACAAGCACTAGTGGAGGGGAAATTGATGTGAATAATATGGGAGGGGGAGAAGTGTCTATTAATTTAGGAGAGGACAATGAGAATAAAAGTTTGCTTTTGCTCAATGATGAGGATGGTGAGGGTGATGATGCAGATGACACATACAACCCAGATGATTACATGGAACCTGAGACAAATGATGAGAGTGTTGAAGAAGAAGAGATATTTGAGAAAGATGATGATGTGCCTAAGATTGAAGATAGTTATGAGGATCCTGATTTTGAGTGTGAGAAGGATGAAGATAATTACTTGACCAGGTTATATAACAATGGTGTAGTGTACAAAGATGAGGGATTTGGGAAGATTGTGCTTAAAGAGTGGCAATTGTTCACTGATAAGAAACATCTTAGGGATGTTGTTAGAGATTATTGCATCCAATGTGGGTTTGCTGTAATTGTGGACTATGCTAGCAACTTAAGGTATTGTGCTAGATGTTCAGATGTGCATTGTGGCTGGAAGTTACATGCATCAGTTCTTGCAGATGGTACAACATGGGCCATCAAAACCATTCACAACCCAGAACATACATGCCAAGGGCTGAACTCCAGAAATAACATGGTGAATGTTAGATGGGCTAAGAGAGTGTTGTTGGAAGACATCAGGGAAAATAATGATATCCCTGCCAAGTCTCTTAATGATTTGCTATTTCAGAATATGGAGTTTATATGGCTCTCAGTACCTTGTACAAGGTCAGAACACAAGCATTGATTGACATTCATGGTGGCCATGATGTGTCATACAAGGATTTTCCCACATACTGTGATGTACTCAAGGAATTAAACCCAGGCTCTGTTGCTCACTGTTCATGGACAAAACCAAGTCCAGAGAGGCCAATTCAGTTCAGTAGCATTTTCATATGCTTCAAGGCTTGTTTAGATGGGTTGACAGCTGGATGTAGAAGCCTAATTGGAGTAGATGGGGCTCATCTGAAGGGTAATTATGGGGGAGTGTTACTCTCTGCAGTTGCCTTAGATGGAAATAATGAGATATTTCCAGTAGCATGGGCAATAGTGGGAAAAGAAGACAGTGATAGCTGGAAAATTTTCATTTAGCACCTCAAGAATGCTCTAAAAGACTTAGGCAGGGGTGATGCATGGTGCATAATGAGTGACAGGCAAAAGGTATGAGTTTCTTAATTGTTGACTGTCCTATTTTGTTCATTATTGAAATAAGAATTTGACATCTGTCCTAACACTGGTTCATGTTTGATGTTCAGGGTATTGATGTTGCCTTGAATGAGTTGTGGCCAAAAGTGGGAAGAAGGTATTGTTGTAAGCATTTGGTGAAGAATTTTAAAGTACAGTTCCCTGGACTTTTGATGTTCCAACTATTTTGGAAAGCAGGGGGCTTACAACCCATTTACATTCAAAAAAGCAATGGAAGGCCTAAAAAAAGCTAATAAGAATGCACTTGTATGGCTATCAAAAGTTGGACCACAATCAACTTGGTCAAAACATGCATTCAATCCAGGAATCAAGTGTGATACAAACAAGTCTAACTTTGTGTAAACCTTCAATTCCACTTTAGGAGTTGATAGATACAGACCAGTGTTGACTCTCCTTGAAGGTACTTGTTACAATTCAAGAAGGTTAATTTTCTCATTGAATTTCATTCCACTTATGTACTTGTTCTATGAACTCATTGCAGGAATTAGGAGGCTAACAATGGTGAGGATGGAAACAAGAAGGGAGAATTGTGAGGGATGGGTGGATGATATCTGTCCTAACATCCTGAAAAGGATGCAAGTGATAAGCCATGAGTCAAGGAGTTGTAAGTGCCTAAAATCTGGAGAGGGTGAGTATGAGGTTTTGGATGGCAAGTTAGTTCTTCATGTGAGCCTTAAGGAACTGACTTGTGCCTGTAATGCATGGCAACTGTCAGGCCTGCCTTGCAAACATGCAATGAGGGCCATACTACATGCTAATGATGACCCCAGACAATATATTAGTGAGTGGTACTCAATCAGAAGGTATAAGCTCACTTATGGCAACTCTATCAAGGCTGTACCTGATGTAGAACAGTGGCTTAAAACTCAGTACCCAGAATTAGCCCCACCAGCTATGGCAAGAGGGATTGGAAGGCCTGCTAGAAACAGAAGAAGAGAAGAAGGAGAGCAAGCTAAAGGCAAGAGATCTAGGACTGTCAGATGTGGTAAATGCCAACAGTTTGGGCATAACTCACAAACTTGCTAAGGTGGCTTGACTGTGAAGGAGAAGACTGCATTGGGTCATGAATCAGGTGCTCAGGCCAAGAAGCAAACAAAGAGGAAGGAAAAAGTGGTTTCAGCAAGCCAACCAGACCCTACAAATGATGCTAATTCCTCACAGTCCATAAGGATGTCCCAAGGACTAAGAAGGCAAGAACAGGAGTTTCAGCATCACAACCTGTTTGATCATGTCATATTCATCTCAATAGTCTAGTTTTTTTTTTTGGGCATGTATTAGATGACAGTGGCACCGTGGTATCTTTTTTGGACATGTATTAGTCTTAATGCAATGCTATTTTGGACAGAATTGTTTGAAATCAGATAGTTATGGTCTTTGAAGTATATGGAATATATGTACTACTTGTTATGCCTTAAATTCCTTCAATGCTATTTTGCTCTTTGAAGTATATGAATATGTTGTTCAAGAAATGCTATTTTGGACACAGATCAAACAACCATTGATAGAAATGGGAATTTTATTCATTAATAAAGGGATACATTACATTCCTTCTTCAAACATAACCATAACCAAACTACATTACATCGCAACGTAAAACAAAATGAAATACATAATAAGAGTTACTGTCACAATCACTTTGATGAAATTAACCAATTCATCAAGCCTCCCAATAATAGCAACAACACCACCTTGTTCAGCCCCAATTTCAGTAGCACCATGTCTAATTATGTCCTCTTCCTTTAACCAAGAAAAAAAATCACAACTCCTGCACTTGAAGAATAATCTTTGAGGATTCTTCGCAGAGACCTTCACAGTAGCGATTTTGGGGGGAACACGGTGACATCGAACAAGCTTCACCCAACCTATCCTATCTTCCATGGTTACTGGTTTCAAAGAGGAGGAAGAAGAACGCAAAGTCGACATGCTCATTCAATTGGGGATTTGCACAAATTCGACAGAGTAATTGGAATTGAAAAAATTAGGGTTCATAAAAGGGGGAAAATTGGGGGAAAATTAAGGGAATCGATTTAAGAGGGAAATGGGTATTTACAGTTGGAGGGAAATGTGAATTAAGGTTAAATCAGTTATTACCTGTATAGTTAACTAGGGTTAGAGTATAAATTGCCTAATTATGTCAATAATTTTACCATTAGCTTAGCATAATAAATTGAGGTTTACCATAGACATTTAAAAAAAAATAGTGTTTACCACTGAGAAAAGTAATAAGTTAAGGTTTACCATTGAGAATTTCCCTTTTTTTTAATTATTTTTTTATGTATGAGTTGGCTAGTAAATTGTTGTGTCTTGCTATATCGTATTCTGTTGAAGCTTTTTCTTCGTTTTGATCTTTGACAACTGCTTTGCATCTTAATCTTGCGGCTTGTGCTTTGAAGCTTCTAGATAATTCAGTTGTTGTTAAGCTTTAGTTCCTTCGTGTTAGAGTTTGAAACTTGTCATATTAAGGCTCTTTATAGGAGGGCCTCTGCTTATTAAGAATTCGGCAAGCTTCGTTCCGCTAGAAAGGATCTGGTTAAGGCTACTAAAGGTGATCCTAATAATACAGAGGTGTTAACAAATACATTGTGTTAAGGTTTTGCTACATGATGTGTCTTTGGTCGATCAGAAACAAAAGGGTAAGATGGTCCAGTATGTTATCCAAGTTGAGTCGACTTTCCAAGTTCCCAATGACTGTGTAACTGGTTGTCAAGTTAAAAAGGATTGTTGTGTAGCGGATGTGGCTATCCGATTGTTGAGATTCAGTGTAGTGTGTTAAGTTCAATCGTGGTTTCAGAACCAGTATTATCGCCTAGTTCATATGGTGGTGATAAAGATTGTAATCTTCCACAACGTACTGATGAATGATAGGAATTCAGAGAGTGCTGATATGGAATGTGTTTTTCAATTAGATTCAATTGGTAATGATAGGAATTCAGAGAGTGCTGATATGGAATGTGTTTTTTAATCATATTTAGTTGGTAATGACATCATTTCAGAAAGTGCTGATATGGAATGTGATTACCATCAAATTCAGTTGGTAATGACAAGAGTTGTTAGTGTTTACCACCTTCTTGTCAGGAAGCTGAAGTCCCTCATATGCATGAGTTTGTTTCTCGAAATGGTTCGGTTTCATCCCTTCGGCTTTCTTCCTCAAAGTTGGAGCAGGTTAAGCAAGGCAAAGTCATTTATTTCTACCATTCTAAGTCCATGTCGTTAATGTCTATTCGGGTTCGTTTGAGTAAAACTTTTATCCGGACAGAGGTCCCCAAGATGTAACTTCTAGGGTAGCAGAGACCTTTATTTCTACTTCAGTTAAGTTTTCAAGTGGATTGGAGCAACAGGCGGTGTCCACTTCAGAGTTCCTGTCAGCTTCCATTTTTTAGTCCACGTATCATCCGGTTTTGCAGTTGTTACCGGAGAAGGTTACCCCCTCTGTTACGACAGAGGTCTCCCATAATGTGAAGTCCAGTGTAGCGGTGCCCTCTACCTTTACTTCACTACAGGTATCCTGTGATGACGATCGACAAACAGTGCACATAAAAGAGTCTCACCCGCTTCCCATTTTGTAGCAGTCCTTATGTGCTTTAGTGGCGCAAAACAATAATTCAAAGTGCATTAGTTCCCTTTTTGATGTTGATAGTCATATGGGAGGGTTAAATTCCAGGAGTTTGAGGGAAAAGTTTGTGTTTTCAGTTTTTAGCTCGACACTTTGCATTCCAATACCAAGCCTTCAAGTTAACCGTTTTGCCATCACAGGTCTATTTTTCATCCTCGGTTTAGGAATATGAGTTGTGTGGTGGATCGACCCATATCACTGCAAATTGCAAGGTGGCTCGTGTGGGTATAAAGCGTGTTCGTGGCCCTAGTGTGGACTTCAATTGCTCCAACTTAGCTCAAATAAAGTTTGCTCGTAAGTGTCTCTTTGGTGTTTTTAAATAGTGTTATTTGTTGGTTGTCTTTGTTTTCTATATTTCTCTATTAGTACTCTTTGTCAAAACAAAAATGGTTGAATGTTTGCATTTTAATGAACATGGCTTGGTATTATGTGCTTCCCATTGATGATAATATT
This sequence comes from Chenopodium quinoa, assembly GCF_001683475.1. Taxonomy (NCBI): domain Eukaryota; kingdom Viridiplantae; phylum Streptophyta; class Magnoliopsida; order Caryophyllales; family Amaranthaceae; genus Chenopodium; species Chenopodium quinoa. The sequence goes on along the minus strand of NW_018744304.1, from coordinate 6,912,046 downwards.
TGTTGATGAGCCTCCTCTCCTTCCCAAAAAAATCCAAAACCCAAAAATCCAAAGCCCTTAATCCAAATTTTTTAGTTAGTTACTCATATCCTTTTCTCCTCTCCTAATCTTCTTTAGCTAGTTCCTCCTCCCTTAGTCCAATTCTTTAGCTAGTTCCTCTTATCCCCACCTAATAGGGGAAAAAAGTGTTTTATTTTATATTAGGCTTTGTATATATTGTTTTTGCCTGTAGTCATTTGGCTTGATGATTTGATTAGTGTCGTTGATGGTAAAACGAATTCAAGTAAGCATATGATATAATCACCTTAGTTTTTGCAAGTAATAGCTTATCAATGAATTGTGGAATGATTGTTCGACTCTTATCTATATGATCCACTCATGCTATTCTTTATTTGCTTTACTACTAATCACTATTCTTTTATCATCTTGTTTATATACGGAAGACACTACTACACCAAGGAAGACACTACTATTCTCACACCACCCATATCAAAGGAATTCGAACCTCGAAAGTTAGTATTTGATCTCACATTGTTCCCAAAAGTGGGGTTTTAATATTTTTCAAGCCTACTACATTTTGAAAGAGTGGCAAGGATCCTCTTTGACTTAGTACCTATATCGAGAACTTGAGTCCCAACTCCTAAGGTCGCAGCTTAAACTATTCTTAGTGTTGATGAAGGTTGTTACATATTGCTTATTTGCTAAAACTTGTTTTTTTAGTTCTTTCTTTTGTTTATTGTAATTAGTAGTTTGTGATTTAAATGTTCAAATTTGAAAAAAAATTTGTATGTATAAGAAAAAAAAGAAAGAACTGATGAATAGCCACCACCCTAGCAATTTAAACAAGGTTGGGGGTACGTTTCTGTTTCGAATTTATTCATGGTTTGTAATTTGTGTCAAAGTTAGAAACCTCCTTAGGTTTTCTCTTAAAGTTATACATCTTAGATTGACTTTAAATGCAAAAACTTCTAGTTTACTCTATGCCTTAATTTGTGTTGTAACCCTCAAGTTGTGTAATGTTAGTAAGAATAGTTGAAGTCCTTTCCATGAAGGTAGTTGGTTCACAAGCATATTGATAAGTCTATTATATACTTCCTCCGTTTTTCTTTTATTGCACTATAAGGACTTTTACACTATTCACTTAATCTTCTTTGACCATCTTTTGTGATTTATCCATTAGGAAAAATATAGTCATGTGAGATCTAGTTACATTCGTCTCAAAATCTACTTTTCAAATATCAAATATTTATAATTTTTACAAAAGTATAATTAAAGATATTAATAGCCAAAGTAATGCATTGGCAAGCGTGAAACTCCTTATGGTGCGATAAAAAAAGAACGGAGGAAGTATATATTTTTATTCCTCGTCCCACGGTCATATTTGTGTTTATTTAAGCTCTACGGAGCTATTTTTATTACTTAAATACGTTTTTTAGTGTTTTTGTAGAGTTGGTATTATTTTGTAGGAATTTGCTGATTTATGATACTTCCAGAGCTTATTGAGCCACTACAAAGATATTGGAGTTTGATCGTATATTATGACTGTATATTTGAAGCCCCATGTCGAGCTAATGAAATTTAGTTTGGTGAATACGAGATCGGTTCGTTTGGAATACTAATTTTATCACAAGTCCAATAATTGTATATCAAGAAGAAGGAGATTGAGCAAAAGAATTAATTAGCCCAAGCATACAAATACAAGCGTACATGAGATTGTGGGGCGTGAAGCTGGCGGGCCCGATCGAATGAATCAAAGCCCGACCGGGCTGATGTTTTTGAGCTGCTGATATTTTAGTTTGAGCTTTTGTCTTGGGTTAGAAAGCAAGTCGGTGGATTTAGAGCATGTTCTCATTGACTGAATTGAACTGAACTTATTAGAGCTGAACTGAACTAAATTGACTGAATTGAAATGAACTTATTAGAGCAGAACTGAACTAAACTGAACTGAAATAAACTGAACTGAACTGAACTGATTAGAGCTGAACTGAACTGAACATTTTATAAGAGAAAGAAATCTAAAGCTGAATTGAACTGATTAGTTATCAAAACAGGGCCTTAGTTTTTATTTAAGTAGAGTTTTGTTTTGTTTGAGGAGTTTATGTGGGAATAGAAGTTGACATTAAATAAACTTCTTTTTTTTTTCCTATAAAAGGAGGTTGTAGTAGTTACGTGGGTAAGCTTTCATGAGGTAGTTTTTAGTTTTATTTTCTTTTAGTTTAGTTTTCTTTTTTTTTCTACCTTTCATTCAAGATTTATTATTTTGTTTTCCTACTAGTTGAATACTAGTATTCTCTTTATCTTAATTCTTGCTTTTTACTATGCTTTATTTAATTGCTTTGATTAGTTTAGATTTAATTATGTGTGAGTAGTTTTATTTCTAAGGTTGTGGGGATCCATGAATAATATGAAGGTATAATTTATTATTGTTAATTGCTGTAAGGAGGGTGTTCCCATCGTAGGAAATCCTTCTCCTTAGATGCCCTATGGCCCTTTAGAAGCCTAGGACTTTACACTTATTAGGATGTATTAGGATTTGAATTTCTGACTGTTTGGGGGACCTTGAATTAGAATTGATCATATCATTATGCTTTTTTGTAAGAAACAAGTAGGATCGCCAATGAGTTTTAGGAAAACTCATAAAACTTGTTCATGCCTTTCTCCCAAGTAGAGTTCAAGGGATATTTATCACATATCGTAAGTTTACCCATGCCGAAATTGGTCTACGTGTACCATAAATGAGTTCGGGAGCGAGGGTACTAAAATAACGTTCCTTTTAGGGAGGAATCACTATTCTAGCCCTCTTCCTTTTTTCACAATTTCATCACCAAACTATATATGCAACATGGATCCTAAAAACTAAATTAGTTGATTTTATTTACACGCGTTAATTATGTAGGAAGTACATTGCAAAAGTCGTTATTCTTATTTAATCAAATTTGTGAAAAAAACAAGAAATAAACTAACAATATTCGCCTTGTCTTAAGTGATAAAACAACAATTAATTATCAAATTCTAGTCTTGATTAACGAAAGAGTACTATGTGAATTAATTAATTAAAAGTTTGTTTAAAGTGATAAAACAACACTAATTAATCAATTAAAGTTATTTAAACAATAAAAGAAAAGTGATTTATTTAAGTGCTCATGAAACTAACCGTTCTTCTTTTATGTTAAATCTCCGTTTAATGAGTTTAAGGACTTTCTTTTTTCTTCGTACCTCCAAGGACTTCAATGAATTCAATTAGGGTTGGAAAATATTTGGGAAGAGAGAAGAAAAGTAGTATGATAGTAAGAGGGTTTAAGGAATTAAGGATTTCAAAATTTAGGGTTTTTCAATTCTGTTTTTTCTGTCTTCTTTCGTGTTGAACGAAGACCCTTATTTATAGGCGTAGGGATCTAGGTTTAAGTTTTAGAGCTGCGCTGTCAGGTGGCGCACGCAACTCTATGAGTCACGCAAGGTGTCGAGCGCAACCTAAGTTGCGCTAGGTGCGGTTTGCCTTATACAAAAACGCGTTTTTAAAAATTCCATAACTTTTATTTGCAAAGTCGGATTAAGGTGTGTGAGATATCATTGGAAAGCTTTGAATGTCTAATTTCCAATTCAGTTAGAATAGGTTAAAATCTGTTATGGATCAAAATATATGGCCGTTGGAGTGCAAGGGTGTTGGTTTTAGGGTTCGGTTTAGTGTTTTGATAATAACTTCTTCGTTTTAGCTCGGAATTGGGCTTATAATATACCGTCGGAAATCTATTTGAAAGGTGTTTTGGGTAATTTTACCCTGCCACGTGGCCCAATCAGAGGGTGACACGTGTCAGCCCCAGATTGGTCTAAAATGGACCAATCCCTGCTCGACACGTGTCATTCCCGAAATTAAGGGAAAAGGCGGCCTTCAGGCCCAAATCCCGAGAATGCCGCCAAACGGCGCAGCCCACCAATGATTAGGGTTCAGTAACCTAATCAGGGGCACAATCCCCAAAGACCATATAAATAGGGAGATGTCCCTCATTTTGAGGACACGTTTTACCATTTATTACACATTTTACTCTTTGATAGAGACATCCTGAGCTTGGAATCCGAGCAGTTCCCCACTTAAATTTCCGCACCTTTTTTCTCCCTTCAAGTTTCTAACTTGTGGGTCGGAGGCGGAGCACCACCCAACTGGTGTCTCCGTTTGTTTTGCAGGTACAGCTCACCCCGGATCAGTCTTCGTGTTGTAACTCTCCCGAGGGACAAAAACACCCAAAACATTTGGCGCCGTCTGTGGTTCAAGAGTCTGTACCACCCCCTAACCGTCTGGGCGAAGACCCATAAGTCTTTACAGACCATGAGGAGGATGAGGATCCTCAGGTCGAAACCTCTACAGCCGAGGACGACTTTCTCAGAGTCAAGCGCATCCGGCCCAGAGAGACTCTGGAGCGGGGCGTCTCCCAGGCGGGTCCGAGCAGACCTACTGGGCAGCCGGAAGGGGCAACCCAAGAGGCAGCTGGATCGGCCCCTGTCACCCGAGACGAACTCATGAGGTTCATGACGAGTTTCAAGGGTGAAATTACAAAGCTGATCACCAAAAGCCAGGCTGGCCCAAATAAAGGTCAATCGGCGAAGAAGACTCCTCCAGAGAAGGGGAAGTCAGTCAGAAACCGGAAGCTCACTCCTCACCCAAAGGAGAAGGCAGCCGGGACCATCGATTGGTCGAAAATTCTCCTTCCTGGGGGGAACACCAATAACCCTCGCCGGCCTCATCAGCCGATGAGAAGTAAAAAATCAACTCTCGATGCCCAGGAGATCATCAACCGGAAGAGAAATCAATCGCTGTCTGAGTCGGCTTCATTGTCGAACTTTCCAGACAGCTTCAACATCTCTGCAGGGAGTGCACCCTCCTTGCATGAGAGCCAGACAGGCGGTAATACCGTCTATTCTGGCGCTCATATGATTGGAGCCGTCCCGTACGTGCCTACTCAGGCTTACAGGCAGTATCCTCCTCACTTCATGCAGCCAACCTTCTTTGGGGGTCAGGCGGCATATCCAAATGTCCAGCCATTTGACTAGCAGCTTCGCTTGCTGCGCCTGAGTGAACAACCTTCTGCGTTCACTCGGGAGATAACCGAGGCGGCTCAGCCGACCAAGGTTAATAATGTGTTGGTTGGTACCTATGATGGTACCACCAATCTGGAAGACCACCTCATGACTTACACCAACCTCATGTATCTGCAGGGGTTGGATGATGCCACTTGGTGTCGATGCTTTCCGGCTACATTGAAGGGAATTGCCCAACAATGGTTTGGCAACCTGCCAGCCGGGTCCATAGGCAGCTTCAGGAAGCTTGCCTTCCTGTTCGCTTCCAACTTCTCAATGAACATCCCTGCTAAGAAAACAAGCCTTGATTTGAGCACTGTTAAGCAGGGAGAGAGAGAAGGGCTGCGCTCATATGTCAGGCGGTTCAACCTGATCAGAATTCAGATTCAAGGACTGTCTGATGAGGTAGCTTTTACAGACTTTTTTAAAGGTCTGAGAGATGGGTCGACCTTTAAGTTCGACCTAGTTAGAAAAGGGGCTTTCACCCTACAGGCGGCCCTGAGGGAGGCGGAAAGCTACATTCAAGCTACCGACCTCTGCTCGCCTGGTAGCCAGTCGGACTCCAAGAAGTCTGACAAACAGAAAGACAGCCGGTCAGCTCAGCCGGCTAAAAACAAAGAAGAGAGCAAGAAAAGAAAAGAAGTCTGGGCGGTTACTGACTCTAACCAGCCGTCCCAGAAGAAAAAGAAAGAATTTAAACCGTACGTCCCCAAGTACGAGTTTAATAAAGACTGCAACTCCATCTTCATGGAGGTAAAGGACCGGCTGTCCATTGAGAAGCCGAATCCTATGAAGAGTTCTGTCCAGTCACGGAACAAGAATAAATTCTGTCAGTTCCATGAGGAGGTCGGCCGTGACACCAACGACTGCTTCAGTCTTCAGCGTGCATTGGACCGTCTGGCTGACAAAGGGATGTTGAAGTCCTACATTTCTAAGTCCCCAGCCGGGGCAAAAAAGAAAAACAAGGGTCAGTCCTCCAAGACTACCCCCCAGCCTGCTAGTAGCTCGGATACCGATAAGGAGCCGGTCTACACTATAGCAGGCGGGTTCTCATGTGGTGGCCCTACCATCCGGGGCACCAAGAGCCATCTTCGAAAGATGGACAAAGATGATGATGAGCAAGCGGAAGCCAACTCCTCCTTCCCAGACGTCTTGATCACTGAGAAGGATAGGGGCAGCGTTCGTCGCCCGCATGATGACCTGGTGGTCATTGAATGTAAGGTTACCAATCAGCTGGTTGCACGGATCCTTATAGACACCGGCAACTCATCAGACATCATCAGTCTCCGGTGCTTGCAAAAGCTGAAATACAACGTCAGCAGCATGCATCCGGTGACCCACCCCTTGGTTGGTTTTGGGGGTGGGATGGTCTACCTAGCTGGGAGAATTGATTTACCCATCCGGCTGAGAGAGAAAGGCCAGGGACGACATATTGTCGTCAGATTCTTGGTCGTTGAGGAGTTGACCGCCTATAACATCATTCTTGGCAGGCCAACCCTCAACGTAGCCAAGGCAGTAATCATCCCTTCCCTCATGCTCATCAAGTATAAGAGGGATGACGGCTCTGTTGGTTCCTTGAATGGGGATCAGAAGACGGCCCGAGAATGTTATCTCTCAGCCGTCCAAGATACCGTGGCCCCAGGCGGTCAGGAACCAATAGACCTTGACAACGTCAAGGATGCCGAACCAGCTCCTGCCCCATCAGCAGCCGGAAAGAAAAGAAAGGCTCCTCTGCTGGTGGAGGTGAAAAAAGAGAAAAAATAGCAATCACTGACCGGTGAACGGTCAGATGAGCTCTGTCCTCAACCGGCTGGCGAAAGCATTGATCTCGTACTGGACGACAGCCGTCCAGAACGCACTGTTAAGGTTGGGACGGTTGCTCAGGCTACCTTGGGTGCAAGCTTGCACCTTCTGCTGAAAGAATTCAAAGACATTTTTGCCTTTGAAGTGGAAGAGATGCCAGGCGTCAGCCCGGATCTTGCTGTCCACAAACTCGCCGTGGACCCCAAAATGAAGCCCATCTGGCAAAAGAAAAGAAACCACGGCGAGGAAAGAAGTCAGGCGGCAGCTGTCGAAGTCAAAAAGCTGCTAGACGCCAGGTTCATTTGGCCTTGTAATTTCCCCGACTGGGTGGCCAATGTGGTCCTTGTGAAGAAACCGAATGGGACCTGGCGCATGTGTGTTGATTACACAGACCTCAACAAGGCGTGTCCAAAGGACAGTTATCCGCTTCCAAAGATCGACAGTCTGGTCGATTCTACAGCCGGTCACGCCTTGATGAGCTTTATGGATGCCTACTCCGGCTTCCATCAGATACCTATGTGGAAGAAAGATCAAGAGAAGACGGCCTTCGTCACTGATCAAGGACTATTCTGTTATACTATGATGCCGTTTGGCTTGAAAAATGCGCCTGCCACTTTCCAACGGTGATTAATACGGTCTTCATTAATTAGATTGAGAGGAATGTGGAGGCGTACATTGATGACATGATAGTCAAATCCAAGCTACAGGCGGATCACCTTGCTGATCTCCGAGAAACATTCACCACCCTCAGGCGGCATAAGGTTATGTTAAATCCTAAGAAATGCGTCTTTGGTGTTGAGTCTGGGAAGTTTCTCGGATTCCTGATTGATCAAAGGGGGATAGAGGCTAACCCCGAAAAGATACAGGCGGTGATTGACATGAAGTCACCCCGCTCTGTTAAGGAAGTTCAGAGACTCACCGGTTGTCTGGCCGCCCTGGGGAGGTTCCTCAGCCGGTCAGGTGACAAATGCCTCTACTTCTTCCAAGCAATCAGGAAGAAGACCAGATTTGAATGGGGGGATGATGCTGAGGCGGCGTTCCAGAGGTTGAAAGAGCATTTACATTCTCTGCCTAGGTTGGTCAGTCCTTTGCCTAGGGAGACGTTGTACATGTATTTAGCCGTCTCAGACCATGCCCTCAGTGCCGTTCTCCTTGCTGAGCGAGACGGCGTGCAACTCCCGGTTTACTTCATTAGCCATGTTCTTAAAAATGCTGAACTCCGGTACCCCATGGTTGAAAAATTTGGCCTCGCTTTGTATATGGCATTCAAAAATTTGAAGCCTTACTTTTTGGCACATCCGGTGGTGATTTACACGGACCAGCCACTCAAGCGGCCAATGTCTACCTTGGACTCATCCGGGAGAATGTTGAAATGGGCTATTGAAATGCAGAGCCTTGAAATCACTTACGAACCAAGAAAGGAAGTGAAAGGTCAGGCGTTTGCCGACTTCATTGTGGAAATGACACGTCCGGTGGCTCCGGATAATCTTGATCGGGTTTGGAAAGTGTACGTAGACGGGAGCTCTACAAAAAACGGCTGTGGTGCAGGCGTAATTTATGAGTCTCCTGAAGGAGACAGATTTGAGTATGTACTACGCTTCAAATTTCAGGCCTCTAACAATGAGGCGGAATATGAAGCCCTGCTAGCCGGCATTCGCATGTGTAAGGCGGCAGGGGCCATGAAAATTGACGCCTACTCTGATTCTCAATTGGTTGTTAGCCAGTATGAGGGAAGCTACGAGGCCACTCATCCGCCTATGATTAAATATCTTCAGGCAGTCAAAGAAGAGACCAAGGCACTTGAGGAATTCGGGCTGAATCAGGTGCCTAGGTCGGAAAACAACCAGGCGGATGCATTGTCAAAGCTGGCATCTTCCGCCTGCCGTGATACGCCTCGGTCAGTCTTATGGGAAGTTCTTGAAAAGAGAAGCATCTATGAGGATCCCGTTGGAATTCTGGACCAAAGCTCTACCAGGATGGATGGCATCCGGGCCTATCTCTCAGACGGCACACTTCCTGATTCGCCACAGGAAGCAGCCGTCCTGAAAAAGCGAGCTGCAAGATTCGAGTTGAAAAATGGAGAACTCTTCAAGGCGGGGTTTCTAAAGCCTTTGTTGAAATGTGTCACCCCAGAAAAGGGGAAAGAAATTCTCGAAGACTTGCACTCGGGATTCTGCGCCTCTCACATAGGCGGCAGGTCCCTAGCCGTCAGAGCCAGACGACATTACTTTTGGCCCACTCTTGAGGCGGACGCCAAGGAGTTGGTGAAGAAATGTGACAAGTGCCAAAAATTTGGCAAACTCATTCACCGTCTGGCTACTGATCTGACGGCCATCCACAGCCCAATCCCGTTTGCAAAATGGGGCATGGACATTCTAGGTCCTTACACGCCTACTCCAGGCGGAAAGCGCTATATCTTAGTGGCTGTGGATTACTTCACCAAGTGGGTTGAGGCTGAGGCGGTTAAAAACATCAAGACCTCAGACGTAATTTCCTTCATCTGGAAGAACATTATTACCCGGTACGGGGTACCCATGTCTATGGTTTTTGATAATGGTCCTCAGTTTGAGATGCCTCAGCTAAAAACTTGGTTGGGAGATCAGGGGATCTCAGGCTATTTCGCATCTGTTAGTCGGCCCCAAGCAAACGGCCAAGTTGAAGCTTTCAACAAACTCATCTCAGACGACATTAAAAAGAAAATAGAAAGAGCTGGTGGCTTATGGGCAGAAGAATTAATCCATGTCCTGTGGGCTATCCGGACAACAGCGAAAGGGGCAACCGGTGAAACCCCATTTCTCATGGTTTACGGTGCTGAAGCCGTCTTGCCCATCGAACATTACGAGCCGACTCTTAGAGTCATGCTGTATGATGAAGAGGCAAACTGGGAAGCAATGCGCCTGGCATTGGATTCAGTCCCAGAACGCAGGGGCAATGCCGTCTTGCGTCATGAGATTTACCGTCTGAGAATGACGAGAGCCTACAACAAAAAAGTACACAAGCGTCCCTTGAAAGTTGACGACTTAGTGTTACGAAAAATGGAGGCAACCGGTAGGGCCAATGAGTTGGGAAAGCTAACCCCAAATTGGGAAGGCCCCTACCGGATCTATGAAGAAGTAAGGGACGGCACCTACTGCCTGGAAACTCCAACGGAAGGCGCCTGCCTAGAACTTGGAATGTAGACAATCTAAAAAAGTACTACTTCTGAGAATGTAAAATTTTTGTAAACAGTGTCAGTTAATGAAGATTCAGACTTTGTTTGCAAAATTATCGTTTGATTATCCATCCGGGTAATATCCAGGCGGATTCCTCATTTACCTAACTAAGTTCGATACTTAGTGAAGGTTTCATTTGTTAGTCCGCCTGGGTAATACTCGGATCTCTTGTTTATTTAAGTTTGATTTTGTTTATTCAACTGCTTGACTATCCGCGTGGGTAATACTCAGACGGATTCTCCATTTATCTAACTAAGTTTGATACTTAGTATGATACCATCCGCCTGGGTAATACTCAGACGGATTCTCCATTTATCTAACTAAGTTTGATACTTAGTATGATCAAATATTTGTCTGTCCGTCTGGATATTACCCAGACAGACTCGTATGCTTAAAAAAACTAAGTTTGATACTTAGTGTAAATTCAACACTGATTAAGAAACTAAGCACAAAAACGTTTAGTGGCTACACAACCGGTCTCAAAAAGGACCAGAGGCTAAAATGGCCGGATGGTTGCTATTTTTATAAAATCGCCTGTCCCAACATGGACAAAGGCGTCCGGCGACACCCCTTCGGGTGCAATCGTCGCAGAGAACAGATTATCTGTCGGTTCTACGTATCCATGCAAACGGCAAAAATTGAACGACCAAATTGGTCAACTCATAGCCGTCTGACTAAAATAACCTACGAAGAACGAATAAGTTCCTAAATACCGGATGCCCTCAGGTATCAGTCGATAACCGGTTGAAGTTCTCACAGGTTATTTATTTTAAAATTGCACCTCACCCCAATTGGGGCAAGAGTTCAATGGCTATGAAATCTCTACCAAGACGGGCATAAGCCGTCTGTGTAGTGACTGAAACGCCTGTTGGTGTACGGCTGTGCACTTGGTTTGGGGCAATCACTAATGTGATTGATTGACTTACAAACATATCATGCTCTTTGCAGCATCAGACGTTTTCAAGTCAATCAACCAGCTCCAATTAAAACCAATCACACAGCCGTCCAGGGGCAAGGACAGCCGGACTACTGATTAGTTAGGCAAGAAATCGCCGCATGCTTTTGATAAGTTAGGCAAGAAATCGCCGCATGCTTTTGATAAGTTAGGCAAAAATTAAAATTTGCAAAAAAACAAAAATTCAAATGCTAAATGATCAAAACCGACCTAGTCGGTGCAATTCATAAAAGTCCATCCAACCAAACGGTTGTAATGGATCAAATGTTAACCGGACCCCGTCCGGGAGAAAGAAATTGTTAATTAACCCGGCTCCATAGCCGGTAAAAACACAAATACTCGGCACGCAAGCCGGAAAAAGCAAGTTTTGGCTTACAGCCGCTGAATAAAAATTAAAAAAGCAAACTGGCATACTGCCGCTGAGGGGTCACTTCTGGCTTGCGGACGGAGCCTCCTGGTTCTCCCCCTTCTCCTCATCATCTGAGGGAATTTGGTGCGCTTCGCCGGGACCAGGAAGCTCAGGCGCAGTTGGCTCACTGTTGCTGAGCCAGGCTTCAAAGGAGGCAGGCTCTGGCTCACCTTGCTCTCTCAAGTACACCACGTACTCGGCATAGCTGTGTGCCATTGCCCAGACGCTATAATCAGCTTCTGGGTACAAGGCAGCCCAAGCAATCTTCATACGGGCGTCATTGTCAGCATCACTCTCAGCAACAAGGCGGTTTTGCTCCGCATCCAGGGTTGTTGCAAAGTTTTTCTGAGCTTGAGCAGCATCCTTTTCCAGCCTCTCAACCTTGGCTTTCAGTTTGCCAAGGTCTGCCTGAGCCTTCTTGAGCGCCTCATCAGCCTGCTTGGCGCTCTCGTCTGCCTTCTTCTGGGCCTCCTTCGCCCCCTTCTTGGCCGTCTCAGCATCCGTTGCCCGCTGGTCGGCCGTCTTCAGATCTAGCTCCAGCTGCTGGATTTTAGACGCCTGTGTCATAATTATTGCTTTAGTTTCAAGTTCATTTACGATAGTCGAGTGTAAAGCAATATTATCAGCGTCTATGGCGGACTTCTTGGCCCTTTTTACCTCTTCCCGTTTGCGGGAATAAGAACGTTTGAGCCCGTCCACTCGCAGCATGGCCTGCAAAAGCAGGCGGTATAAGAATTACAGGCGGGATAATTACTTGGAAAAAATAACATTGAATTGACAAGTTTCTTACCTCAGCCAGAAGGGATAGAATGCGTTCAAGATTGAACGTCTCTATCCCAGGGATATTGTCCTTATCCCTCTTCCGGACGGCATCCAGCATGGCCTTGGCGTGCTTCTGGACGTCTAGCCAGCGGGGAGATTGATCTGCACCACAATCAACAAGTGATGAGTGCGAAACTAAGGCTGCACCTATCTGTTGCCGACCGTCTGAGGATGACGTCTGTTGGGAGTGGGATTTCACCCGTAAAGGCCACCCCAGCTCAAGCGGGGATTCAAAAGGGTTCTTACCTTCAGAGCCGGCCAAGCGGGAAACGCTTGCAGGCGTGGTGAACCCCGCGGCTGCTGATAAGGGGTTGACAAGATCAAGGCACACGCTACCGCCTACCTTCTCGAGTCGCCCCGCTACCCGCATCGTCTTAGCCCCGGCTGAGGCGCCAGGAGTTGACGCATGGGGCCTCCTCTCTAGCCCGTTTGAGATTCTCCTCAAACGATTTCCCAACTTCTCCCCCCTGTGAAAATACACAAGTAAAGGTTAGTATCCGGGCAAGACAGTTTATAAAATAAACTTAAGAAAGGGTCAGGCGCTCAATACCTTGGCCCTGAGCTCGGCCGCAGCTTTCTCCGCAAGATTTTTGCGGATGGTCGTAGAAGACTGCTTGGGAGTTTTCTCCGACTACAACATGTTTAGCGCTTCTTCTGCAAAAAAGAAAGATATTGATCAGAATCATAAATCAATTCCGGTAGAAAAATACTACAGACGGTGTGAACCCAGGCGCATACGTTTATTAAACATGTGCCCTAGCCCGCAGGCGGCTAGGAAACATTCATCCCTGAACCAGTCACTCTTAGGAATCCAATTCTTAGGGACTTTTATTGTTTCCCCGGTTGACAGAGTTGCGTCTGTGAGGCCGAAAAAGTCTGCCTCGATTATTTTGTCAAAGTCTTCCTCTGGGATCCGGGAAGAGCGTACTTCCTGCCCAACAAGTCGGGCTTCTTATTATACAGACGAAATTCATAATTTTCCCGTCTGGTTGGGGCTGACATCAGGTAGAACCTGTGCTTCCAGCCATCGAACTTGGAGACCTTGTCCAAGGTCATCATGTATTGCGGCTGTGTGGTTCAGAGTATACCACGCCCTCCAGCCGCCTGGGCTTCTGCTGAGATAATGCATGCTTGCAAAGGCCTCCCAGCCGGGGTTAAGCCCTTGGAACTCGCAGGAGGCAACATACCCCAAAATGTTGGTCCAGGAGTTGGGGGTAAGTTGCCAAACCCCAAGGCCGTAGCCTCTCAAAATTGCCTTCACCGCCTGGTGAAGGGGGAAGCGAAGGCCGGCTTTGAACGCCGCCTCATAACAGCCAAAATAGCTGTTGGCGTTCTCTTGATCATCCCCCCAAGCGATGGTGCCCAGCTCAGGCGGCACCCGGATCTTATACCCGTCTCCAAGCGGGTGCATTTTCTTAAAGTTCTCTAAGTTCTCCCCCATCTAGATTCGGTCCTTGGAGTAGACGTGGATGCTGAAGGGATCGTCCTTCTCATTCCACTTTTTCCTTTCTTCCTCCTCGCTATCCGGAAGAAAGGGCAAGTCATCACTGCTCTCGGAGGTAGAGGCGGAGCTGTCGCTCTCCGTCTCCCCCTCACTTTGGTCCATGGGGGCAGAGGCGGCCTCGTCGCCGCCTTGGTCACACTCTTCCAAGAAAGAGTCAGCAGGGGTTGAAGGGGCGCGCGGAGGGGATCTCTCCAGAGCCGTTTGGTCTCCCTGACCAGACGATTCTCCCTCAGGTGTTTGGCCGCCTGAGCCTTCGCTTCTATAATTCGGATCAGTGGCCGTCTGCATTGTCCGAGCCATGGTGTCCTGCACAGACACATAACTGGTCGGAATCCATGGCAAAGGGTGGTCCCAACACCCCGAGCCGGCACTCCCTGTCCTAGACTCAGCCGTCCCTGGTGACCGGCTGGACTCTAACCTAGGCTGTGCCGTGTGTGTTGGTGATGCATCCATTTATTGCAAGAAATATGTACAAACGGTGAAAAAAAGAAAAGAGCTGAGAGAGACAAAGACGGTACCTTTGGATTTGATATCTGAAGGAAGGCGGGTCCGGCTGGGTTGCGGAAGAACAAAGTTTCTTGCTCGCGCCTGACTAAAACAGATGTCTTCTGCTCTCGAAGTTTTTCTCTAGAAAATTTTTGTAAGCGTACAAAATTATGAGGGTAAAACGGCTATATATAGAGGGTAAATTTGAGGGCATTTCCGTAATTTACCTGGAAGATGAACGGTTACTTTGTAACGGTAAAAATACCGCCAGCCGGAGCGTGACATGTGTCACAGATGCTACGTGGCGTGCCACGTCACATCTGTGAGGGGCAAATGTTTAGGGTAATTTTACCCTGCCACGTGGCCCAATCAGAAGGTGACACGTGTCAGCCCCAGATTGGTCTAAAATGGACCAATCCCTGCTCGACACGTGTCATTCCCGAAATTAAGGGAAAAGGCGGCCTTCAGGCCCAAATCCCGGGAATGCCGCCAAACGGCGCAACCCACCAATGATTAGGGTTCAGTAACCTAATCAGGGGCACAATCCCCAAAGACCCTATAAATAGGGAGATGTCCCTCATTTTGAGGACACGTTTTACCATTTATTACACATTTTACTCTTTGATAGAGACATCCTGAGCTTGGAATCCGAGCAGATCCCCACTTAAATTTCCGCACCTTTTTTCTCCCTTCAAGTTTCTAACTTGTGCGTCGGAGGCGAAGCACCACCCAACTGGTGTCTCCGTTTGTTTTGCAGGTACAGCTCACCCCGGATCAGTCTTCGTGTTGTAACTCTCCCGAGGGACAAAAACACCCAAAACAAAAGGGATATCCATTTGTATAGGCCATGCACGTAAATATGATGGTTAGTTTATCTTTTTGGCTCGGTTTTCAGCAATGTAAGATCCATAGGATCGAATCATTGCATTTGCCCCATTTAGGTCCGTTATTAATCAAGTTTAAACATGTATGAGCAAGTTTTAGGCCTAATAAGTAATCGGACAAGGCTCTAAGATAACATGGTCTCAAATATGAGTTTTAACTTACTTCATAACGCATTTTCGTAGTCCATAAACACTTCAACTTTGATCTAGCATGAAGAACGGGTTTTTTGTAACATCATCGCACTTCCTTGTACAAGAGGCCAAAAGTAGGTGTATACAATTGTCAATGCTTACATAATTTCCTATTGAGTGATTTAATTCTATGCAATTATATTCGCTCAGATTTAATTGTATGAGTTATGCAATATTGATTTGAGATTCGAGAGATGAGAATTTATGTTTAGGCTTAGTTTCAATAGGCAGATTAATTTATAAATGGTTAGGTCAAGATTTGAGAGATGCGATTTAATACCAGTAAATTAATTCAGTGATTGTAATACATAGCGAAAGCCCTTTGTGATCTGATTAATTGATGCATTGATGATTGATTATTGTGTTTTACTCTGGAGTATTATTTATTGGTGAACCTTTGCCCTAGGATTTTATTTATTGATTTCTCCCTACTTTAATTTCCACAATAATATCTTGGTTTCTTAATAATTTATACTATAATAATTTATTAGAAATAAAATAACATTGTTTCCCTGTGGATTCGACCATACTTCCCTATCTATTTAGTTAGTGGTTTTAGGAATTACTTTTGATTAGGTGATACGACTTTAGCCTGCCACATATGGAGTGGGTACTTAACATTGAGATGTCGAGTGTTGTAAGACCTTCTTTTGTCTATTTTTCTTTCGGCTCTTTCAAAGAGTCATGAGACACTACCATTAGGGGGAATTTGAACTTTTTGTTGAGGATGCGGTAAGATTGGTTGTATGGACTAAATAAAGCTGAGTACATTCGGGAAGGTTAGCTAGGCATTGGCTAGTCATGACCGTGGTTGATCTTAGGCATGTACCTTATGCTCGAGTTTTATTGCTTAAGGATTCTTTTATCTTTACATGTGCTTTTCTTTGAGCGAACTAATCTGTTATTCTCTTTTATGCCAAGTAAATTACTTGGGGACAAGCAATTGGCTAGCTTGGGGAAATTTGATAAGTGTTTTATTTGTCCAGTTATCATGGTATTTTTAACACGGTTTTGTAGTCATTTTCCTTACTTTAATCCCTTTTTATCTCATTGTGTGCATGATTGTAGCCTTTGGCATTCCCGTTCCTTTTTATGTGTTTGTTGGCCTTTTGTAGATGCAACGAGAATTGATTCATATAGCACCAGCATGAAGACTCTTCAATAAGGCACCATGCACTAGTTACAGAGAGGGCTACACCTTGGTAAGAGCGGAAACTCCTAATATAGGCACTAGCTACATTCTGCCATGCTAACTTCCAGGGGGAGCAGGCGCGCATCAAATCAGGAGTGGGCTCTCCTCCTGGCTTTCCAACTTCCTGCCTCCACTAATGTAGCCATGAGCGGGCGCTCCACTTGAGGAGCGGGCGCTCCTACTATTCTGAAGCCCAATTTTTGACGAATTTTACAATGTAACTTTTGGGTGTATATATACGACCCTTGGCTTCAATTTTAAAGAGCTTCTTTTCCCTTAGTTTTCTTAGACCCTAGTTAGGTCTCTAAACTCTTATTAATTAGCTTAGTTTCTCTCAAACTCAATCATTGGAGTAGATTAATTGAAGTTTGTATTCTCAATTTCAACGTAACAATTTCTCAACTTTGAAGCTTTATTAGTAATCTCGCTCTTTCCTCTATCTCTTACTCTTTATTTTCTGTTTTGAATTGCTTAATTTGAATTGTTAAGTTCGTTCTCTCTCTTAACCTTGATTATTTGCTGTTACATGTTCAATCAACTTAGATTCTATTACTCCTCTCAACTTGTTAGATTGATGCCAGAATTAGAACTTGTAGCTATGTTGTTTTTCACCATGTTTAGTGAGTAGTTTTTAAGCTAGGGGTTGGGTGAAGACCCAACCAAGCCATGGATTGATTGATATTTGTGCTTGCATGTTCATTTTGGGTCGATGATTGATTGTTAAAGAATTGGCTAATTGCATGTCGTGTAATTGGTTGGCCACTTGTTGCTCATGTATTCACTTCTATGCTTGCATTAAAAGATGAAGTTTGGCTGTGAACCTTTTCTTGTATGATCCGAATTTCTATCTTGATTACGGTTCCTTATTTGAAATATGTAGTAGTCTTAGTTGCGATAATTAGGTGATAAATCCCAATTACTTATGCCTTAATGCTATTTTGGTCCGATCGAAAGACAAACCCGAGTTAGTAGTCTACTTTCTATCATTGAGACTTAGTTGGCCTATCATGCTAGTTGAACTTGGTTTAGAAATGATTAGTTTTGTGGCTTCAATTTGAAAGAAGACAATGTTGAGTACCCTCTCTATCGCCCAGTTTGTGTTCATGCTCGCCTACTGTATTGATCCATTGGTTTGGTTGGTATCGATTCCCATTTTCTCCTAGTGTTTGTCTCCATAGTAGTTAATTAATCAAAACCCCCAATTTGTGACCAAACTAGAACACATCCATTTCATATTCTCGGTGTACTCATACTCATTTCTCGTGGATACGATCCTTTATTTACCCTAGA
This sequence comes from Chenopodium quinoa, assembly GCF_001683475.1. NCBI lineage: Eukaryota > Viridiplantae > Streptophyta > Magnoliopsida > Caryophyllales > Amaranthaceae > Chenopodium > Chenopodium quinoa. The sequence continues at coordinate 6,894,224 of NW_018744304.1, read as the reverse complement.
TTTGTCTTATGATTTAGGTAGAATTAATTGTCCAACGACCGATTTATCCCTCTATCGATATGAAAAAAAATATAAGTTGTAAAAAAATACAAACAAGTCATGCATTTCACGGGTTTCATCTAATTTTTAATATTTATGTCTTATATACAAATTAATTATATTTTATTAAAAAAAATACAAATATAACTTATAAATATTATAAAGATAAGGATGATGGCATTAAAAAAACACTAAATTAATATCGAATTTTTGTTTGTTATTGTAGGGAATATTTCAAGCATTACCCCTAGCTTGAACGCCACTGTGATCATACACTAAAGTACGGTGGCGTCCAAAGGGAAGGAAGCTAGAGCAAAAGAGTCGCCAACAAGTTTTAGGAACTTGTAAACCGTTCACAGGGTGAAGGTTACACCCCTTAACGATCCAGGAGATCGTTAACTCCGATAGGTCTGGAACCATGACTGGTAGTTCGGGGATGAAGGTACAAATCCAACCTAAAAGAGATTGAACCTGCCCTAATAATAGGCCTCTACTTTATTCTGATTGTATTCATGTGCGCTTTCTGACTAACATGCAATCAATAGGTTTAACCCTAAACCTGTTTATCTATGTTGGTTGAATATTAATGCACAAATAAAACTATTATTGGCGATTACTTGAATTATAATCATATTAACCCTAAACAAGATTATTAATTATCTTATTAAGCGTGATTACAAGTACCAATTCCCTTTAAACATGCATAAAAGGTGTGATCAAGCAATAACTAAAATATATCAAGCAACATAATAATAAAAATAATAAATAATGATAATCATAATTAAAATAATCATCATAATTGAAAAAATCATAATCATAATAATCATGATCATAAATTATAACAATTAAAATCATAATTAAAATAATAAAATTAATCATAATTAACATAATCATGTTCATGTTAAAAATAAAGTATAATAATAGCAAGATCCTAGGCGTGATACTAACAAGATTAATAACAAACCCTAGCATGTCACTAAGCAATAATGATCAAAGCTTTAACCCTAACATGATACTAACATGCTATTAGGAAAGACAATAAAAGGAATCATAGAAATCATAATTGACATTATATTCTTTACCCTAAACATGATACTAGGAACTTATTGTTGTCATTCTAAACATCAAATTAAGAAAAACATCCTAACATGATACTAGGAATCAATAAAATAATCTAATCATGATTTCTATATCATAATAACAATGCAAACTATTAAAGCACTTACTTGGATGCCTCGTATCTCTTTCTAATAACAAAATACACACGTTAGTAACTTCAAGGAAAATAATAAACATTAATTAAATTAAATAATTGAAAGAGAGATTTGGGACCAAACCCTCAGAAAAGCTAGGTGTGGAATTTTGGCTAGGTGTATCTAAGTCTTGCGAATGTGGAATTTTGTATTTTGAGAAAAGCTACTTTAGAAAAGAGAGAGAGAAAGTAATCAAGAATTTCTTGATTAGAGTTGGTGAATGAAAACGGAGTTTTTAAGAGGCTATTTATAGAGAAAATCAGCCAAAAAGATTAAAAATCGAAACAGAGTTCTGACTCGCAAAAACGAGGTTAGCGCCAGACGCTGACATTAGCGCCAGGCGCTAACGCTAGCGTCAGGAGCTAATGCTGGCGTTTGGTGCTAACGTTATTATCGACGTGTTTTCTAAAATCAGATAGAAATTGCCGTACAGGAGGATAAAAACGTATCTTTCCTCCAAAATGCTCTTTGATTTTAATTAAAACTCTGAAAAGTCAATTTATCAATGCTAATTGAATTAGGAATGAAAAGAACCTTCTAGAAGAATCTAGAAGACTAAAACCATTCCTAATTGTATTAGAAATGATAAATCCATATTAGGCCCTCCCCTAGATCATTGGGCCGCATATAAGTCTCAAACCGGGCCCAGTTTAGTTAATTGGCCATAATTTCCTCAATATTCATTGGAATTGAGCTTATAATATATCGTTGGAAAGCTCTTATCAAGCCCTATTCAACTACACTACTATTGGAACCATATCATGGACCAAACAAACTGGATTGGTTGTTTTCTTAAAATAGGTTTTCAACAACAGAGAGAAGAGAAAAGAAATTAAAACTATCCGCAACACTAGACTTTTCACACTTTCAATTCATTCGATTACGATTCGACGTGAAAGATACTCATCACTTGGTTTGGTTTTGGGGAGACACAAATGGGTGTCTACAGAAGCCCCCACTTTGACTGAGTTTGGAGAAACGCAAGTTTCGAAAACAAAAGTCAAAGTATTAATAGGGACGGAGAATGATTCAGAAAGTTCTGCAATCCTAAATCACTCTTGTAACGCCGATACCTGCAAACTAGCGTTAGTTAAAACAGATAAAAGAGTTGAGAAACGCGTATCTTGCACCGTTGAGTACACGTCTCTGAAGGTAACTGATTTGTTGCTGTTGCATTGCTGTTGTATTTGTCGTGATAACCTTCCACAATCTAGGAAACGCTATCTTGCTGCTTGTTTTGACGATCTTCCGCAATCTAGAGAATACCGCCTGAAGACTGCTACGCTTGTAATTGCTTCCAATTTATGCTGTGATAGTCTTCGAAAAGATCACTGCTTGTTGATCCTTAATGCTGCTATGCTAGTACGTCGGCGCTTTGCTGCTTGTGAACCAGTATGTCAGTGCTTTTGCTATGATGACAATCCTCTTTTCTTTGGGAATAGTTGCCAACACAACTCTTGTATGAAGTATGACAATCCGATTTAGGGAAAGTTGTCGATGCTTTGTAACAATCCATCCTTGGAAATGTTGCCGCGATGAAGCGACAATCTGTATCTCGAAAAATTTGCCAAAATCCAATTTTTGGGAAAAGTTGCCAATGCTTCGTTGTAGACATCTACTTTTAGCCTCCTGTCCTGACAGGAAGTGCAATGACGATAAATAAAACCATCTTCGTGTTGGATCAAAGTAAAGAATGCTTATGGATAACTGGTTAAGCCACAAAACACAAAAGACTAGCCCAGATAAAAGAACAAAGGCCAACACAAGGTCCAAATTAACTAAACCCGATCATAATTAGGCTTACGCCCGTGCTTAAAATCCAATAATGACGGATTTAGGAGCGTCTAGGTTAAAATAAAAGCTGCCGCAGAAAATATCGGGGCATCTCACAAAGTCGCGCTCAGCAGTCGCGCAACTTTCAGAGATGCGCTCGCGTAAGATTCAGAATATTAAAATATTGGAAAATCGAATCTTACCATAGAGCTACGCGCAAGACAAATAGTTGTGCGCGTATACCGCGCGCGACCTATTCACTTGCGCGCGACAGCCGCACGCAATCTACTCAGTTGCGCACGACACCTGCTGCGGCAGAAAGCTCTAAACCCTAAACCTAATCATTCCCTATAAATAAGACCTTAATCCGAGGCTTCAAGACACAAAAAATTAACCTAAACGCTGGCAGAATACTTGTGAACTTGTGCATCCAAACCCTCTTGTCCTAAACACTCACCCTTTTCGATATTTTGTTACTACGGTGGAGGTTCCCCAACAAGAAGGAGTCCATAAGTTCTCTAAACGGAGATCTAGCAAAGAGAAGTGGTAAATTCCCGAGCACTTGGTTAAATCACCATTATTTTTATTGTTTAAAAGAACTTTAATTAATTAATTAGTGTTGTTTGATCGCCTTAAAATAATAAATTAATTGATTTCACATAGTATTCTTTCGTTAATAAAGATTAGAATTGAATAAAATAATTGTTGGTTGATCACCTAAGTCAAGGCGAATATTGTTTATTTTATTGTTCTTTTCACGAATTTGATTAAATAAGAATAACGACCTTACGATGTAATTCCTATGTGAATTTATGTGTGTAAATAAAATCAATTAACATAGTTTTTAGGTATCACGTTGCATATATTATTTGGCAATGAAATTGTGCAAAGGAAAAGCTAGTAGAGGCCGCACTAGGGCTAGGATCGCGATTCCCCTCTAAAGGGAACGTTATCTTAGTACCCTCGCTCCCGAACTCATTTCTGGTTTTCTAAACCAATTTAGGCATGGGTAAACTTATGATTCATGCTAAATATCCCTTGAACTCTACTTGGGAGAAAGGCATGAACGAGGTTTATGGGTTTTTCCTAAATCTCATTGGCGACTCCTACTCGTTTCTTACAAAAAAGCGTATATGATAGAATCATCTCTAATTCAAAGGTCTCCCAAACAGTCAGGAATTCAAATCTTAATACACCCTAACAAGTGTAAAGTCCTAGGCTTTAAGGGGCCATGGGCATCTAAGGATAAAGATCCCCTACGATGGGAACACCCTCCTTACAGTGGCGACTCCACTAGGGACTTAGAGGTTACATTATTAGTTCGTAGTTATGGTCCAAGGTATCCAACACCAGGTTACCTATGGGTTGTAACGAGAGCTAACTTGGATAATCTCTAGTTAGAGAGCGAGACTTGAACGCATAATATCTTCCTTTTGCACAAAACTAAAAGTCAAACAAGCAACATTGCATCATGCATAAGTATAACACACTTAAACCATGGGGATTGGCTCATTGACTAGGGGTTGCCAACACCAGGCTTCTATCCCGAAATCAATAACAATCATCCCACCCATATCACCAACAAAACGTTGGGAGAGCGATGTCATGAGTCAACTCGTTGAGTGATTGATTTGTGCGTCGTTTCTTAAGATATGGTACCTTGGACACCCAAGCCTTTTCGACCTTAGAATGGCAATATGTGGATTATAACTTGTGGCATGCTTATGTTATTACATGACTATATGCAACGTGTTAGGATAGATTTATTTCTTCTTTTTAGCTTGGTCTAGGTTCCCAATTACGAAGTCGTCTCTTTGTAATTTAGAGTCATATTCAACGGGTCACATAAAAAAAACAAACAAAAAAAAGAACGATGTAAAAAAAAAGAAGGGAAAATATAAAAAAAGCTCGAAAAAAAAAAGTCATACGAGCAGGTGGTGCGCGCAACTCTGTGCCCATACCCAGCGCAAGAAAATTAGTTGCGCGCGACATCCGCGCGCAACTCAATTACTTGCGTGCACCCACTGTACGAATCAGTTTTGATTTTGCAAAAAACAAGTTGATTCGTTAAAACAATATCTTTATTTAAGAATTGTTGGGGGCAATGTTATCCGTTCGAATATATCTTGCGTCATTTTATTTTTTTTCTTTTTCTTTTTCTTTTCCTTCTTCCCCTTCTAAGCAAGCATATTGGTTTACTTATCCTTTCGTACTTCTTTAGGGCCGATTTCCAATCTTGGGAAAGAAGAATCCCGGGTGCTCGCCTTCTACGTTCACCACCTAAAGATCCAACCCTTTCAAACCATTCTCCTTAGACAACTAGTCCTAGTCCAATAATGATATCTACCATTCAAGAACTTCAAGATGAGATTCTTCGTTTGAGAGAAGAAAAGGCTCAAGAAGCCGAGGAAAAGAGAATTAATAAAATTGAAAAGGCTAGTAAGAAAAATGCTGAAGCTTTAGCCTTACAAGAAAATATGGAACAATTATCCGTCAAAGAAAAGTCGTTAGAGAAGCTAGTTCTTCGTTCTACAATGGGGAACAAGTACTTTGACACAGAAAAGTTTGCTCCTCCCGCAGGACTAGCTTTACCAGAAAAGTTCATAGCTACGGACTTACCAATATTCAAGTTGACCAATAATCCACAAAATCATTTAATGTGTTTTACTGGCACCATGGCACTAAAGGGGGTTGATCTTAAGCTTTACGCTTTGACTTTCCCCTTGTCTCTAGACCCAACCGCAAGAGAGTGGTACTATGGGCTAGACCCAAAATTCAAAGCAAAATGGGAAGATGTAGTTTCGGCTTTCATTACTCAATATGAGAGTAACGTAGAGTTCAAGTCCACTCTACGTGAACTCGAAATGCTTAAGCAAGGCGACGATGAAGGTTTCCTTGCTTTCTATGGTAGATGGCAAGAAAAGGCCGCCCACCTTGCCCAAAGGCCGCCCGAACTCGAGCTAGTACAAAAGTTTATTGACAACTGTCATGAAAAGTACAACAAACATCTACGTTACCTTGGTTTAGACACTTTCCAAAAGGTCTATTCCGTGGCTACTGGGATTGAAGATGATCTTGCTAAAGAAAAAGCAAATAAGCCTCATCATCATCAACCTAAAAATAACTACAAGAAGGGGAATGATGGCTCATCATCCTTTATTGATGTATTTGCAACCTCCACGCAATACCACAACACAAATTAATATAATGATCCTAGGAAAAGATGGACAAAAGAAAGAAAATTTACTCCATTTCCTGTAAGCTATAAAGAATTGTTAGAAAAATTAAATGAAAAAGGCTTACTTGCACCAACAGGACCAAAACCAGCCACTCTACTAGAAAGAAGGTTTCCTAATTGGGATGGAAATGCTTATTGTGCTTATCATAGAAGCAATGGACACGACACTGAACGTTGCTTTGTCTTAAAACATAAAATACAGGATTTAGTAGACGATGGGAGAATTCCCACGCCTAAACCAAACAATAATGCGTCCCCCTTGGGGGTTTTCACATTGATGAGGACCATATGGGAAGCGATACATTCAATCCATTGAACTACATCACACCTATAGGAGAACCTCTACCCACAATACTCATAGGGGCAACTAATGAAGTATGTGGGCTATGGGACGACGACTTTCAAGACTTATATATCTCTAAGTATGCTGCCGTCCCACCTCCATCTTGTTTACAAAATGAAACAAATGGAGCGCTTGATTGAGATCATTTCTTGGGGAAGTCACAAGACTTATCAAATCTCTCCTTGGATGAACAATGGCATCAAGCTCAACTCATGGAACATCTTTAAATAGAGGCACGCTCAAAGCCTCTAGAAGAAAGTTGGTTCATAAGTCCTACAACTAATCCAAACGAGATAGCTCATTTAACTCATTCCGGACGAATTTACCAGGCACCACCACCAAATGGAACTTCGACCACGCAAAATCAAGGTCAAGTACAAAATACAATATCACCTCCTCTTGAGGTGGAAGATCCATTGGTCAAACAACTTCTCCAAGGCGAATGTTAGCATTTGGGAACTCCTAAGTACTTCTAAAGAAAATAGGAATTCCCTTATGAACGCTCTAACGACTTTGTCTGTAAGCACGGACACAACCCCTCAAGATCTCGTTAGCTTGCTTACTAGCGAGAAATCTGACAAGTCAATCATTTTCACTAATGATGATTTGGCTTCAAAAGACACTACCCACAACAATGCATTATACTTAACTATGGGGTGCAAGAGATATAACATCCCTCTAACTTTGGTAGACAATGGGTCAGCCGTAAACGTATGCCCATTGCGAACTACAAAATATTCAGGCCTTAATCCAGAAAAAGATTTTCAATCAACAACACAAAGCATTAGGGCCTATGACAACTCGAGAAGATCAGTTTGTGGAACTGTTAAGCTACCAATTACCACAAGCCCAATATAAAAGATGGTTGAATTCCATGTTATGGACATAAAACCTACATTCAAGGACGTCCTTGGATACATGAGCTTGGTGCAATACCATCCTTACTTCATCAAATGATTAGGTTGAACTGTCAAGGGCTTCCTATGACTATACATGCTTCTCCACTAAAAATAGCAATAAACGATCAATCACTCCTAGAAATAAACCATGACAATGATGAAGAGGACATGTGGGGATTCGCCGCGGAGCCAATCTGCACAATAGAAATGGAAGAAGACTTGGAAGAACCTTTCAATCTTGATCCATATTCCACCCAGATAGTAAACAACATCTTATTTAAGAGTAGTTACTTTCCTGGGATGCCTTTGGGAATAGGAATGAAGAAATCTTTCTTACTTCCTATCCCAAAGAAAAGTTTCTCCTTTGGATTGGGATACAAACCAACTAAAGAAGAATTGAAGTCTCACGATGCGAAAAGAAATGCACGTAGAGATGACAACAACAAGGGGATAGTCACTTTACTCCCATCCTATCAACAAACCCTTAATGGACAATTCATTAGGGAGGGAGAAGACTACCCATGCTATGACTTTCCAGAACCATTGGTTATGGAAGGAATCAAGAAGCCTGGATTCGAAATATTTCACGATTGCTACTTCTTGGATGACGATTTTAGTATCGTTAAATCAAAGTACCCAACTCCAGGGTGCTATGATAGGCAAGCATTCAACTTGCTATTTGGACTAGAGAAAAATCATGTCGCTACAATGACCAATCAAAATGCCATCCAGGATGAAGCTTTTGACCCAACTTCATTGATCACCCCTTCTAATGAAACCTTGGAGCATGGATGGAGAAAATATTTCAAATGGACCAATCACAAAGGCAATAGGCTGGAAATCGTCACAGGAGAAGGGAAGATGTTTGAAGAATTGGACGACGAATCTATTATAGACTCTAGGGAAGCTGAAAAATCTAGGCCTTGTGGCCATTACCGAGTCTTTATTTTCTAGTTCTAAGGATGAAGATCCCAAAAAGGATTCTTCTCTTAATGTACTTTCTTTTGATTCTAATAATATGAGCTCTATTTCTGAGTATATGCCTTCTTTTGAATCTTTTGAATGCTATAATAATCAATCTAATGAAGATGATAACATTAATAAGTTGGTTGAACTAATGAATGAACGAGAACAAAAGAACCCTATCATTGAAGAAACTGAAACAATCAATATAGGAACTAATGAAAACAAAAGAGAAGTCAAAATTGGCTTAACTCTAAATCCGGAAGAGCGATCGACCCTCATAACTCAAAGAATTTGAAGACGTGTTTGCTTGGTCATACAAGGACATGCCTGGAATAGATAGGGAAATTGCGGAACATACCATTCCTTTGAACCCTACCTCTAAACCAGTAAAATATAAACTTCGACGAATGAAACCTGACGTCGCACTAAAAATAAAAGAAGAAGTACAAAAACAATTGGACGCAGGTTTCATTTGCGTATGTAATTACTCAGAATGGGAAGCGAACATCGTCCCAGTCCCTAAAAAGGATGGACGAGTTTGCATGTGTGTCGACTTTAGGGACCTTAATAAGGCTAGCCCTAAAGACGATTTTCCTCTACCACATATTGATATATTGGTTGATAACACGGCTGAACATGCGATGTTATCCTTTATGGATGGATACGCAGGTTACAACCAAATTTTAATGGCAAAAGAAGACGAATAAAAGACATGCTTTATTACCCCTTGGGGGACGTATTGCTATACAGTCATGCCATTTTGTTTAAAATATGCAGGAGCTACGTACCAAAGAACGGCTACGACTCTCTTGCATGATAGGATGTATAAAGAAATAGAAGTGTATGTGGATGATATGATCGTAAAGTCCAAAGATAGAATGGGACATATAAAAGCTTTACGCAAATTTTTCACTCGCATAAAAGATTATAACATGCGATTAAATCCACAAAAATGCGCCTTCGGGGTAACTTCTGGCATATTACTCAGATACATAGTAAGCACTTGCGGTATTGAGATTGATCCCTCTAAAATAAAGGCAATTGTTGACATGCCTCCCCCTCAAACAGAAAAAGAAATTAGGGGGTTCCTTGGCAAATTGCAATACATTAGTTGATTTATTAACAAATTGACTATGACTTGTGAGCCAATATTCAAAAAATTGAAAAAAGAAGAAAAACATGAATGGGACGATAAATGCCAAAAGGCCTTTGAGAAAATCAAAGATTATCTCAAAAGTCCACAAATTTTAGCACCACCAGTACCCAAACTACCTCTTAGGCTATACATAACAGTTACAGACACGGCCACAGGAGCCATGTTAGCACAAGAGGTAGAAAAAGTCGAGCGTGCAATATATTACATAAGTAAAAAATTCATCCAATATGAAACAAAATATAGCACTCTAGAAAAGACAAGTCTAGCATCGGTGTGGGCAACTAAAAAATTACGACATTATATGCTACCACACACTACTCATGTGATTTCTCAACAAAATCCGATAAAGTATTTGTTTGAACAACCACCTATACAAGGAAGAATATCCAAATGGTTGGTGATATTGGCCGAATTTGAGTTAAAATATATTCCAGAAAAATCAATGAAAGGAAAAGTAATTTCCGACATTCTGGCTCAACATCCAATTCAAACAAGTCATGTAGAAACTACTCATCTTCCGGATGAAGAGATTCTCATGACACAAGATGACAAATGGGTAATGTACTTCGACAGTGCATCCAACCAAAAAGGATGTGGCGTAGGAGTATTACTCATAAGTTCAGAGGGAGCACATACTCCAATTTCTGTAAAATTAGACTTTGAGGTTACTAATAATGTCGCGGAATGTAAAGCGTGCATTATTGGATTAGAAGCAGCAGCTAGCATAGGTATGCAAAAATTAGAGGTATATGGAGATTCCAGTTTGATTATAAATCACATACTGAAAAAATGGAAAATAAAGAACTCCACAATGATATTATACCAAGCACACCTAGAGCAACTCATCGAGCATTTTGAACATATTGACTTCAGATATCTCCCTAGGGATAATAATCAATTTGCCGATGCGCTAGCAAAATTAGCCTCAATGATCAACATTCCTGATCACTTAAATTTGATGCCATTATGCGTTGATAGAAGAGAAGAACCATCATATTGCAATGCAATAGAGGAAATAAATGACATCGAAGGAAACAATCCTTGGTATGATCATATCCTCCAATATATTACTCATGGCACATATCCCGAAAATACTTCATCGAAAGACCAACGAGCCTTACGAACACTTGCGGCTCAATACGGTCTATCAAATGGTCAATTATGCAAAAAAGGACCTAATGGTCAAAGTTTGTTATGTATAGACCAACACGAAACCACACGCCTTATGGAGAATACTCACAAAGGAGTTTGTGGACCTCACATGAATGGTAAAATGCTCGCAAAAATAATTTCACGACAAGGGTATTATTGGTCCACTATGGAAAATGATTGCATACAATATGTCAAGAAATGTCCAGAGTGCCAAATGTTTGCTAATTTACAACACCTTCCACCATCTGAACTATATAATCTCACTTCCCCTTGGCCCTTTTCAACTTGGGGAATTGACATAATTGGAAAGGTCTCTCCAACAGGAGCAGGAGGGCACGAGTACGTATTAGTAGCCATCGACTACTTCGCTAAGTGGATTGTGGCTGCTTCTTACGTTAATATCACTTCTAAACATGTCGCAAAGTTTCTTGATGAACGAAACATATTTTGTAGATATGGAGTTCCACACGAACTAATTAGTGATCAGGGATCACAATTCAAAGTTGAAGTTGAGACCCTCTTAACTCGTTATAAAGTAAAACATCATCACTCATCCCCATACAGACCTCAAATGAATGGAGCTGTAGAATCGGCCAATAAAAATATAACAGTTATCATTAAGAAAATGGCAGAAAATTATAGAGACTGGCCGAATAAACCACACTTTGCACTATGGGGTTATAGAACGTCTATACGAACATTAATAGGGGTAACTCCATACTCCTTAGTTTTCGAAATGGATGCAGTTCAACCAGTCGAACTGGAAATACCATCCCTACGCATCGTACTCGAAAGTAAGCTACCTGAAGCTGAATGGGTAAAAGCGAGGTATGAAGAGATCTTATTGCTCGATGAACGACGATTAAGAGCTTTGCATCATGTACAAGTCTACCAAAGGCGCATTGCGCGTCATTTTAGTAAAAGGGTAAAACCTAGAAACATAAAAGAAGGTGACTTTGTACTAAAGGAGTTTAGGGGTCCACATATTGATCCAAGAGGAAAATTTAAACCTAATTGGATCGGTCCCTACCGCGTGATTGAAATCCTATCAGGAGGAGCCGTCAGATTAATGGACATTAGAGGAGATGAATTACCAATTAATAAACATTGATCGACTTAAAAAATATTACATATGAAATCTGGATTACTCGTTCATTCATACAACCAACGTTAAATTAGCATTCAACTAAAAGATTCTAAGTGTTATTGTAGGGAATATTTCAAGCGTTAATCCCCTAGCTTGAACCCCACTGTGATCATACATTAAAGTACGGTAACGTCCAAAAGGGAAGAAGATAGAGCAAAAGAGTCGCCAACAAGTTTTAGGAACTTGTAAACCGTTCACAGGGTGAAGGTTACACCCCTTAACGATCCAAGAGATCGTCAACTCCAATAAGGTCTTGAACCAAATAGGGTTCGGGGATGAAGGTACAAATCCAACCTAAAAGAGATTGAACCTTCCCTAATAATAGGCCTCTACTTTATTCTGATCGTATTCATGTGCGCTTTCTAACTAACATGCAATCAATAGGATTAACCCTAAACCTGTTTATCTATGTTGGTTGAATTTAATGCACAAATAAAAATATTATTGGCGATCACTTGAATTATAATCAAATTAACCCTAAAAAAGATTATTAATTATCTTATTAAGCGTGATTACAAGTACAAATTCCCTTTAAACATGCATAAAAGGCGTGATCAAGCAATAACAATATATATAATCAAGCAACATAATAATAATCAAAATAACAATAACAATTATAATAAATATTATAATCATAAAATCATAATCATAAATCATAATTAAAATAATCATATCAACGTTAAAGCATAATAATAGCAAGATCCTAGGCATGATATTAATAAGATTAATAACAAACCCTAGCATGTCACTAAGCAATAAAAATCAAAGCTTTAACCCTAACATGATATTAAAGTTACCCTATACATGATCGTAGGAATTAAAATAACAATCTAAGCATGATTTCTACATCATAACATCAATAAAACCATTAAAGTACTTACTTTGATGCCTCGCACCTCTTTCTAATAACAAAATACACATGTTAGTAACTTCAAGGAAAATAATAAAATCAAAACAAATTAAATTAAATAAAATCAAATAATGGAAAGAGAGATTTGGGACCAAACCCTCAGAAATTAAACCTTTCACGTCTAGGGCGAAGGCAACTTCGAATATGGCTAGGTGTATCTAGATCTAATGAATGCGGAATTTTTATATGCAAAAGGCTAGTTTAGAAAAAGAGAGAGAGAGAGCAATCAAGAAAATCTTGATGAGAGTTGATGAAAACTGGTTATCGAAAACGGAGTTTATAACACGTTATTTATAGAAAAATCGGCCAAAAAGATAAAATATCAAAGCAGAGTCTGGCGCACATGAAACTGAACCAGCGCCAAGACTGGCTATTGGCGCCAGGCGCCAACATTAGCGCCAGGCGCCAACATTAGCGCTAGGTTCCAATGCTACCGCCAGGCGCTACAGCTGGCGTTTGGCGCTGATTCAGAAAATCACGTGTTTTCTTAAAATCAGATAAAAATTGTCGTACAGGAGGATAAAATCGTATCTTTCCTCAAAAATGCTCTTTGATTTTAATTAAAACTCTGAAAAGTCAACAAAAGTCAATTTATCATTGCTAATTGAATTAGGAATGAAAAGAACCTTCTAGAAGAATCTAGAAGACTAAAACCATTCCTAATTGTATTAGGAATGATAAATCCATATTAGGCTTTCCGCAACACTAGACTTTCCACACTTTCACTTCATTCGATTATGATTCGACGTGAAAGGTACTCATCACTGGGTTTGGTTTTGGGGAGACACAAATGGGTGTCTACAGTTATGCATTTTATCGAACAACACGATAAAATACATAACACTTGGGGGGGTAATTCAAGAATAATAAACCATTCTAATTGTTCAGATTTTCTTCGAACTTCACGAAAAAAAATCTTCACACTTGGGGGGGGGGGTAAATAGCACAAAAATAAAAAAAAAAATTCGAACACTCGTAGTACATGTGTCGCGCGCAACCGGAATAATTACGCGCAGATACTTCACGCAACTGATTAAGTTGCGTGCGACATGCCCGCGCAACCTCAGATGTTGCGCGCGCCATCTGACTGTCAAACTGAAAATCCGAATTTTTTTTGTTTGAACAAAGTTGTAACTTCCACTTACAATGAAATAAGGGCGTTTCATAAACATAAACATATACTCGGAAAATAAAAAAATTAAACTTTGATTTAACTCTCTATTAAACAAAGTTTGATTAATTTTTTTCATTTAACTTTTACCTAAGTTGTTAAAGAAAAAAAAAAATATATATATATATATATAAAGAAAAAAAGAACTACGCAATGACCTGATTTCGTGATGCGAATACGTAGGCAATCTATAAGATTCGGTCATATCAAAATATCGAAATATAAAGCTCATTTTATTTCATTCAAAAAAATAAATAGAAAGGACATTGTTGAACTAAATTGTAAAGATAAAAAAAAATAGGCATAGTAGTGATTACACTTTATTCAAAAAAAAAAAAAAAAAAATTGTGTAATATTCTAAGGCTTCACTATATCCTCGATTGTCACGGATAATGGAGGAGTAGTTTCCATCGCAGTATTTTAAGAAACCTTAGAACTCTCCCCTACATTCTTCTTCTTGACCCATACATTGTTCTTCAATTTGGGAATAGGAGCCTTTTCAACCCTTTTTCCGAAGCTTTAGTTAGAGTCCTTTTTCGGGTTTGTTGCGAAGGTTCCTTGATTATCACGACTTTTTGTGCGGGTTTGGAAGGAGCTTTCCTTTTGGATTCCTTCGAACGCGCCTTAGGAGATGAAAAGTCCAATTTTCTTCTCACTCCTTTGTTTTGACCACTAGGAGGAGTAGTGGTGGTCGAATGCATTAGAGGCTTAGGTGGATTACGAGTTGTGGCAATTTGATATTGAGAACGGGCTTTGTTTAACTCGCCCTTTTTCCACCACATTCATCCAAGCCTTATAAAAAGAAGATAATACAATGCTCGCAGTAGGATTTTGTACTACCCATAATCTTGGAAGACTTGACCAATACTCTATCCAACAGAAAATTCGCTCGGGTCTAAAAGACACATCCTTAGGTGCGTTACAATCTTGCGGGGATATAATCTGTTTCATCCCATATTGTCTCATTACCCTGCAAGGAAAGATGTAAGTAGCGCTAGATAGGCCTAAAAGCCTAATGTAAGGGCAATTGTGACTACTCACAACCATACTATTTATGTTCCACCAAGGAATCACGAAGCGTATGTTAGGAACCCCGTGACAAAAGAACGATGTTCACTCCTCTTCATTCTTATGCTTGTAATGGATTCGACGTCCAGGGAATGTCCGCACTCCGTTGGCCTCAATATTTTGTGGCTGGTCGACTATTCGCAAACGCTCCATGAGCCAAATCTGAAAAAAAAAGAGTAAAAAAAAATCAGTTTGCGATTTTACACGAGCAGGTGGCGCGCGCATCTTGAGAAGTTGCACGCGCCATCCGCGCGCAGCATAGGAGATTGCGCTGGCAGTGCCAGCGCAACTCCTTAACATGAGCTCAAAATACAAAAAAAAACTTACGTGTAATAGGAGTGGACTCCCCGTGAAACCATTTTCGTTAGGATCTCCTCTAAGGTGATTCAAGCATAGAATGATTTCCGCCAAATCCAAAGGAGCGGGTGAATGACATCCCTCAATTTGCTCAACTACAGACACCATGGAATAGTCTCCATATTCTTTTCCTATCCTAAGTAAACAGTTGACAACAAGACAATAACATAAAGCACAAATTTTAAAGCGTTATTTAGTCATGTTGTCACGAGGGACGACGAAATGTTCAATAAATTGAATTAAATTCACGCCTTCATCAGTTCCAATATTAGTCATGTCATTGTCAGACAAGCCGAAAAATCTTTGGAATACAGGTTTGGGATCTGACAATGGAGGCGAATAAGTCACGGGGAGAGTATTTGTAGGGAAACCTAGCAAGGCCTCAAACTCATCACCAGGAAGGGGAATAATTTCGTCCCCTTTAAATAAGAAAAGACGGTGGTTGGAATCCCAATGGTTAACCGCGGCATGAAGGAAGTCAAAATTAATCACTAATTGCATATAGTTCAATAGAGGATCTAGGTGATAAATTTTGAAAGCTAGTTTGTCCTCGTTTGAAAGGGAGGTGACCCATTGCTTCAATCGTTGTTCAAAGGTTTTTACCATTGTTCAATATTATAAAAAAAAGAGAGAGAAGAAGAAAATAAGAATTTAGAGAGATTATTTCTTTTAGTTCTTATAAAATTACTAAGCGAATGAATGCGAGATGATCAGAAACCTATACGAAGCCATGCTTAAATAGACCCAAGAGGGGAAAATTTTCCGCAATTTTCGCCCAAAGGAAAGTTCAAAAACAGGTGGCGTCGCAACTCATGAAGTTGCGCGTGACATCCGCGCGCAACTAAATCACATGCGCGCAACAGCCGCGCGCAACTCCTTAAGATGCGCGCGTCTCCTCTGTCGCGACATGTGGTTTAGGATTATTCCCGTATTTTGACTTACATAATAACGGAATCTTAACGAAATCTTAAGACTAATAATATGCTTGCCTTTTGCTAACTCTTGTGTTCTTTATTTCCTTTTCTTTATTTTATTTTATTTTTGTTTTTTCTTGTTTTCTTTTTTTATTTTTTTTCTTTTCTTTTTTCCTTTTTCTCTCTTTCTTTCCTTTTTCTTTCTTTCTTTTGTTATTTTTTCGAGGGGGGTAAGTCGGGAACCCTTTCTCTCCCTCGGAAAATTTTTTGCTTTTTAAGTACACATGGAAAAAAAAATCATAATAATAATATGACATATACAAAAAAAAACAAGAAAATGTGTGTCATATGTACAACAAAAACAAGAAATATATGTACAATGTTTCCTAAAAAATAAAATAATAAAATGTGTACAAAAGGGCTCAGGGTGCTTTGCGACTGCTAGACGGCTGCTGTACATTCTGTAAAATCCCAAACCAAAGATTAATACATGCAATGTAATAACTTCGTCAAATATATATATATATATATATATATATATATATATATATATATAATATATATATATATATATATATATATATATATACATATATATACATATATATATATATATATATATAACTTACCGCAATCATCCGATGATCACGACATGACAAAGTCACTAGGGCTCTCCAATAAGCAGCTCGGAAAGAACGTAAGGTCCTCACCATGCCGTTCACGGTTTCCCGCGGAACCTGTTCCAAAAAAATAAAAAAAATACAAGGACATTTAATAGATAAATGTATATGAAACAAAAATAGAAGTATTTTAAGTACATATACAAAAGGACATACCGACTCAACCGTCTCAGGAACAAACGGTATCCCCTCATCATCCTCCGCCGCTGGAAGGATCTCACGAATTACCGATCCAACGGCATCGGTATACGTGATCTCCGCTGAAGGAGGCACCCAACCACCTAGCTCGACCCGCTAAAAAATATAAATAAAATAAAATAAAACGATAAAAAAAGAGGGTCGAAGTTCCGAAAAAAAATATATATATAAACAAAAAAAGAGAATCGAGATATTAACCGGAAAAAAAGCTGGGAAAGGAGTCAGCCTGGATGCAATAAAAGCCGGATAGGAAGCATCCAGCAACACCAGTTGATCCGATGTACCAAGGATCGCCTGAGCTCAATCCTCGGCCGACAGCAAATCCGGACGTAGCATCCGGGCCGGAGGATCCATAGGGACCACAGGCTCCTCTGACGAATGCTGCCAGAGAACGCGCTCGCCTAAAAACCAAGCGTCTGTCCTCTGCAGCATTGGAAGTCCCGAATAGAGAGCCCAGAACTGGCAACGAACCATGCCAGACCGGATATCTTCAGGAACTCCAACGATCAAACTCCAAGGACGGAGATCGATCTAATACAATCACATGAAAATCATCAAAACAAAATTAAAAAAAAATAAGAAGAAAAGAGATATACATGTGTTGTCAAAATACTCACCGACGCACGAGTCGCCGAAAGAATCCTCTGGCAAAAGTCGCCGGCTGAAGTAGCTCGCTTCTTCTTAACCATGGCCATTCGATGGCCGATAGGAAAGCAAGCAGCCCCGAGCACCCTGGGGGCTAAGAAAGGCAGGTATGAGTATCCCCAAGCCTAAACAAAAAGAAAAATGACTTAGAAAAAAAAATGTATATATGAGTTGAAAGGAAAATTTAAAGGTACATACCTCAAGGATACGACCATGCCATGTAAGGGAAATCCGAGGCACCTCAATAGCTGCCGCAGCATCCACTACCCGGGTCGCCTTGCCCTTAGTTCTAAGCATACGGGCATACTACACCTCTGCCCAGTTCAGGCTACTTACTTGCCCCAAGTCTGAGAGACAATTGAGTAACCCGATAGGGAAACGCTCTCCCTGATCACTCAAGAGAGTGACGGAAAGAATGTGGGCAATGTATATCCGAGCCAGCTACTCAGGTGTGCACTGCCGATCAACCTCATCAACCAACAACTCGTCGACAAAAATCGGGTACGGACAAGTCTGAAGATACACATGAAGGACCGCCGCTGGACGATCCCCCACGAGGTCCCTAAGTCTCGAGTCCGACCCTGCTACGGTCTCTATAACTACAGACTCGCCTACAAAAGGGAAACCCGTAATAATAGAGTAGTCGTATCGAGTGACCGTCATCTCTCCCCACGGAAAGTGGAAAGTGTTGGTGGAATCCCACCAAAACTCCAGCAATCCGCGAAGGAAAGCTGACGAAGCAGACTGACTCGACAAGTCCCGAAGAGCCGTCAGCGCGCGGCCAATCCCGGAAAGCTCCACAATGTCCCTTACCACGTTGGGTAAGCTCCTAAAACGGGTCAGCTAGTCACTAGAACCGTACAATCTCATGCTAGACTCACCCTAAAAAAATAGAAGAACCAAGATAATAAAAGACGGTTCTTAAAAGAAAAGAGGGGAAGAAAAAGAGGCGTAAGAAACTCACGATGCCACGCCACCCTCGAACCGAGACGTGATGGTCTGGGTCCCACTTAAGGACCCTAAGGTCCCAGTTGGGAGGAGCCTCCCAAACCACATCCTCCTGGCAACGCCGATCAGCAGCGGCACGTCGCTCTCGAACCTCCTCACGAGGCCGGGTCACCCTCTTTTGAGGGTGAACTACCTCGTCATGACCTACTAAAATCTCCTCAAGATCGACGAATGGAGGCGAGTCCATGCTATGATAAACGAGGTTTCTCTATTAGTTTACTTTCTAAACTAAGCTAATAAACGTGTTCTAGATCCATTTCGGCAGCATAACGGCTACCGATAGGATGAAACACGAAAATGGAATGCCACCCATGCTTAAGGGCTACGATCCTGCAATTAAACTCAGTAAATGGGGGCTTTCAAACACCCACAAAAGCCATCCTATACCAGTTTCAACTAAGTATTCAAGAGATTATATTTCAAAATCTCAAGGAATCAATTATTTTCAGGCAAATAATAGTAACAACAAAACGCAATTATCGTCTACCAAACAATCTTGAAGTTCGAATATGGCAAAAACAAACTAAGTATATACTTCATGCCATTTTTCAATTTCAAAATTTACAAAATATGAATTATGAAAGTAATGTTAGTTCTAATACTATAATCTACTTCATAATCAACAAGTATAACCAAAATGAGCAAGAAAAAAACAAATTCAAGCAGAATTCAAGCAAAAAAAAAAAGGCAAGAACGAACTTAAGCAAAGAAATGCTCATACAAGGTTCAATACTTAACCATTTTTTCATGAAATTTGTTGCAAAACACTCCTTAAGCATAGCATGACAACATGGAACAAACAATTTCAAGAATAATGGACAAAATTAAAAAAAACCCAAATTCAAAAATTGGGGTTTAACGTTCGAATTCAGCCAAAAAAGAGCAAAAAATTGCAAAAGACTTACATTGGATTACGGAAAAAATGAATTAAGAACGAAATTTTCTTCCTATAGCTTCGAAAATCATAAAAAATCCGAGCTCTATAGAGAGAGAAAGGGGCGAAAATGGAGGAAGGAAAGAGAGAGAAAGCGAAATGAAAAATCGCTTCTGCGATTTTCTTTTTGCTGAATTGAATGTCGCGCGCAACTTCAGAAGTTGCGCGTGACACACGAGCGCAACTCAAAAAGATGTGCGCGCCTGGCCATCGCGACCTACTAGTTGCGCGCGGATACTGGTCACTAAAATGACCGGTATCCGGATTTTGATCCGTTTGATCATTTTTCAACGGTTTTCGCTCGTTATTAGACGTAATAGCGCGCGAATTATCAAATTCCTTTTTAAATTGCTTTGCATTTGTAGTTTATTTTCTTCTTTGATATATTTTTGCATCATCTTTGCATGCACACCGTGCTTTGTGCCTTCCCCAAGCACGTTTTGAACGTTTTTCGTAAGCGTGCCTTATGACGTTCCGTGGAGGTGCTTTACGTAAAAGCTTGTCATTTTACTGTACTGACGATATAAGTGTCCGAGTTTTCTTCTTTTTCACGTACGAAGCAAAAGGAAGGCATTTTCATTCAGCGTAAAAATGCAAATGGCGTAGCGTACAGCGTAAAATTGTACGGCGTAGGTGTTGCGTAAAATTTCACCACAGCCCAAGATTTGCGAGATCTATCTCTCGGAACTAAAAGGTAGACTATATACTGTAGGCGTTAGCTCACGGGTCGACAGGAGCGCCGAACCTTCAGGAACAGGCACTTCGTGAAGGGAAGAAAATACGGTAGTTAGTGAGCTTACTAACTTATCGGACAGTTAGGGTGTTCGTCCACCCCCTGTATAAAGAGCGACGGAACGATGTCGCACCCATGTAGTCACGTGCCCCTAGTCTTGAGACACGTGTACTCATCTTGTGGACAAAACTGCTGAGAGAGTTGCTGACTTTCTTCTCTCTCACTGGATTTGGATATATGCCTCCAGTCCTGAGACATGTATTTCTATCTTATGGACATCCGGCTCGAATACCGGACCCCTTTTCAATTCGCATATCAAAAACCCCTTTTCATTCTTTTTACTTTGTTAAAGTCAGGCTAAAGTTTCAATGACATATCGAGGGACTTTAGACCAACGATGACATGATTGGGAGGAAATCATCCCCTTTTATTCTTTTAAGATCGATCTCTTCTCATGACTTGACATCACCCAGAACACCTTTACTTGTAAAAGCGTTCTACAATTGCAAAGGATCAATCTAGATTCTTTAGCGCATTAAGACTAGGGGAAAATTTTTCTAGCCTTAATAGCTATTTGCTTCAAACACTTAGCGATCCAAGGACTGTTTCAACATCCTTAAACCTTACTGAAAGATTCTCTAACCTTGGAGAACTTCGCAAAATGAGTCTCGGATTTTTCCTTGACTACTTTGATCATCGTCTATTCTAGACTCGATAAAAGTGGGGGCTAACTGTAGACATCTACTTTTAGCCTCCTGTCCAGACAGGAAGTGCAATGACAATAAATAAAACCATTTTCGTGTTGGATCAAAGTAAAGAATGCTTATGGATAACTGGTTAAGCCACAAAACACAAAGACTAGCCCAAATAAAAGAACAAAGGCCAACACAAGGTCCAAATTAACTAAACCCCATCATAATTAGGCTTAAGCCCGTGCTTAAAACCCAATAATGACGGATTTAGGAGCGTCTAGGTTAAAATAAAAGCTTCCACGAAAAACATCGCGCGCATCTCACAAAGTCGCGCTCAGCAGTCGCGCAGCTTTCAGAGATGCGCTCGCGTAAGATTCAAAATATTAAAATATTGGAAAATCGAATCTTACCATAGAGCTACGCGCAAGACAAATAGTTGCGCGCGTATACCGCGCGCGACCTATTCACTTGCGCGCGACAGCCCGCGCAACCTACTCAGTTGCACGCGACACCTGCTGCGGAAGAATGCTCTAAACCCTAAACCTAATCATTCCCTATAAATAAGACCCTAATCTAAGGCTTCAAGACACAGAAAATTAACCTAGACGCTGGCAGAATACTTGTGAACTTGTGCATCCAAACCCTCTTGTCCTAAACACTCACCCTTTTTGATATTTTGTTACTACGGTGGAGGTTTCCCAACAAGAAGGAGTCCATAAGTGTTCTAAACGGAGATCTAGCAAAGAGAAGTGCTAAATTCCCGAGCACTTAGTTAAATCACCATTATTTTTATTGTTTAAAAGAACTTTAATTAATTAATTATTGTTGTTTGATCGCCTTAAAAAAATAAATTAATTGATTTCACATAGTATTCTTTCGTTAATCAAGATTAGAATTGAATAAAATAATTGTTGGTTGATCACCCAAGTCAAGGCGAATATTGTTTATTTTATTGTTCTTTTCACGAATTTGATTAAATAAGAATAATGACCTTACGATGTAATTCCTATGTGAATTAATGTGTGTAAATAAAATCAATTAGCATAGTTTTTAGGTAACACGTTGCATATATTGTTTGGCAATAAAATTGTGCAAAGGAAGAGCGAGTAGAGGCCGCACTAGGGCTAGGATCGCGATTCCCCTCTAAAGGGAACGTTATCTTAGTACCCTCGCTCCCGAACTCATTTCTGGTTTTCTAGACCAATTTGGGAATGGGTAAACTTATGATTCATGCTAAATATCCCTTGAACTCTACTTGGGAGAAAGGAATGAACGAGGTTTATGGGTTTTTCCTAAAACTCATTGGCGACTCCTACTTGTTTCTTACAAAAAAGCGTATATGATAGAATCATCTCTAATACAAAGGTCTCCCAAACAGTCAGGAATTCAAATCCTAATACACCCTAACAATGTAAAGTCCTAGGCTTTAAGGGGCCATGGGCATCTAAGGAGAAGGATCCCCTACGATGGGAACACCCTCCTTACATTCGTAACAATCTGTCATAAGAATTTTGCTACGATCGACAATCCACGTCTTTGAATATAACTCTTGAAAGCAATCCACCTTGGAAATTTGCCAACGCTATGATACAATCCTTTTAGGAAAATATTGCCACAATTGACAATCCGCGTCTTGGAACATTTGCAAAAAAGAGTCGACCGACAATCCACTTCTTTGCCACTTACTGAAATGATTGACAATCCACGTTGAGGAACCTTTACCGAAATTTATGATAAATAGAGTTCTACAACAATCCTTTGGGAAATTTTGCCATAGGGAACTGGGTGTATGACAATCCAATCTCGGAAAACTTGCCAAAGATCCATGAATGTATGACAATCCGAACTTGGAAAAACTTGCCAAACAAAGAAGGAGCACGACAATCCACGTTTGGAAACTTTGCCATAGATGACAATCCAATCTTGGAAAATTTATCGTTGAAGAAGATGCACGACAATCCATTTTTGAAAATATTGTCAGTTGGGGATGACAATCCAATTTTTGGAAAAATTGTCGTTTAGGAAGAATGCGTGACAATCCATATTTGGAAATATTGTCATTTAAGAAGAATGCGTGACAATCCATATTTGGAAATATTGTCGTTTAAGAAGAATGTGCGACAATCCGTATTTAGAAATATTGTCGTTTAAGTGCTTGCTTTTAAACCGATGCCTTGGTGCTTGTAATGAGCCAGTGTTTTAGGCGCTTAAGCTAAGTGAGACAATTTTTTTTCAGGTCAATCACTTTCTACAATTGTAATCGATCCGACTACTAATCATGTCAATTTGCTTATAGGGGCTAACTGGCGTACCAAGGAACCCGAAATTACTATATGAGGTCAAAATAACCATTCTGAGAGGCTTCGAGCTCTGTCGCTGCTGAAATATCTCTGGCGCCAAGACTTGGCTCTGTCGCCAGACGCTGGGATCTTGAGTCAGGCGCTGAACTCTGCTGCCAGATGCCAGATGTTGTTGCCAGACGACAGCCTTGTCGTCTGGTGCTGGAGTCGGGTCTTCCCTATTCTGCTCTTGTCGCCGCTGTTGCTTGGTTTTGCTCCAAAATTTGAGATTGGTCGTTTCCTTTCAACCAAATCTGCTCAAATCTTTTGCAAATTAAAGCTCTTCATCTCTAATTTACCGATCAATGTAACTCCTCTTATTTTGGAGGAATCTCCTGTGTCATATTCGCGGTTTTTTCGAAAAAATCCGGGAATGTCCACGCTTGCTGGGATGCATCTGCTTATATCGCTTGCTGGGATGCATCTACTTTTATATCTTTGACTATAGGATTGTTCTTATCTTTCTTTAGGGTTGACCTAAGACTTAGTGTTGCTTGACTCATTGACTTGACATAACTCAAGGTATAAACTTGACTTGCTGTGATTGACTCGAGGTTAACTCGACTCAAAGTGTTTGATACATGTGTTAGACTCAAATCAAGGTGATATCATGACATGAATTAACGTGTACATGACTCATGTGTGCATTGTATTGTGATCGTGCGACTCAAAAAATGCAAAAAGGCAAAACTTTTCCATCATTTTTGTGGAGGGTACTGACTTTCTCCCAAAAAAGAAAGACGCGAAAAAGAATCAAAGTTTTTTTGAAGATGCATGTTGAATGAGCTTAGTCAAATGTTGTTTGATACTATCTCTCAAGGTGCAAGGATTAATTCATCCTAGGCTATCTCAATTGTTGACTCAATGATGAAAGTATTTGGGTAACTTAGGCACGAAGGCTAAGCACTTCATACTTCGATGTAATGATGAGTGATGTTGATATGACAAGGCATGCTTCAGCGTTGAGTTAAGATTCCATGACAAAGGGTTCCCAAGGGAAGTATATTTGGTTATGTATCTGTGCGGTGTGTGAAAATGATATTAAAGTTAGGCCGCAAGGGCTAAGTGTGTAGAAAGAAATTATTTTTTAAAAGAGTCAAATGGTGGTGACTCTTAGGCTAGGTAAGCTAATGATGTAGGGATCAAGCCCCCAAGTCTAGCTCTAAATGAATAGGGATGAGCACAGGGGATCCCTTGATATGATCATGGTGTGAGTGTGTGAATGTGAATGCATTTTTATTACGGTCGCACCTCGATGTGAGGCTGCCTACGTATCCGTTAAGAATCAAGCCGAACGTAGCTCTAGCTAAACCTCGCACAAGTGTGTGTATACCTCAAAAAGGTCTTTTGAAGGGTTGTAACGTGGTTAGGCTAAAGGTTGGAGAAGAAGGGGATAAAGGCCCAAGACCCTCGATAAGCCCCCAAGGTGTGCAGCCTTGCTATTGAGTATTTGTATTTTCATGCTTGAGGTTTTCTACTCTTTTTTAGCTCTTTCTTTTGCTTTAGCATTTATTTCATTTTTATAAGTGTGGGCAATCCCGATCATGCGGTCTATCACTCACTTGGCATTCATGTTTCTCAGGCATGGTACCGAGCACTCGATAAGAGACGCAATCTGAGACGTGTTCTTATCAAAGACATTTTCATATCAAAGACATTGGAACACTTGCCCTTTTGTACACTTTTTTTTATTTATTTTTTGCTATTTTAATCTTTTGAAGTCACTCAAGGTTTTTTTCTTTGAAAATTGCATAAGTTACACACCATCCCATCCCAAGATTAGGTAGATATGGGTTGAAAAATGAAAGGTTTATCGTTAGACGAGGGTCAAAGTGGTTTATCAAAAAAGGATTGCATATTTTTAAGGTGAAAGGAGATATGATGTGGCTACAAGGGGCGCCTCAAATCATTGGTATACCTTGTGCTTAGCTTGACAATGATTTTTTTTTCTTATTTTTTATTTTATTTTATTTTTTTATTTTTTTGTTTTTTATTTTTTTATTTTTTTATTTTTTTTATTAATGCAATGCAATAATCATATGCAAGGAAATAAATGCTCATTTTATTTAAAAAGAAAAAAAATAAAGAATCTACAAAATTAATCTAAGGGGAAAGAAAGGTGTCTATGCTAGACTTATTAGGGAAAGAAACAAAATGAAAAAGAAATAGAAAAAAAAGAGGTCATGAAATCTCGTCGTTGAAGCTCACCTCTTGTCTTGTGTCGTTTGCTCCGACATCATCCGGTCTTCTCGCTAGCTAGAGGCAATGGGATCTTGTTTGCCTCTATGAGATCTTGAATGAGATTTTGAAACTTGTAGCATTCATCAGTGGTATGACCGTTTCCTCGATGGTACTTGCAATAGGAGTTGGGATTCCATCTCGAAGATCGATTTTCTGGCGTTGGATCCTCGGTAGGGCCAATAGGTTTGATTAACCCTTGGTCATAGGGACGATCAAAAGCAGCATCATAGGTCATTCCAATGGGAATGAACTCTCTCCTGGGTTTCTTTTTGTATCCTTGATTATCCACAGCTAAGACACCGTTATGGTCAAAGGTACTAACATTGTTACTAGAGTGGGTGTTTTCGGAAGAAGAAGGATTGTCGTTCTTCTTTCCTTTCCAGCCACCGTGGTTACTATTGTTAGTAGCTTTTTTCTTTGCGAGGTCGTCTTCGATCTCGATACCTATGTCATAGACGGCTCTGAAAGTATTCAAGTCGTGTTGACATTTTAAGTGCTTTGAATACTTTTCTTGGAGATTCTTGATAAACATCCTCACAGAATCCTTTTCGGTGGGGACCTCAATCAACTTAGCGGAAGTTTCCCTCCACTTATTAAAGAAAGAAGTAAAGCCTTCATTGTCTTTTTGTCTTAGCATCTCAAGTTGTCTATAATCGGTTTCAACTTGAATATTGCACTTGTACCTATCAATGAAAGCGTTTACTATCGATTCCCAGGTAGAGGTTTTCTCTTTGTCAAGGGAGAAGAACCATTGTTGGCAAACGGTTTTAAGAGATAGAGAAAATATAGAGGGAAACACTTTCTTATCAATACCCTTAATACTCATTATTGTTTTAAAAGCTCTTAGATGAAAATAAGGGTTGTCAATTGCCTTGAATTTCGGGATGTCGTTGGCATTGAACTTCTGCGGAAGAAGATCTTTGTCCACCGAGACCCCTTGTGAGCTAATGCCTTGAAACTTGTAGTCACTAGACAACTTGCTCAAACTTTCTTGCATGAGGTCCATCTGTTGTTGCTTTATAGGGTCATTGATTTTGAGGGTTAAAACCTTCAATGCCTCAGTCACGGTAGTCAATTGATTCTTAATTTCGTTGACTTCTTCTTGAGTTGCCATTATCTTCTTAGCTTTCCTCTTTTGACGGATCGGTTTATCAAAAAGTAAGTCTTGAACAAAGGTGTTGTCCTTGATTAATCGCCCTTCTCTCCTTGACCAAGTATTGTGGAAAAGGAATTTGGGGATATTCATTGTTAATTATTTGACTCAAACTTTATTCAACATGCAATGGATGAAGGAAGTGAAGAAAGATGATGTAGATGGAGGGATATGAAGAATTAGAAATGGAATGTACCCCCAACTTAAATGACGGGAAAAACCGACTCATGCATGAACCTAAGACATGGTCATGGTGTGAAAAGAGTATATACAACGTGTGTGCTAATACTAGTGAGTGTAGTGACATATTAAGCCTTTTGTGTAAGACCATGGGACTTGGTGCCTAGACTCAATTAATGACTTAACAAGGTATATTATTAATAAAAATAATCGAATTGATTAGCAATATGTTCAATAAGACACAAAGTGATGACTTGAACAATATACCGAACTGTCGCCAAAACGACAGGATAGGCGCCGCACTGTGTAGTGTAGCGCCAGATGACAGAGCTGTCGCCGAATTAGGATCGAGCAAACAATGCTAAAAACTGGTCGAAATTAGAACGCATATTTCTGGCTCGGTATTGGAAGAATTTGGCGCCAGCAAACAGAGGTTGGCGCCAGCTTTTGGCTTTAGCACCTGGCGACAGAGCTGTCGTCTAGCGCTAAAATCAAAATGATGGCGCTAACTTTTGTTTGCTGACGCTAGTTCCTACATGCCTCAACAGCTTTCTGTGCTTGATAAAATTTTCCAGTTTCGCGCAGTGTTATTTCGATCCTAGTTGTGAAAGATATTTCTCAAATTTCCTACGTGTAAAATCCTATGGTTTAACTCATTATGGATGGTCCTTCCAATGAGATCTTTTTTATGCATATGACAATAATGTTAATCAAAATTACGCACATGAAATACTTAGAACGTTTCGAGTCTCATCCACTCATTCTAAATCATTGCCGAAATAAATTTCAAGAATTAAAATAGAAATCCTCCCCAGTGGAGTCGCCAAAAACTGTAGGGAATATTTCAAGCATTACCCCTAGCTTGAACCCCACTGTGATCATACACTAAAGTACGGTGGCGTCCAAGGGGAAGGAAGCTAGAGCAAAAGAGTCGCCAACAAGTTTTAGGAACTTGTAAACCGTTCACAGGGTGAAGATTACACCCCTTAACGATCCAGGAGATAGTTAAACTCCAATAGGTCTGGAACCATGACTGGTAGTTCGGGGATGAAGGTACAAATCCAACCTAAAAGTGATTGAACCTGCCCTAATAATAGGCCTCTACTTTATTCTGATCGTATTCATGTGCGCTTTCTGACTAACATGCAATCAATAGGTTTAACCTGTTTATCTATGTTGGTTGAATATAAATGCACAAATAAAACTATTATTGGTGATCACTTGAATTATAATCATATTAACCCTAAACAAGAATATTAATTATCTTATTAAGCGTGATTACAAGTACCAATTCCCTTTAAACATGCATAAAAGGTGTGATCAAGCAATAACTAAAATATATATCAAGCAACATAATAATAAAAATAATAAATAATGATAATCATAATTAAAATAATCATCATAATTAAAATAATCATAATCATAATAATCATGATCATAAATTATAACAATTAAAATCATAATTAAAATAATAAAATTAATCATAATTAACATAATCATGTTCATGTTAAAAATAAAGTATAATAATAGCAAGATCCTAGGCGTGATACTAACAAGATTAATAACAAACCCTAGCATGTCACTAAGCAATAAAGATCAAAGCTTTAACCCTAACATGATACTAACATGCTATTATGAAAGACAATAAAAGGAATCATAGAAATTATAATTGACATTATATTCTTTACCCTAAACATGATACTAGGAACTTATTGTTGTCATTCTAAACATCAAATTAAGAAAAACATCCTAACATGATACTAGGAATCAATGAAATAATCTAATCATGATTTTTATATCATAATAACAATGCAAACTATTAAAGCACTTACTTGGATGCCTCGTATTTCTTTCTAATAATAAAATACACACGTTAGTAACTTCAAGAAAAATAATAAACAATAATTAAATTAAATAATTGAAAGAGAGATTTGGGTCCAAACCCTCAGAAATTATAACCTTTCACGTCTAGGGCGAAGGCAACTTCGAATTTGGCTAGGTGTGTCTAAGTCTTGCGAATGTGGAATTTTGTATTTTGAGAAAAGCTAGTTTAGAAAAGAGAGAGAGAAAGTAATCAAGAATTTCTTGATGAGAGTTGGTGAATGAAAAAGGAGTTTTTAGGAGGCTATTTATAGAGAAAATCAGCCAAAAAGATAAAAAATCGAAACAAAGTTCTGACGCGCAAAAACGAGGTTAGCGCTAGACGCTGACATTAGCGCCAGGCGCCAAGCTTAGCGTCAGGTGCTAATGCTGGCGTTTGGCGCTAACTTAATTATTGACGCGTTTTCTAAAATCAAATAGAAATTTCCGTACAGGAGGATTAAATCGTATTTTCCTCAAAAACATTCTTTTATTCTGATTAAAACTCTAAAAAGTCAACAAAAGTCAATTTATCAATGCTAATTGAATTAGAAATGAAAAGAACCTTGTAGAAGAATCTAGAAGACTAAAACCATTTCTAATTGCATTAGGAAGGATAAATCCATATTAGGCCCTCCTCTAGATCATTGGGCCGCATATAAGACTCAAACCAGGCCCAGTTCAGTATCTTGGCCATAACTTCCTCAATATTCATC
Organism: Chenopodium quinoa; assembly: GCF_001683475.1. Taxonomy (NCBI): domain Eukaryota; kingdom Viridiplantae; phylum Streptophyta; class Magnoliopsida; order Caryophyllales; family Amaranthaceae; genus Chenopodium; species Chenopodium quinoa. Next base: position 6,864,459 of record NW_018744304.1, on the reverse strand, counting down.
GGAATTGGGCTTATAATATATCGTTGGAAAACTCTTTTCAAGCCCTATCCAAATACACTACTATTGGACCCATATCATGGACCAACCAAACTAGATTGACTGTTTTCTTAAAATAGGTTTTCAAAAACAGAGAGAAGAGAAAAGAAATTAAAACTATCTGCAACATTAGACTTTCTACACTTTCACTTCATTCGATTACGATTCGACGTGAAAGGTACTCATCAGTGGGTTTGGTTTTGGGGAGACACAAATGGGTGTCTACAGTGATGTTGTCCTTTTGATCAAATTTTCATATCAACAAATCAGGATTAACATTAAACTTGATTTAAAATTTTGATATTCTTTAGATTTTAAACTAATATTATTAATATATATAATACGTGTTTTGTATTCAAATACTTTAATAATTTAACTTTCGTACTTTGTATTATACATGCATTAATATAACAACATACTTTACTTATAAAATTCAAACGTATTATAGTATTATATTACATCTACTTTATTGGTTTTTCTTTCATTTTTTTTCCAAATTATTTTTTAATTTTTTATTTTATTTTGTTTATTTATTTATTTTTGCTACATAATCCTTAAACATTTCTTTTTAATTTTCATGACCGGTTGGCCCTAATAGCTTTTTAAGTCCTAGCTACGCTCTTGTATATGAACAAGTGTGTCAATCAAATTGTTGAAAATATCATAAATAGAGTATGCAGTATGGATTAATACTTGTATAATTTTAGATTGGTTACCATTTTGGGATATCCAAACAGTACACAAGGGTTAATGAGTAAACAAACCTAAAGGTTGGGTCTATCTTTTTATTTTTCGATTAAAATAAAGTGTACTATATTGTTGTCCAAAGAAAGTAAACAGAAACGAGGGCACAAAATTCCATGAATGCCGCCACAAATCAACCATCTGGAGCTCGTCATATCTGTTTCACCGCTTTAAGACTTTGATCTACAGCCATATAATTTGACAATATCTTGTTCTTCTTTAATTGGTTCCCAAATTTAACTACTTGTCTTCTTTACAATTGATTGAATAGAAATACTGAAATATTCCTTTAAATCTCATATTAACATAACTTTGTATTACATAAACTACTATTTTGTTTAATTTTAAATGTAATAATTTGCGGGAATAAAAAACTAATACTTTTATTCAAATAATTGCAATTACTTACTTTGTTCTATATTGATAATTGATACACAATTTTCGACTATACTTTTGAGTAATTTATGAAAACCAATAGTATAGAGTATCACATAAAGTTCTTATAAGTGAAATTACACTCCATTAAATAAAATTAAAATTCAGTAGATATCCTAAAATAAAATTGTGCAAGTTACATTCAAAGCAGATAATATCATATTAATGTGGAGTGAAGGCAGCCAATAACATGGATGATTAGGGTCCAGTAAGTTGACAAAAGTATTATCTTGCAAAACTTTGAGGAAATTATAGCTTGCAAAATATATTTAAAGGTAAACAATATCTTAAATGAATCTGTCTTGATTTAATTTTTGTTTGTCAAAACACTTTTAGAGTGAGGGCGAATGAAAAGAAAGTTTCACCTCCATATATAAATAATTGAAAGAAGAGAAATTAACCTACTTACCACTAGGTGATGCATTAAATCTCAACGGAGTAATATATTACCTCCGTTTCATATTATTTATAACGATTTAACATAAATAGAGAGAAAAAATGTCTAATTATTATAAATAATATAAAACGGAGATAGTAAATATTTTTATTCCGATAATATAAAGTGCTTTATCGGATCGAAACCATAATGAGTTTACTGTACTTATCTACAACTACGTGTTAATTAAAAGCTGTTTGTATTTGTAATGCAAATCTATTACTTGTATCATTCAACACATTATTGTCACCAATGTCACAAATAATAAAATAGTTATTATTCTTGCACAGTATACGAAGCCACCGCCAACCCATTCTAATGAAACAAGCAACGAAGAATTGAGGCAAAAGTTCTTTTTTGTGTAATGATAATGTAGTAAAATTTTCTCACTGTATTTTTGTTTTTATGTCAAGAGGTTTCCTACAATTTAAGGGAACTCTGTAAGGGTTTATCTAAAATATGTTACCAAGTATAATTTTGGAATATATGTCAAGAGATTTCCTATAGTTTAAGGGAACTACATATGTGTTATTATGGTAATGAAAGTCATTTGTCTACTCTGATCTAATTATGTGCAGTTGTGTGCACATAAGGAAGGTAGGACATTGTCCATCTCAAAACTACACTCCTTGTTGAATATTCTTATACATACCCGGATACACCATACACCCATAAGTATTTTGTTCTCATTTTGATGAATTTTTTTCATTTAATCATCAAATGAAGAGCAAAAACTAACTTTAGTTTAATTAGATATATACCGTTCCAAGCTAGTTAAGTATGCTTTCAATAAAACAAAGATGTACACATACATTGTTGGTATAGGTTGCCCCATCAATCTAGAGATGCAATTCGGACAATTGGTTCAAGTTTGATTATGTCCTAGCCGGGTTGAATTTGAGTAATGTCTAGTTCAGATTTAATTTGAATCAGATTAGTTTTGAATCAGATCGAATTAGTTCATGTTTTTGTCACCTTAACCTCTTACACAAATTGTGAATATTCTAAAATCAAATGGACTACTCATATATGTATTGTGATTACCATATAGGCACATATATATATGTTTAGTCTATAGTTGAAAGTTGATTTCATAGATTTATTTGCTTATGCCGAAAATCCTACTTCTACAATTGGTAGGTTACCGGCGGGTTGTAATTCAAATAAGTTGTGTTTTATGGTTTTTCAATATTACAACTCGTTCTGTACAAAATCGATCAATATCGAATGAATTGGTTAAACATTCTATTAAGGTGCCTGATTTTGACTCTTCTATATGATATTCAATTTTATTTACAACACACTGTAATTAATTTAATAGAAGTAAAGGGATAACATTATCCGAAGATATGGAGATTGGAGAGAGGGGGTAGCATGTTATGGGAACAACGAACGAAGAAGTGTCCAGCGTGGACAAAAGGACACGTGGCGGTGAGAGATAGCCTGAAAGTGCCAACAGTCCACATGTGTCATAGAAATGGAGTTATACACCTGGCTTTTCCACCCTCCTTTAACACCCCAACCTTCTGCCGCCCAGCAGTCATCACCCTTTTCTCTAAACAATTATTTTATTTTCCTCTTCTACCCCCTATAAAAACCATACATTTTTTGTTGCACCATTTATTCATCATATATCATCCTTCCTTTGTCAATAACAATATTATCATCCTAATATCTTATCATATCATATCATTTGTTATAAATAATATTTATATACATACTTATTTGTACCAAGTTATATAGGTTTTGTGTACAACGACTGATAAAGATCTGAAAATAAATTAAAAATAATCATCATGATGATGAGTTCACATAATAATATTGGTGGTGAGTCTAGTGGTTCTTCTTCGGGAGAGTTTGAAATAGCAAGGGTGTTGGCGAATTTAAGGAAACACGATAGCGCCGCTGCGGCCGTGGCGGTGGAGGTGGAGGAGGAGATGAGAGGAAGTAGTGGCGGCGGCCGCTGCGGCGACTCGGTAGGACATCAAGGTGATGGTGGTGATAACAATAACAATTGTTGGGGGAGTAAAGGGAAGCGGTGGATGAGTAATAAGCGTGTAAAAGAGTCTTCTTCATCACTTCATTCTTCTTCTCCTTCTGTTTCTCCCTTGCCTTTCGATCTTAACGTGGTACTTTAATCTCTCTTTTCTTATTCTTTTTTTTTTTGTTAATGTTATTGTTACATGCAATCTATGTTGCACAAAATTTAACAAGTTGAAATTAAATACGAGGTACAAAAGTTATATGATAGGGACATAAGATGTAAGAGTTCCTCGTACTTTGTTCATATGACGGTTGCAAAAAGCTATTTGTAGTAGACTAGTAGTCATATTGTAACAGTAGAAAGTAATAGGATGCCAAGTGGTTATTTGAGCATGAAGCCATGAAGTATGTGGGCTCCAAAGTATATCGACTTAAGATAATATGGTGGAGACGTTTTGACTTTTGCCATAACATAGTGAACACGTTTTGACTTTTGACATTATTTATAAATTTGACTGTGATTACTATTTGTGATTTATATACTAGATTTTTATTAAATCTGTTTTAATGTTTTTTTTTTTTTTTTGAAAACTTTTAATGTGTACTTAGTTAAAGTTTTATTTAGAATGAAGGAATCTTCAAAATTTTAAAATGAAGGAAGTATAGATAGAGTATAGACATAGTACTTTTTCACCATGCTATCTTAATTAGTAAAAAATGAGTTTGAACTTGTGACCTTAAAAAGTAAAAAAATTCTCTAACCTTTAATTTTTTTTAACAAGTGAAGTCTAGTTAGTTTGTTTGTGTAATCAAGATTTATGTTTAGTATAAACTAGATGAAGCCCGTGCATCGCACGGTTTGTTAGTATTTTTGTTAAAAATAATATTTTTCATATTTATGTGATTAAAATTGTTATTATATTAGTTTTAAAATATTAGTAAAAATCCTAATCCCAAAAGATAATATTTTGTATTTAATTAATTTAAACTTTAAAATCTCATTCGCCAATTTTTTTTTCGTGATATTTAAATTATTTAATTGTAAAAGAAATTAATAATCTCTTATTTAATTGGCTACCACTTAAATTTATAATCCTACATGGCACACTAAGAAAATTAAATCCTACGTAGCTCTTAAAAACTCGGGGAAAAACTCCCCTTTAAATATATATATTAGATTAACTCTTATAATTGAAAGATTATAGTGATTATAAGATTTGGATCTTTTAGTTTTAAGGGCCTGATTAGCTGAGCTCTTTATGAGAGAAAGAAATTAGGAGCTGAACTAAACTGAAATTAATGTGAAGAGAACATACCTTAAATGAGAGGGTTCTTTCTTTATAAATCTAAAATGAAATGTGAGTAAACATTACCAAAATCTTATCTTTGTTTCTAAGACCAAAAGTTCATGTTCATTAATAACCAAAGTGTGAACAAATATTAATATTTTGCACAAAAGGGCAAAGGTGTACGTCTCGCAGCCATAAAATCAAATAGGAAGATAAAAAAGAAATCAGAGACAAGATAAGATTAATATACCAGGACCGCTAATATTAATAAAAAAAATTTACATCATGATTGATGGAATCAAGATAAAATATCATAGAATCAAATTTAAGTTATTATTAATACCATGAGTTGTAACATATTGTTTCTTAGAATATGCACTTTATTCGATTATTTATATGTATAGGGTTTTGCTAACGCCCCGGGTGTTGAGTAAGCATTTAAAATCTTACCCAAAGTAGTATTAATTTGGGAAAGTATGACAAAATCACGTGTCGATCAGTGTAATTAATGTTTATTTTAATTTAATCTTTCTACTTTTAACTAGCTTATCTAACGCCCCCGTACCGTTCGTTAGCATTTGCCATATGTATATAGTCCGTATTTATTTTGGGTCTTATGTGTTAGTTCAATAGCAAAAACACACACAAACAGAAAGGAAAAAAAATAAAATAAATTTGCGTACAAGCATTAACAGCATAACATGCTTCATCATAAAACCAACCGACTATAGGTGGAATAATTGTTTTTAATCATCATAATATTTTGACTTTCACGATTGTCAATGTATTGTTTAAAAAAAGTTACTTTTGAAAATAACATTGAGATGAATTTGACAAATCCTATTGACTACTTAATACGTATACCCCAGATTTTGCTTTTAATATGATAACAATGGTGTAAGAGTTTGTGGTAATGGACTACTCTACTTTCATTAAGGGTTACAGATTTATACGGTGCAACTGTGCAAAACTGTTTAACATGTTTCGTTTGTGTAGGATCAGCCTAATGTATTTCAAGAGGAGTGTCAAAGTGTTGATGTAAAACCTGAAAAGAGCTACGAATCCGCTGAACGAGTCCGTGTTTGTAATTCAGCACATAATACTGGGAGGTCTAGGCATAATCTGACTGAGGTATATGACAGAGGTCAAGACATAATGGTGATCTAATTAACCTTTACTTCCATGATTGTTTTTGACAGCAAATGGTGGTCTAGTTTGCCTTTTTATTCACATTCATAATATGCCATATATTCTGAATGATTTAGGCAGAAAAGGAAGCACGAAGAATACGTAGGATACTAGCTAATAGAGAGTCTGCACGACAAACTATTCGCAGGAGACAGGTATTTCTTTTTCCACAAGTATTGTAAATATATGATACTGTGCTATTGTGGTTTTGATCTCTAAATCTCATTTATTAACTTAATGTTTGTTTCAGGCTTTTCATGAGGAACTAACAAGAAAAGCCACGGAATTAGCATCTGAAAATGAAAGATTAAAACGAGTAAGTAGCTTTGTTTTTCCCATTTAATTTGCTTCATGACCTTGGTACAATAAGTGTATCTCTAGTTTCGGTGTATCTCCATAAACTGACATCGTTCCCTCGGTTTCTTAATATTCAAAAGAACAAGGATTTGGCTGTCAAGGAGTTTCAGTCTCTACAAACTACAAACCAAAAACTTAAAGGACAGGTAGACATTTACAACATAACACCAAATAGCACAAGATTTTGTTATATGCTTTTGATGTAAACAAGGATATACTTTACATTTCATTAGTGTTATGCAGTTATCTCAAACATTAGGCTTCAAACTTGGAGAGAATGAAGGAGAAGCTCAACCATGTTGTCCCGATACTCATAACGTTAACACTCAGTCAGCAAATTGGGCACAGTTTGTGTACAAGAAGTTATCTGCAAGTCCCTTTGTAATCCCTGCATGTTTGCCGCCTTCTGACTTGAACGTATCAAATTTAACTCCCTGCAGATTCTCCGAGCAGGATAATTCTCGGAGTATGAATGGCCAAAATATGCCTTGGTGTATATTACCCTGCCCCATGTTCCTTCCAATACATGATATCAAGAATTTTTCTTCATTACATATGAAAGATAGAGATGAAGGCACTTCAGTTGATTCTAATCATGTTCATAGTCCATCTTCAGATTATAGTCCATCATCAGTTATACGTTGCGTACACAACTGTCAGTTAGTTAGTCCTGCAGATAGAATAAGTAGTGGTCTTCCATCAACACAAGACGATTGCAGAAATGGTTTCCATCGATTCCCATTTGGATTATCTCTAGACGGAGGGGGTCAAAAGATGGTACCGTGTTGCTCAAGAGGTGATTTTGCTATAGAACGAGAGGATTGTGTCACTCCGCATACTCTAGTTAACACGAATGTTTCTTCAGCAGCATGTGTAGAGTCTGCAAGTGCTTTAACGGAGAAAAGAAAAGAGTGTGTTCTAAAAAAGAGGGAGAGAAATGTTGCAAGAGCAGAGGCCAGGAAAAAACGGAAGGAGCTGATGAAACTAAAGAGTCGCCTTCACTGCCAATTAATAGGATGAGAAAGTAGCTGAGAAATAAACTATTGATGAGCTTGTGTTAGTGTTTCTAACTGACTGATGAATTTTTTTGTCTCTTGAAAGGATAAATGGCTTCTTTCCTCTCGGAACAATGCTCGACAGTAGAACTAATGCTGCACCTTGCTGGTTGAACCAGGCTAAAGTGTCTTGCAGCGGTTAGCATGGAACATTTTGTATGATTGAAGAGCTTTGTATTAGCAATACCATGGTATTGTAAGCGTTTAATGGCTTACAATAGTTGGTATGGATTATGAACATTTTGTATGAAGAGTGTTGTATAGCAAAGACCATGCTTATGTAGTTGTTGCTCAGTTATCGGTAGTTCAAAGTAACCGAGTATGTGACTTGAAGCAACTAGTTGGTTCCAATTTTTCTTGCATATTTTAGGAATTGTTCTGTGTAAACTCTGTTCTGTTATTAGATGTTGAACAAATTTTGCTATATTGGTTTGCTAAATGTAGACTCCATATAACTATATATCTGACCTCCTCTAAAGATTCTCAGCTGTATAACGACTCGACTCTAGCTAAACCATCTATATCCCATTTATGACCTCTCCAACCTCACCGCATGCTCCCCAAGATATACGATGAGGGTGGAAGGTGGAGTCCGCGGAGGAGCTAACCACCCTGACACCCTCTCGTATTCTTTTGTTATTACTGATTTATTCTTAAATTTCACATATTATTACGATGCTAGTTTAAATTTACGTATGGAAAAAAATGTACCATTAAACAACTAACTAGCAACCTACAAGCCCTCAAACACTACATTACTAATTCTAACTAGTTTCAAAAACCCGATTTCTCAATTGTATGCCCCCGGTAGATCACAATAGGGCTTCTAACTCTATGATTAGAACTAGACTCAACCCACTCTAAGAATGAATTATGAGTGTAGACTGTAGGATCCGACCAATCATCTAAGGTTGAAGAAGAAGTAGGATCAGTTACAGTTCCTTTCACCACAACATTGAAGGACTTTTTCTGTTGCGCTTTTGTGAATACCAAGACATCAGGAATGACTTTGATAGACACACCCTTATTCGGTGATGTCACTTGGGCTTTGTAAACTGCAGCACCGTGTTCTACATAGGTTACTGTCCGATGAAAGACTCCTGAAATTCGTGTTACATTAACAGCAAGTTGAAGGTGCATCGAAGGATAGTTTAGGCCATCAGCTCCAACCCCTTGTTTGAATTTTGAGCAGTTGTAGTGATTTTTACTGTTTTCAATTCCATGGATAAAGGATAGCGCGCTTTCATTGTAACCTTCAAAGCATAGGTACCGAATGTAATCCTTTGGTGAGATGTCGTAGACTAGGCCTGGATGAACTGCATCAACAGGGTTAAGCAGCCCGGCTCCTGAGTTCAATGGATCCTCTGAGCTCTTTCCATTCACAGGTTTAGCTGCAGTATGTACACAGAAAAACAGAAATCGGCATTGGTTTGTGATTTAACTAAATTATACAGCTTACGATTTCTAGTAGTGAAGACCTTACCAGTGGTCATGAGAGCGGATTTGATGGCAGCAGGCGACCAGTCAGGATGGAATGTCTTAACATAAGCAGCAGCACCCGAGACATGAGGACAAGCCATGGATGTACCGGTAATGATGTTGAAGACATTGCGTCGTTTGTCCTCATCGTAATCTGTTATAGGCGCCAGTTTTGAGAATGCAGCAAGAATGTCCATCCCAGGTGCACTTATATCAGGCTGTATCATTCATTTACACCAGTAAGAACATTTCATCATACAAAATTATAAATATTTTCCCTTTAAATGGTGTTTCTATGTACATCTTTGGTTAAATGATTTATTTTAAATGGTGTTTCTATGTACATCTTTGGTTAAATGATTTATTTTAAATGGTGTTTCTATGTACATCTTTGGTTAAATGATTTATTTTAAATGGGGTTTCTATGTACAATGTTTTCTATTGACGTGCACTACGTAAGTAATGTACCTCTCACAACTCCTGAAATATATAAATTTTGTGAACTCCTGAAATATATAAATTTTGTGGGTCGGGTAATAGAATAAAATTTATTCGACTTATATCGAATAATGGTTGCAATATAGGTAAATTTGTTACCTTGAGGATGTTCTTAGCTAGAGTTTGTGGACCTCTTGATGAAAATGAAGCAACCATAGGAGCGTTTGTTGTATGAACAACTCTTGTTTTGTGTATTACAGCTAGTGGTGACCTGAAATTTCAATGTTATTTAACTTAATAAAATGCCTAAAGCTCAAAATGTAGCATGTCACGCACAAATTGGACTAAATTTAAAATTTTATTAATGTTAGCCACTTAAACTTTTAAAGATTCGAATATGTGACCAATTGGAAAATTCTTAAAATAATACGAAGTACAATTTAACAAATTTACATTGAAATGACTAAAAATCATAATGTAAGAAAAAGGTATTGAGAGTATTTGGCAATTGGCCTTTTGCCTAACTTCTGGCTTTTTAGTTTGGTCAAACAGTCAAAAAATATGTTTGGTAGTTAGCTAATAAAAGTAGTTTTCTAATAACCAAATACTATTGTAAACAGTCGGCTTAAACAACTAACTTAAAAAGCCAATTCATACAATTAATACTTCCAGTTAGTCAAAAAAACCAATAACCAACCGCCGATTGTCAAACAACCCTATTGCATGTACTACGTATAAATTAACGAATAAAAATGGTCAAAGTAGTATTCTATACGAGTGAGTCAAGTCAAGTCGAGTAAACTTACTTAGTGGTGTTAATATATCGGCCAATGTGTTTACCAGCCTCAGCAGAAACAAAAGAAGCAGGGATAAGAGTAGTGTAAGCGGATTCAATGGGGTCATCAGCAGCAATGATGGCACCAGCTCCATGGGCTACACTCACGGTATAATCTGCATATGCATAACCCAAGCATAACAATATCTTCCCCTCGGCTTTTTTCTTCGACAGAGTATCTATTTCACATGTGCTGCCATCCATTAAAGTTTTAATTTCTTTAATTTTTCTAGTTGATAGATAAATAATTCAAACAATTATGAAGTGACTAGAAAAGACACAAAAATGAATTAGAATGGCTCGAGTCATTACTTGAATATGATCTGAACTAAATTAAGTTCTATCATGAGAATGTTTGATATAATATTAAACTTCTTCTGTTTTTCTATTTAAGAGTCTTAATTTGATCAGATATGTTTGCTAATCCACAACTTTAGGGAACAATATTTTTAATTAGTAATCCTTCCGTTTTTTAATAATTGATTCATTTCTCTTGAACACGTATACCGATGCTAATCTTTAATCAATAAAATCTTTAATTATCAATAAGTATAAATTCTAACAATTGAAAATTCTATTTATTGAGACGATTCTAACAAGTATCCACAATACTATAATTTTTCTTATGCATAAATCATAAACATCAGTCAAAGTAAGATAAATGAATAGTTTAAAAAAATAGATTTGGAGCAAGTATTTAAAAATGAAGTATTAACTATACATTGAAGAAACAATACAACAAGAGGATTTTGGTGTTAGGCTAGGTTTAATTTATCTTATTGAAGAACCTTATTACTTTTAAGATCAATTTTAAAAAATAAAATCATATCAAATTAAAACATAACTTTAACTTATATGAAGTATCAAATAAGTATAAATAAGGTAAACCTAGCCTAACACCAAACTTGGTTTGAATAGTGCAAAATATCTAAGTAAAACACACACATAAAAAAAATAAAAAAAAAGGGGGAAAATGATGATCTATTGACTATTTGACAATATGAAGTGATACCTTAGATTTGATAAAGGACTCAAAGTGCGGTTTAACACGGTGTCATTTAACGCGAAAATGGAGCTTGTCAAAGGATACATTCTTTTCTTAGGAGAATATGTATTCACTGCTACCCCCTGTTCCACAAAACGATCCAACATCAATAACATCTTATGCAATAAATAATAAAGGGAAATTCTACATTATAATCCTGAAAATTTCGAAATTCTACACTGTGTTCATGATTTTTGAAAAGTCTACACTATAACCCAAGGTCCACTTAGTTACTCTATTGTGCCCTTGCCGTTAAGTATCCGTTAGTATGTTTCGTTATCTTGAAAAAAAAAGAAAAAATCAAAACCGCCAACCCCAGCCACCCACAGCCACCCGCTGCAACTAACCGACAACCAGCCTTACCCTCAACCTTGGCCGGCGACCGCCGCGCAAACCCCCTTCCCCTCCCCCGGTGTCGGCGCTACCCAGACCACCCTCCCCATTTCCCGTAAAATCTCGCGTACCCCTCCCCCTCCCTCGAAAAAACCTTAAATAGCCTCCCTAATCGTCGGAAACTCGGAAAGCATCGAGTTGCACCTCTCCTCACCGCCACCGCCGCCGCCGTAGCGTTCCGCTCTTATTCCTTTTCTCTCTCTCTCTCTTAGCCATAGCCTTCTGTTGCTAGAAATCGAAGGTTAACAGAAGGCTAGGGCTAGGGTTTGGAATTTGGGGGTTGGGATTTGGGAGAATTCGCTGGATTTCGTGGTGTTCGAAGGGGTAAGAGGAGGTGGTCGAGGCAGCACTGACGTCGGGGGAGGGGAAGGAGTCTGGGCGGTGGCCGGCGCTCCATGGGGGAATGGGGATGGGCTGGTGGTGGCAGCAGGCTGGGCATGGTGGCAGCGGGCTGGGTGGTTTTGGTGTTTTATTATTATTATTATTTAATTTTATTTATTTTATATTATTTTTTTTATTTCTGTAAGCCAATCATACGTTGCTTCGTTAAAAATAACAGAACATACTAACGGAGATTTAGTGTCAAGGGTACACCAAAGTCACTAAGTGGACCTTGGGGTTATAGTGTAGACTTTTCAAAAATCATGGACACAATGTAGAATTTCGAAATCTTCAGGGTTATAATGTAGAATTTTCCAAAAAAATATGGTTTGGAATGCTTTTTAAAGCATACTTGTACTTTTTTTACAAAGATACTTGTACATTTACTATCTATACAAAATGTGTACATCCAATATTGTAATTTAAGGCTGTTGATGTAGGAAAAGCTTGTGTTAATAAGCAAACTACATATAGTAACTGTCCACGATTCTTTATAATGTATCTATCTCTATATATACAGTTTGGATGAAAAAAAATTTATAAGGAGTTGAAATATGTACAAATGTTCGATAACTTATTTTTCTACTCTCTTTGTTTTAAAATACTTGCTTCATTTTTTTTTTTTTTTGTCGTTCTTAAATCTTTGCTTCAGTTCCTTATCTGAAAAGCATTTACAATATTAAATTAATTTCTCTCACCTAGTGGATCCACCATGATCAGATATTCAGATTTAATTATTTTCATATTTTCTCTCCTCCAATTTTCTTCATTACTTTTGCTTTTTTACAATTTTTTATTCTTCTACTTACCCCAATACCTTCATATTTTATTATTTTCTCCAATTTCTCCTAAAACTCTGCGTATAAAGAAATTGAACAAGTAATTAAAAATAGAGTGGGTACCTTTTTAAAAGTATAAGCAAACACTTATAATTAGTGTTAAAAATTATACCCTTAGAAAAATTAATTTATGGATTTACCCCTTTTAAAAGTATGACTACATCTTTATAACTCCCACCGTCCATTAATTAGATGTATATTTCTCTTTATTATGTGAGTAATAAATGCTAAAAATAGATATCTAATAAAGGGACAGAGAGAGTAATAATGTTGAAACGATTATATTCCTAAAATGTTATTTACATATTTACCCTCAATAAATGTTAATGGTTTATTTTTTAACTCTTCAGTATAGGCGTATAGTATGTGAATATTTATATCCCTAAAAATATTTATTTACATATTTCTTCTAATTAACGCTACTAACAACACCAAACCGAAAAAACATTAATTCGGTCATGGCAATATGGCTTGCTATTAGCCACCCTAGTCATATACATAATTAAGAGAAGATGAGATAAAAATGTCACAACTCACAACTAAGCTAGTGTAAGGCAAAGAAATAAATGACTTACATCGAATTTCAAGCCATTACCAAGCTCTACCAAAGTCATAAACTGTCGATCCAAATTAGTAGCAGCAACAGTCAAAACCCAAGGAGCCACATTCCCTACAGTCCCACTATAAGGCCCGTCATTTCCCCCAGCACAGACTGTCAAAATCCCCTTCTTCATGGCGTGAAACGAACCGATGGCTAAGACATCTTTCGAGAAGTTCCTCACAGGGCCGCCTATGGAGAACGATATGATATCGACTCCATCAGCAATTGCATCGTCGAATGCAGCTAGGATGTTCGTGTCCGAACACCCTACACTGCCACACACTTTATACATGGCAATGCGCCCGCTAGGTACCCCGCCTCGGACTGTTCCCTTAGCTACTCCGTATAAGCTTGCTCCCTCGACGGACCTCCCTGCCGCTGTTGATGCTGTGTGTGTTCCGTGCCCTTCGTTGTCGACCGGGGTGGGTTCCATTCCTGTGTCTTCTCCTAGGTTGTAGTACCTTGCTCCTATTACCTTCCTACAAAATGTAACTTAAACATGTTAAGAGTCGACTTTAACTTAATATTTGACTCTTATTACAATATTTTCCCTCCGTTTCATTTTTCAAAAAATTAAGGCAGCTAATGCGCACGTCATAACTAGTCATATTCGAAATCTCTTTCAGTTAGGCGATATATCAAAAATTTAGTTATTGGCAAACATGGTAGCATGATGAAAGAAAATATATAAACAATAATTTAAGGGTATAAATGTTCACGCGCTATTTTTAAGAGTTTTTTTTAAAGGTAATTATCATTAATGAGGGCAAAATAAATAAATAAATAAAATTTTTAAAAAAAAAAACATTTATATGGTATAATTGTCCACACACTATTCATTATGAACAAACTTATACTCCGTACACATTAATGAGGTTATATATTCTAATACATATTTTAAAGGGTATTATTGACATCACGCTATTTATAAGAGTAATCTTGTACGTTTTATAAGGTAGGGATGCCAGATGCACATAAACACGCATATATTTGCAAGAAAATAAAATTGACCTGTTACATCCAGTGAAATTTTTGCCTGTATCACATTTTCCTTTCCACTTGGTTGGGGGAGGACCATATCCTTCATCATTGAAGCTTGGTGCTTCAACATAAATCCCTATTAACACATAGCAAGTTTGTACGTGCCATAAAAGTTATAAGAATGTCATTTAAACAATAATGAATCAAACAAACAAACATAAAAATAAAAAATAAGAAGTAACCTGTGTCCAACAGCCCCACAATAACCTCACTTTCACTTTGAAGGTTACGTTGCTTCAAATTTTCAGGCATTCCCAAGAAATCCCATGATCTTGTTGTGAGAAGTTTTCGTATTGTGCTTGGAAATACCGATACTACATTGCTTTTCTCTACGTTTCTCAATTCATCACGAGTGTATTCCATTAATTAATATATATATGTGTAACAATATATGAACCACACTAATATACCTTGTCGGACATGAATATGAATATATTTAGTACCTGATAACCTTTGTGCCTCACTAGGCAATAATCTTGCCGCAAATCCATTAAGACTCCTACCATAGCTATGTATCTTAGCTGCCTTGGCCACACTTTCACTGAATTTTTTCAAAAAAAAAAAAAGTTTCTTATTAATTTGGTAATTGTTTGTAATTGTAGTTAATATATTATTAAATATATTTTTAGAGGAAAAAAAGAACATACTCTCCAATGGTTTCAGCAAGCAAATTGTGATGATGCGACTCCACTGTCAGTTGTTCAAGTCCGCTTGACGACTCCCCCATGTATACTACGTATGGCTAAATATTATATCAAAGTTAGTCCAAAACAAAGAAAAATGAATCATGTTAGTTTTTTAATCTCACTTTTAAATTTAATTAATTTTGTTTAATGGGATTTATATGAATAATAATGGTTTTTTTAGACAGTGTAGTTGGACTTGAAATTTAGTGGTAGAAATTACTAGTTGTTCTCTCATATGTTTAGTTGTTAAATGTGAAAAGCTATTAAAATGCAAAAGATTCCCACAACATTTCATAATTCAGTACTCCGTATGTAAAATGAGGAAAATAAATGCAAGTGATCAAAAATCAATTTTTTATTTTTTTTATTTTTTTATATTTTTTTCCGTTTTATATGGACAAGCTCAGCATCCACTAATTTCTCAACTTTTTAATAATTTAAAAAGCATTTAACAAACCTACTAAAATTTAGATATTTGTACCTAGTCCTTTCTCTTTGTATTTTACACTATGAATTTTAGAAATGGGTGACATTAGTAAAACAAGTGTGTATTTAATTTGTTTACTCCAATAGTAAAGTAATGAAAACAAAAGGAATATACATGTGGAATTGTACTTCTTTACTAATTACAAATTGTTAATTTGTTATCAATCCAACACTAATTAAATTAATGACATTTAGTGTTATATACAAAGTACAATGTAATGATATATAGGAGAACATTATCAAATTAATAAAAAATACTCCTTCTATTCCCAAAAGTTCAACCCTTTTGGCCTAATTTTAGTTCCAAAATGATCAATCATTTGCATTAAAATATCCACCAATTTACAATAATATTTGTGAAAAATTAGCTTCTCAGCCTATATAAATTTTTTTTTTTTCATGTACTTTTAATACTTTTTCTCTATTATTTTACATACCCCATATAAATTTGTCTTTCTAATATATTTTACTTCTTTTTATTTAATTTTCTTAATATCTGCGAAATCAACCTAAAAGGGTCGTTCTTTTAGGAATATAAGGGAGTACATAAGAGTACTTTTAAAAAGTTTCCGCATCAATTATCAAACAAATTGAAATTAATTATGACTACACTCGCTCTGTAAGGAATGAATTGACAATTTACTACGGATTACTTCCGATCATAAGGGAAACTTTTTAATAATACTCCGTACGAAATATTTCATCAAAGTGATACACAATCTAATTAAGCATTGTGAAATGTCTCATCACTCAATTGCAAAAGAACTTAGCTTGATGATTATGTTATAATTTTTGTGCTATCACATGTTCACATCAGTCACAAGTACATACCTTTCTTTCATTATTGTCGTTTAAACCCTTGATCAATGTAACTCCAACATTTATGAAGAATAAAAGAAGAACAAACTTGTTCATTATTCTACTCTCAATCTCTTACTCTTTTTCTCAATATACTCACACAATTAGGAAAAGTGAGAGGATTTGTTTATGACTAATTAAGTATTGATATTTTGATTAAAAAATGGAATAATGGTATTTATAAGAGTTGACGAGGCTGCTGATCGAGTAGAATCATCTTTCCTCCAAGAAAAAGAAAATGAAAGTTGAGTTAATCTTGGCTTTCATTCAGGATCGTAAAAATAATAATTTACTAAAATGAAGAAATCAGTCTTCCCATGCACATCGGAAGGACTGTTTCAGAAATTGATATTTGCTAACAATCAGTAGTAATTTGTTGAATGTGGCCCATAATATAATCTATTACTTCATCTTATTACGGAGTTATTTTAATACTTTATACTTCTTCCATTCTATTAATATTGCAACAACTGAATTTACGTTAAGCAAAATATAGTCATGCATGTGAGATCTGTTTAGATTTGACTCATAAAATACTTTCACGATATTAATTTTATATATTTTTTACTCTTAGACAATTATAGATATTTAGCATATAAAATGTACTTTGAGATGCGTAATTTCATCTTTGTTATGAATAAGACATAAAAAAAACTGAAATAAAATACTCCGTATATGAAATTTAAGTGTTTTTTTTGTAACATAATATTGTGTTTTTTTGGAGGAAATATTTGGAAGATAATTTGTGATTATGATAGAATCTTATACTCCGTATGAATAAGGAGTAATCCGTAATTGTTAATTTTAAACGGACTAAATATTAAATTTTCGAGTACTATAAAAATTAATTGTTAGATTAGAATATCAATAAAGAGCCAAGACACGTGCATCGCATTAGTCTAATAATCCTTACTTAAAATTCTTTTTAACACAAAATATAATGTTAATTACCCTTCAAAAAAACCATACTTAAGCTTGTATGAAGTACTATATACTACAATATTCATTATACTTTTTAGGTGAATTAAGATTTTTTCACCTGGTCACCCTTTGGGCTAATCTAGATTCGTGGTTTAATTTTAAGTGATTAGATTTCAATCTCCTCCCATTTGTTGTTACGAGGAATCAAACAGAGGAAGAATCGACAAAGAATGACGAACATAAAATTGTGAATGAAAAAGCGTAAGGAGAATGATCGACTCTGTCCCTATTAAGTGCAATTCCAATCACCACTACACCAAAACCTAATTAGTTAGATAGATAAATTAAGATCACAAACTTTCATATTGTGGCTGGCCACACGGATTAATTTTTAATATTTTTTTTTTTAAAAAAAAAACTACAGTACACCACTTTCCTTCTTCTTGAGATAGCAATTGGATTTTCTCTCTCCTCTTTTCTTCTACACCACAAATATGGGTTTTCAATTAGGCGAAAATCGAAGATGCTCCTTATCAAATTGTTGCAATTAATGGCCGAAATCATTATTATTGATTGCTGAAACACTGATTGCCAGTGGATTAGAAGTCGAAATTGTTGTTGCTGGTTGTTTGGTTGCGTAGGGGAAAAGAGCAGGAGGAGTTGTGGTTTAACAATGGAGTTGAGAGGAGGAAGAAGAAGTTAAGAGTGAAGGAGTGGGGGCGGAGATTCGCTGGACTACTTGGACTACTCGTACTCCCTCGTCAACCGTCATTCCGTCAATGTCGTCATTTCTAGCTACTTTTTTTTCAACACAATTTCCTAACTACTTGACAGCAATCAAGGAAATATATATGGTAGGACTTTTTATTTTGTTTTTATCTTTTTCAACTTATTTTTGGGGTCATTTTGCACCCATTCAAATTCATAGATTTTGGAAGTGCGCGAGAGGGAGATGGTTGATTGTTGTGGTGGTTGGAATTGGTGATTTGGTGCTGCTTTAGTGGTGGAATTGGTGGTTAGGTCAGGAGTTACTAGGTCGGAAGGATTATTAGGTTTGATGGGTTACTTGGTTAGGGGTTACTAGGTAGGTCGGAGGGGTTACTTGGTCAGGGGTTACTAGGTAGGTCGGAGGGGTTAGGTAGGTCGGAGGGTCAGGGGTTACTAGGTAGGTCGGAGGGGTTACTTGGTCAGGGGTTACTAGGTAGATCGGAGGGGTTACTAGGTTTGAGGTTACTAGGTAGATCGGAGGGGTTACTTGGTCAGGGGTTACTAGGTAGGTCGGAGGGGTTACTTGGTCAGGGGGTCAGAGGAATTACTTGGTCAGGGGTTACTAGATCGGAGGGGTTACTTGGTCAGGGGTTACTAGGTAGGTCGGAAGGGTTACTAGGTAGGTCGGAAGGGTTACCAGGTCGGAGGGGTTACTTGGTCAGAGGTTACTAGGTAGGTCAAAGGGGTTACCGGGTTGGAGGGGTTACTTGATCAGGGGTTACTAGGTAGGTCAGAGGGGTTACTAGGTTCGAGGTTACTAGGTAGGTCGGAGGGGTTACTTGGTCAAGAGTTACTAGGTAGGTCGGAGGGGTTACTTGGTCAGGGGTTACTAGTTACTAGGCCATCAATAGAAGTTACTTGATTAAGTGTTACTTTTATGTTAGTTGGCCACACCGTGTGACCAGCCACACACAAAACCTACTGATCAATTGATTAACTAAGGGAATGGTAAACCGGTAACAATCGTTGGGAAGGCGGTCAATTTGTTAGACAAAACAGCCATAAAAGTTTTAAACCCCAAAAAAAAAAAGGGTTGAAAATTAATTTCCTAGTACCAGCAATTTATAAAAACTGTAGTAAGTGAGCTACACACAATGTTCAAAAATTACTTAAAATGATCAAAATTACTTAAATCACTTACATTGTTTGATTAGGCAAGATGACCGAATCCATATAATATCAAGAACAGATTAAATTAAACTTATATGCAACGATTTTACCAAACATGAGTCAAGTTACCTAAAATGATCTAAGTTACTTCAATATATTTACATATAAACGTTAGAATATTTATATAGATAAGTTACATCCTTTGAAGGAGCTAAAATCGAGCTGGCAATTCCTGACATAACACAACACAGTCAAAACCGGCATGACACGAACACGAAGTTACTGAGAGAAAACACGAAATCAACCGAAACTAACCCGAACACGGCCCGTTTAGATAAAGTGGTCAAATTATACAATTATCCTACATTGTAAATAGTTTTTGATAGATTTTGTGAACATAAAATCGACATGAGAACAAACACAAATACGACACGACACTACTTTTTGACAACTCTACATAATAGTGGGGAGTCGGGGAGGAATTTATTTTTCTATGTTAGATAAGAGTGGAGACCCAATACTGGAGGGCAGAAAAACTGCATAGACTAGTATCCCAATATATACAATTAATACAAACCTAGCACTCTACAAACAGGAATTAAATCTCGGAGTTACCTCCTTAAAAGTTTCTTATCAAACTCAGGGGCAACGATCTCCTGACACCGCACTATTCCAGCTGCTCCTCCATAGCACAACCATTTCTCACTTCCCTTATTCATGTTCCATCTCACTTTATTCATAGAGACCGCCTTTGGAGGAAAAACATCGATTTCAGCAACTACTTCTGCTTTGGGCTCTGGTTTTCCATCAATACTCTCCCCATCTCTATCCGCACATATCAGTGCTTGATCATCACTAGACTTTCTCGATTTGATTGATTTTCCTTTTCCAGCTTTCACACTCGTCTGAGCCTCATTTGTGTCTACACCTTCAGCATCATCACCGTAACACAATGCTGCAATATTGTGGGAAGTTGCATTAATGCAGATGACAGAATAATCCCAAATACAAAGAATAAACGAGATGAGCAGCTTACCAAGAACCTGATCATCTGGTTTTTGGCCTTTTTCAGTCCCTTTTCTAGTCCTTTTTGCCTGATTTAAACCCGTTGCAACAGTTCTTGCAGGTCTAGGCGTATTTGCCCATTCAGTTGCTGACTTTCTCATTGGCTGTGGAGAACTTGGTAACTGAGTGTTCATAGTGACTGCTGATTCTTCACTTGAAAATGAACTGCAGATAAAATGTGGGGCCCGATTTCTCAATGGATCTTTGTCCACTGCTTTATGTGTTAGCTGATAACACCAAAAACAAAAGGATTAGTTACAATGGAAAAACTTCTTTAATATAATTTCAAAAGAAAAACAGTTACTCGTACTTTAAAGCAGCTTCCCTACCCTAAACAAAAGAGCCCTTAAAAGATAACAAAATCAAATTGTTCAATACTTCTACACTAGTGCCAAACATTTCAAGGCCAAGCTTCTTCTGGTTTAGCTAGGAGGACCCTGACACTACAACTTGAGCAAACACTAATGCCTAGAAAACTGATGAGTTCCTTAGAAATCGTGCATATATTCTTATAGCTCAAAGGAGAAGCTCCAACTGGAACTTCTGAGTTCAAATAACGGATAGACAGAACAATTCACTTGATCAGATCTCGGAATTTCACCCCTACCAACAGAAAAAAAAAATGGAATTTTATTTTTATTACATTTTTTAGCATTAATAAAAGACTGAGAACTATTAAAAATGGCGTCTTGTGATTCAAAGTTACCAAAACCAAAAAATGAACTAGGGAGTACCTCTAAATTCTCAAGCAAAAATTTAGTATTTGATAAATGTGCAATCAATATCAGCCATAGCCTATGAATTCATAAAGCTTCTTTAAACAGAAAAAATAGCAGGTCAAATGGCATTGATGCCCGATGCATAAATCTGTTATATAGATCCCAACATCAAAGATGCAGGTCTCAGTCAAGCAGGTTACACCATTCAAACAATTATGTATCCTATTTGTTACTTAGTAAGACTTCATACATGAATCGAATATCAACCTAACGACATACAGAGCTAGATGATACTCATTGAATCCAAGTACAATGAAATAGAACCATAAACATTTAAGAGAAAATTTGGCATACATATAATAGAAATAATACAACAATTATCTTACATCAACTAATGTCCAATTAATACTCTTCTTATAATTGTGTCTAGGACAAAAAGAAGACTTACTACATCTTCTGACATTGATGCGAAGGTACCATTCATCTAGAACATTTCCTTTGAAGAAGAACTATTGAAGAGGGTACTAGGGAGATAGATGTAAACAGCATTCAACAACACAAAACTAGTAGAGAGGAGGGTTACAAAAGATCCACAGTAGAAAACACTTCACAAAAAATAGTAGTGAAGATAACACTAGAAGAAATTATTGGAGCAAATCAGTGAGTTGAACAGAAAGTTTGGATTATCTAAATGTTTACTCTTCTCGGAGGAATATAGAACTGCAGATAAAAGTGAAGAATTGTGATGGGAAGTCTAAAATTATAAATCATGTTTCCAATCAAGAAACAACACATAATAATGTAAGTAACCATCAAAAGAACAGAAAACAGCAAGAATGATGTTATTGGGAATTGAAGGTGCAACTTACCTGAAAATAGAGTACAGTTCCATCTGCACAGCAATATGCAACCATCCCTACATAAGAAAATAATGTCAATATCGGAGGGGAGCTGCATAAACATCGATGTATCAGGATATAGAATATTTAAATTGGGAAAAATGAGGAGAGTGCTTATGAGTTATGACTAGCTAGTTAAAACCTCTCTGCTCTCTCATTTATCATTTTTTTCCCAATAAATTTTCAAATATCATTACATTTTTATATAAGTTTTTGCCCAGTATCTCTCCCTTGTAATCTTGTACTTCCTCCACTTCACAGTGGATGACACATTTCATTTAGGCACGTTTGTTCATCCAGACTTTCTAATAATCTAATGCAAACATCCTTGATTACATATTAGCAAAAATTATAAATATTTAATATTTTAAAAATAGATGTTGAAACTAACCTAACAAGACCCAACATGAGTGTACTTTTTCTCAACACGAAATCACAACACAAAGTCAAAGCAAGGTACATGAAAGGTAAACAAAGTCAAACTATGTCATCTAATTTCTAAAGGAGGAAGTATATCATTTTTTCTTCCAAATTATGTTTTAGGAAAATTTACCTCTCCTCCATCCCACCAACCTCAAATGCTTAAACAACTATCATAGAGAGCCTTTGAAGGTTCTTATAGTTCCTCATTTCCTTAAAATTGCAACAATTTGACTGGCACACTTGTCAAAGCACAACTTTGACCATTAATATCTCTCATTTGACTAGTATCTTTTCTTTTGCTTTCATGACTCCTAGAGAAGGAAAAAGGGAGAAGGGTAGACATAGTAAAGCAAGTTGCTTGTGCGGGTGTCACTGGGTTAGATGGATTAGGCCTTTGTGGAAACTGGAAAGTAAAGTGTTGATCTCTAGAAAAGAATTGCAAGTGTTGTAAATATAATTGTGTACGAGTGCACCTGGTCCTAGTATCTGTTTACAATTTGTAGTATATTTGCAACATTTAGATCAGTTAGTTTGAATTTTTATACGGTTATACTGATATCATAAATGAACTTTGAAAGGATCTAGGCTTCTATGGTGACTTTTTTCAATCATCATGTAAAATTAATTTGGACATCACCATCCTAAGCATTGGCTTTACTTAATACCTATTATGGTTCCTTTTAATTGCAGCAGTTTGACTTTTACACTATTAATTTTGACCACATATTTTTTCTAATACATACAAAATAAATGTTATAATGGAAGATGTCCCTCCTATTCCTTTCAGATAGGTAGGATGGATGACCTGACCCGTTATGAGTCCTCCAGCCAAGCCTTAGAAGCTCAAGTCCCTTTCTCTCCTCCCTCTCCTTGGGCTTCACAACAGAAGAAGAGAATGTAACACACTCAAATAAAGGGAAAAAGGACATTTAGGAAAAACAGGAAGTACAAATCATGTACTAGCTCTACCACTAAGCTACTGAGGAACTTGAGAATCGATCTAATAGAGTTCAATTCCCGTTCTCAAACCATGACCAATTTGAGTTGACATCTGATGAAAATATACTAGTAGGAGAAATCTTCCTGATTGACAATTTTTTACCTGTAAATGGTTGGGGGATCTATATACACAATTTAAGAAAACAGTAACTATATATATATATATATATATATATATATATATATACAGAGATCGCTTAACCCAGAATTTTAGGAGCATGGGGAGATCTTTAAAGGCGAATATTAAGCAAGTACATCAACTCAAAGCTAAAGATTAAAAAGTCTGAGGTGCATAAGATGAGTTCAAACGATCTAGCTATGAAGAAATTAAAAACATGCCATAAAATATAAAAGACAAACCACCTGTTAGTCGTGACACATGAATATTCCAAATGGCAAATGATGAGCAATAATAACTGTGCAATCCTTGTTGCTGTGTTCCACTAAAAGGCTGTCCAGTAACAGGAACATCATATGAAGCTCGTGATATACTAAGCATCCGTAGTGTTCCATCATCATAGGATACAAGTACACATCTTGACAGGAAAAAAAAAAAAAAAAAACATTTATGTAAATAGAGCAGAAAAAAAAAAACAATAATATCAATGATTGACCCATACTCTCTATGACCAAGATATAGATTACATAAAAAATCAACACATTGTTTGGATTGAAGAAAATGGAGAGAAAGGAAAGGGAGGAAAATGTATGGATGGATCATCTTTTATTTGGATAAAAAATGAGGAAGGGAATTGGAGGGGAGAGAAATGGATGGATTAAATTCTAAGAAATTGATCTCTCCAACAATGAAGAGATTGGAAGAAAAACTCATAATTTTTCCCTCCCCTTCCCTTCCCACCCCTTCCCCTACCTCCCCTTCCCTTCCCACCCCTTCCCCTCCCTCCCCTTCTTTTCCTTCCTAATGATCTATCCAAACACACTTAAGAGAAAAACAGAGCTATGCAACTCCACCAACTGAGAAGTTCTGGATTATTTTGGCATGATTATTTGCTTCAATTTAAGCCACAATAATCAGGATCAGATTATAGATCAGAAGGAAAAATCCTAAAGACGCACACGTTCAGCTTTCAAGCATTTCACTGGTGTTATGACGAGCCTTACAAATTTGCAACCATGACGGTGTGAATTGACAAATTGAATCATTGTAATTCACGAGTTTGTTCAATAGTTATAGACTTTTTGGCTTTGATATACTTTTAAAAACCATCTCATTCTTTTGTATACTACAAAGATAATGACAACTAACGGAGACATACTTGCTCCGTTCTTTTTTAATCGCTACATTTGTAATAATACACTATTCATACATACTCTTTTAACCTATGTTACTTGGACTCTTCATTTTACGTCAAGTACCCGTGTCGGACCTCAACATGCAGACATGGGTATGACACTTAGGCAATTCATTTTAGTTCAAAATCATAGAATTTTTTCACAAATTACCCGAGTCAAACACTTGGACACGAACCCAAGTCGTACATTTGTACCCGAGTCCGAGTAACATAGCTTTTAACCGTGTTTTGTGATTTATACATTAAGAAAAATATAGTTCATGTGAGATCTTTTAGATAAGTCTCATAAACTTCCAAAATATCAACTTTTTATAATTTTAAGTTAAAGATAATTAGTGATATAAATGGTGTAAAATGTGCATTGGCAAGCGTGAAACTCTCAAAGTTGCAAAAAAGATTGGAAGAAGTATGAGTATAAAAGTATCTCATGCATAAACCCAACTATGTAGTACACAGTGTACACTCAGCAAATATAAAAATTGCCTTGTCTGATCTAGTAAATATATGGTCCATACCGTCAAAACACAGTCATTTTAATCACACGTAACAGAAAGACATTCTGCTGAACAACTGTTAAATCAAGGAACATCCTTGCTCTACTCAATCACAGTTTAGAGTTGATATGTTCTTGTGCCAGATAATACTTAAAGATGAGCAAGCATCCCCTTCAATGAAAACATTAAGAAGCAATTTTAAGGAAAACCCTGAGCTTCCCATATACTACAGAATAAGTAGAGCTTACTAGCAGATCACAGGCAAGGTCGGGCTTTGGTCTAAGGCAGATAAGAGCGTGTGAAATCAGGCCTAATAGGGTGTTTCTGGCTGGGCCAGGGTATAAGTAATCAGCTTTAGCCCCAACATAGAATAGAAATCTTCACATGTGAACCAAGATTGCCGGCAGAGACGCTTCAAAGAAGACAACTCACAGTGATGATTCAGGTGTACGGGGCTTGGAAGGTTAGAAGAAACAAGAAAAATCAGGTAACTGACAGGCAAACTGTTATTGGCTGGATGATCATGTCAAGACAAGGGCCACAGTTCAAAAGTAGGCACAAGGTGTTGGGTTGTCAAAAATGCACACATAATCAGAGACAAAAGCCAATCCCAGAAAGTCAAAAACTCACAATAACCCAAAACTCTACGAATCCATAAATAGCAGCATTAGTAGTCTCACCAGAAAACACGAACAAAGTATAATAGGTTGCTTTAATGTTTCCAATTTTTTATGATGAAGAGAAACCCCAATACCCTTTTGATTTCGAACATTATAACCTCACTTGTGTTTGATAACGCCCCATACAAACCAAATCACCAGACTTAGCTTAGTTTTCAGATATGCTTGATTGATTCTGGACAAAAGATAGTTGGGTTTGGAGGACATTGCTGGCAACGAAATGTCGGTCTCCTTTTTTGCCACTTGATGACTTCTTTGGGGACAGTGATAAGCGTCGCGGAGAGAGAAGTAGGGCCGGTCCTAATCTTTAAGAATTATAGAAAAGATTTGAATATTATTTTACCGGAATCAGGAAGTTGTAAGAATTGAATTTGGAGAGTTTGTTAGGTTAGTTCGTTCTCCATAGTAACAAAGGAAGATTTGGTTCATATGGGAAACAGACGGACGCAAGAGTAAGTTTGGCAGATGTGTGAGGTGAGCCTCTTCCCAATTCATTTGTGAGTCAATCTCGCACAATACACTTTAACCAAAAGATGAAGGGAAGGGGCAACATTCTGTAAATAATGTTTATGTAAAGTTGCAAACATTATATGTAAAGGATGGAGTACTATACCATTTGTTACGAAAAAATATTCCTGCATAATAACAAGTATACGGTATACCAAACCCCAGCCTATGTGCACTAGTGTGGAGATATGCTGGGTGGTAGTACACCATTTTTTTCAATGTTTCATGAAATCAGGGTAAGAAAGTACTAGAAACAACATATCAACAATCATGAGTCGATCATGCCACAAGAAAGGGTTTCGGGTGACCAGATTTACTCAGTCTTATCCTTTGCTAGTCCAAAACAATACAGAGATCAGTTTCGACAGACCCACATAAATCATCTAATAGGACAAAGTAGGTAAATATTTTCTCATAAAGAAAATAACAACAAAAACAGTGCAGTAATATAAGTTTATAATTCATGTACAAATATATTCCATCAAAAACTAGTAGAAGAATTTTATCATACCTTGGATCAGGCACCCAATCAAGACCATAAATGAAACGTTGTGAAGGATTTGCATCCCACAAAGGCCGGAACGGATCACTGCAGGTAAATAGAAGAAGTACTCACGGGTTAATTAGTTGTAGTATATATGAGAACTTGAGAATCCAATGGCCAGAATTAAACAATGACCCCAAGGGAAAATTTGACACAATATCTCTCCTATTTTTTCCCTATTTGGAGGGATGTGAAAACTGAATTAGGAAGGTGCACTTTAGACCCACAATATGGTAGAACATACACGCTATCACAAAATTTCTTTCTACCATTATTGCAAAATGAAGAACTTAAGTTTGAAGTTGCTACATTACCGCAAATCCCAGAACTTCAGCCCTCCATGCCCAGCAGTGACAATAATATTTGAGCTCTCTGGGTCACTAAAAATGAAAGTGAAGATGAAAATGAAGTTAACATTAAGAAACAATAAACAAATTCACGGCACATGATAACAAAAGAAAATTAAATTTTTTTAAAAAAAATTGTTTCATTAAACCAGTATGCTTCTAATATATTGCGAAGTCACTTGTTAAATTCTGATCAAGTGTGTCATGGAAACAAGTCAAACAACGTTTCTGTTATTGCTCATCAATATAAGTGGTTCAGCTTTTGTCTCAATTAAAGTAATCACTGCCCATCTCTACAAAACTACAATATTTATCCTGCTTTCACTAAGAACGAAAAAAATTTATATCAATCGAATACACTTACCCTTCAAATGGGGCCCAAGTAAGGGCTCTAATAGGACTTGTCTCTGCACTAAAGCACAACAGAGGTCTGATATCTGTAGAGAAAAGCAGTGTTACAATGCAAACAGGAAGGTGAAACTAATTAATTACTAGCTAAGTCCCCTAGCTAACTTAGCCCTATTGCGGCAAACTTAAATTGCAAATTTGAAAAATAATTATATTTTCATTTGAAATTAACGAGGGAGGGAAAGGAAATGATGAGAGGAGCCTAGGTCAATCACTCATAGTAACTGTACCTTCAGATTGAACATCTACTGAAAACTTCCACAAAGCAACCTGCAAAAAGAATTAGAATTAGATGCATCAATAATAAGAACATACCAATAAATAAATAAAAATTTAAAAAAAAAAAAAAAAAAAAGAACAGGGGGGTGCAGTAATCATCTATTCCTTTAGGAGAGACTTGCAGGATAACTAAAAATCGTAATCAACCAATTCAGCGCCATCAATTACAAAATTTAAGGGGGCCTTTGAGAGAGTAAATAGAGAGTTTATTATAATGAGGTGAATGCCTAGTCATGACATGTAACACAAAATTGACTATATTCCTACCACTCCATCATGACATCCAGCCAATAAAAAATCGTGTGGAGGGGAAGCCGACCATTCCACAGTCAGAGGCATACTGCAAATTTGACAATAGTTAAACACAAGTTTCCAAAAAAAGCAATGGACATGAGAACAAATACACTTAAAAGTTGTATATCGTAAATAATGATGATTGATGACTAATAAATGTCAAGCAATATATATAGCAAAAACATCATCTATCAACAACAATAACTAGCAAGCTTGTTTACAGTCTACAGATGTTCTAATTTACAGAAATATAGAAAGTTATCAAATACATATCATGACACAATCCCCTTTGACCCTCATAGCTACAGTACACATTGGGTCTATGCATGAATGATTGATGCGACCAGATTAGTCAGACTTTCTCTATCCACCTACCCAGAAAATATAATTGATACGAAGTGAATGATACAATAAAATCAGAATAGGTCACATAGCTAAACTGGTTTGCATCACTTTTTATAATTCATACAATTTTGGAAAACGGAGGTTCAGTTAGCTATATGTGGTTACAAAAATCATGAACCTCCGATCGTTAGTGTCCAAAAGCATTTCTAAGATCTTATACATTCATAAAAATAAAGAGCATTTCGTTCTCCAGCTGTGCAGCAAAACAAACACAAGACAATGAAATCGTTACTCATTCAATACTGTTGTAGATCATAACATTAACATAAAAAGCTCTCGTGTCTCTCAAAGCCTAGATCTCAAGAGACATTTTTGAAGAAAATATATAAAGTAAAAAAATCTCAGCATCCATATAAAATTTCTAAGCGGTCCACAGACACACACACATCAGGTGTAGTTTACCTCTGTCTAACACCATACTTCAATATTGAGCATCGAAATACAGGCTTCAATTTAGCAAAACGAGGATCTTGAGGATCTGGGCCTTTTGCATGTCGAGATGCATAAATACGATTAATTACTTGAGGAGAAGGAATTTCCCACCTGCAAATGTATGTAAGAGATGTAACTAAAACAAGACTATGCTGAAGTAAGCAGCTTTAGAAGTTATGAAAAAGGAGAATGTTACAACACAACATCAGGCGTTCAAGAGGCACAATGCATATAAATTAGTGTAAAACCGAGTTGATTATCAATACTGCGGTGTCATATTAACACAGCAACACACAGAAGAATTTACTATGTGTTTGGTAAGGCAGACACTTAAGACAAGGTTTCTAGAATGCAGTTCATGATAAGAGAATATGACATGAACTAAACATAACCTAACACAGATATCACAAGCAGGGATTTGGCCACAATCAACTCATTAATTACTGAAATCCACTGATCAAAATAATATATGAAGTAGTAATTTCAAATTGTAGAAACTTTTGCCAGCTCAACAACTATTTCTAGACTAGAGTTATGTACTCCAGCATAAGTAAAGCTTTTATTATAGATCCATATCCACCCTACCGTTTTTTTTTTTTTTTTTTTTAGAAGAGAACAAGGGGAACAACATTAGAACAACTACTTTCTCAAATCAACAGGAGGTCAATTTTCTATGTTCATTTAGTTTAGTCAAAATCTTTTCTATAATTCAAGTTGGCTGGCTGTTAACCAATTACAATAATTCTTAGCTGGCACACTGACTGAACTGATAAGATTCAATTGTATCAAACCTCCAGGGGAATTGACTTTATTAATAATATACATTATTTTTTAATTTTGCAAGCTACCAAACCATTCTTATTGGGCATTTTCAGCACATCAACCAATGGACATAGTCATATGCTCATATCAAGCTTTCTAGTTTGTTAAAGAATCAAGTGCCACATCAATTATAAGCCTTTAACTACATTCAATTTTAGTTAGGAGTGTAGTCAGTGAGCATCAAAACTTCTCAATAGGCCTATTGTTCATTGAACACGCAGCTCTTTAATGCGTTGTCTTGATATATTCAAATTGACACATGCAAAATTAAATTCTGCTGAGGGGCAACTATTTTTTTTCTTGCCTGTGCTCACTAGCTATGTTCAAAGTTGCAGATCTAGAACTAGACTTAAACACTTGCCACTGATAGGGAAGAAGGGACCACCCATTACAATCACCAAGAACTCAAAAAAGTTGCACCGTGATACTGCATGTCTTAACATTTGTGCAAACCAAACAAAAGAATGGCAGGGGAGATAATATTAAAGAATTGAGATATAGCCTGATTTCTAAATGCTATAAATAAATTGAAGAATCTCAAAGACATCACTAAACTCTATAAGCAGATGAGAAGGAGATATAAGATACTTACACTTCCACAGATCCATTCCCAAGAACAACAGCAAGATAGCCCATCCTATGCTCGTTAACAGACTCATCAGCATTAAGGGGCCGCCATTTCACATCCCATGCAACTTTTCCATCATGACCCAGGCACAAGACAACTCTAGGAAGAACATCATCTTTTAGGACATGACTGTCACCGAAACCAAGATAACTGTCACCCATGACATGTTCTTTCGATACCATATTGTCTTTTTGACAGAGATTTTCTTCTATGCTTGCTAAAGAAGGTCCTTTGCCCAAATTTTCTGTTGGCAACCCAATGTTGTCATGATCTAAGTTATTACATGTTTTTGACTTGTTTCTAGACCTTCTCCTCAACACTGCAAGAGTGCAATCCAGATCAGTTCCAAGTACTCTTTTACTGGTACGCCTTTTACCTGTTTCTTCAAGAGGCCCTGAAGTATTCAATAAGATATCTTCAGTTGGGGATACATTCTTCATACTTTCTGGAATTTCAGTGGCAAGAACTTGAAAAGACAGCCCTTCGGAATTGGATATTCCAGCATTTTCATTCGTTATAATATTTTCATTATGAACATCTTTCCTTTTTCTTTTCTTTACTTTCTTTGCACAAGGGTCACTGACTATATATTCATCAACAGGAGGCACATTAAATGGCTCTGGAAGCTGAACAGCAAGAGCTGGAATAAACTGGCCTTCAGAATCTTCAATTGAGGAACTACTTATTGGATTTTTTCTAGCTTTTCCTCTGGGTTTCTTTTGTTTATTTTCTTCCTTTGAAACCACAATATTTTGATGTTTTTCTTCTGATTGACTAATGGGAGTTAATATGTCCTGGGAGGAGTGAGAGCTCAGCATGGTATTTTCTGGAAGCTGCACAACAAGATCTTTACTGATCTGCATTTCAGGATCAGTGGCAGGTTTCTCTATTGGATTCTTTCTAGGTCTTCCTCTAGGTGTTACAGGTTTACTGACATTAATCTCTCCCTTCTTTGCAGCTTTATTTGTTTGATATTTCCGTTTTATGCTCCCTGCAGAAGCTTGCATAGCTTCCTTTTCTGTAGAATTTAATAGACACCAAATCTGAATCATCCCTCGTCCATTAAGGGGATTTCCTAGCTTGTGATATGTTGAATCGGGAGGATGGGCAGCAACAGCAAGAAACTGAGAGACAAGAAAACAAAAAGGAAATGAGCCCTGTATAAGAATGAGATATTGAGAATAACATTGTACTCAACTTATGGGACTTGAGATTCCTGAAAAACCATGGCATGGTGATTGAAAATCTTTTCAATGTTTTAGTGCTCCACCGGTCCACCCTCACTTTTTTAAGTTTCATTTAAAGAAATACGCCATAAAATTAGTAGTTTAGTTTAATGCATGGGAGCAGAAAAGACGTGACTAAATTAAGCAGAGTAGTAGTTTTCTCAAACATTTTCATTTGCTTTCTTCACATTTGTAAAAAGACGTCACTGAATTAAACAGACTAGTAGTTTTCTCAAACCTTTTTCATTTATTTTCTTCACATTTGTTTTCCTTCCTTTTTTTTCCCCTTTCTTTACATCTCCTCTTAGCCCTCTTTCATAATATTTCTTCAAAATTTATTAAGTATCCTCATTTCCTGAGTTCCATCTATACTGCCCTTGTTTCTTGCTACATATGTTTTGTCTAACTTTCCAGTTTCCCACTTTTTAATTTATCTTCTTTGACTAGTCTGTTTACTTTTCTTGTTTCAATTATCGAGAGCAGCTTCATATGATGATTCATATTAGCCAACTCCAAATAATTTTTGAATTAGTATAACAGCCACAAGGATTCCTCATTGGCAACATACTATGATCGTTAAACTAGAATTGCATATATATTTGTCAAGCAAAAAGGATGAAACAAGAGGTGGAGAATGTAAACAAAGCAAAAACCTATAAAAAAATTAGTAGTTAGATCATAACATGCTTGCTTCCTACACATCAGTATAAACTGAGAGAAGAAAAAAAATTACAAAGAAATATTACAAAAAAAAGTAAATAGTAAATAGGAGGAACCATGCTATTACCTCACATTTTACACCAGATTCTATTCCTTGATCAGTCCTAGGACACCAATCCAATGACCAAACTAGTCCACCAACATATAATACAAAGTCTTTCCTGCAACAAGCTCAAATTTAGGGACAGCTATTGCATATGCATATTAAAATGCAACAAAGTATGAATATGTACATAAAGGATCTAAGGCATGCAAAAGGCACCAGATATACAGAGTATTGCTTTTATTGCTTTAAACTTGGAAACTATAGTGATTATGTTAGAGGCGTGCTAAAGCTCATGACTCGTAAATTGTAGTAGCTTCGAGTCTGATAAATATAAATTTAATGTCCAAATCTTCAATGTTATATAATACTTCCTCCGTTTCTATTTAGTTGACGCGTTTGATTTAAGCACATATATTAAGGAGAGAAGAGAGAGTGAGAGAGAGAAGGAAAAAGCAAGTGGGGCAGCTTGTAAATGCAAGGTAAAAAAGTTACCCCAAAAGGAAACGTGTCAACTATAAAAAAAAAACTTCCTAAAAAGGAATACGTGTCAACTAAAAAGAAACGGAGGTAGTATAAATAACACATCACTATGGAAAACGAAGTTTATATTTGAGTTTCATAAATACGGTTCAGTATTTTAATAAAGGACTGTAAAATCATCATACAAAAATGTACACCTCACTTTGCCTTGCCCCTCACCTCATATCTAAGCTCTAATAGTGCACTTCATGCCTTTTAAAACCAAGCAACTAGCAATTGTTAAGCTGTAAGTCTGTAAGTAAGAAGACTATGATATAGACTTGAGATATCTTTAATAATAAATATTTAACGTATGATCAAATAAAAAGCACTAGTATTACAAATTTTTCTGTGGTTGATGTCAATAAGAGCTTCATGTAATTCCTATATACTTCTATAAGTTAGCATATAACAAAATTTCAACCCATAGAACTGCACCAAAATAACATACTGGCTCGATTTTTTTTTCATTTAAGAAATACTTCTTAAGTCTCTAGAAAGTTGACGATTTGAAACTGTATTATGCCATTCACGCTCAAGTTCTATAACAGCCCAGATAGAAATTGCCTTCGGTGGGTCCACAAAGGTGCAAAAGCATGTGGTCTCACTCCTTCATTTAGGGTCAATGAGGAAGTCATATTAGGACAGACAAATTACAACAATACATGAGCATCATAAACAGCAAACCTGGAATCACTAGACAACACAGCACCAGGAACTTTATTCGCCTGAAATGTAAAAGATAAATAATTAAATGCAACATCAGGAAGTCATTGCTTGACAATGCAGTATGAAATTATTTTGCGAGCAAGGATTACCTCCGTATCACACTTTGGCACCGTAGCAGCTGAGAATTGAGATAAAGTTATCTCATTACAGGCTTTATCGCCATCAGGATGCTCAAATTCAGAATCAAACCGAATAGTTTTTGGTTTGTAATTGAAATACCTCCATTCACTGCACGCACACATATAAGGTTGGTTTCATTAAACAGGAACGTGGTATAGAGGAAGAAAGACATAGACAATGTGCATCAACCAATAAGCCAATTACTCAATCGCATCTCACCTACTCAAAACCCATATCACGGTCTCTAACTCGAAGCATAAGAATTAAAAAGAACAATTTAAGGCACTACACATTGTGTTCAATATGTCCACAAGTTGTCAAATTCTATCTGTTTCAATTCTCATAAATTCTATAATTAACAGAATATTCGCCAAAAAACATGTTAAATCCACATGCAACTATGGTACACAGACCCTCAATCTTAGCCACTCGGCCGAGTAATTAACACACATTATATAATTGCACACAACATCCTCCATCTTTCAATGTCAAGTCAATTTTTCTACACTAACAGTACAGAATTATTCACTTATTCCAAAAAATAATCTCAAATTAACCATAAAATTAGTCAATTGCATCATAATATATACACATAATTAAATTATCACCTGAGGAAAGTGATTGTCGATGCTAAGCGTTCAATTTCGGTATCAATGAAACTGGAATTTCCGCCTCGACCGCAAAGATTGTTGATTGAATCAATAAACCTAAAATGATTCTCGATTGAATAATCAAACGTTGAAACTTTAATTTCCGAATTATCGTCGGTAGAAGTAGTAGTCGTAGTTTGAGTAGTAGTGGAGTGATTGAAAGAAGGTTCTGGTGTTGCTGTAGTTTTTCTCTGTTTTCTGTTGGTTTTGTTTTTATCTACTTTGTTGGTTTTCTTTTTCCCTTTGCTTTTGGTTTTGGCTGAGATGGAGTCACTGAAGTCGGAGTCTAAGTCGGTGTCTATGTCGATGTCGAAGTCGAAGTCGAAGTCGGAATCCATAGCTAAGAGAGTGTCGGAGCTTGAAGACGAAGGACAAGGAGGTTGAATAGAAGGGTAAGAGAGGGAAACGGGAGAAAGAGAGTAATAATTCTAGCAAGTACAATGCACGGATTTATAAAATACTCCGTAAAATCTCGAAACTCTTACCCATATTCAACCTCAAGCCTAGCCATCCCTTGAAGAAATTGATTCATTGAATAATTTTTTCCTTATATTCATTGATATTAAGGGCTTGATGGTTTTCATGGGTATAAGGGTTGGAATTGGGCCGGTTTTTTTCTAAGTAATGGTGGGAATGGGGGTTTCAGCTCTGGGGATGGGGTTCGGCGGTGGAGGAGGGGCTGCCGAAGGTTGGGTTAGAACCTTAGGGTGTTCGTTGGGGCTGGCTGATGGGTTTTTTTAAAAAAAAAATAGATTTTTTTTTTGGCTATTTCACCAAATGCCACAAATTTAAAAATTCACCAAATGTCATCGGACTTTTCAGAATTCACCAAATGCCACTCATTTTTTAAATAATTCACCGAGTGTCATTAATGACTACAAGTCGTTAACTTCGTTAGTCATTAGGGTCTAATCATGACACATGTCATGATATGATTAGTCTATTTATTTTAATTCTTAAAAAATAAAATAAAATAAAAAAATTATAAAAAAAAAACAAAAAAAAACCCAAATTTTCCCAGCCACCTTCCCACCACCGCCAAACCCTAGCCCCCTCCCCTTTTCTCGCCAGAAAACAGCCGGCCACTCCCTTAACCACCAAAAAACGGTCGATCGACCCTTAAGCACTCCACCTAACCCACCGTCGACCCCCAAAACCACCCACACAACCTGCCCCGACCCCAAATGCCACCAACATAAACTTTGATTTAAACACCCATCGTTTTCCAACCACCGCGGAAAACCACTCCTCATATCCTCCACCCTTGAAACGATGAAATCGGCCTAGAAATTGACCATTGTAGATTTCCATGGTTGATTTCGGTCGTTTGAGGGTGAAGGGTTTCCACAGTCGGGTTCTATTTTGGATTTCTGGGTTTCCATGGTCGGTTGTGGTGGCTATGTGATGCGTCATGTTGGTGTGTGAGGTGGTTGCGGGGGTTGGGGTGGGCATCACCGCAAGGTCGTCGGGTAAGCGGAGTTTTGTGGGTCAGTGTGTGGGTGCTGGAGTTTTTGGGCATTGCGTGAGATGGTTGCGGTGGTTGGGGTGGTTTTTCGGGGGATTAAGAGGAGTCTACGGTTTTAATGGGGTCAAAGGGTTCCAGCGGGACGTCATGGGTTCCGACGGAAGGTTAGAGGGTTCCGGCAGGAGGTCAGGGAGTTCCGGCGGTTGGCTTTGGGCCGTCGGTTGACTTTGGGTCGTGGGCAGGTGGTTACGGTGGTGGGGTTGGGTTGGGTTAGGATTTAGAGTTTTTTTAATTTTATTTTATTTATATTTTTTAAACCAATAATCGATTGTCATGTGTCATGATTAAGCCTCCGTTAATCATTAATGGCACTCGATGAATTATTTAAAAACTGAGTGGCATTTGGTGAATTCTGAAAAGTCCGATGGCATCTGGTGAATTTTTTAATTTGTCAGTGACATTTGGTGAAATTTCCGATTTTTTTTAATTATTTTTTTAATATAGTGATACATGTCACTCAAATTATATATATAAAAAAAAAAAAAGTTAACCCAATGTTTAGATGGTGAACCGGTTAAAGGTGGGATTATTAGAATCAATTTTTCCTTTTAAATAAATTAAAAAAAAGTAGAGCATTTTGGAGGGAAAATTTTGCACAAAATCATGTCAAGTGTCTCTTCCGATGATTACTTTAGTACGAAGTATATAGTATAGATGAAAATGAAGATAATATACGTTTTTGAGACAGTAAAAATTCGAGTAGGGCAAAAAAAACGAAGGGAGTACAAGTCTATAGTATGACTCTTCTAGGGGGTACTAAACCACGCCTTTTGGTAGCGTCATTGTTTCCTCAAACTCGTTCATTCAATGCTTGTATTAATTGATTTTTTTTTTAAAGAAGTCCCAAAGGACATTAAATTTCATCAAATAAAGACATTTGCCATCTACAATTGACAATTAACAATAATGAAAACGAATTTAACATAATCAAACAAGAATTAATCGGGGAAGGGCTAAGACCTAAGAATTTAAATACATAAATATAACAATTCGGCACATTCTCAATTCGTTGTCTCATACAACTTTTTCAGTGAATCCGTCGTCGCTTCACAATTTTGTGAGAAAGTTAATTCTTGTGCTGATTCCGTAACCTGAATTCGAGCCATAATCAATCGTAGCCCCGCACAACCGGAGACCAAATTAAACACAAATAAAACTTTGTCTTTCGAAGGAATCCGAAAAAACCTTGTCTTACGAAGGAGATCGAATAAACCTTGTCTTTCAAAGGAGATAGACCCTTTATTTTGAGGGAGACATTATTAATGTAGCCTAAGAAACAAAAAACTTAAAAGAAAATAAAGATTGGGGCTTTCTACCCGTGAAATCTGATAGAAGCTCCTTAAAAATTGACAACGGGGGCTAAAGTTTGGGAGAGAGAAGAGAGACAAAGGAGGCTAAAAAGAATTTGCTTGTGTTAATTGTTGAAAAGTAAAGCTTTTTTTTTTTTAAAAAAATTATGACATGGAGCGGTAGATGATGGGTGGTGGTTGTTCAGTTGATGGTGGGACAACAAGTTAGAGTCTACAGAGTAGTTTAAGGAAATGGAAATGAAATACAAGTATGATATATTTATACGGGCAATTCACCTCTTTTACTCTCTTGGCTTAGTTCTCTCCACCTTATTTTTTTGAACTAAAGTTTAATTTTGCTGAGAAATTGAACGTATTACTTATTAAACACAATAAAACTTATTAGTTTTATATTAGTTTTTGAAATATTGATTTTTATGGCAGGACGTTTTATGTGCGGTTGGCTACACCATGTGACCGCTTGTAAAATAACAAAGTAACCGTTTGTAATATAGACCAACTAACTCCTGTAACACTAATTGAGTAACCCTTGTACCACTGACCAAGAAACCCCATTACCCTCATGATGGCCAACTACATGTATGAATATATGTTTTTATGGATTAAAACTTATTTTTAATGGGCTAAAATTTTTTTTTACTAACTATAACTTATTTTTAGTGTATTGAAATTATTTGTAATGAATATTATATCGTATTATTTTAAGGGGAACATAATAGGGTCTTACTCCGGCCTCCGGTCATTTAATTTGGAATGGCTAGTTAATTGTATGGATTTGAATTCTTTTAATAAAAGTTTTTTACTTTACATTACATTTGATTTCATTTGAAAGTTTATTACAATTTATTGGGTGTTCCACCAGGTTCACCTTTTGGCTAAATTAAGATTCAAGCTCAATTTCTGGGTAATTAGGTTTCGCCCTCCCTTCTTCAATTGTTGTTGCAGAGGATTGAACATGCGATCCTCCCTACCAATTATGTGCAACTCATATCACTAGTTCATCTCTGCACAAACATTAAATTGGTAGAAAGTTTCGTACAAAGAAATTATGCAAGTCTCTATTAAATAAGTGAAGGGAGAGCTTCTTGTTATAAAAAGGCCACAATACCCCTTTTCTTTTAAGCTCCCTTCTTTTTTATGTTCTACTAATTTGTATTTTGTGCGTATTCTATCTGAGCCTAATGCATTATGGGCACGAGTGCTACGAGCAAAATATTGTAAAGGAAGGTGCGATGTGGATATGTTTAAAACTAAAGCTAATATGTCGAATATATGGAAAGGAATCTCTGAAAATGCAAAATATATCTCAGCAGGCTCAAGAGTTGCTTTGGGAAATGGATCGTCCACTCTCTTTTGGGACCATAATTGGGCGATGCCTAGCCCTCTTAGAGCAGCTGCAATTGATAATATTCCGAAACAGCTAGATGGGGCAACGGTCGAAGAATTATGGGATGAGGAAAGTGGTTGGAAATGGGATCCCTTCGCTGAACTCCTCCCCCCTGATGTGTTAAGACTAATTGAGGCTCATGCCTTGAGAAAAGATAACGATGTGGGTGATCTGTTATATTGGAATGGGGGATTAAAAGGAAAATTTTCTATAAAATCTGCAATGAAAATCATTCGACGAGATGATGACCCTGGTAATGATGGCACTTGGAGCCTAATCTGGAAGCTCAAGGTTCAACAACGAGCTAAAGTTTTCCTTTGGCTAGCAATGCACGATCGACTCATGACTAATGCTAATCGTTTG
Source organism: Chenopodium quinoa (assembly GCF_001683475.1). Lineage (NCBI taxonomy): Eukaryota > Viridiplantae > Streptophyta > Magnoliopsida > Caryophyllales > Amaranthaceae > Chenopodium > Chenopodium quinoa. The sequence continues at coordinate 6,825,202 of NW_018744304.1, read as the reverse complement.
AAGCGCAATCTCACTAATTCTCCTTGGTGTAAAACTTGCAATGATTTTGAGGAGACTATAATTCACGTCTTAAGAGATTGCAAAGCGGCAAAGGAGGTTTAGAGACAAGTTGGAGGCCCAGCTGCTACTGTCAACTTCTACCAAGGATCATTAAAGCAATGGATTGGTTTTAACATCAAAAATCAAGTTTGAAGCAATCTTTCCCCTGAAGTTTGGCCAACCTATTTTGCCATAACCTTATGGTGAATTTGGAGGTGGAGGAACAATGTAGTCTTTGATAGAACCCAAGACATACCCTTCGATATAAATCAGTTTCTCCTTGCAAGGTTCGAAGAGGTGTGGCGTGTTTTGGGAGAAGATGCTCAAGCTAACTCTCAGCAAGCAAGAACAAGGAATGAAGCTTTTGTACGTTGGATAGAACCTCCTATAGGGTGGCTGGCACTCAACACAGATGGTGCAGCTAAAGGAGCCCAGTGGGGGGCTAATTCGTGACTATACTGATAAAATGCTTCATGCTTTCTCACTCAAAATGTATGTGATGCTTATATGGCTGAGTTGAAAGCTATTGAATATGGGTTGGAACTAGCACAACGAATGAATGCTATAAAGCTCCAGGTTCAAGTAGATAGCCAGTTGGTTGTTGCAGCACTAACTACTGAAGAAATTCACAGAGGCCAGGGATACCATATCATACGCCACTGCAAGCAGCTTATTGAAGATGCAAATTGGCAAGTCCAAATAATCCATATATACCGAGAAGCAAATCAAGCCGCAGACTGGCTAGCAAACCAAGGCGTCATCCAGAACAACAGTATCGAGTTGATTCAATTCCCTCCTATAGAATTAGGACGTATTCTACATGATGATATTGTTGGTGTGACCTTGCCACGTTTAATTCTTAGTTAATAGTTTGTTTTTCTTTTCTGGGGCTTAGCCCCTCGTGAGCACCAAAAAAAAAAAAAAAACTTGTATTTTGTGCTATCTTCAACACACATGCTTGTTCAATTATAACTTGATGTTATGAAAATATTATACGTAGTATTTAGATACTAAACATTGTAAGGATTCTAATAATATCACATACAATGAAGATAAAGTTATACGGAGTAATTTAAACAATCTGTATTATTAAGTATAGTTTGTAAAACCAACTTTCTATTCCTCTCTTCTCTCTCCTCCTTTCTCTCTCCAAAACCCTAGCCTCCATTGTTGAATTTTGAAGGGGCTTCCATCGATTTTAATCGGTGGAAAGCCCCAATCCTTGTTTCTTTATAGTTTTTTTAGGTTTATAATAATGCTTCCTCCTTTTGGAAGGAACTTTTCTCCCTCGAAAGAAAGGGTTTCCGATCTCCTTCGAAAGACAAGGGTTTTTCGACCTCCTTCGAAAGACAAGGTTTATCTCCTCTTTTCGAGGGAGAAATTTTTTAGTTTTGAATCCATGATAGTAGATCTAATGGATTATCGTAAAATTATTTCATTGGTGAAAAAGTTATCAAGTTTTCGAATACGGACAGATGAATCAGAAGGAAAACAACCTCACAGCTACAAAGGATCGTTAGATTGTCTCACCAACAAGGCTGTAATTTTCAGCGATATAAGCGGGAGATGCTCCGCAGTGCAAGATCTACTCGACGATCGTAGTTTTTATGAAGGAAAATTCTATATGATTCAATATCTTATGTATTTGTTAACGTCAAATCTCTATTGTAGATGTCGTATGACTTTTAATTAATAAAATATTTTTGCTATTAAAAAAAAAATTTAAACAATCTGTGAATATTTTACATTGTTAATTGATTAATCTTTCCTTTGTTTTCTTTGTTGATTGATTGATTTTTAAGAATATTTTTATTCTAATTACTATCTTGGTTTTTTTTTTCTATTCACTTTTTCTTTATTCAATCAAACTAAAAAACTCTAATTGTCTATTGCAGCTTATTTAAAAAATATTGATATCTTTGAACCTTTTGGCTTCCGAAAATACATTTAATATCAGAAATAGGGTTAAGATGGTATCGGGTTGGAACATGATACTTAATACCATGTGTTTGGTTCGATTCTGAAATGAAATATCATCCCCTTAATTTCATATATTTAATATCTAAAGGAATGGAATGAGCCAAACCCACCCCCTCCCCCCAAGGTTTCTAAACTCCATACCTCATGGGTTTGAGGTATGAGTTTAAAAATCATATTTTTGACAACCAAACATATGATATGGGTTTTGGTCATTCTAAACTCATACCTAATACCTATAATCCGCGAACCAAGCGCCCCCTTGGAATCAATCACTTAAAATAAGAAAAGGAGGAAATCTTAATAATTTGGAATTTGATTGCAGCTTTGTAATTAATGTTTTGTCTTTTCTTGTTTTATTTATGGTAATCGACTATAATTAAATTGCCTATAATAAATTTTAATTAGAAAATTTTCCATGTCAGCGATCCACTGACACATATATCAACCAATCAGAATTATTTGACTATTTAGACATCCAATTAGATAAACTATTCACGGATTATGAAAATTATTCAGCCGATAATAATGTTAGGAAATATTCTATATGGGTTTATCATTTTAAAACGCTCAAAATAGTACTACCTCCAGATCTTGTTATATTCGTCACGTTATATACTTTCAAAATATCAATTTTTCATAATTTTTTCTTATCGATAATTAAATATATTAAAGATTGAAGACAAATGTGACTAAAGAAACGTGTCAACTAAAAATAAACAGTGGACATATATGGGACTACAAAGTGAGACAGAGGGAGATTTTTTTTATCTGTACGAAATATTCTAAACTTAGGCCATTTTCACTTCACCTTAAAAAAATAATATTAACTAAAAATAATTTCAGTTCACTGAAAATAATTTCAGTTCAGTAAAAATAACTTCACTTCAGTAAAAATAACTTTAGTTCAGTAAAATTCAGTTTTCTTAAAAAAAGAATCATAATAGAAAAATTCAAGTTTAGCAATTATAATTTTGTTTTGGTAAAAATATTTTTTTAGCTAAAATAAGGTGAAATGAACGGGACCTTAGGCTTTATTATTGTCCGAGCAAACCCTAATAAACCTAATTATTCTCGTACTCCGTACCCTATATATATATATATATATATATGATTCTCTCTAATTCCCTTTGCCACTTTTACTTCATACGTAGTAACAACAACAAAATCAAACATGGAGCACAAAATTTTCAATTAAAAATACTCGTAATCATGAATCTCCGACTTCTCTCACTGTTTCACTGTTTTCCGGCGTCACCTCCTCTCCACCGCGTCTCACTCTCATCACCGCCTCACACCCCAACACTCAACAAGGTTACACACGAAGTACGTAATTTTAATTTTTTTTTTAAACTTTTTTTCTGGCATGTTTGTTTAGATTAAGTTTCGTTTTTTGTTCAAATTTCTATACATGTTAGAATTTTTCTATTAAAGTTTCAATTTTGTTTTTAATAATTGTTCAATGTTTTAGTTTATTTATTGTATTTTGTGTTTACAAATTGTTTAAATTATCGAATTATTTGTGTTGATTATTATTTGATCATGAATATATACGAAGTATGTAATATTGTTATACATCAATTCTATAATTAGAGATAGTTAACTAAAAAACCCTAACAAAATTGAGAACAATGAATGAATTACAGCATTAGCAATTGATTTTTAACGAAATTGACTAAAACATAATTACAGAGATGTGTGTAAGAGAAATAAAGTGAATAAAAGGCTTAGTTAATAGAAATTTGTATTATTGTATATTTTAATTGTTTTTTATGTTGCAAATTTGTGATTATTTATCTTAAAACACCTAAAGTCTTGAATTATTGGTGTTTAGGGAAAATTCAAGTTGATCTTCATAATAAACAACAATTGTTTATCAATTGGCAACATTGTAAATAAGTTCACAATTGTTTATCTAGTGGCAATTCAAGTAACGGGTTTGCCTATGTTCTTACGATTTACCCCTAGATAGACATAAACCGTTAATCATAAAGATCATTGGGGCTCCCTCCATCTTAAATTGGGATCAATTTAGCATTCTGGTGTATTATTGAAGTTTGCGTTATACATGTTGATGATCTGGATAGTGATAAAAGGCTTAAGCTGTGGGAAACAATTTAAATGGATGTTTCATATGGATGTAGCTGTGTTTTTCATAACTTTGCCTTACCCTTAGTAATGAGGTGACGATTGTTCAGGTTGTTGAGTATGGCTCGAAAAGGACTCATGGAACAAGACTTGAGCAAGTTGGATGTAACAAAACTACATCCTCTTTCACCTGAGGTCATTTCTCGTCAGGCTACCATTAATATTGGTAAAATACATTTGATCACAAATGTACTTTGAGAATTGCATTGTTTATCTTGTAAATTTGAAATATTCTCTTCATAATATTCATTATTACTCCGTATATTTGTAGGAACCATTGGTCATGTGGCTCATGGAAAGTCGACAGTTGTGAAGGCTCTGTCTGGTGTTCAGGTACATCTCTGCTACTTTATACATGGTTTTGATGGGTGTTGACTTAATACTGAAATTTATAGCCTGATTATGATGGTTTAACATGAGTAAAATATTTTCTAGTCTCTAACACATTGCATTTTAGCCAAAAATAGACGAAGCATGTATGAGCTGATCATTTGTATTTGTCTTTACTCTATATATTAATGTTATTGAAGCAGTGAAGGTTATTCAGTTATTCTTGATGTTAACTGGGATGTTGTTTGTTTTGTTTTGTGTTCTTTCCTATTATGCAGACTGTACGATTCAAGAATGAGCTTGAGCGAAATATCACTATCAAACTTGGCTATGCTAATGCCAAAATTTATAAATGTGTTGACGAAAGATGCCCTCGACCCATGTGCTACAAGTATGATCTCTTTTCCTTTGACATCTATTATCCTCTCTCGTATTCGGAACTTATTAGCTCAACAATCATAAATTGATAGATTCTTGTTGTATAACTAGTAGAGAACTAGAGATGGCACCCTATGTAAACACCTATTCTCTTGCGGTTGTTTGTTGAAGATGTGATTTATCCTAAAGTTTATTTTTTATGTGTTGCAATTTTGGATTTGCTGGTGACATACTGGCCAAACTGTTTTTGCAGGGCATATGGAAGTGGGAAGGAAGATTCCCCAATGTGTGATGTACCCGGATTTGAGAATGCTAGGATGAAGCTTTTGAGACACGTGTCCTTTGTCGATTGCCCGGTAATCTATTGCTGCTACTAGGATTTTGTGTTCGTAACTTTGGTTGATTTTTAGTTCTAGAAGTTGAGTGTTGTGTTGACCTTATGAATTCCTATTTGTTTCGTTTCTCAATTTTGAGTCTAGTGTTGCTTGGGACAAGCAACAATATAGCTTGGGAGAATTTGATTAATCATGTTTATGTAGGACATTTTGGGTATATTTAGTTTGTATTTATAGTTTAGTTGTATGCTTTTATGCTATGAATTTTATCTTTGTTGGAGCAGTCAAACTTTATTTTTTCTTGCCATGTTCTTCTAGAAAATTAGAAAAAAAAATCTTATATTATTGAGGCATGTGGGAGCTCAATGGTAAATCTCTAATATCCCAACCTTAAAGTTACGAATTCAATTCTCATATCCCAACCTAGTTTGGGTCCTACCCCTCCTCTAGCCTCATTTGGGCTAGTATATGTAGACTAGGTAATAATTAGTCTGAATTTTGCTTAAGGAGGTGGAGCTAAATTAGCTAATTTTAAAAAGTATTGCTTAACAACTACAACCTTTGCACTTTCTCGACGTTGATTTGGCACACTAGTGCCCTTTTTCTAAATTACTGACATCAATATTGCTGTTTATTGAAGATTGTATAGCATGCTATGTTATAAGTGGATTATCTCTAGCCTTAGACCTTGAGCATCTCCATTTTATACCAGTTTTGTGTGATTTATGCATGTGAAATTCTTAATGACAGGGTCATGATATTCTGATGGCTACTATGCTTAATGGAGCTGCTATTATGGATGGGGCCTTGCTTCTTATTGCTGCTAATGAGAGCTGCCCCCAACCCCAGACTTCTGAGCATCTTGCTGCAATTGAGATCATGCAACTCAAGCATATTATCATCCTCCAAAATAAAGTTGATCTTATCCCAGAAAATGTTGCTTTGAACCAGCATGAAGCTATTCAGAATTTTATTCAGGTAACTTGTTTAGAATGTTGAACTTGTAGAGTTGTAGACCATGACCCAAATTCATTTAATTGGAAGGCTGAAGCATATTTCTGACGCGGCCTTGTTTTCTTTAGGGAACTGCTGCTGCTGAAGCCCCTGTAATTCCAATTTCTGGTCAATTGAAGTACAACATCGATGTTGTGTGTGAAAACATTGTCAAAAAGATTCCTATCCCTGAGAAAAATTTCGTCTCACCACCAACTATGATTGTAATTCGGTCTTTTGATGTTAACAAGCCTGGGTATGAAGTTGATGATATACATGGTGGTGTTGCTGGTGGAAGTATTTTAAAGGTTGCCTTCTTTCTTTTTATAGTAACAAATTTAATGAGATTTACTGTCTTATCAATTGTTGGCTGGTGATTTTGTTTCGGCATCACTGTTTCTTGATTTAGATGATAGTGCTGGAAGTAAAATATAAAAATATCTTGTGTGCAGGATGGCATTGGGGGGTTCAGGGAGGGTTTTGGAAAACTCATATTTCAATTATCATTATGCAAAATTTTCAATCCAATTGTCCTTTCCAATATTATGTATCCACTCTGCTTTGCATTCACAACCTATTGATAATCTGACCGTACTACTAATATTACCATCAATTAGTCAGTATTCTGGAATGTTGAAAAAAAAAAAAAATTTGGTCTTCTGCTGGATTTTATGACACTAATTTGTTGCTAAAGTTAGAAATATCATATAATGATTGGAAGCCTTTGGTTCAATCCTTTTTTTATAAGTTAATATTTGATACTATGCAGTGTTACTGATTATATCCCTGCCCTATGTCTTCTCATTATAGATCATTAATATTTCAAATGACAACCTGAAGCTAAGCTACTTCATCAGCAAAAGTTTGTTTTGAGATTTGTGCAATTGTTCTTTGATTTGATTTATATATTCATTGAGGAAAATAGGTTGCAATTCTAAATGTAGGCCTTTCGGAATTAGTAATAGACAATATCTTTGTGATACTTTTGAGAAATCTTCTCATTATATTCGCTATTGTATGCAGGGTGTCTTGAGGGTGAACCAAAATATTGAGGTTCGACCTGGAATTGTTGTGAAGGATGATAGTGGCAATATTAAATGCACACCCATATACTCCAGAATTGTTTCATTGTATGCTGAGCAAAATGAGTTACAATTTGCTGTGCCAGGAGGTCTTATTGGGGTTGGAACAACCATGGATCCCACTTTAACCCGAGCTGATAGATTGGTGGGTCAGGTACTCGGGGAGGTTGGGTCTCTTCCAGATGTATATGTTGAGCTAGAGGTAATATTTTTTTGCCCTCATAGCATAAGAATATGTTCTTCACTGTTCCCTGTGCTTGGACCAATGTTTTTGTGAGTGTGACTGTGTATGTCTCCAGGGTGCTAGTAGCCTTTGTGGGCAATATCTTATGATATGACAGGCATAAAATTTTTCCATTTGGATTCCGTTATCATTTATGAATTTCGAGAATATTTGAGCTATTTCTAGCTCATCTTTTTGTCTTGTGGTCAACTTTCAATATCATGTTCACCGCACTCCTGCAGAGTACCAATCACCATGTTTTTCTTACATTTTTTTTTTTCACTATGGAATGTATTCTGGATTGCCTAGAATCCACTTGGGTACATAGGTGCCTTAAGATGGTGCAGGTGTAAAGCTATGTTCATATTTGGATGTTTTACGAGGGGGCGAGGGGGAGCTCTGCTCTACCAGCAATATTTCATTGGCTGACTGTTTAGTTACATTCTTATTCTTCATTTGCTATTGCTGCTACTGAAAACAAATGTGTTTTATCATCCACAACTTTGGTACAGCTTTAACATATCTTAAAACTCCTTTATTATATCTTTGTTAGATTTTTGGTTTTGAGTTGACTCTCTATGCTACAGGTGAATTTCTTCTTGCTTGGACGGCTGATTGGTGTGAGAACAAATGGGACTGAGAAACAGGGAAAGGTGACAAAACTGAAAAAGGGAGAGATTGTTATGTTGAACATTGGTTCCATGTCGACTGGTGCCCGTGTAATTGCTGTCAAACATGATGTGCATTTGGCGAAGTTGCAACTTACATCTCCAGTTTGCACAAGCAAAGGAGAGAAAATCGCCTTGAGTCGGCGGGTTGAGAAGCATTGGCGACTTATCGGATGGGGACAAATACAAGCTGGTGTTACCCTTGAGATCCCACCTTGTTCTCTCCGTGCTTGAAGTTAACAAGTGAGAAAGAGAAATAGACAAGATAGCTAAATAATAGAAGTTCCGCGGAAATGGTTTTAATTTGGGTACAATAAATTGAGATGCTTTACTTTTTTTTATTTTTTATTTTTTTTTTTATTTTTTTTTTATTTTTTTACATATTTCAAGATTATTATATTTTCACCTGATGGCTGATGCTATTTAATACTCCCTCCGTCTTTTTTTAAATGCATCACTTTAATTTTTGCACTATTTACATACATAGTCCTAAATCTGCTAGTAATTCAGCTAGTTCATGTGCCATATTGTTATTTACTCTTCTTAACTCTATAGTATCAAGCATGACCTATAAGGATAAAGCATCCGTTAAACTTCAATTCTCTTGAATTTGAGCTCCTTAGCAATCGAAATTCCTTCTCTAACAGCAAGCAATCAATGGTTCATGGAGGCGGATGTACTATTTTCCAAGCCCCTTCTTAGTTCTTAGGTCCCCAAAACTCTTAACAAACACAATCAGTGGTTTATGGAGGCGGATGTACCATCCGTTCAAAAAAAAGAAAAAAAAAAAGCGAACATTTTATAGAAATGTAAAGAACAATTAGTTAAAGTGAAAATAACATTTAGTTAAATTGAAAAGAACATGGTATATAATTGTAAAGAACATATATCTAAAGTGAAAAAAAAAAATATTGTTAAAATGTAATGAATGTGATAAAAGAACATGGGAGATATAAAAAAAGAACATAAAGCTATTAACTATTATGAAATATATAGAAATTAGAGGATTAAGAGAAGAAGGTAATAAGAGAAGTATTACTACTTGTATGTATTACTCTTGGTAATATTTTTGTGTACATCATACAAGTGAAATTGCATGGTTATTTATAGTAGTAAGAATCACTATTACATTGTGGGCTATAACCTTAGAGGGTGGCAATTAGGGTTGGCTACTACATTTAATGCAATGAAGAAATTGGAGTGTGGACATTCACACCTTGACTAAATTAATTAACTCTTAACACTCCCCCTTGAATGTCCATACAAAATAGGGTATATATTGCCTCGTTAAAACCTTGCTAGGTAAAACCCTTTAGGATAAAAGCCATAGCTAAGGGAAAAGGGTACAACAATATATTACTATATGCTTTAGTGTACTGTCTCATTAAAAACCTTGTCAGGAAAAACCCATTGGGATAAAAACCTGATCGAAGGGAAAAAGAGTGCAGTGCATATAATGCTCCCCCTGATTTTAACATAGTTTATGAAGATGACGCATTCCAATCTTGTGGACCAACCGCTCAACACTCTTCGATGGTAGGGACTTTGTAAACAAGTCTGCAAGATTATCATATGATTGGATCTGTTGGACATTTATCTTCCCTTCCTTTTGCAAATCGTGTGTAAAGAACGGTTTTGGGGATATATGTTTAGTCCTATCACCTTTGATATATCCTTCAGTTACTTGTGCGATGCATGCAGTATTATCTTCGTAAATGATGGTTGGGCTTTCAGTTACTTCTTTCATCCCACATTCTTCTTGGATATTACCGATCATTGACCTTAGCCATACACACTCGCGTCCTGCTTCATAAAGGGCAATCAACTCAGCATGATTTGATGAAGTCACAGTCAAGGTCTGCTTTGTTGATTTCCAAGATATTGCAGTTCCACCATAGGTGAACAGATATCCAGTTTGTGACTTGGCATTTTGTGGGTCTGATAGATATCCAACATCTGCATATCCGATGAGGGTGGCATCTTGCCTTGATTGATAAAGCAAACCAAGATCTTTCGTTCCTCATAGATATCGTAGTAAGTGTCTTACTCCTTTCCAGTGTCTCTTCGTTGGTGCGTTGCTAAACCTGGCTAACAAATTCACAGAAAAGGCTATATCGGGTCTAGTATTGTTAGCTAGATACATTAGAGCCCCAATTGCACTCAGATATGGTACTTCAGGACCAAGGACATCTTCGTTTTCCTCTCGAGGTCTAAATGGATCATATTTCATAGTCAAAGACCGAACAATCATCGGGGTGTTTGTTGGGGTCGCTTTGTCCATGAAAAAACGTTTTAACACTTTTTCAGTGTAGTTAGACTGATGGACAAAAATACCATCATTTAAGTGCTCAATTTGCAATCCAAGACAAAATTTAGTTTGTCCAAGGTCTTTCATCTCAAATTCTTTCATCAAGTACTTTGCAGTTCTTTCAAGTTCATTTGGAGTTCCAATGATATTTAAGTCATCAACATAAACCGCAACAATTGCAAATCCTGATTGTGATCTCTTAACGAAAACACAAGGACTGATTTGATTATTCTTGAACCCTTCTTTCATAAGGTATTCACTTAGACGATTATACCACATCCTTCCAGACTGTTTCAATCCATAAAGTGACCTTTTTAATTTTATGGAAAGTAAATGTCTAGGCTTGTGGTTTTCTGGTAATTTTAGTCCATCTGGGACTTTCATATAAATGTCTGTATCGAGTGACCCATATAAATATGCGGTCACTACATCCATCAATCGCATCTTTATTCCTTCTGATACTGTCAAGCTTACCAGAAATCTTAACGTAGTTGCATCAACTACGGGAGAATATGTCTCCTCATAATCAATCCCTGGAATTTGAGAAAAACCTTGGGCTACAAGTCTTGCCTTGTATCTAACAATTTCATTTTTCTCATTTCGTTTTCTCACAAATACCCACTTGTATCCAACTGGCTTTACACCTTCTGGTGTAAGGGTTATTTTGCCAAACACTTCTCGTTTTTCGAGTGACTTTAACTCTGTCTGCATTGCCTCTTTCCATTTTGGCCAATCATGCTTGCAACGACATTCTTCCACTGTTCTTGGTTCACTATCATTTTCGTCAGATGCCATTTCAATTGCAATGGAATATGCAAATATTTCATTTACGATAACATCATTTCTATTCCAATAATTCCTGGTAGAGACAAAATTTATTGAAGTTTCATTGTTATCGATGTCATGGTCATCTTGTTCATCCCCTTTCGGATTATCATCTTTTTCTTTATTCTCATCTGTATTTTGTCTTTCTTGACCTTCCGTAAGGGGAATGTTGTTGATCTCATCAGGTCTTTTTAGTTTTCTTGGTTTAGAGTCTTTTGAACCAAGTGGTCTTCCACGCTTTCGGCGTGCAAGAGATTCATTTTCAATGATCTTTTCACTAGATGGAATTTCAATTCGTGCAGGGGCATTTTCAGCTGGTATATGTGATTTTGTCACTTTCTTTGAATCTATAAATGCATCAGGCAGCTGATTTGCAATGCTTTGTAAATGAACAATTTTCTGAACTTCTTGTTCACACATATTTGTTCGTGGATCAAACATTGACAATTGTGTTGCATTCCAAATGATTTCTATTTCTTTCTTTCGTGGGTCCACTTTCTCTCCCCCTAAGGCTGGGAATACTGTCTCATTGAAATGATAGTCGACAAATCTAGCCGTAAATAATCACCGGTCATTGGTTCAAGATATTTAATTATGGAGGGTGATTCAAACCCAACATAAATTCCCAGCCTTCTTTGTGGACCCATCTTTGTTCGTTGGGGTGGAGCAATAGGAACATACACCGCATAACCAAAAATTTTTAGATGTGAGACATTAGGTTATCGACCAAAAACTAATTGTAGTGGTGAGAACTTATGATAAGCAGTTGGTCTCAATCTAATTAGAGTTGCCACATGTATTATGGCATGACCCCAAGCAGATGAAGGCAATTTTGATCTCATCAATAATGGCCTTGCAATCAATTGTAGTCTCTTAATTAATGACTCAGCGAGTCCATTTTGTGTATGAACATGAGCTACTGGATGTTCTACAACAATTCCAATCGACATACAATAATCATTAAATGTTTGGGATGTAAATTCCCCAACATTGTCAAGCCTTATTCTTTTTATTGTATGGTCTGGAAATTGTGCTCTTAATTTAATAATTTGAGCAAGAAGTTTTGCAAAAGCAACATTTCTACTGGATAAGAGACTTACATGTGACCATCGAGTTGAAGCATCAATTAATACCATAAAATATCGGAATGGTCCACATGCAGGATTAATTGGTCCACCAATGTCTCCTTGAATCCTCTCTAAAAATGTTGGAGATTCAGTAGCAATTTTGTTCATAGATGGCCTTATTATTAATTTGCCAAGTGAACATGCAGAGCATGTTAATTCATCTGATCGAGGGATTTTAACATTCCTAATGGAATGTCCTACTGAATTTTCTATAATCTTGTGCATCATTCCTGTACTAGGATGACCCAAACGATCATGCCATAAAGTTAGCAGATTCTTATTATCTAACTTCTGGTTAGATATCGAATTTATTTCAACTGGTCGTATATCTATATGATATAACCCTGAAGAATATGCTGGCAATTTCTCATACACTTGTTTCTTGCCATATTTTTCTGCCGTGAGGCATAAATATTCCTTTTGATCCACTATCATTGTTTCTAAATGAAAACCATTTTGACACACATCTTTAAAGCTTATAAGATTTCTTCGAGATTTACTTGAATATAAAGCGTCATTAATGATTAATTTTGTTCCATTTGGGAGTATTATGCAAGCTTTTCCAGAACCTTCTATTAGCTTAGCTGACCCAGAAATGGTATTAACATTTGCTTGAAACAATTTTAACTTTAAAAAATATTTTCTATCCTTCAGAATAGTGTGTGTTGTTCCACTGTCCAAAAGGCATTGAAATTTGAAACCAACTTCGGGCAGATCCATATCTTCATAAAATAATAAGTATAAGATTAGTTTAAGATAATTAAACTGGACTTACTTTATTAATGATGAAAAATTAAAAGTACATAACTTGAACATAAAAAAAAACATATAGAAAAGTACGTAAAGAAAACATAATACATATCATAGTAATTGATGAATTATCTAAACATGATTATTCTCTCCAAAGATAAATTCACCACCAGCTTCACCATTGTCTATGAGGAAACCAGACACATCAAGGCTAGTTCCAGGGACATTTTCTTCATTAACGTAATTTGCTTCGACATGTTTTTCTTTCCCTTTAATGGAAGCCTGGTATAGTTCTACTAGATGTTTGGCTGTACGACAAGTACGTCCCCAATATACAGTCATGCCACATCTATAACATGTGTCTTTCCCTTTTGTGGTGGCTTGATTTTTGTTTCCTTGTTGATGCCCCCTTTGAGTGTTGTTTCTAGGGGGGAAATGACCTCTACCACGACCATGACCACGTCCGCGGAAATTTCCACGACCTCTGCCACGATTATTATGTTTTCCACGTCCACCTCTATGAGCAACATTTGTCTCGGGTGGATTTGAGCTTTCTACAACATTTGTTTCATTGAATGCTTGAGACCCAGTTGGTCTTAGGTTGTGATTCTTCAACAGAAGATCATTATTCTTTTCAGCAACCAATAATGTAGAAATAAGCTCAGAATATTTTGCAAAACCTCTTTCACGGTATTGCTGTTGCAATACAATGTTGTTAGCATGGAATGTAGAGAGTGTTTTCTCTATCATTTGCACTTCAGTGACTGGTTTATCACAATATCTCAATATTGATACAATTTTATATAGTGATGAATTATAATCACTGACAGATTTAAAGTCCTGAAATCTCAGGTTTGTCCACTCAAACTGTGCGGAAGGAAGGAGTACCCTTTTGTGGTGGCCATACCTTCCTTTCAGGCTATCCCATAGTTCTTTGGGATTTTCCACCATTAAATACTCAGTTTTTAAACTGTTATGTAAATGATGCCTTAAGAGAACTATAGCTTTTGCTTTCTCTTGATCAGTAGGAACTTTAACTTGAGCAGGGGCATCTTTTTCGTTTCCTGGGATGGTAATTTCTTTGATTGTATGTTCCAATCCCTGAGCCTTTAAATTCATTTGGGCATCATCTGTCCATTCAAGATAATTATGTCCGGACAAGTCTAATACGTCAAATTGTCTTTTCATCAAGTCTCCCATTTTAACTACAATCAAATAGATAATTATTATTAAGTCAATTAAGTAAGTGATAATTAAAGTAATCAAATTATAATCATAATAATAAGCCATTTTAAAACATATTTTGCTTCTCCCCCTTGGGTTATTATTACGATTTACATAAAGTTAAGCTAAAATAAAATATGATAATTACGTTTGTTAAACAATAACATCAACAACAATAACAATGATAATAATAACAATAACAATAAATACTACTACTATTACTACATCACCGACAATAATAATAATAATAATAATAATAATAATAATAATAATAATAATAATATTAATGACATACATTAATGATAAGACAAAAGGAACATTTATTATAACAAAATGCACTTATAATCTACCTAGAAGACAAAAAAAACTTGAAGTACTACGAAAATTACACGCATTAATTCCCTTTGTCGAAAAACCAAGCGCTACTTATGTAAAATGATGAAAATCATCATTGCCATTAATAAACTACTAGGGCCATAACTAAAACTAAGTATAGTTTTAATTTCCTTAAATCTTCTTCAAAGGTAAAGGGGTGTGGTGGTTGTTGGTTGTCGACGGGGAACATGGTGTGTGGCCGGAGTGAATGGAGGAAGAAGAAGAGGAGATAATTTGGGTAAAGTTTAAGGAGGGGATAAGGTTTGTATGGTGAAATAAGGGGGGTGTAATCCGCTTTTTATAGGGGGGTAAATTATCCGTTTCAGCTTTACACAACTGTAAAAAATATCATACAATGTTCTAGTAGACTGGTGAAAAAAAAATCGTAATCAAACTATTAATATTTACAAACGTAAATAAGTATCACACTGGGATGTAAGCCGTAGTGGTCCGAGAACCCTAATCTATTCATGAGGTCAAGGATTCGAAAACTGAAAGAAACATAAAAAGTGTGTAATCTAAAAATTAAATAAATATAAAGGCTGCATAATTTTTTTTTCATTTTAGTAATTATGCACAAGTAAATAAGTATGAACATGATTTGTGTGACCATGAAATTTACTCTATTAACATGCATACAACAAATATTTCCACATGCAAAAGTAATTATATATTACTTTCTATAACCATGCATGAGAGTTACCAAACTAAATATCATAAATAAGGTACATATTGATATCCTCATTTTTATCAACATGGCTAATTATGTAGAGTAATTTTGTGGAGAAATATATTGTGAGTTTCTGGTATAGAGGATCCCGTATGGGCAGCTATAGAGCATACTCCTCAAAATATATTTTGTGAAAGAAATTGAATCTTTGTAAAAATTAGATAATCGGTATAAGTATACCTGATTGAAGATGGTGCTGATAACGTGTTATGAAATATATAGAAATTAGAGGATTAAGAGAAGAAGGTAATAAGAGAAGTATTACTACTTGTATGTATTACTCTTGGTAATATTTTTGTGTACATCATACAAGTGAAATTGCATGGTTATTTATAGTAGTAAGAATCACTATTACATTGTGGGCTATAACCTTAAAGGGTGGCAATTAGGGTTGGCTACTACATTTAATGCAATGAAAAAATTGGAGTGTGGACATTCAACCTTGACTAAATTAATTAACTCTTAACATTAACAACAATGAACATGACACTATTTTTATAAAGAACACACTATTATATAATACTTCTTTATTATCTTCGTGTTATTTGATT
Source organism: Chenopodium quinoa (assembly GCF_001683475.1). Lineage (NCBI taxonomy): Eukaryota > Viridiplantae > Streptophyta > Magnoliopsida > Caryophyllales > Amaranthaceae > Chenopodium > Chenopodium quinoa. Next base: position 6,809,139 of record NW_018744304.1, on the reverse strand, counting down.
GTCAGTGTAATTTTTTTTTTTAATTTGTGACATAATATTCATTGTTTACTATGAAATGTTGTTTAAATTTTGTCTTTAGATTATGGTGGGTGAATATAAATAATGTTTATTACATAACTAGTTTTGTGCCCGTGCGATGCCCGGGTTGTTTATTAAATTTAAAGATATATTTCAATCTATATGTCAAATTTTAAAACATATCATTGATACAAAATTAGTTAGGAATTGACGTGTTTTTGTGGCGATTTAAACTTGTAGACATGTAATGACAAATAATAATACTATTGATGAAAAATATTTTTTGACCCTGTCTGAAATGACTCGTGACCCGACCTGATTGACAGGTCTACACACAGTAATAAAATTATATTAGATCGTGAAGTATATTATTTTAATTGATTAGAATATATTATAAACCATGGATGTGGTACATTTTGAACTAATTCCTTCGCTCCAAAAATATATTATGATACAAAAAATAAATTTATATGATAATTTATGAGAGTTATAATCTAATTTTTTGAATAAAATTATAATTCAATTTGTACATATGAAATATTGGTACTTTATAAAAAAAATAAAACTCTAAATTAACAATTTTATCCTAAAATTCTATCCAAATTTGATTGAAAATAAAATTCTAAACTACCTTTTTTATCCTACAAATTGAATTCTATATAACTCTATCCTACTTGACACGACACTTGGCGAAAAGTTGGAACGCCAAGTGTCGCTGCCTCGTCGCATTCTATATAACTCTATCCTACTTGACACGACACTTGGCGAAAAGTTGGAACGCCAAGTGTCGTTGTCTCGTCGCATGACTAAAAGTTTAGCTTTATATATTAGTTATATGATATTATCATGTTCTTTATTAATATTATGGATGTTCTTTAGATATACAAAAACATAAAGCAGGGTGTTCTTTGATAAACAACTATATATTCTTTACAAAATAGCTATATGATCTTAACAAAACAACTAGATCTTCATTTTGCCTTTTATCAAAAATTCGGATGTACCATGCTTGGTAAGTCCGCCTCAACAAAGAAAATTTCATAACAATTAATATTTTTCATCACGTAGATCGAGAAAAATGTTACTTCGTAATATGTGGAGAGTGGGCTTTCCACTAACGCTAATTGAAAAAAAAAAAAACCGTAACCCCGTTAATGGCTACATAATGACAATGCCATTGTATAATTACAATTGTACAAGAGGGTTACAATGTGTAACTTCTAAATAAAAAGGGCACAACTTAAAAAATGCGATAGTTAAGGGTCACTATATAGAATTTTCCTTTTATTTTTAAATAAATCAAACTCCATTATCTTACTTTTCGTATACATCTTTGATATCAGTCAAAATCAAATCCCATTAGACCATTTTCTAATTTTATTATATTCATATTCTTAAAAGCATGTACAAAAGACAAACTTTTACTAATATGTATAAAATGACTACAAATCTACAATACTTGTCTTAGTATATTTGCCACTTTTTATTTCCAAGTCACTTGCAACTCAAAAGTTGGAATTAACATTTTAAAAATGAAATATCAAGTGTGAACAGAATCTTAGACACTCATACTATATTCTTCTTTAAGATCACATTAATTGTATGGCACAAGTATTAGCTGTTATATGCTTATATCTGAATGATCAATGATACATAAGATTCCTCAGATTTGCATACACTTAGGAATCAATTCAGATATTTCATATGGCATTATTTGAAATATTCTTATTCAAACATCATTAATATTTTAATTTTCCAAAAACAAAAATACAACGTTATTCTTCTAAGATATAGCCAGTAATTTCTGCTATTTAGCTAAACATGAGATGTATTTTTTTCTTGTGCACAATGTGACAGGCAAACCACCATCAAAGGTGGCCGTAAGGCCGGGGGCGAACCGTGGAACATGACTAGGGAAAGAGTTTGCTAACACAAAATGAAAATCCCTTAGAAGTGATAGTGCAACATATTTGATTTCCATGAGTGCCATTTCTTTGCCTAAACAAACCCTATTTCCGGCTTGAAACACCGGGTACTTGTATGGATTTTGTGGGATGAACACCCTATCTTCGTCGAGCCATCTTTCCGGCTTGAACTCTAAACAATCTTTACCCCATAGTACTTCCATCCTACCCATAGCATAAGGATGGTAGGTAACCCTAGTTCCTTTCATGACTTTAGTATTCATCATGTCTGGTAAAACATCATTGTTTAGAGCAAATTTAGAGTCAAATTGAACGGGAGGGTAAAGCCTCATACTCTCGAAAACAGCCGCTTGTAGGTAGGTTAGTTCACCTATTTGATCATACATGACAATTCCTTGCCCTTGTCCAAGGACTCTATCTGCCTCAGTTAAAATATTGGTTTCAACTTGTGGATGTTTTGCTATTAGCAAAAAAAAGCTTGTTAAGGTCGAGGCCATCGTGTCTCGGCCTGCAAGCAAAAAACTAACAATGATGTCCCTAAGATAACAATCATTATCCTTCACACTTTCCATAAATCTTGAAAGGAGGTCTTTTTCTTGGCTTAAAGAGGTGCCTAGTTTTTTTCGCCTTTGCTTAATGACCTCCTCCATGGCTACAATATCAATAACCTTGACCGCGTCTTTTAGCTTCTTCTCTTTTCCTATTCCTAGGAACCTTTTGAGCTTCCAAGCTATTGAGCACACCTCGAGTGCTCTTTCAGCTGAGAGCTTGGTTGCTAGGTCAAATGAAGTGGAGAAGTCTTTGAAGGGACCAACAAGTTGTTGTAATAATGGTTCAATTTTCACCCCAAAGGAAAACTTAGAGATTGTACCTAGTGAAAATGCCCTGAATATTTCTTGTAAGTCTACTACTTGACCCTCTACTTTGCTATAAAGGTAGGGCATGAGTTGGTTGTCTATCTCTTCCTTCACCGCCTAAAACAATGGCAAAGCTAAGTTAGAAAAATATCCAAGTTTAATTAATCATACTATATACATTTTTAAAAAAGAAAATAAATCATACTAACTACTTGTTTTTTTTAATGGAGGTAACTAAAATTAGGGAAAAACTTATATATAATTTCAATGTTATAACTTATTTGTCAAGATGTATGCATAAATATATATCTAGCATATATAGAATACTAATTAAAGGATAGAATATACGTAAATATCTAGCATATATATATATATATATATAATACTCAAGTAGATGTATGCAATATAGATACTATATGTAAGAAATAAAACTATTAGTAGCTAGGTACACCTTCAAGAGTTATATAGGTCCATCCCTAGCTAACTAACCTGGAAGGAATATGACCGGACCGAGCACCTATCGAGCTCGAGGCTAGCCATCTTCCTTTGGAACCTCCATGCATCGCCATCAACGTTGAAGATTCCATGCCCTAGAAGATCACCCAAGATTGTGGAGAAGGGTTTACCTTTAGGATAGTTGTTAAAATTGGTCTTTAACATGTACTCAACGTTGGAGGGATTCGCGGTGATTATGTTGTCTAGGACATGGATATGGATTGTTTTGGAGGGTGAGTTTTGTAGGAGATTAGCGTACCAATCACATATTTTTGAAAAATTATTAGACCAACTTGAAGTTACATAACTGTAGCATATATCACACTTACAATGGAAATACCTCCTTTTGATAAGTAGTATATATGCTAACAATATAGTTATATTAATAAGCAAGAATAAAATTACAATAATAATGAAATTATAAGATAAGAAGAAGAAGAAGAAGCCATGAATTAAATCATACCAGCTTAAGGAAGGTTCAAATTCCATGAATTAGAAAATGATAAAGAAAAAAATGATTTTATTTTTATTTTTATTTTGGAAGAAATAATTAGGGGAGTTTTGAATAATTAAGGAAATGAAAAGGCAATATAATTAGAGAGGTAAAGACAGAGAAAAAGGAAGAGATGACAGCAATTATATGCTTTTAAACATAAGTAGTGATTGATACAGTATATTATTAATCAATATTTTACATCAATGTGATAGTGTTGTAATACTCATTACAAAATTTTTATTTTGGTTCACTACTTTAATTGATGATGCTGCTTCCACTAACAATAGAAATTGATTGTCTAGCAATATTATATGCTTGATGAGGGGCACGTGCACTATATTACAAGTTATGACATTGTCAACGATTGACAATATAAAAATTCAAAATATATAATAATTTAAAATCTATATAATAGTACAATCTGAATTTTTAATATAAAAAACATGTACGCTATTAGAGATGTCAATTCGGGTATTCAAGTTGGGTTCGGGTTTGAGTTAAGTGATAACACGATATTATACATGATTTATATGTGATATTTGGTCATGTTTTATTGTGTTTTCTTCATTCTCCTAATCTTTTTGAGCTATTATTCTTCCTATTTCGATATTGTTCTTCTCGGTTTGTTTTTTTTTGTTTTTATAGGAATAGGGCTCGATTTGCGTGGAATTTATTTTGATCGTGAAATATTTCTTTATATGGAGCGTTTCTAGCATCAATGGAGCATTTTGGCAACCTACTCCACAGCTTGGTTGTGGCGTGCAATCTGTTGGCCACAACCTGGTTGTGGGCATCTATATTGGAGCAAGGGAGAGGCGAAGACAGCTCGCTCCACAGCCTGGTTGTGGCGGTTTTCTTCGTGTCACAACCCACCTGTGGCAGCTCGTTTTGGTGGCGTTTGAGAGTCCTATTTAAATAAAAATATCTAGTTTTACGCTAGGATATAAATAGGTTTTAGATAGTCTTTTATTTATCACTTTTTCAAATATTATTTTAGAATTTTTGGGTATTACATTCTTCCATATTATTTTCTAGGGTTTTGATTTCAAGATTGAAGATTTCATAATTAATTCCAAGTATTGATTTCTTCTCTCAATTCTCTTATTTTATTATTGTTAATTATGTTTTCTTTATTGATTATCATTCTTGATTTCATGAATATGTGTGAGTAGTTTCTTTATTCCAAGATCTAGCGGAACCCGAATATGATTAATGCTTGATTTAATTCTTTAAATCATCTAAGGTTGTGTTTGGAAACATGATATTCATTTCAAATGTTGGAATTGAATTTCAGAATTTGAAATCTTGATATTCAATTCCATTGTTAGGTGTTTGGGAAACATTAGAATTTCATTTCCAAAATTTGAAATCCTAACTTTTGTTTGGAGATGACTGATATTTGAATTAAGCAAATAAAATTTTCATTAAGAAAAAATTACATTTACTTAATTATTAATTAAATTAAACAAGCAGAAAAAAAAAGAAAATAAATGAACTAAACAAATTATAAACATTTAACTATAAATTGGAGGAACTTATACTCAACAATTAAAAATTTAATCAAAAAAACTGAAAATTAACTGATATTTTCGACCAAAAAACTGTGCAATTAGTCGTATTATCCGGAAATTAAGATGATTCAATGGAGGCCAAGAGAAAGCTCAAAAGCTTCTTTAATGGACGAGTGATAGCTCACAAGTCGGTTCAGTGGAGGAGAAAGAAAGCTCACATGCCGTTTCAATGGAGGGGAGAGAGACCTTACACGCCGCTTAAATGGAGGAGAGAGAAAGATCATACGTCGCTTCAATGGAGGACAAAGAAAAGCTCAGACGCAACCTTAATGGAGAATTGAGAGTACACTTTCACGAAGAAGACAAATTAAAGCTCACTAGTTGCTCTAATGGAGAATTTGAGTACGAAAAAAACATATCAATCTTCAATGGAGTAGAGAGCTCACAAAATGCTTCAATGGAGGAGAGAGAAACCAAGGCGAGGAGAGAGAAAATCAGAAAAGGGGAAATCGGGTCTATCCCTAGGAGAGAGAAAGTCAGTTTTTTAATTTTTTAATTTTTTTTTATAAGAAAGTAAGAATTTGAAATGATAGGCTTTGGGATGGAATTTGAAATTTTGATAAAATGGGTATAATTTTTTAAGGGTTGGATTTCAACCAAATGCAAATTCAAATTTTAACATTACCCAAATTTGTTTTTTGGCCCAAATCCATCATTTCAAATGAAATGCTTGGAACCAAACAGGTCATAATGATAATTGCAAATGATATGCTTAATTGATTGTGCTCATGCCAATACTAGATTAGGGATAATTGATATTGTTATTAATCCATTGTTTTAATCGCAACGAGAGTTGGGTTTTGACGGGTTTGAATAAATCAATTAAGGGTTTGAAGTTCATCACGGGAGTAGTTGAATGGATGATTAGGAAGTTAGGGTAATGTGCTCAAGGTGTTTAATTTACATTATTCCACATAAGTAGGCTTGATTGTGATTAGGAAAGCCATTGATAACTCGGGAGAGACCATTGGTACTATTCAGGGATTACTTTTCCTCTTTAATCAATTGAATTATATGTTAGGGGTAGAACAACTATTGCATTAATTGTATTCGTGGTAATGCTTGATCTTGGATGTCTTTTGTATTTGATTATCATATTAATTAGTTTAATCGTCGTTCTTGATATTTAGTTATTGATTCTCAATTATTTGATTTGGTTACTTTCTTAGTAGTTACTTAAGTCTAATTAATTAGTTGAACCATAGTCTCTTGGGATACGACCCTTGCTTGCCCATCTACATAGTAGTGGTCTAGTTAGGTTTATTTTTGTTAGGAACGCGACACGCCTATCATTAAGTCAGGTCTCAAGTAAAATCAGGTATCTGGTTATGTTGAGTCAACTAGCCTCCAGATCAGGTTTAGGTTCGGGTCGGGTCAATCTTGGTTCAGGTTATTTCGGGTCATTCACCCTTTCGAGTGTAGGTTGGGTTCGATTGAGTCAAATTCAGGTGGAGTTCAATTTCAGGATCAGATTTTGACAAGTCAAGTTTGGGCGGGTTTATAATTGGTAAATTTGGGTTCAGGTTACGATTGGGTTAGATAATTATTGGGTTTAGGGCATGTTCTCATTGACTAAACTGAGCTGAACTGAACTGAACTGAACTGAACTGAAATGAGCTAAACTGAACTGAACTGAACTGAACTGAACTAAAATGAATATTTTATAAGAGAAGGAAATTAGGAGCTGAACTGAACTGAACTGAACTGAGCTGAATTGAACTGAACTGAACTGAATTTCAACGTAAGAGAACAAGCCTTTAATCTTTAAATTGGATTATTCATAATTAGGTTTGCGTTAGGTTCAATTCAAATCAATATCAATGTGGTCAAGTTGAAACTATTTAGTTAAGTCTTCCATAATTTGATCAAGCATTATGAAGATTTTATTAATCATATATAATAAAAAAAAAAACAAGAGGTACATAATCTAAATAAATTGTACCAATATGTTCTAAAGCCAACATATTGGTATATTATCTTAACATATTTTACATGATTTTATCATTTTTTAAGACAAAGTTTTTTTTTTTTTTTTGATGAAAATAAATAAATAAATAAAACCGTTGTCTTAAAAAAAATGATAAAATCGTGTACAATCTGTTAAGACAACGGTTTTATCATTGTAAACAAATTAAACTCAAGATATATTTAGTTTAATTTGTTTTGGGTTATTTGGGTTAAAGCAGATTGCATTGAAATTCAATTTTATGTTAGTCTGGACAAGGGCGGAGTGGGTTAGCAAAGATGAATTGATGAGTCATATAAAGCCCGATTATGGGTTGTTACAGGTCGGTTCAATGATAAATTAATAACAAATTATGTCGGGTTATTATCATTTTTGACTTCTAATTGGGTTGGGTACTAGTTCGGGTTTGGATGGCAGTTAGGTCGAGCTAAATTTGTTGTCGGTTACTCAAGTTCAGGTTCAAGTTATAAATTATCGAATCATATCGGTTGTCGGTTATTTTCATGTCTATGATATTTATTTTATTTTTGAAAAACCCTTAAATACACATATAGTTTAACAAAATATTGGATACACACCATACAATGGGTGTAGTTTAATGAAAAATAAAGTTAGTACATGTAAGGGTGGGAGAGGTTAAAGGAACATGATGGGTGAAATAAATACAATATACATTTTTACAAAGGTGGTCCTATTTCCTTAATGATAGTGTGTCAATTAATTTGAAAAAGCTTAAAAAGGAAGGTGTATCAAATATTCAATTATTGTGAAACAGGGAGAGTAGCATCTAAATGTTATATAGAATAAACTTATAATATTGTATTTCGTCAATAATAATAATAATAATAATAATAATAATAATAATAATAATAATAATAATAATAATAATATTCCTGGATGGGTCTGTGTAGATTTGATAGGATCTTCTCCTTTGACACAGTCAGGGCTATCTGACTTTATTCTTGGACGGGTTGTGGCTGATGCAGCTCATCGTAAGCGGGTTAAGTATGAGGCTCGTTGTCAGGCGATTGGATATGGGTTCATTCCCTTCTCCTTTTCTTCGTTTGGTGAATTAGAGAAGGAGGTTGTTGCGTTGCTTAAGCGAATTCAAAGGTTCTCGACGACGCAAGGCATTGGAGCACCTGCTGCAGCTCATATTTTTACTAGGGTAGGCTTTGCTATAGCTAGAGGAGTGGGGGCCCAGATTGTATCTCGGCTTCCCACTAATTTATTGTAGGTTGTATGACTTTTTTGTTTTTGAGAAGTAATAGTATGACTTTTTTGTTTTTGAGAAGTAATAGTAATAGTAATAGTAATAGTAATAGTAATAGTAATAGTAATAGTAATAGTAATAGTAATAGTAATAGTAATAGTAGTAGTAGTAGTAGTAGTAGTAGTAGTAGTAGTAGTAATAATAATAATAATAATAATAATAATAATAATAATAATAATAATAATAATAATAATAATAATAATAATAATAATAGGATTTGCGATAGCTACAGGGGTAGGGGCCCAGATTGTATCTCGGCTCCCCACCAATTTTTTGTAAATTGATTGACTTTGTAGGTTTTTTGAAAATTTTATAATAATAATAATAATAATAATAATAATAATAGTAATAATAATAATAATAATAATAATAATAATAATAATAATAATAATAGGATTTGTGATAGCTACAGGAGTGGGGGCCCAGATTGTATCTCGGCTTCCCACTAATTTTTTGTAGTGTATGACTTTGTTTATTTTTGAGATAATAATAATAATAATAATAATAATAATAATAATAATAATAATAATAATAATAGTATTGAATTAAATTTTAAACTAGGTTAGGTCCCGTGTTATGCACGATATAATTTAACATTCATTGTAAATTTAGCATTATATTTGATTTAAAAAAAATTAAAAATTATCTAAAACTATTGTGAAATTTTTTTGACCTTAATTACTTTCTTCTTATTTCATGTCTTCAAAAAAATATAAACATTGAAGATTATTATGTAAAAGAGGTTTTTAGTTGAATATGTATCTTAGAATTATGTCGTTGATCATAGGGGTAATTTTGATATTTCAAAGACAAATTGATGTATTGTTTTTCTTACTATAAATCAAAAAACTATTTTAAAGTTAAATATATAAGGGAAAATTTTCAAAAATAATACAAACTTTTCAAAAATAATATATAAGGGAATTTTTTTTTTTATGGTTATTTTTTTTCTTTCTTCTTTTTCCTTCTAAATCTTAGCTTGTAGATATATATATCTTTAATATTTGTGATTAAATTTCCATTTTTTAAATGCAAAATTTTCCTTCTTTTGTTGTATCACTACAAGAAAATAACTTTTTCGTAGCGATTATTTTAACCTTTAGTATCGATTGTAATTGCAACAAAGAGCTTTCCCAACGAATGATCATTCGATACAATATCCCCCGTTGCCTTAGCCTTTAGTAGTAGTTTTCAATATCGATGGGGTTGGCCTCAATAATCGATACGAAAAACTACATCCAATCGTGGTGATTATTGTGGCGATTACAATCGCTATAAATGTTTAACTCATTTTCTTCAAAAAAAAAACATGCGTATGATCTTTACAAGTAGGGCTGTGCAGAGTACGGTCTAAACCGCACCAAACTGCAATTTTGCGGTTTGGTGCGGTTTGCGGTTTGGAAATTATGGTGCAGTTTTCAAATTTGACCAAACCGCGGTTTTGTGGTTTGGTGCGGTTTCAAAAAAATTTCAAACCAAACCGCACCGCAAACCACAATTTAATGCAAAGACTCTTATATGGAAAGAATACTCTTATATTGTATTTATATGTACTGAATTGTGTGGGTCATTATTAAGAAAACCAAAGTTTTCCTTTCTTATTACTCTCCGTTTCTTGTGCTTTGGAGTTGTAATGGAGTGGTTGTGGTTTACTTAATGATTTTGCTCCATGTTTGCCTTGGCATGTTACTAGGTCACTATTAACATTGAAGTAAAGCACTACTTCTTTATTGAATTATTTGCATAGTTGTACAGTTTCCAAGTAAAAATTTCATAACAAAAGATTAGCAAATAATCATTATTTGTGAGGTAAAAAAAATTATGGAAAAACCGCAAACCGCACTGCACCAAACCGTATTTTGCGGTGCGGTTTGGTGCGGTTTGTATAGAATTGAGGTTTGGTGCGGTGTGAAAAAATCACAAACCACAATTTTGCGGTTTGGTGCGGTTTGAGATCCAAACCGCACCGTGCACAACCCTATTTACAAGATTCGAACATGCAATCTCAAACTCTTATATTAAATGGTTCACCAATAAGCTATGACATATTTTATGTATTCTTTGTCAAACAATATTTATATATCTAGTGTTGAAAAAACTTTTCATATCGATTTTTAGGATTTAGTGGCGATTGTAAATGATTCGATTTCTCAAAATTATATAAATGTGTAAAAATAGTGTGGATATGTATTATTATGTTTTCCATATCGATTATATATGGGAAAACCATGGCGATTGTAAAATGATACGACTTCCTTAATTAATTCACAAACAGACTTGCATATTGTAGCGAATGTACAATCACTACGAAATAATCGTTACGAAAAGACATTTTTCTTGTAGTGTATATTAAATACGAATAAGTATATAGTAGAAGAAGTTTCCTAAAAAAAAAGGTAAATAAGATTGTTTGTGTGTGATTCTTATTAAGTATAAGAAGTTTATATCCTTTAAAAAATAATAGGAAAATTTAATAATAATCCAACTTTTGCTCCATTCTCCCAAAATGCACCAACCTTTAATCTTCTAGAATAAACACAAGTTTGTATTTTTTTTCTCCCATATTAAACCCAAATGACTTGTAACCTGAACAACCGATCATTTTTTTATTTTCCATTTTAATTATCTTTTTAAATTAAAAAATTAACAAAATAAAAACCAAATTTAAAACTCAGACCATCGCAACCCTCCTCCCTAACCCACTGCCAGCCACTCCCCCTTCCCTCCCCCTGTCAGCGCCCGACGCCCTGCCCACCCGCAGGCGCCGATGACCTTACCCCTCCCTTTCTTCCTCTTCCCCCCTACCCAAAATCGCTGAAGCCACCCTAAATGGATGATTTGCGATTTGTTAGGTTTTGCGATTACAGGGAAGTTGTGGTTTGGTACAATTGACGCGTGGCAGCCAAGTGAAGCTGGATGCAGGATGATATGGTGGCCGGATTTGTGGCGGTGAGGATGTAGTGCAGTGTTTGGTGGCTGATTTTGGTGAAGTAAAAATTGAAGGTGAGAGGACAGTTGGGCGATGGCGTGAGGTGGTTGGTGCGAGCTGCTTTGTTTAGGTGCAATGGAGTGCAACTGTGTAGGGAGCAGGGGATCGGAGTTGCGCGAGCTTTAGTTTGTTGAGGTGCTGCTTATGGTTGGGTGTTGGCTGCCGATAGGCCGAGGAGGGGTGGCTAGTAGGGAGTGGGGCTGGGAGGGGTTTTTTTTTTTTTTTTTCTTATTAATTGATTTAAAAATTAAAATAATTAATTTTTGTTGATTATCAAAAAAAATAAAATAAAAATTAACCAATAAAAACATGACACGTGGATTGCAACCTTGTATCACAGGTCAAGTGACTTGCTTGGTTTAATGAGAGAAAAAAAATATTCAAACTTGTATTTATTTTGGGAAAGTTTAAAGGTTGGTCCATTTTGGGAGAGTAGAGGAAAGGTTGGTTTGTTGTTAGATTTTCCTAACGAAAAAAAAACTCAATGATTAAGTAATTATATGTTGCCAAAAGTCCCAAAACATGTACTCCCTCCATTTTTAAATACTTGCTCCATTTCTCTTGGACACGCATGCCGATGCTAATCTTTGATCACTAATATCTTTAATTATCAATAGGTATAACTTCTAACAAGTGAAAATTAATAATCTATTCATTGAGATGATTCCAACAAGTACTCACACGACTATATTTTTTCTTATATATAAATCACAAACATTAGTCAAAGTAGGATAAATGAATAGTGCAAAAAATAAAAATGGAACAAGTATTTAAAAACGGAGGGAGTATCTTATATAGACATATCCATCTATAGAATGTAAAATATTATCACTTATATTATACGGTTACTTAAGACAATTATTATTATGTAATGGTTTCCTAAAATAAAAGTTTCATAAAATGGAAGGTTTTTTTTAAAAAAAAAAAAAAAAAAGTGAAGACATATAAAAATTAACACGTGTTATTGATGATGTATTTTTTAGTATATACGAAGTATAGGGTATTGAAACTATTGATTTGTTTTACAAAGATCATTAAAGCTGAGGGTAGGCCGAACGTTAGGCCAAAAAGTGGCCCATGCAAATTTTTCCTTAACGATATATGCCCACCGGTAATGGGCCATGCATGCCGAGGACTTGTTCCTTTTCTTTTTTCCTTTTAAGCCCAATTTATTTTAGTATTCAACTATTCAAAATTATCAACAAGAAAAATCCATAAAACTTGATACCCATTATATTCTCAAAAGATAAATTCTAATAAACGTAGACACGTAGTATATGCTTATAGGCTTATAGCTAGTCAAGCCAGTCCTCTTCTGGGTATAACTAGTTTAGTTTGGTTTAGTTGTTTAGGTTGGAAAAAATTCAATTTATAAAATTTGTTTGATTTTGAAACTCACGGTGGTTGGGGTGGAGCGTTAGTGGCTGTTGACCACTAGAGAGAACGGTAAAAAGTTTTTTTTGAAAGAAGTCCTAATTAAAGGACGCTAAATTTCATTAATATAAGCCATACGACATCTACAATTGACAATGAACGATAATGAAAACGAATTTAACAAAATCAAACAAGAATTAATCGGGGAAAGGCTAAGAATCCAAATACATAAACATAACAATTCGGCATATTCTCGATTCGTTGTCTCATACAACTTTTTGAGTGGATCCGTCATCGCTTCACAATTTTGTGAGAAAGTAAATTCTTGTGCTGATTCCGTAACCCGAATATGAGCCATAATCAATGGTAGCCCCGCACAACCGGAGATCAAATTAAGCGCAAATAAAACCTTGTCTTTCGAAGGAGTCCGAAAAACCTTGTCTTTCGAAGGAGATCGAAAAAACCTTGTCTTTTGAAGGAGATAAACCCTTTCTTTTGAGGGAGACATTATTGTAACCTAAACAAAAAGCTTAAAAGAAAAATAAAGATTGGGGCTTTCCACCAGTGAAATCCGATGGAAGCCCCTTTAAAATTGACAATGGAGACTAGATTTAGGAGAGAGAAGAGAGAAAAGGAGGCTAGGGTTTTTTTGTTGTTGTTGTTGTATTTAAGTATAACGGTAAAAAGTTATGTGTATAGTAAAAGTATGAAATTGAGGTACAATTAATTATTTTTATAATCGTTATTATAAGGATAAATACGTAATTTTATTTTATTTTACGGGCGTTAGTTAGATATTTGAGGGCGATATTTAACAACCCCTTAATTTATTTATTTATTTTTTTTACAGGATTTAAGGTGGAGAAATAAAATACTCATACCAACATCCTACTATTAAACCAACTCAACATCGAGTCAAAATTATATCTATTTGCAAATTTATATATTCTCTCCGTGATTTAATAAGTGTTACAGTTTGACCAAACGCGCATGTCGAGGCACGACTTTGACCATTAATTTATCTAATCATATGTTAATAAAATTATAGGCTAATTCATATTATGAAAGTATACATTATAACGAATCCAATAATGTATTATACAATATCATTTGTTTTATATATATATATATATATATATATATATATATACTAGTGAATTAATCAAGTCAAAATCATTATGTGAATATATAGTGGAAAAAGTCAAAATATAACACTTATTAAAACATAGAGGGAATAATAAAATCATCTTTAGTAACCCTCTAAAACAATTGTCTATTGATCAATACCCATTATTCAACTTTCATATCTTAGCTTATTAATCCATTCTTTTTACATCACTAATCACAAATTTGCGTTTGAAGTAGAGAAGGCACATATTAAAATTATAATTTATGCGATTATCCCACAACAATAGATGTGATAGCAAATCAATTAAAAACAAACAAAGAATCACATTAAGCTAATAAGGACATTAACCTACAAAGACACAAAACTTACACAAAATACATGCAATTTTTACAACCACTAGTACAAGTTTATTCTTAGGAACATTATTGACCATTCTCCATGGCACCGATGAACCAACCTTAGGTAGCAGCTAGCTAACTAATTTTGTAGGTCATTAAGGTTAGCCTGTAACGTCGTGGAACGAGTTAGAGCCTCCCAACCGGCTTGCGTTGGGTGTACTTCATCCCAGAAGAAGTAAGACTTTGGGTCTTGGCATACTGTGTACATCTTATTGCCCTTATCATCAACACTTCCACAATAGTAATTTTGATTAATTCCCGTGCAACATGGCTTCATTAAATTGTCAAGATTTGAATTTCCTGCATGAGAAGAAACCAGATTATAGTATTAGAGGTTTAGATCTTGAATTAAGCTAGCTAGCATACATGTTCAAACACTAGGCATTCAATTTATTTCACTTTCGACCAATCCAAGCTTGGTCTAGTGGTAAGGTTTATCAGCACACAACCCAAAGGTTGTGGGATCAAACCCCACTAGAGGCAATTTGAGGTGGGGATTCCCTTAACCCCCCTTCACTTCCAAATTGTCTAGCTCACTAACTTGGGTCGGATTGGACATGTGAGAGGGTTGGGCCCGAGAAGGCCCTTTTCCTTACCATAAAAAAAAACTAGAACACACACAAATACAGTCACTCTATCAACATTTCACCCTATTAGATGTCTAACTGTTAAGGATATGATAAAGTCAAAATACATGGATGATCATTATTTAAAAGTCTAATGATTACATAACTTACTAATTAAATTAATTAAGAAAGTGATCTATTACAAGGAAACAAAACCTATTTTCTATCATGAAAAATAACATAAGGAGATATAATGAAATCAATTAATTATAAGTGATCACATACCTTGTTGAGTTCCTTTTTCTTGGAAGATCGATAAAAAGGCGTTGTATAAATCGATTATGACAACAGGGGAGCCATGATCTTGAGTAGTTTCATTGTTTAACTTGGTAACTGCTTGTTCTAATAAGAGATTATGGAACATAACAGCCTTGTTGAAAGTTTCATTGCACCTTTGGAATGAATTTTCTTTTGTGCTACGAGGTAAACATCCCAAAGGTTGTAATGCTGTCACTGATATTTTCTTCACTCCTAAATTCTTGATGCGTTGAATATCAACCACTAATTGACTTACCACTTGTGGGATAAACGTTTGTAAACCCTATATAAAAAATATTGAAATAATTAGATTAAGATTAAAAAGGGATGTTAATTCATAATTGTATATAGTCTAACATGCATAAATTCATTTAAACAATGACAAAGCTAAAATGTATTATATAAAACGGGCCAAATTAGGTATGGTAAATGATAAAGAGAAACATATACATTCCTATACTATGTAAAAATCGTGGGATGAACAGGTTTATATAAATATCGATCAATTGTTCTAGGCGTCCAACAGGTATAATAAACGTCGATCTACATTTCCACCTAATATGCAATACACTACAAGAAAAAAGATCAAATTATCATTCTCCATTGTTTAAATTATCAGTTTTTCAAAACAATGGAAATCCATTAGGTAGAAGAACATTCAAGCAATTGAGCATCTTAGATTGGGAGCAAGCTCAATTATATGTTCTTATGAATTGTCAAGTACAACTATTTGTGCAGTAAGTCATCAATATCATTTTATTCTTTTAATCATTAATTCATCTTTATCTGAAATACCACTAACACGTATATGATTAACAGAGAGTATGCCTCTATTGGAGGGCCAAAACCAAGTGTAGTTGATTGGTTTCAATCACGAGTAAGTGTTATGTCTTGATGTTAAGGTTAAGGTTATGGTTATGGTTTGAAAGTGTTAATACTCTATAATGACTTATTTTCATAGATATGGAATCTTCATATGGAAGGAGATCCAAGAATAACAACTGAGTTACTATCATTGTCATCACGAGGCCTGAGTAAAAGTGTTAGAAGCTATCAAGGATATATACTATGTAAATGGGCATCGTTTTCACACTAACAACCGTCAAAGAAGGCGAAAGACACTAAATAGTGGAGTAGTTGTTAAAGGAGATGAAGAGAGTGGAGAGAGAGACTTTTTTGGGGTTTTAAAAGAAGTCATAAGAGTTGGAGTATGCCGTTCCAAATGGTGGGGATAAGGAACCAATCGTGGTGTTATTTAAATGTGTTTGGTTTGATATTTATAGGGAGGGGCGAGGGATAAAAAGGGACAAGTTTGGCACTATTAGTGTCAACATTAAAAGGTTTTTACAAACCAATGAGCCATTTTCTATGGCATCTCTCCTAAGTTGAGGCCTTCCAAAGGCAGGTTTGATAGGTACCTGGACATACATATCAAGGGGCATAAGAGGCATTTCGCATGAATTTACCCATCTCTCTCCTCCTTTCTCTCACCCATGTGCTGAATTTAAGTGTACTAATGGGTGATTAATAGTATCACTAGATGATCAAATAGTATCATTGAACATTCAGTGGTACTATATATTTATTCAGTGGTATTAGCTACGTGTAGAAATAGTATCACTACATAGTCAATGATATTATATAAGCTTTCAGTGGTACATTTAAAACTGGTCCCACGTGTCCATCTCTCTCCTCCTTTTCTCTCATCCCCATGTGCTTTACAATCCTCCTTTTCAATAGTACATTAGTACTTTCTCTCCCAAGTTGGACAAGTCTATTACGTAAGGGCACATAATGAGCCAAATACATATAGACATTATAGTACCTTGTTTAAAATTTACTCCATGTAAAGTTTCTCGTGACATGTACTCCGTAGTAGTCCAAAAAATACGAGTATAATCCTAATTGAAATGTTATGTTCCTTAAAACTAAATTGTCTTTTTCTCCTTTTAGGCTTTTTATATATATCAACACTTCATACTCGTCAACATGACTTCATAATGTTCATATAAATCATACCAAGGCCTAATTGAAATACTTAAAGACTAGTTATGCCGCCCAAGGCCCAACAATAAAGGATTAAAGGGTTATGTTAATTTAAAATGTTACTAGTAGAAAACTTATTAATAAGCAACTCCAAATTGCACGCAAAAATTTTTCCCGTCAAATTGCGTGCAACAAATGATGTTTAATTTCAAAAAAAAAAAAAAAAGGTTTAATGTTTTAATATGAGTATATAATTTAAGAAAGAGATTTCATAGCTACCCTGCATTTTTAAACAAATAATTATGATGAGTTGATTACCTATGCGTGTAAGTAAAAGAGGGTGAATTAAGATTGAAAGCACAGCCCTACCCTAACATATAATTTAATATACTTGTACATTTCATTCCTTTATTAATTTGATTATATTAAAAATTTTGCTACATTTGATTAAAGAGCATGTAATTGTGAGAGTGAGGGATAGCTCAATTGGTTAGAGCTCTCATCCCAATTTCAAAAGATTTTGGGATATGATCGATTTTAATCACCTGCCTTTGTAGATCTTTAAGGGTCTGTTCATATTTACTGATTGGAGTCAAACTGAACCGAACTAAACTAAACTGAATATTTTATGAGAGAAAGAAATTAGGAGCTGAATTGAATTGAACTGAACTGATTCGAGCTGAACTGAACAGTCTCTAAGCACAATATATATATATATATATATATATATATATATATATATATATATATATATATATATATATATATATATATATATATATATATATATATATATATATATATATATATATTTATATCAGTAGATGCACTTGGCTAGTTGCCTAACTTGGCTTATAATTATGCGTACACGTTACACGTAAATGTAAATTAGAAATTTTGTCACCTAAATAACAAACTCCATTACGACCTTTTGCCATACCATACGAAAGACAACTTATTGATAATTGAGAATGTAGCTATAACAAGAGAAAAAGTTGCATATTTACCTGATTGGTACCACCTCTAGCAAGGAAGGCTGAGTAGTCATTACCAACAAGACTAACATGAGCAATGGAGTGTTGAAGGTCGGAAGGTGTGAAAGTGTCTTCGTTTAGAAGACGTTCGAAGAAATCGATTTGGGTTGTCATGTTAGGGTAAGGCGCCGTTGTATCAAAAACACCAGTGCCTCCGTAAGCAAAGTTCATTCCATTTTTCAAATGGTTGTTTGCATATCTTCTAAATTTGTAGGCTACTGGTGACCTTATTCTTAAAGATTTAGCTGCATAAACATTGAATAATCATGGAAACTAATTAGAAACGTGGTGTAATATTTCAAATAAATCAATTCAAACATGTAATGCATCAAAATTTTCTAACAGATAGAGCAACCAGGCACAATCCAAGTTCGCATGTCATCATGTCATGTCATGTTGTGCTTGCGTGCCTAAGTTAATTATTAGCTTTTTAGTGTATTTCGTTTGTATAAAATCATGTTATGTCAAATCTTATTGTGTCATGTACGATTTTAATTTTTGTTCTACTTGTCCGCACAATAACATTCATACCTTAGCTGAAAGTACGTTTTTTGTGTTAGGTCATTTCTCATCATCTTATCATGTGGCATTGCACGGCCTAATTAATATGATCTATAACATCTATTGCCATCTTTACCCTCATTGATTTTGAATTCGAAATTTTCAATCTATAAACCAACAAAGGAGGTTACTATACCTACAACTATATTATGCCAAAGGACACCAAAAATGTAACTAAACAACACTAGGGGATCGGTTCATGATGAAATGATTATGTACTAGTAGTACTACACACACTTTAGTTTAGTCGTTGAAAACCTCATGAAATAAAATCCAAACATAAATAAATGACATGGGACACATACATGACAAATCAAAGTAACAAATTAAAAATGTAACGATATAAAGACATAAAGTAGTAAGGCTGAAACACACCATGTTTAAATACAAGTATATCTGTAAAGATGATGAAGAATCTAAGGGACCCCAATAATACAATTATTTACAGCGTTAAAGATATAAGATCATATTACTAAGGACGTGGGTAAATAATAAAGATGGAATCTAACTCCACTAATACAATTTTATCTATCATACTTTAAAAAGAATAAGGACACCTACAAAAGGTATTATTGAAAATTTGGAACATGCTAGGAAGAGAGGAGCTCCAACTTTACCAACTTAAACACAAAAGATAAAGATACCACTATGAAAAAAAAGAGAGGGTATTTGGGTAGTCTTTTCTACTCTTTTGTTGACTAGTAATCATTTGTTACATTAACTTTATTGTTTAATTTTGTTCTCATACTTATCTCTTGGGAAATATGAAATAGTACAAAATATTAACAATAATAGACTTGATTTGAACCTGACCAATCTTAATCGGACCTGATTATTTTTAATTAATTTAAATCTGATTAGTTGGAGAGAATACACCCTAAAATACCTGAATTCTAAATTCTAATAGAGATTGGTGGTAATAAAATTTAACTTAACACGCACATAATTTTTTTAGTACTCTAATAGTTTAAAATTAAGAATGTTTAAGCTAAAAAAATGGTTTAACGTTTAGAGAAAAGCCAATTTTCCATGACCATTAGCATTTAGCAAAATAAAGGAAAGTCGTTATATAGTAAATTGATAAAGACATTTAATTTGACTTCACTTATATTAATATTGCAAACCTTTGTATTTAGCTAAAGAAGGTATTCGTATGTGATGTTTGTATATACACGACATGATTGACTACCGATTAACCAAGAAGTACGTTTCCATCATATTATTATATCATGATTAGTGACACTCATTTTGCTTAATAATATACTCAAATTCATATTTATGTCTTATTAGAAATTTGGATTTCAAAATAAAGCCAATGAAAGGGACTAGAGTGCTTGATTTAGCACAAGAATTAAGTATTAAGGAGAAAATAACATAATTGGTTAAAGTTTTGAGGGGTGATACCAAAGACTTGAAATTAAATTGCGTTTTTATCACTTACATTTGTGACTCTATCTACACTAAATAAAAAGTAATTTTAAGGAGTAGATGCTACATTTAACCAGCCTACATGGCTAAATCATAGTGTTTGATGAAACTAATTTTGCAAAGCTTGAAATAGAAAAATTGTAATAAACTAATAAAGGTTCATCCTTCATTTCAATATTTTGCCAATAGACTCCATATTATATCGCTTAATAGCATCTTCAATAAATTTTCTATAGTTTAGCAAACAAAATCAATATAGTGATTACTTGATTTTAACATTATGATACGTTTTAACAATTTTTTTTTAAAAAAAATATATATATAACTTAAAATAAGATTAAGAGAATAAGGCTTTAATAATTTATTTTGTAAAAAATTACCTAAAATAAGATTAATAGAATACTCTTATAAAGTACGAGTAAAACATAGAAAAAGATACTCATTCCGAACCTTAATATTTGTCTCATTTAAAATATGTAGTTTGTAGAAAAAAGTGGAATTTTGACCATTATTATTCATTGATGACAAAACAATTACAAAGTATATGTCACATATTATTGCTTAAAGACATGTAATTTAAAGGAATTTGTTTCTTATTTTTCTTTTTTTGTGAAGACATAAAATCAAATACTTGGATGACAAACATTAAGAAATGGAACTCTTTGTAAACAATAAATAAAAATTGGTATCATATTTCCTATTAATTAAGCTACTTTTGGCTTAATTATCTCAAATATAATAACTAAAAAACTACTACTAAAAGGAGGAATTTTACATGTGCAAGTTATAGGAAAGTTTTAACAAATAATAGTGCACCATTTTCGAAAAGGGATGTAACTAATTTGACACGTAGCTAGTTTAGAACAAGTATTTGTGTCAAAAATTATGAAGAGGACAGAAGAAAATGAAAAACGTACCAAGATAATCAGTGAAAACACGACCATCCGAAAATCGGCCTGAAGGTTTGCCAGGAAATGTGATACCATATGGAATTTTCCATGATTGGCCGTTTGATATTCTGTTATTTCCTGTATCCGCATAGGAATCTCCGAACACAAACAGCTTTTCGTGGCGCCGGTGGTGGTGGTGATGGTGGCGCGATGTGCTTTCTACCACTCCACTTCCTAATAATTAATAAAGAAAATTGTCGTTAGCGATAAAATATAAAATTAAATCCTGAGCTTCAACCATTAACTTAAGTTATTAGTTGAACGTCTCAACTAGTCTTTTAAGGGTACAACCCCTAGCCGTTGAGGTTAAGGTTAAAGCGTAATAAGGTTAAAAAATTTAGCTAAGGAGGTGAGAATCAAAACTCGACCTCTTGGTTAAGAGGTGGGAGCTCGACCATAATTGAGCTCTCACTTGATTCGCTACCAAACAAGATCGAGTGTACATATAATACAGTAAATATGTTACGTACGTACGTACCTAAGAGAAGGAAAATGGCGGAGCAAAGGAAGGAGAAGGCGAATTGTGGCGGACCCATTGTAAATAACAAAGCAATGAACGAAGAATGAAATGTATATTGCGATCGATGTTAGTTGAGGTCGTAAAAAAGGGGTGTGCTTTGAATCTTTAGAAAAGTTGTGTATTTATAGTGCTCTCTGAATTAAAGCCAAACCAAAGGAAAAAGAAAATATTAGTTGTATTCTGACCACACTTTGCTGTAGAGATGGATAAAGAATTTATTAATATCCAAATTGTCTTCTTGCACTTCTTGTTATAATTTAGATGTAACACTAACAATTACTTGTATATTGTTTTACAAAGTTATGTGGTGTAAATTCAACCATTAGCATTGGGTAAGTTGGATTACTTTTGTCCGATCAAACAAGTTAAATTGGCTTCACATTTTAATATATATGTATCATATTAACTCAATCTGATTCAAACAAGTTATTTTGAATTTGAGATATAAATAAATCAATTAATCTATTAACTATTACTAAAACAGAAATATGCTGACATTATCAACTCTCTCAAATGTATATTTGTCACTTTTACATGAAATTTTTTCCCGCCAAATGCACTTATGATGTCATATATGTTGGGGATTTACTTTAGTAATTGATAAGCATTACATCGCTTTATAAAATTAAGTACTTCCTCCGTTCTATTAATATTGCAACAAGGATGAAATTACGCATCTCAATCACATTTATATGCTAAATATCTATAATTGTGTAAGAGTAAAATTTGATATTGTGAAAGTATTATTTTATGAGACGAATCCAACAAGATCTCACATGACTATATTTTGTTTAAACGTATAAATTATATTATATAGTCAAATAAGAGTGATGAATAATGCAAAAAGTCCATTGTTGCAATATTAATAGAACCGAGGAAGTAATATTTTAGAAGATTTCAATAATAATTCAATGTATATAATTAGTATTGCTTAAAGAAATTGTGGGAATTAATGTGGATTGCATATTCATCAAATGTTATTAATTATGTAAATAGCGTATTTTATTCCTAATGTACATATACGCTTATTTAGTCCAAATTATACTTTAATTTTTAATGATGTAAGGAAAATGAGTTATGACCCTAATCACCAAATTATACTTTAATTTTTAATGACGTAAGGAAAATGAGTTATGACCCTAATCATCAGGCCTCAACACTAACAATTTTTTGGGCGATTATCTACAAATTATATGATTTGAAAGTGAGAGAAAAGGGTAAAAAATCTGCATATCACTCCCAAAGTGACATTAGGGCATGTTCACATTTACTTAATTTCACTTCACTTTAGTTCACTTCAATTCACCAGACCTTGAGGATACAAGATTTAACTCTTTACCATCTTAGCTAATAATAATTCATGTCATCTATACAAATAAATATAACTGTAAACAACACGCACCAATTAAAAAGAAAACGAGATAAGCTTAAGAGGAATAAAATCAACAATTCTCAAACAATAGAGTATTAAAAATTGCTTTCTATACTCTTTGTTAATTAGTAACATTATGTTTAACATTTTTGCATAACATACATAATGGATGATAAATTGATAATATATTTCATAAATAAACAATTTAATCAAATTGGTAACTCGGTGCAACGCCCGGACCGCACACTAGTTATATTAAAAACTTCTAAATTAAAAAGTATTCTAGTGATTGGAAAAATAAAAAAAAAATTAACAAGAAGTTCTAATTATAAGGAAAAATAATAGATAGTGAAAGATATATTGGTTGACAATAAATAAGGTAGTTGTACTCTAGTTCAATCCGTCACACAAGGGAAAATTTTGCATATCTACCCTATTAAGGTTAGTGAACCTTTAATTAATTAATTTAGTTATGTATTTTTATTTATTTATATATTTATTTATTTATTATTATTATTATTATTATTATTATTATTATTATTATTAGACGCTTAGGTTAGTGAACCTTTCTATAAAAATACAAATGCTTATAATTTTCCTACCGTATCAAATAGGCACCTTCATTTAGAAAAATGAATCTTATATCTCTCTCCTCTCATGGTCCCCGCCCAAACTTACTACTAACTTTTTTTTTTTATATATATATCTTTTCTCTCACATTATTACTTTTCAATAAACTATTAACCCAACTATCTTTCTTTTACAATTTTTTAATACTCCAACTACCCCACTTACCTCTTATTTTATTTAAGTCAATTAAATTGTCTAAAATTATGTGCCGGTCAAACTGTAACACTTAAATAAACACGGAGGAAGTGTGAATTTATGACTACAAACGAGTGCTTGTTGTGCTCATAGAAGTAATGGTTTTGTTAGAATTATTTATCATGTCTGTCATTGTTTGATATCCGGAAGAATTAACACTTTTATTGGTAAAGATTTATAATGGAATCCTAATTTTCAATTTTAGAAATTAAGTGGCAATAATGAGACGATAATTTTTTCACGACTATTAATCACTCGTATTAAATTTCTATCTAACTACTACAAAAGAAAAATTAAAAAAAAAAATCTCTCTATTTAACCGAGTCATTTCAACCAAAAACATCTTTTAGATAAACATGTTTTAGGGTTCGTACTTTGAATAGACCAACGGTAGTATTATGTGGAAGCTCTCAATTTAGAGCACTAATTTAAAAGGTTTGATTTCCAACTTCCTCAAATTGATGAGGTAGGGTGGCTTTGAGGTGAAGTACAACTTTATCACGAATCACGCGTGTGTTCCATATAAATTAATTCAACATGTGCTATATTAGCTTCGAAAGGCATTAGATTAATTATAACATAAATGTGAATTACAGTATTTTGCACATATATGCCTCATAAACTAGCATAAATAGTTGATAATATCTTGACCAAAGCCAAATTTTGGTCTAAAATAGGAAGTCAAAATATGAACAAGGCGCCAAGGTAAGTAACCAACTATCTACTCAATGTGTCATTTTGTGAAAGGTTCTAGGTCAAACTTTGTGGAACGACCGACTAATTCTTTCAACTCAAATATTCAAGTCTTGTTGTCAAAAAAAATAATTAAAAAAAAAGTCATCTTTTCTTCCTTCGTGCAAGTTGATATTAGTGTGCTTCGGTAATGCTATATATTATTAGGTCTATTACGTACTAATTTAGAATACTATCTTCCGTTCCGTCCACATATTAATTCAAAATATTAATACTACCTTCGTTAACGGTTATTTGCAACAAAAGGATCATGCGGGGACTCCTAAGCAAAATTTTTAAAGTATGATTATTGAAAAATAAGGCACTTGATTAAGTACTAATCCTACTTGAAAAAAAAACAAAACAAAAACAAATTAAACAAAAACCTATAACCACCGACACCTGGAACCACTAAACCCAAAACCACCGACAACCACCGGAACAACCAAACCCAGCGACACTATGAACCCAAAACCACCAGCGACATCCGACCACGAACCCAGCAAAAACCACCGAAACCCGACCACAAACCCAATAAACCACCCACGAACCCAACCAAAACCAAGAAAACCACCACCGAACCTAGCCAAAAACCAGCAAATTCACCCAAAACCGACGAAATGCCACCCACAAACCACCGAAATCCACCCAAGAATCACCGAAACCCACCCAAGAATCACCGAAATTCACCCACAAACCACCGAAATCCACCCAAAAATCACTGAAACCCACCCACAAACCACCGAAATCGACCCACAAACCACCAAAATCCACCCAAGAATCACCGAACCGTCACCCACAAACCACCGAAATCCACCCAAGAATCACCAAAACCCACCCTCGAACCACAAAAACCACCCACAAACAACAACTACCACCAGATCTACCAAACCTACCCACAAACCACCTACATCCACCCACAAACCACCAACATCCACCCACGAACTGAGATGAGTGATGATGATGGAGAAGAAGATGAGAGATAAGAGATGAAGGTCCGATCAGAAGGTCGGAGAAGATGAGAGATGATGATGAACTAGAGATGATGATGATGAAATGGAGATGAAGATGGAGGAGAGAGATGGTGGGGAGATGAAATTAAGATTAATCTGATTTTTTGGGGAAAAAAAGCTTAGATGATTAACTTAGATTAGGGTCATAATAATTTGTAATTATGTATGATAATATGGGTTAAAGAATTATACAAGACTTACTTAAAAAAGTGAAGTATGTATTAGCTATTCTAAAACAAAATATGCTGACATCATTAAGGGACACATGTCAAAATTCTTATTAAATTTTTTTCCGCCAAAACTATTTTTGACATCATGATTTGTTTTTCTCTATTTTTTAAAAAAGAATTCTTCCTAAGTTTATTTATTTATTTATTTTTAGTGAAAGTATATTTTTAAAAAAATTACTCCTTAACAAAGTATAGTACAATAGTTTTATCAATTTAACTATTTAATCTATTTCTACGAAATTTCATTAAGGCAATTTGAAATTAATGTGCTTTTCGCATTGCACGTTACACAATAATCCATTCATAAACACTACGAACAAGGAAAAAAAAAAGTTGTTTATAGTAAATAAATAATACTCCAGACATGTTTGACAATAGCTTTTGAGTAGCTTTTATTACTGCTTAATAAAATTTGAGTGTTTGGATCCAATATTATATCCGACTTTTCATTAGTCAGGATGGGACTTCAAGTCCCCGCTTTGTACCTTTATTGGTATTCTTTGGAGTCTCTGGTTATTTCGGAATAACAGGGTTTTCCGTTCGGATTCTTCACCTCCTCGACCAATCCTTTTGCAAGTTCTGGAAGTACTTCGATCACATACTCTCTTTATAAAGGGTGATCCTACTATTACACTTTTCCACACTCCTTGCTTAACTCCTACCTACACAACGCAGCCGGGCTTTTATGCAGCGCAATTGGGGGAATATGCTGCTACACCAAGGATGATTTCAATCCAAATAGGCGGTTCGTGGTTTGCAGATTCAAATATAGCAGGGATGGGTTGGTGCATGGATAATCAGGACGTGATGGATCAGAGGATTAGAGGCGGCAATAATTTTGGGTTATGTACTACGACGTTACACTCGGAGGCTTTAGCTTGTTTGTATGGCCTTCTGTTAGGGCCTATAATTAGTGTTTACATTGTATAGTTAACGAGCCTATTTCTTGCACCCTAATCACTTGTATAAATACTCTATTCTACACTCTAATGAAACTACGGAAAATCATTTCGTGACATGGTATCCGAGCCAATCAAATTCTAATCCCTAAATTTCTACATTCTAATCAATAAATTTCTGAAATTTTAATCTAAATTTCTACTCTAAATTGCTACTCTACATTGCTTATTTGCGTAATTGCTACTCTAATTGCTGAATTTCTGTATTTTTCTATCGGAATTTCGACTCTCAATTGCTAAATTTTTATTTTAATTCTTCTCTACGATTCGATCTATCAACAATGGTGAATAGTGGATTATCTTCTTCTTTCTTATCTGCTGAATTAAAGCGTCCTCCTAAGTCACTACTATATTGTACCCACTGCCATCGATCGGGACATGATTTTGACGGTTGTTTTCTGGTTCACGGCCTCCCTGATTGGTGGCTAGATAAGTATGGACACAAGAGGCGTTCCTCTCCGGCTGCTGCTAATGTTCCGGCGGGTGTTACTGTTCCGGCGGGTCCTGAACCATACTTTACTGCTGCTGCTGTTCCATCTACCGCTGCACCTCTACCACTTCTAATGTCAAAGTCTTCACCAGGACGCGGGGATAGCCTGCGGTCCTGTCCCGCGGCCGCTGCCTCAACCCAGCGGTTTTTGCCAGGCCGCGGGGGTATCCTGCGACTCTTCCCTGCGGTCGCTGCTGCCACTTCGACTCATGCTGCTATTCCTTCTTCTCATCAATCTGCCACCACTACTCCTATTCTAAGTGGGGTATTTGACAAGTCTGCTGTCCCTACTTCTTCCTCTAATCAATCTGCTACCACTACCCCAATTGTGGGTGGGGTATTTGATGTTCCTACCGATCATACCAACGGTGATTCTTTTTCTCTACCTTGGATAATTGACACGGGTGCCTCACATCATGTAACGGGTGACGAGTCTTCATTATTTGGTACTCAATCAGTTTTACCTTGCCCCGTTGGTCTTCCCGATGGTGCTCAAGCCTTTGCAACAAAAGAGGGTCGTGTTTTCTTGGCGGATGGAATTACTCTTGAGCATGTTCTCTTTGTTCCTAACTTAACTTGCAATTTGGTTTTGGTGTCTAAGTTGATTGATGATTCTAATTGCTATGTCCGATTCACTAATTCTCTTTGTGCTATACAGGATCAATCCTCGGGGAGCTTAATTGGAGGCGGTGAACGGATAGATGGACTATATTATTTCCGGCGTCTCCCAAAAGTATGTGCTCTCACAGGTCCGGACGTATCTACATTTGAGTTGTGGCATCGTCGTTTGGGGCATCCGTCGGAGAAAATTGTCAAATTGCTTCCTGCTATTTGAGGTAGTTCTGTTCCTAAGTGTTTACATAAAGCATGTAAAATTTGTCCTCTAGCAAAACAAACCCGAGCTCGTTTTCCTGATAGTGATAGTCGTGCTAGTCGTATTCTTGAAATGATACATTGTGATTTGTGGGGACCATATAACACGGCTTCTACTTGTGGTGCTCATTATTTCTTGACGATTGTTGATGATTTTTCACGTGGTGTTTGGGTTTATTTATTGAATGACAAAATCGAAGTTTATTCTTCTTTTTGCTCTTTCTTTTCTATGGTTAAGTGTCAATTTGATGTCAATGTTAAGTGTGTGCGGAGTGACAATGGCACAGAATTTAAACCCATGATCCCATATTTACTGAAAATGGCATTCTTTTCCAAACCTCTTGTGTTGGCACACCTCAACAAAATGGTCGGGTAGAGCGTAAACACCAACATATATTGAATGTGAGTCGTGCTTTGATGTTTCAAGATAATTTGCCAATTACTTTTTGGGGTGAGTGTGTCCTTGGGGCGGTTTATTTGATTAATCGTACTCCTTCTACTTTGCTAGCCAATAAAACCCCATATGAAATTCTCTTTGACAAAGAACCCGATTTTGATGCTTTGAGGGTATTTGGTTGTCTTTTTTTTGCTCATAACCAAAAAGCTAAGGGTGACAAATTTGCACCTAGGAGTAGGAAGTGTGTGTTTCTGGGTTATCCTCATGGCAAGAAAGGTTGGAAGTTGTATGATTTGGAAACCGGTGATATTTTTGTTTCCCGTGATGTTAAATTCCATGAGTATGAATTCCCGTTTGTGAAAGATGGTGATTTAGTTTCTTCTACTGTGGGTGCCAAGAGTGTGCCTAATGACTATGTTGGTGTTGATCACGATTTTCTTGATGATTTGGAATATGTATTAAAGGTTGGTGAAGGTTCTCTTGTGCCTGAAAACTCTTCACAACCCCGTGCTACTGCTTCTACCCCCCACGGGTCACATGAGGTTGTTGTCCATGACCACGGCAGTCCCGTGGTGTCCCCTGCCCCCACTGCTGCCTCCTCGGCCACTGGTACGGGCAGTCTTGATGTGGTTGTTCCGGACCCCTCTTCTACTTCTCCTATTGCGTTGGACCGTGCTCAACGTCCAAGGCAACCCCCGGGGTGGCACCGGGAATATGTTGCACACACTATATCTCTACCTAGTTCATCTATCTCGCAGTGTTCATCGCCTACTCCATGCTCCTCAGGTACTCCTTACCCCTTAGCACAATTTGTGGATTGTGATAAATTTTCTGTGCAACACCGTGTTTTTATTGCAGCTGTTGATACGGTAGTTGAGCCTCGTAATTTCAAGGAGGCAATGCAAGATGAGGGGTGGAAAACGACTATGCAAACGGAAATTGATGCATTAGAAAAAAATGGCACATGGGTAATGGAAACATTGCCTCCGGGTAAGAAAGCTCTTGAGTGTCGATGGGTTTATAAGGTCAAACTTAATTCAGATGGCACACTCGAGAGATTGAAGGCTCGTCTTGTTATCTTTGGTAATCATCAGGTTGAGGGTATTGATTACAATGAGACTTTTGCTCCTGTTGCTAAAATGGTCACTGTTCGTGCTTTTCTTGCTGTCGCTGCTGCAAAGAATTGAGAATTGCATCAGATGGATGTTCACAGTGCATTTCTTCATGGTGATCTTGATGAGGAGGTTTATATGAAGCTTCCCCCTGGGTTTCATGGCTCTCAACCTAGTATGGTGTGTTGTCTTCTGAAGTCGTTATATGGTCTTCGACAAGCACCTCGCTGTTGGTATTCTAAATTGGTCGCTTCTCTGAAAAGGTACGGATTTGTGCAATCGTACTCTGACTATTCTCTTTTTACTCTGCAATCTGGGTCTATACAACTTAGTGTTCTGGTGTATGTTGATGATTTCATAATTTATGGTAATGATTCTTCTGCGATTTCAACATTCAAGTCATACTTGAGTGATTGTTTTCATATGAAAGATCTGGGTGTTTTGAAGTATTTTCTTGGTGTTGAGGTTGCTCGTAGTCCGGAGGCATATTTTTATGTCAACGGAAATATACTCTTGAAATTATTGCAGAGTCTGGTTTGCTAGGTGCTCGTCCGGCAGGTACTCCTATTGAGCAGAATCATACTCTGGTGAAATCAGAGTCCTCTTTCTTTTCTGATCCAGAGCAGTATCGACGGCTTGTGGGTCGTCTGATTTATTTGTCTTTTACTAGGCCGAATTTGGCATACGCGGTGCATATTTTGTCTCAATTTATGCAACAACCGCGATAGGACCACTGGGAAGCGGCTCTTCGTACAGTGCGGTACTTGAAGGGGTGTCCGGGTCAGGGAATCCTTTTGAGTTCAAATTGTGATTTACATATTACAGGTTGGTGTGATTCAGATTGGGCAGGTTGTCCCTTGTCGCGCTGTTCTATCTCTGGCTGGTTGGTGTTTCTTGATGCTTCTCCTATATCTTGGAAGACTAAGAAACAGGACACTGTGGCCAAGTCTTCTTCAGAGGCCGAATTCCGCTCAATGTCTAAAACCACTGATGAGTTGAAATGGTTAAAGGCCCTTCTTCTGAGTTTGGGTGTCTCGCATCCCCGTGCTATGAGTTTGTTTTGTGATAATCAATCTGCTTTGTATATTGCGAAAAATCCGGTTTTCCATGAGCGTACCAAGCACATTGAGGTTGATTGTTATTATCTTCGTGATGCGATTCAGGATGGTATCATTAGTCCGTCTTATGTGAAGACAACGGACCAATTAGCGGATATTTTCACCAAGGCTTTGAGTAAAAGTCAATTCATGTATTTACTTGGCAAGTTGGGCATTTGTGATTTGCATGCTCCAACTTGAGGGGGGGTGTTAAGGCTTATAATTAGTGTTTATATTGTATAGTTAACGGGCCTATTTCTTGCGCCCTAATCACTTGTATAAATACTCTACTCTACACTCTAATGAAACTACGGAAAATCATTTCGTGACACCTTCGTTGAGCCTTAAGCGCCGATATTAAGTCAGTCACCATTTTTACCAATTCTTATAATCTAGTTACTCTCCTTAGAGGTATGGAACGAGGTGACATTAATCTACTTTGGATCATTCGCAAAATCAAGCTGCTCGGGGCTTCTTTCAGACACTGCGACGTTCATAAGGCGGGTTCATCGAGCTCACCAAATAGCGGCTGAAGCAGCGCAACTATCAATTTGCTTTTCGATATATATATATATATATGTAATTTGTTTAAACCTTTGTCAAAAATAAATAAATAAATAAATAAAATAAAATTTGAGTGTTTTACAAACTATTATTACATTTTTGTACAAGAAGCTAGAAGCTGTTGAGAAGTAGCCGAACCGGCCATTTCTCCTAACCTTTCACTTACTAGGGGATTTAGCTTGGGAAAGAAAATGTACCATACTACTCTGTAATGGAATAATGGATTTGGTTCCATAACCTGATAATTATGGTTCCAATTTCGTGGTGAAGGACCTCTAACTCTCTAATACCTCTACTGGCCCTCGTGTATTTTTTTTTTGAAAGCGGCCCTCATTTACTAAGCACACTATTAATTATTATTATTATTTAAAAATTAAAAAAAAAAAAAATATTACATGTAGCATATCACCATCACCTACCTTCAGCCCCAGTGCTAACTTCATCTCCCAACCTTTGCAATAGTTGTGACGCGCACACCCTTACTAGTTTCAATGACAGTTTTATAGGAACTTTTAAGTCTTTAAGCTTGCTCTCTGAGTATCTAAAAAAACGATAGTTGAACATTCCAAAATATACAATGGTTATTATCATGACATTCCCATAACAAATGCAGTGGTTCTTTACTGGACACACCCCGGACACGCATATGTATACAGCCCGGACAAGCAAGTATCAAGCTAAATTCAACCATTCATCCAAGCTTACCAAAGATGTTAAATTCACCTGACCATTCATATAGTTAGGAAGAAAATGGAACACCTTTAATTAGGAGATACTCCATAATCAAATTTATTATAACAAAATTTATTATCTCATGATTCATTCATAGCATCATGCGTCAGTTTGAAAGTTAGCGTTTAGTACTATTACATACTAGCCTCTTCTGATGGCAGCAAAAGCCATCCTCTATTACAAATTTCAAAATTTTCTTCGTAGAAGAAGTCATTACACTAATAGCACAAACAAAGGCTAAGACAGAATTGAAACATTAGTTGGTTCAGTAAGATGGTGCTAGACGAGACAGATCAAAGGTCATACTACTAAATCGGACAACTTGAAGCAATAAAGAAATCGGTGATTTGATCTGCTCAGTTAGGTGGGGGGAAAAAGATTGCATCCGAAGTCCTCTTTGATCTGAACTGATTCTCTATCTCTGGGCTCACGTTGAAGGCTGCCTGCAGTACTTCAGGGGATAGTGCTTTCCATGCTGAGGTCTTTCCAGCTAAGTGCGTGAATATTGGGCTGAAAACACCACAATACAAATCATTTAAGATAATCCAGTTGAAAAAAGCCTTTAAACAAAAGAATTGAATAGTTTGTCTTCAAATTTTATGCCAGCATCACTAAAAAGGAAGACGTGAGTTTGTTTATGGAAGTTCAGCTAAACAAATTAGGCAACCAGTATATACTAAGAACTAGTATGAGTTTCATCAGTAGCACTGAAATGTA
This sequence comes from Chenopodium quinoa, assembly GCF_001683475.1. Taxonomy (NCBI): domain Eukaryota; kingdom Viridiplantae; phylum Streptophyta; class Magnoliopsida; order Caryophyllales; family Amaranthaceae; genus Chenopodium; species Chenopodium quinoa. The sequence continues at coordinate 6,776,172 of NW_018744304.1, read as the reverse complement.
TTGTAGATGTGCTCAGTGGCTAGTAAGTCAAGTCATTTTTGTTCATGGTTATGGTGCTCGGTCAAGACGATAAGCAACATCTTGTTAGGGACCTAAATTATGGATTGTTCAGATAACAAGCATAACATAACGTGTCAGGAAATTAAGAGCACACCAGAAGATGCTGATCAGAGCACGATCTGAAAGATTTCAAGGGCAAGAAACATAAAGTGAAAGGCTTACTTGGGTGTAGTAATGATAGAGAACCACTCCATCCCCGAAGGATCAGCAATCTTGGAGACGACAAAGAACCTTGGAACTATAAACAACTGCCCTGCCTTCACAGTAGTTTCCAGCACCCTTCTTCCATCAATCCCCAAAACTTGAACTCGGCCACTTCCCCGAACAATGTAGGTGACCTGAAGGGCAGAGTCACAGGAAAAGCCAGGGGAGCACATTGCACTACCATCCAACCTCACGAGATCAGCCCCAAGTCCAACCTCTCCAACCAAGGGCAAATTCTTGGTGTTCAAAACCACTACTCTCCCACCATTCTTAATATCCACATCAAAAGGAGCTTCCTCACAGTTCAACACCATGCCCCTCCTATTCTCATTCTTAGGTTCAGGCATTTTGGCTGATCCATCAAGCTCCACGATCCCACTCCCGGGTTGATTTCCTACAAGGGAGTTCACTGTTTTTTCATCCAAGTCCCATGCTCGGCCTACAAACTCCGTACTAAATCCAGTGAATATGCCATTCGAGCCTGTCAAGAAAAAGTCTGTGAATCGGCCTGCTTTGTGGGCTTTCGAGGTGTCACCAAGAAACAAGATCACTAGTTCTGTATCTTCTTTGTTGTACAACCAGGATACTACGCCAAAGGGTAGGGCTATTGCATCTCCTTTCTTGATCGGAATCACTTTCTCTTCCTTTTCTGGAAGGACAATCCCACATACTCCGGTGCCTGATAAAAAAAATCACAGAACAATTTTGAGTTCTCAACACAAATCATTTCACTCCATGCACTAACATTATACCGTCAAACCTAGATAGATGCAACCAACATCGAAATCAAATCCCCTACATCGTTGATCAATGGAATACAAATCAATCTATAATAATGATAACACTTGATAAATGTTGTACACCCCCCATATCATATTCATCCAATGCTTGTCAAATGTCATACAATTGAGCAATTTTAAGTAAATTTGATCAAATTCATCCTACAGCAACTCAACGCAAAGCTTCTCATATTCTTAGGTAAATTCATTGAAAACAAAATCAAAACCAAATTTTGTGGGGTATATTGTTATAATAGAATCAACATTAATAATGGAATTCCAAGATTGCACTACCAAAATAAACGTAAAATTCAAACATAATCCAAACAAATTTACTCATATTCAATCCAACAAAACCAAGAAAATTATGAACAGAATCAAAATACCCAATTCCAAAACTACTTAACCAAATCAAATGACAACTATAACCTACAACAAAATCATGATAAAACCAAGATATTATCAAGCAACCATCAACAATCAATGAAATCATAGATATATCACATGATCATCAAAATTAACATCTGGGTATTCATAATCTTGCAATATTCACACAAAAACCAACAATAAAATCAATAAATAAAATAAAAAATCAAAGAAAATGAAGGGTACCCTGAAGAACATAGGCAACTCTGGAAGAATCAGAATAAGCAGGAAGAGAAAACCCAAATTTCTGAAGAACAAGTTTTGAAGCGCCAATGTTACCCTCGCGTAACATAGGAAGTTCTGAGTCACACCATGCATAGTATGTACCTCCTGTTCCACCATGAACTTTTGCTGCTAATTGGGGTGTAAGATCAATTTCCATTTTCTCCATTTTTTTTATTTTTTTATTTTTTATTTTAATTCTGAATTTGAGATGCAATGAAGAAGATTATAATGTTTGATTAAAGAAAGGTGAATTGATATTACAATTGAATGAAATGGTATGGTATAGCTGATTTTGGGGGATGGATTTTATTTATAGGTCGTTATTGTTATTAGTCTTATGACCATGAGAATTTGTAACAGAATGTGGTGGGAGTATAGGTGTAACGTAGCACACTAATGTTGTGATTTGTTAATCGATTACGGAGCGAAAATGCTTTATTTTTATTTTCTTTTTGGTGTAAAGAGAGTGAGAATAAGTTGAAAATTTTAAGGTACATAAGCCTGTACCTTGCTTGCTACAGACAAAAAGCGCGGAAAGAACAAGAAACTGTTTTATAAAGAACATACTGCTGCTTTTTAAAGAACATATAACACTTTTGTAAAGAACATCCAATTTTATGTTTTTTTATATACGTAAAGAACATTTGTAATATTAATAAAAAAACATGAAGATATTATGTAATAAATATTATTTATATATATCTATTATCTACCATAATTTTATGACAAAATGGATACGATCCTAGGTTGATTGATAAAGAAAAGAAATGCAAGATTCATATTTGAAAATATGAAGTCTAGAGCTCGTTATGTAAGTTAGCTAGAGAAATATAATTAATATTTAATGATATTATCACTTCTCATTCAAAAAAAAAATGAAAAATGTAATTATTGTTCTACATGTATTAATGTTCGTGAACGGCTTGTTATTGGATGGATCGAGTTGATAATGGGCAGGTTAAAAGAGGGTCACCTTTTATTAAGCTTAAGTGGATCAGGTCAATTGGTATTTTGGACAGGCCTAATTTAACCAACGAAAAATAAATGGAGGAAAGGGGGTGATAATTTGGACCCTTAGAAAAATATACAAATAATCCTAAAACACAAAGCATAATATAGGCCAAAAAAAAATTGTACAGGTCATAACAAAAAAGAAATGCAAGTCAAAACCAGGGCACGTTGCTCTTGGATCCCGATGCAGTGAATATGCAACAAGAACCTATGATAGTTGTTTGAACTTAGTAGCTAACTGATTCAAGACATATTCTAACATCTTGAACTTATTTTACGTAGTAATTGTACATTTGTATGGTCATGTTTACTTTATTTTTAAAAAATATTATTTTGTAAAAATAATTTATCTTCTATAAAATTAATTTCAGTTCATTAAAAATTCGTTCAATAAAATTAATTTTGGTTTGATAAAAAATAATTTCAGTCAATAAAAGTCAGTAACTTTAAAAAATACATATATAAGAAAACAAGTGAAAATAATTTCAGTTTAGCAAAAATAATTTAGGGTTTGTTCACTTTTCAGTTCAGTTCAGTTCAGCTCCTAATTTTCTTCTCTCGTAAAATATTCATTTCAGCTCTATTCAGTTCAGTTTAGTTTAGCTCCAATCAATTCAATTCAGCTTAGTTTAGTAAATGTGAACAAACCCTTAATATAGCAAAATTGATCCAATTCGATAAAAATAATTTAAATTCAGCAAAAAATAATATCATATAGTAAAAATAATTCAGCTCAACAAAAATAAGGTGAAGTGAATAGGGCCTAAGTCAAAACTTTGGTATCTCTCACTAACCTTATTACTAGAACTTATACTACTTTTCTTGCTTTCTTTTGTTTGATATTTACTTATTTTCCCTCATTATTTTATTTTTATATTATTGGGGTCTTAATATGAAACATACTCCTTGATAAAGCTTGATGCAAATGAAAATGAAAATGAAGTATTACTTTGTTAATCTATATCCTTAATAAATTAACGGCCTACCTACCATTTTACGCATTGCGCACACAAAGAAAAGGAGAGACCGAGACAGGGAGAAAAAACGAGAGCACCAATTGCAATCACCATAGTTGCTACTCGCTAGAAGTAGACAATACAACGTAATATCATCATATGAGACAAACTAACATGAATTAAACGATTAGTATTTGGATCTAATTAGAAAGGGATTATACACCAACCAAGTAATCTACCAATGAAAATATGAACAATAAAAACCTTTGAATATTATTTAGTGTTTATTTCCACATACAAATGTCAATTCTTAATATGATAATTAGCAAAAGCATTTAATTGTATTGACAATATAAACACTTTCATTATTGTAGATTGGATAATTATAATGAATGTTAAATGATAAACATAGCTTTTACCCTATTAGGTTACATATAATGAGCTAAAAATGAATAAATAAATAAATAAATAAATAAATAAATAATATTATAATATTAATTACATTGATTTACGCATGATTTTCCTAAATTACTACGGAGTATCAAATTAAAAAAAGATATTAAATGCTTATCCTTAACACTTATGGCTACATATAGCATTACCCTTAAGAAAATAAATAATGGAGTACTAACATATTTAGGGGCCGTTTGGTTCGCACGAGGGAATCGGAATGGAATGAACAAAGGGAAAACAAGGAATGGAATGAAAATTCCCCAATTTTAGGGTGTTGTTTTGTTTTGAATAACAAAGGAATGGAATGAATGGAAGGCCACCAGTCCAACCACCACACCACCACCACTCGCCTTCACTTTCAACCATTTATAGCCACCACCCAACCACTCCACCCACTCGCCGCATCTTCTCCACAACTCCCCCCCCCCTTCGCCGCGCTGCTAGGGTTTCGAGGGTGGTGGGAGGGCTGAGCACCGGATTTCAGGGTCAAGGGAGATCGGGGTTAGGGTTTTTCGGGGCTATGGGTGGTTTTTTCGGGGGAGGGGAGGGCGGCGAGGCTCAGGGGAGGGTCGGCAATGGTCGGAGGAGGGGCGGCGGTGGTAAGGGTAGGGGGGCAGTGGTCTGGGCTGGTTTTCCGGTGGTGATGTGGTGGTGTGAAGGTGATGATGTGGTGGTGTGAAGGTGATGATGTGGTGATGTGAAGGTGGGTAGGGAATGGAATGGAAATACCTAGGGGGTGGGGAATGAAGTTAGAGGGATTTGGGGGAATCGAGGGGGTAAAGGGAATGGGAAAAATGGGCTAACAAACAACAACAAAGGGAATGGGGACAATTGATTCCCCTTCCCTTTGATGATTAACCCCAACCAAACGACCCCTTACTAGCTCCAAAGATACACAGCAAGGAATCATTGTTTCATTGGCTCGCTACATCAAATTTCTAAGTTACAGTACTTTTAAGCCACAATATTCGTCAATGGTTATACTTAAGCTTGCATTAAATATTTTATCTGATTTATATTTCTTCTACTTAATAAGAATTTCTTAAACGGTGTAGCTTGGTTGATCATTATCTTTGTTTTACCTATAAGTAACTAAGTGAGGACTTGTTCTCTTTCGCTTTATTTCAATTCAATTCCTAATTTCCTTCTCTCATAAACAATTCAGTTCAGCTTAGCTCAGCTCAACTCAGTTCAGTAAATTAGAACAAGCCCTGAGTATATCAATCTAAGGAAATTTTGTGAAGAATTATCCCAAAGATAGGTTTTTGTGGATAGGTTGTTTTGTGAACAATTACCCCTTTATATATATATATATATATATATATATATATATATATATATATATATATATATATATATATATAATATATATAATATATAATATATATATATATATATATATATATATATATATTAGTGAACAATTATCTATAAGATGACAAACGTTTGTCTAGCACTATCCATTAACGAATTCCGTCCAAGTATTTCATTTGTGGGACCCCATTCCTACGGTTTCTCCTCTAATTAACTCCCTCAGTCCCTCCCCAAGTACCTCTCTCTTTCCTCCATTTTTACTTCAATTAGTGAAGTGTTTGGTTTGGGAATCCGTAGATAGAGGTTTTACTTTCAGTTGGACCCTGGAAGATTTTATCGTAAAATCAGTTTTGCATTGTCTAAGTTCCTTATAGAAGTCTATTTTATATTATTTGAAAATTAGGCACTAAAAAACATACTACAATTCACCCCCCTCTTGTAATATATTATTTGAATAATAAAGTATGTCAATCATTATGAAACGTAGGAGTAATAAAAATTACTTATATTAAATTTAATTACTCATATCACCTTTTTTTTTTCAATCTTTATTCTAGCTTTAATGAGATTATTTTTTCATTTCTTTACCTTGTAGAAAACTGGATTAAATGAACTCTTTTTTCTCATTGCAATAGTGAAATTGTCTAGAATTAATTAATTCGAAAAGGCAATCGTATCATTGTTATGTAGGCTGTAGGCCCATTCCTGGTGGATCACCCCTAAAGTTGGCCATGACGCCTATAATTAATATTTCCTTGGTCCCTTTATTTTTATTTTACCGCATTTTCAGATTTTGGAACAAATTTTAAAATTTTGACCATAAATAATTATGGTTAATCTAAAAGGTAATCACAATAATGAAAAGCCAAAACCAAAAAGCTAGAAAAAAACCGTCTTTTCAACTAGCTAAAGAGCCATATACTTAACACGTTTTTTGACTGTTTGATCAAAATAAAAAGCTAAAAGTCAATTAAAACCCAACCAAAAGCTAATTACCAAACATGGCCAATATTTTTACGTGGGATCTTGTTAGATTTGCCTTAATGTATAGTTTTATTAATATGATGTTTTTATAATTATTATTATGTGTATGAAAATGAAAATATATACGTTTTAATACGCAATCGCCATTGTTGCTAGAAGTTGACATACAACATAAGCTCATCATATGAGACAACTTGAATCAAACGACTATTATTTGGAGCTAATTAGAAAGGGATTTTACACCAACCAATTAATCTACCATTAAAGGTATGGACAATAAACCCTTTGAATATTATTGTGTGTTTATTTCCACATATACACATGTCAATTCTTAATATGATAATGAAAAACAGATATTAAAATGTATTGACAATATAAACACTTTCACTATATTGTAGATAGAAAAATTATAATAAATAGGAAATTTTGTGAAAAACTACCTATTATAGTCCAGAATTTGCGAGAAACTACCTGTTAAAAAAATATTGTAATTGACTACCTAATTTTCGAAAAATGTTGTAATTTATTACCTTACGCCGGATTATGAAGGACTTTGACCAAAGTTCTTCGGTGTTGACTTGGTCACGTGACCATCACGTGACACTTAATGACCCTTTTCTTTCACCAAGTGTCACGTGACCAAGTCAACGCCGGAGAATTTTGGTCAAACTCCTTCATAATCCGGCGTAAAGGTAGTAAATTATAACATTTTTAAAAAATTAGGTAGTCAATTACAACATTTTTTTTAATAGGTAGTTTCTCGCAAATTCTGGATTATAATAGGTAGTTTTTCACAAAATTTCCTAATAAATAATAAATTATATTGATCAACAAATGGTACTTGTTCAAGGTACCAAGTCACAAGCTAAGTGACTCTTATCACGCTTGTTGGCCTTGGCATTCTCTTTTTACCGTCCATTTTGCCTTTAGTCCATGTCCTATGTTTCTCATGTAACCCTTACAATTCAAAGTTTGGCACATCAACAACAAAAGTTACTCCGTCCTTTTATCATCTATTCTACTAGTTCTTGCAACGGCAATTCGAAAGTACGATCCAAGACGGTAGGAGTTGGTTTCAAGCATCCGAGACCTTTAAACAAGAAAATTTCAAAATTTCGTTTTTGTGTTTGTTGGTTTATAAGAGCTAGTTTCACTCCTTTAAGTGTTCTGTTAAACTATTTCTAGTTTATAATAGTTTGATTAAGCTTCATTATGTTACGTTGCTAAAGCAGGTTCATACGTTCGTTAGGACTCATGATATTAGTGCTCGTGCAGTTGCTCACATCTTCAACAAAATTAGATTCGCTACTGTTAGAAGGGTGGGGGCCCAGATTGTATCTCGGCTCCCCACTAATTTCTTATAAATTGATTGAGACTTTGTAGATAATAATAATAATAATAATAATAATAATTATTATTATTATTATTATTATTATTATTATTATTATTATTATTATTATTATTATTATTATTATTATTATTATTATTATTGTTAGAAGGGTAGGTGCAGTTACTCATGCTGTGTCTTGTGCTAGGACGGTGGGTATTAAATATCGGCACAATGTTGTTCGTGACACCCTTGTTGATATTTGTTTTCGGTCTGGGATTTCTGCTTGAAAAAAGGTTAACGTTGGATTGACTGGAGGAGCGACAGGGCTCTTCGACCAACATATGTGTTGTTTTATTCCTGGGATAGAGGTCTTGATGTATGTGTTGACTTGACAGGGTCTTCACCTTAAACACAATCGGGGTTGTTTGACTTCGTTCCTGACCGTGTTGTGTCGGCAGCAGCTCAGCGGAAGCGGGACAAGTATGGGGCGCGCTACAGTGCTATTGGCTATGGTTTTCTTCTTTTTTTTTCTTTTTATCGTTGGGGAATTAGAGAAGGATGCTATTGCATTGCTGAAGCAGGTCCATGCATTCGCTAAGACTCGGGATATAGGTTCTCGTGCACCTGCTCACATCTTCAACAGGATCGGGTTCACTATAGCTAGAGGGGTGGTGGCTCAGATTGTATCTCGGCTCCTCACCAATTTCTTGTAAATTGATTAACTTTATAGGCTTTTGATAATAATAATAATAATAATAATAATAATAAATAAATAAATAAATATTGAAATGAAAATTTCCTTTATTTCGTTTTAACCAATTATCTCCAAAGGCAAGCAATAAGGAAAAATAGTTTGCTTTCATTCAGATTTCTAAGTTATATTACACTATTAACTATTGAGCGACCTTTTTTTTTTTTTTTTTTTTTTTTTTGAGGAAAAACAGCCACCATATTAGTCAATGGTTACCTAATTAAGATGGCATAAATTATTTTGTTTAATGTATATTTTTTTTGTACATAATCAAAATTTCACAAATGGTGTAGTTTGGTCGAGCATTGTATTTGTTTTACCTTTAAGTAAATACGGAATATATCACTTTAACGATTAAGCTACGTGCAAGATATTTTCAATAATTTTTACAATAAACACGTTTTTTTATGTATACCATTGAAAATGCTTAATTCTTACTTTAACTTTTTTGTCTCTTGTATATAGATTTATGTAAGATAAAAAGAACAAATAAAAATGGAAAGAATATGAAACAAAATTTAAAGAAACAAAAGTACGGTCTACATTCCAAAGAAAAACTATAGAAATTTCCAGTAATATTTACATATTATTACCAGCAAAACCATATTATACTTAAACATATTTGGTATGGCTTCATTCTATACAACAAACTTTATTAACTACAAAAACTACAAAAAAAAAAAAAAAAAAAAAAAAAAAAAAAAAAAGAAATTTAAAGAAACATATATAAAAAGAAAATTCATGAAGATGATGAATACAATATTAATAATAATATAAAATTAATTACCTATTTCTAAAAGGAGTAATCTTGATAACAAGACCCGGAAAAACATCATCCGGGTCATTAATATGTGGATTTTCTTCAACAATAAAAGGATCTCCACATTTTTCACTAATAGAATGAAGTGTTTCACCTTCTCTTACTACATAAACTTCATCACAAGGCATGCTTATCATATCTTTAGAAATATATCTCCAACTCTCCTCCATCGACGACGCCTCGACGTGGATGCTCTCGCACAAGCTCATAGCCAACAAAAACGCCACGACCAAAGCTAAGTACCATGACAATTTTTGTGCCATGTTTAATAATAATGTTGTAGAAGAAGAAGATGATGAAGAAGAATAATTTTCATATAGCATAATATATATGGTTTATATTATATTAAGTATTTTGAGGGGTTGAAATAATATAAGATCGTGGTGGGGCTCAATGATTAGTCTTCTAAACTGGCTGCTGGTGGCTTTCAACGTTTTAATATAACACGTCGTATTATGGGAAGTTTCTTATAAGATATGGTTTATAAGAATATAACTAATATATATACTTATGTTTGAAAGGTTCAACTCAACTACTTTATAATTTTATGAATAACAATTGGTTGTTGAAGTGGGTCGTTTGCCTTTTTTTCTTAGAAAGTTAGAAGAGAATGGAATAAGTTTCTCGTTGTGGTTGGTTACTAGTTTTTTCTTTGTATGAAATCAATATTTTATAAATTCTTGTATAAGTTATCATCACAAATTCACAATAATATACATGGTATTTTTTTTCTTGATAACGAAATTGTGTATATGGTTAGCAAGTTAAACAACCAATATATTGTCGGTTTATCAATATGTATTTAACGAATCAAACTTGAGTTTGCTTTTTATTAACTGAAGGCGAAAGAGGACTGAGGAAGTATGGACTTTTTCACCTATCGTGTCTTAATGTTACAAATAAATAAGGTGATTTAAGTTTATTCTTTTAACATATATACTAAAATTTATTTGAACTATGTTGAGCCCATGAACCACTCACATGTGAGCATTCTCTTGTCCCACACTAAAACACTAAACACTATAGGGGGAGTGTAGTGGTAATGAAATCCCACATTGAAAGAATTCAAGAGTTACCACCACAATATAAGGCTAAGGGGCTACTCCCCTCATTGCCATATGGTTTTGAGGTGGAACCTCCTTGGTCTTGTAAAAGTGGTGGACTTGCACTCTCCCATGACGGGTGCGGCCCAGACCCGTATTTAACAAACTAAAAGTTATTTGACTTTATCAACTTTGATTAAACCTGATTAGACTTAAAAATTATTTTTTGAAGGCGAAGAGAACACATCTTAATGTAACAGTTGATACTTTCTTATGTTTTACAAAGATATTTCAAAGTAATAGATATTAGATAATTAAAAAGCCAAAAACAAAAAAATTAAAATAAAAAAATAAATTAAAATTTAAACACCATGTCATGATGGATAGGTAATGGAGGGAAAATTGATTAAACTGTTTTTTATTGAATGGACGTGAGGGTCAACCTATAATAGCCGAGTCAGTTTAACTATAATAATTTCGGGAGAAATGGGGACACATTGAATATTTTTAATTACATAATCTTAGCTTAAGGGAATAATAGTAGTCCCATCACATGAACTATTATACAATTCACGTGCTTAATTGTACACGTCCCATTCTTTGAACAAATACCACAATATAGTTATTAGTTATTTTAGTGCTTAACTCTTAATTGTGTGATTTGATCAATGTACAGATGATACGGAGTCTAAGTACATAAAAATTAAAAATCTTGAATTGGCTTACAAAGCAGCTACTATTAATCTTACTAATTGTATGTTATGTTACTAATTAATTCGCTAATAAAGTTGTAATAACTTCACCAATCATGTATGATTGAGTATTCAGATGGCTTTCTTACTTAAACTTGTAGAGTGAGAGCCCGTTATAGCTCTTTATTACCGCACATTTTGGCTGAATCTTGGTCCATTCACTTTGAATCCTATGCAATAAAAGTAATAAAACAGTCATTCTATGTTGTTAAAGATGAGTAAAATAACGTGTTAGGTATTGATTTGGAAATGAACAACTATATATTTTTCTACTTATCATTGAATATTAATGTCACAATTCGTAGTTTCATACTACGTACATTAAAATACTTGTTGAATCTATTATCAAACATAATGTTTTAATTAGATAATACAATCATCACTCATTTGTTTGCATAGAGACTCTTTAACACATTAGGAATCCTGATGGTGTTATATAGAATAGCTTTCATTTAGTTATTGTTGTATGCTTTAAGATTTTCGAGTAAAGTTTTGTGGGTTATAGGATTATTAAGTGTATGATTAAGCCTCCAAAGAATAGCCCACACTTAATGCCGTATGCAAGGGTTTCATCACCAAGACTCGATGGGAAAAGTTTAAAACTAGTCGACTAACGAGTGATGTAGAGGTAAATTCAAAACTAGTTCACATGAAATATTTACATGAACTGAAATAATATTTTATATATAAAGGAGAGGAAGTTTTGACATTAAATTCTATTAAACTTGCATTAGCCGCAGTTGGTTCTTCTCAAGAAATAATAATGTAATAATCACATTAAAAAAAAAGGTTCATATAATTATATAAACTTAGTTAGAAACTATAAGTCGCACTAACCTTCACTTTGAAAAATACAATAGTCGCACTTAACTTAAATGCATTACTAACTCGGTTTTGATTTCATTTTTGAAATTCCTTTTTGATTTCACTGAAAATCATTCTAAAATTTATTTATAAAAATTAATTCTGAAATTCAGTTTTGATTTCAATTCTGAAAATCGGTTATGATTTAGTTTTAGAAATCAGTGTTGAAATTCGGTACATGTGGAAAAGTTATGAAACCAATAGGCACGTATCTAACCATCTTTTTATGGTGTGTGTTAATTAGTTTTAAGATTTCTAGCAAATCTAACAAGTTAGAATTCTGATAGTTGATGATGTTTTCGTAACTTCAGCACCTTCTAAGATAATATATGAATAATATAAAATTGAGTTGGTTTGGTGTATTCTAGTCGTTTACTTATGTTAGGGTTGGTGAGTGCACAGTGAAAATGAAGGTGTGTTTGATTGAGAAGTATAAATTGAATTGATAATTGGCAAGATAATTGATATAAATGAACACACAATTTTATGTAACGATGATCACTTTTTATTCCACTATTTGAAAATAGGAGAGTACAAGTATCACTTTAAGGGTTTATATTACAATATGACTCTCTATATATTACTCTCTGAGGAGTATTACAAAGTAAAAAGAGTGGATTCATAAAGAAGGTAAATAGTACAAGGAGGTGTAGTATGTAGGAAGGCTTATGTATGGTATGGCTTCTTGTGTTATGTTGTATTCAATTATTGAATGCCCATGGTCTATGTTTATAGGTGTAAATGAAGCTTGGAAGAAATGGCTGGAATATTCTAGGAATTCCTCCATCATTCTTGTATCCATAATGTTTTAGAAAATTCACGAACCATGTAATATATTCTAGCTAATAGCTTCCAATGTCAATAATGCTCTAAAACATTCAAGTATGTTATTGTTTTAGAGGAATCATGAGCAATTGAGCAAGTAATGACCTTGCTTGATAATTCTGGAAGCATCTAGAATATGCACAATATTCCACCAAAATAATGAAGCTCATAAAATTTAGGTCATACCCAACAACTTATTTATGTTGCTTCAATCGGTTTTTTATGCAATTTTGCTCTTTACTTAAAACACGAATATTACTACTACTACTATTGACTAGTTATATACTACGTAGGTATTTATTTAGATCGAGATAAATTAAGATATTTAGCTATATAGATTTATTATTATTTTTTTTTTTAAAAAAGAATATATTTATTTATTATGTAAAAAAAAAAAAGCTGTAAATTCTTCTTATTGTGTGTGTAGACTTCTAATTGGTTTATGTAAGAGTATTTGTCGTAAGCAATATTCATTATCACATTTATGTAAGGAAAATTTGTAATTATTAATCCCAACTTTCACCCATTTTCTTTCATTAATTCCAACTTTCAGTTATTACTAATTAATCCCAACTTTAGTACCCTTTTTTTTTATCCGGCCATTTTGACTGGTGACCGGTTTAAGAAGTCAACATATTCCTTTGTTGAATTAGGAAGGTGATTTCCCTCCCTAATTAAATGCTGAGTCACCTCCTTCAACCACCCCTCTGTTCTAATTAATTCCCCGCCATTACTCCTCCCCTTTAAGCTTCTCTTCTTTGCCATAAACAGGAAAAAAAAATCTCAACAGCCCACACTAAAGGCAAAAGCGATTGTTCATCCATATTTGCAAGTGATCGAGTTTCCTTTTTGGGTAAAAGCGCTGAATTTGGAGCAAGACTCTGCTAATCTTCCATTTGAGGTGAAACCCTAAATCCGTACTTGTTATGATGCTTGAATGGTGTTTGTTTGCATCTTTTTAAGGAAAATGTGATAAATTTAGGTCGTTTGTAGTTTAATTTGATGAATGTATGTTGTTTTTGTTTTGTAGAATGATTAAAAGTTTATGGGTGATTGAATGGTAGGTAATTGTTATTGTTTGCGAATTTTTGGAATTCTGGGTGTAATTGTTGCTTATTTGTCTAGGCTTTGGTAGAATTGATTGCTTTGTTGTTTAATGTTGATGCAAATTGTTAGGTTAACATGGTTGGTACCTTTACTATGAAGATATGGTATGGGGGAGTGTTTAAGCTTGTTAGTAATGGTGAATTAGTGTATCGGGGAGGGTCTGCTTGGACAAAGCAATTAGAACCTGATGTTTTATCGTATTCTAGGCTAATTGAACTAGTTGAGGGGATTTGTGGAAAGAATTATGGGGGGTCTGTGTTATTTAGTCCTTGAAGCAAGTTTAACCAATGGGTTGAGGAAGTTGATGGATGATGATGATGTTTGGGAGGTTTCATATTTTGGAGACAAACATAGATGTGTGGAGGTATATGTACAGCCTGTTTAAGAGGAACCTGTACTTGAAACAATTGAAACCCCACGTGTTGAAACACACTTCCAACCCCTAACCCAAGCTTCTCAATCTTATGCAGCTACTACAAAAGCCAAAAAAATACCCCAAAAAAGGCCCCACCACAAAGTAAAGATGCTTTGACTCCAGGAGTTAGGTCCAGTGGTAGAAGAAAACAACCCACTGCCCCACATTTATTATCAAAAAAACCCCCATTGGATACTGATGCCTCCTCACCTACTAAAAAGCAAACCCCGAGCTCACTCATTCATAATGCACCTAAACAAAAAACAGATCTAGCTTCAGGTTTTAAACAACCAACTGCATCCACCAAAACCCCTTCCACCAAAACAAAGAAGAAAACCACTTCACCATTTGAACCACCAGTTGAACATCAAAGAGAACCAAGTGCAGCTGTTGATGACTTTGAGTGGTATGATAATAGGCCTGACAGTCCACTCACTTTGAATGAGTTGATTGGAGATTACAGTGAAGAGAGTGATAGTGGAGATCCAAAATTTGTGCCTGAGTGTATTACATATAAGGGGAAGGGAGTTGGTTTGGGAGAAAGTATTAAGGGGAAGGGAGTAGTTTTGGGAGACAGTAGTAAGGGGAAAGGAGTAGTTTTGGGAGACAGTAGTAAGGGGAAGGGAAAAGTTGTTGCTGAAGTGTACAGTGATGTGGATACTGATGATGATTCAGGGTTTGAAGATGAGGGAGATGCTTTTTTAGAGAATTTAGATCCAGAGGTTAAGGATGAGTTTGAGGAAGAAATCTTAGAGGAGCAGCAACAATTTGATTCAGATGTCAGTGATGATGAGTACAACACTGCTAGAGAGAGAGTGAATGCTTGGAACAAGGGGATAGTAGAGCTAGCCCAAAATTTGCAAAGGGAAGCAGCTGCAGGGAGGCTTAGTTCACAGGCTGAGCCAACAAAAGGAGAAGGTACTATCACTGGTGCTCATGCAAATTTGAGCGATGAAGACAGTGAGGAAGATGAAGACACCCCACCATCTTCTGAAGCTGAGGATGATGGTGTAGGTAGAAGAAGGAGATCTAGTATTTTAGTAGGCCCTAACACTGATTTTAGTCAATTTAAGTGGAAAGTAGGGTTGAGTTTTGCTAGCAGGGAGGATTTTAAGGAGGCAGTAGCAAAATATGCCATTCTGCAGGGGGAAGAATATGTTTATAGCTGATAGTAACAAAAAAAGAGGGCAAAGGGTAGGGGTGAAGTGCAGTGAGGGCTGCCCCTTTTTATGTCTATGCTTCATGGCATTCTAGAAAAGTTGCATTGATGGTAAAGAGGGTTGTTAGTCAGCACACTTGCCAGAGAAACATGCAGATGATTAGGCAAATGAAGTGTTCATGGGTGTAGACACCCATTTGTGTCTCCCCAAAACAAACCTAGTGATGAGTACCTTTCACGTCGAATTATAATCGAATGAAGCGGAAGTGTGGAAAGTTTAGTGTTGCGGATAGTTTTAATTTCTTTTCTCTTCTCTCTGTTTTTGAAAACTTATTTTAAGAAAAACAGTCAATCCAGTTTGGTTGGTCCATGATATGGGTCCAATAGTAGTGTAGTTGGATGGGGCTTGACAAGAGCTTTCCAACGATATATTATAAGCCCAATTCCGATGAATATTGAGGAAGTTATGGTCAATTTACTGAACTCGGC
Source organism: Chenopodium quinoa (assembly GCF_001683475.1). Taxonomy (NCBI): domain Eukaryota; kingdom Viridiplantae; phylum Streptophyta; class Magnoliopsida; order Caryophyllales; family Amaranthaceae; genus Chenopodium; species Chenopodium quinoa. The sequence goes on along the minus strand of NW_018744304.1, from coordinate 6,760,205 downwards.
CCGGTTTGAGCCTTATATGCGGCCCAATGATCTAGGGGAGGGCCTAATATGATTTATCATTCCTAATGCAATTAGGAATGGTTTTAGTCTTCTAGATTCTTCTAGAAGGTTCTTTTCATTCCTAATTCAATTAGCATTGATAAATTGACTTTTGTTGACTTTTCAGAGTTTTAATTAAAATCAAAGAGCATTTTTGAGGAAAATACGATTTTATCCTCCTGTACGGTAATTTTTATCTGATTTTTAGAAAACGCGTGAATTTCTGAAATCAGCGCCAAACACCAGTTGTAGCGCCTGGCGCCAGCATTGGCGCCTGGCGCTAGCGTTGGCGCTGGTTCGGTTTTCTGTGCGCCAATGCTATGTTTTGTTAATTTTATCTTTTTGGCTGATTTTTTCTATAAATAACGTCGTAAAAACTCCGTTTTCATTCACCTACATCCAGTATTCATTTGCAATCATCAATGCTCGCATTCTCTTCTAATCCATCTCTTTCTCTTTTTTTTCTAAACTTGCTTTTACAAACAAAATTCCGCATTCATTAGATCTAGAAACACCTAGCCATATTCGAAGTTGCCTTCGCCCTAGACGTGAAAGGTTTAATTACTGAGGGTTTGGTCCCAAATCTCTCTTTTAATTATTTAATTTAATTGTTTGTTTATTATTTTACTTGAAGTTACTAACATGTGTATTTTGTTATTAGAAAGAGGTACGAGGCATCAAAGTAAGTACTTTAATGTTTTTATTGATGTTATGATGTAGAGATCATGCTTAGATTGTTATTTTGATTCCTATTATCATGTCTAGGGTGATTTTAATATCAAGTATGATTAAAAGTATGATGCCTTTTATGTTCTTCCTAATATTTATGATTGTTAGTATCATATTAGGGTTAAAGATTTGATTTTTATTGCTTAATGACATGCTAGGGTTTGTTATTAATCTTATTAGTATCATGCCTAGGATCTTGCTATTACTATTATGCTTTAACATGATTATGTTGATTATGATTATAATTTATGACCATGATCATTATTATTATTATTAATTATGATTGTTATTATGATGATTATTATTATGTTGCTTGATATCTATTTTTATTGCTTGATCACGCCTTTTATGCATGTTTAAAGGGAATTTGTATTTGTAATCACGCTTAATAAGATAATTAATAATCTTTTTTAGGTTTAATGTGGTTATAGTTCAAGTGATCGCTAATAATAGTTTATTTGCGCATTAAATTCAACCAACATAGATAAACAGGTTTAGGGTTAATCCTATTGATTGCATGTTAGTCAGAAAGCGCACATGAATACGATCAGAATAAAGTAGAGGCCTATTATTAGGGCAGGTTCAATCTCTTTTAGGTTGGATTTGTACCTTCATCCCCGAACCCATATTTGGTTCAAGACCTTATGGAGTTGACAATCTCTTGGATCGTTAAGGGGTGTAATCTTCACCCTGTGAACGGTTTACAAGTTCCTAAAACTTGTTGGCGACTCTTTTGCTCTATCTTCTTCCCTTTTGGACGCCACCGTACTTTAGTGTATGATCACAATGGGGTTCAAGCTAGGGATTAACGCTTGAAATTTATTCCCTACAGTTTTTGGCGACTCCACTGGGGAGGATTTCTATTTTAATTCATGAATTTGTTTCGGCAATGATTTAGAATGAGTGGATGAGACTCGAAACGTTCTAAGTATTTCATGTGCGTAAATTTGATTAACATTATTGTCATATGCATAAAAAAGATGTCATTAGAAAGACAATCCGTAATGAGTTAAAAACAAAGGATTTTACACGTAGGAAATTTGAGAAATATCTTTCACAACGAGGACCGAAATAACACCGCGCGAAACTGAAAAATTTTATCGAGCACAGAAAGCTGCTGAGGCATGTGGAAATTAGCGGCAGGGGCCAGAGTATTGGCGCCAGACTTTTAACTGTAGCGCTAGACGCCAGCATTGGCGCCAGGCGCTACAGCTAAAAACTGGCACCAGTCTCTGTTTGTTGGCGCCAACTTCTCCCAATACCGAGCCAGAAATATACGTTCTAATTTCGATCGGTTTTTTGTATTGTTTGCTCGATCCTACTTCCTGATTGAATTTTTTTTCTCACTTTTCTAAAACCCATATGTGTTCTACATATGGACATAACCCTCTGGGAATTCATGCTCCATCTACCTGATTGAACGCTCTGTGCAACAAAGGGTACATCCGAGAATGTTGAATTCGCCAAACCATGGAAGCGAGTTTTTTCTAAAGCTCGCGGTGTCCCATCCACTCGCGTCAACCCTTCACGGTTAGGCTTCCGCGCGGTGCATCCGGACAATTAACCATCGACCCTCTATTGACTAAACCATATCCCGAACTTTAGAGAACTAAAGCCATGGTTAGGTTGCAAACTCATTGCATCATATTGTGCCTACTTGATTAATTGTGAATTATTTGTTGTGCATATATATATATATATATATTCTATGTTTTCTTAACCGTTTGTTTGACTTGTGTTGAGATTATATAAATTAATGACTTAAAGAAATTTGCCTAATTAATTAATTAATTAATTTGAGTCAATAAAGTCTAATATTTTAATCAGAATTGACCTAGTACGACTTTAGGCATACCCCATTTGATTAATAACACCGAAAAAAGTCCCAGATTGAAGCTCCAGCATTGGCGCCAAAATCTGGACTGTAGCGCCACCCTGTGGAGTGTGGCGCCTGGCGACAGCTCTGTTGTCTGGCGCCAAGCTACACCTTGTGACGCCAGTCCTGTCGTTTTACCGACAGTTCGGATTATTGGTCGAGTCATCACCTAGTGTCTAATTAACCAGTTTGCTAATTAATTCGGTTGATTTTCGCTATCAATAGTACTTGGTTGAGTCATTAATCGAGTTTAGGCACTAAGTCCCATGGTCTTACACAAGAGTTCAAGCATGTCACTTACACTCAACGCACACACCAATACACATACTTTGACCATGTTTAAGAGAGTCTTGCATGCGCGTTTTTTCCGTCATTTTTTTAGGGGGGTAAGTCGGATATTAATCCTCCAATTTAAAAACTATACTTAATTCCCTAAATATATGTACATTATTTTTTGCCAAAAAATATGCACCCATTTTTTTTATTTTTTATTTTTTTATTTTTTCTCCTAAAAATAAACCGTAAAGTCAAGTTGATTCGAGTCAGGTAATTAAAACGCAAAATGGTTTAAATTACAGCGCGTGGTCGAGAAAGGAAGGACGGTTAATCAAAGACAACCTTTTCGTACAAGTCCAAATTTTCGACAAACTCATAGCTCGCAAGAGGAAAGCTAAGACTATAATGACAACACAAGAAGAAGTCAATGAGCTTAGGAACCAACTGGTTACCGTGACTGAGACACTGAAGCTCCTAACACTCAAGATCGAGGATCCCGTGAAGCAACAACAGATGGACCTCATGCAAGAGAGTCTATGCAAGCTATCTAGCGACTACAAGTTTCAAGGGCTCACTTCACAAGGGGTCTCGGTGGACAAAGATCTTCTTCCGTAGAAGTTCAATGCCAATGACATCCCGAAATTCAGAGCAACTGATAACCCTTATTTTCATTTAAGAGCATTCGAAACAATAATAAGTATTAAGGGTATCGATAAGAAGGTTTTCCCCTCTCTGTTCTCACTATCTCTCGAGACCGTTTGCCAACAATGGTTCTTTTCTCTCGAGAAAGAAAAGACCTCTACCTGGGAGTCCATAGCAAACGCTTTCGTTGATAGGTACAAGTGCAACATTCAGGTTGAGACTGACCATAGGGAACTTGAAATCCTCAAATAGAAAGACAATGAAGGCTTCATCTCTTTCTTCAACAAATGGAGAGAAACCTCAACTAAGATGATTGAGGTGCCAAGTGAAAAGAGTCTGTGAGGTTGTTCATCAAGAACCCTCAAGAAAAATATTCCAAGCATCTCAAGTATCAAAATAATCTCCATACCTTCAAGGCCGTCTATGACATTGGGATCAACATTGAAGACGACCTGGCTAAGTTAAAAGCTGCCAACAATAACTCCAATAGTGACTGGAAAGGAAAGAAGAACGACAATCCTTCTTCTTCCAAAAACATCCACTTAAACAACGTTAGCTCTTTTAATTTAGGAGAAGTCCTTGCTATGAACAATCAAGGACAAAAGAAACCATTTAGGAGGAACTTTACTCCTATTGGCATGAGTTATGACACCGCATTTGATTGATTAAATGAAAAAGGTCTTATAACTCCTATTGGACCATTTGGGGACCCACCAGTCGAAAAGAGGTCGGCTAATTGGAACCCCAATGCACACTGCAAGTATCACCAAGGTAGGGGCCATCTCACCGAAAACTGTTGGAAGCTTAAGAAAGCTATCCAAGACTTAATCGACAACAAAAAGCTGCCATTGCCCGCTGCCAGTAAGAAGCCAAGCATTGATAATGCACCTCTCGCTCATGCCCTGGTTATCTCTGATGAGGAAAACGAGGTTGACCCCTCGTCTCTCATTAGACCTGTCAAAGAAATCTATACCACATAAAAAGAGGAAGAAACCTTTTTTGATGTCAGGGGATAACCTTCCAGAACCGGCAAGTAAGGAAGATATACAATTGCTCACACTGTCTATGATGGAGGTATCGCATTTACTACTTGAAGCTCTCAAAGCTATAAGGGAACCCCAAAAGAAATATGACAAGGTTCCACTTCCAAAAGATGAAACTAAGAGAGAATTCACACCCGTGAGAAAGACTTATGAGGCAAAGCGTTTTCCTTTACAAGTCACTGAAAGAACCAAGAAGAGTAATAGAATCTACACTCCAATTGGGATCCCATATGTACAAATGTTCGAAATGCTCTCTGAGAGTGGCGGATCAAACCTCTCAAACCGAGACCATTCGAGTAATTGAAAAGGACAGATAGGTATTATTGTCAGTATCATCAATCAGGGGGTCACACTATCGAAAACTGTTTCAAATTCAAGGATTTGGTTCAGAAGATGATTGATGAAAAGAAACTAGTCCAAGTGAAACAAGAAGATGATGCAACCATTAATATAGTTTGGCACAGTGATGAAGAAGATGTCTACTTAAAAGACATAATAGGATCTCCACCTTCTGTGTCATACACCACATATGACTTTAGGGCTGAAGAAGACTCATCGATAGACGTCCTCACAAGATCTGGGAGAATGCAACCTCCTGTTTCAACACAGCCTATGCCAACCACACAACAAGTTCCCATACCTATCATTGAAGACAATGATATTGTTAAACAGTTTAAGAAGACAAAAGTTGAGATGAAAGTATGGAAACTTTTAGCAACATCTCGAGAACATAGGTTGGCTGTAATGAATGCCTTGGAAAAAATAGGGATAGATTCTGACACTACTCCTGAGGGATTAGCAAACTTCCTCACAAGCGATCTTCCTAGTCCAATTAATTTGATCACCTTTTCTGACAAGGATTTACCTCCAGAAGGTGACAAACACTACAAGGCATTAAACCTCACAGTAGTTTGCAAGAGAATGAATGTTCCTATGACTCTTGTAGACAACGGATCGGCCATCAACGTCTGTCCACTTAGAACTGCGAGGATGCTAGGCATAAGGGACGAAGATTAAACTCCGTCTACACAAGGAATAAGGGCCTATGACAACACTCGTCGTCAAGCTCTTGGTAAAATTACCCTGAACGTAACGGCGGGAGCAATAGAACATGCTACTACTTTCCAAGTTGTAGACATTAAAGCTTCGTTCAATTTACTGTTGGGACGCCCTTGGCTTCATGACCTAAAAGTCGTCCCCTCATCTCTCCACCAACAAGTAAAAGCTATAGTTGGGGGAATTCCTATCACCATCGATGCTTCGCCTATGAGGATCAAGTCTATAGAAAATCCAATCATTAATGTGGAACACGACGAGGATGATGAAGATTTATGGGGCTTTAATGAAGAAGTCTCCTTAATCCAGGAGGATGAAAGGACCCCTCTTGCCATGACCCCCATTCCAACATGATTGTAAATGCTATGCTGAAGAAACAAGGACATTTTCCTGGGATGACCCTAGGAAAGAAGAAAGGAATGGCAAAATCGCTGGAGTCACCTGGCCTCCCTAAGTTAGACACTTTTGGACTTGGTTTCAAACCGACTCGGAAAGATCTCAAGCGAGCCCAGGAAAAGTCAAAGGCACGTAGGGACGCTCACATTCAAAAGAAAGCAATCCCAATGGATAAGTACCCTCTTACACTTAATGGTCAATTCATAAAAGAAGGAGAGGACTATCCATGTCATGAATTTCCCGAGCCATTTGTCGTAAACGGCATAAGGCGACCGGGTTTTGAGATTTTCTTGGATTGTTATTTCACAGATGAAATCCTAACTCCTGTCCACAAGGAGAAAGCACCCCCATTCTTTGACTTTAACGTCATGGGATTATCATTTGGGCGAGAAAAGAATGAGCCAACTTACAGCGAAGACAACTCTTCGCTCATTCAAACAGTCCTGCAAAGCAAAAGCTTCGATCCCTCAAAGCTAATCACTCCAGCTGAAGGATCACTACAAGGGTGGCGCAAGACTATCAAGGTGACTACTCCAAGTGGAAGGAAGATATGCATCACGACAGGGAAAGGACCAATGTTTGAAGAGTCGTCTGAGTCAGAGTCTGAGTCGGAGTCTCTCACCCTAGAGTCTTCTAGGTCTTTAGTAGTAGTACCTTCCCCTCCTATTTCTTCTCCTAGAATAGTTAGTGATCAAGTCCCTGAGGACATATCACTCTTTGATGTAATGATCTCAAAGTATAATAATATTTCTTCTTCTCCTTATTTCTTGTATTCTTCTCTAACCCAAGATGACGAGCTTTGCTTAATTAACGATGAAAAAGACAAAGAAATTATTAAAGCAATAGAAACACTCGAAAAGAAAACATCGGTAATTGAAGAAATTGAAACGGTTGATATCTCAAATGATTCAACCAATAAAAGAGAAGTTAAAATCGGATTAACACTGAATAAACAAGAAAGAACCAATTTAATTAACTTACTTAAAGAATTTATCGATATATTTGCTTGGTCATACGAAGATATGCCAGACATTAATAGAGAAATAGCTCAACACACTATACCACTAATTCCAAGAATGAAACCCGTAAAACAAAAGTTACGTCGAATGAAACCCGACGTAGCTCTTAAAATAAAAGAAGAAGTTCAAAAACAAATAACTACAGGTTTCATCAACGTATCCAAAAAAATAACTACAGGTTTCATCAAGGTATCCAAATACCCCAAATGGGTCGCCAACGTCGTCCCAGTTCCGAAGAAAGACGGAAGGGTAAGAATGTGTGTCGACTATCGAGATCTAAATAAGGCAAGTCCAAAGGACGACTTCTCTTTACCGCACATCGATATTCTGGTAGATAACATGGCAAATCACGCGCTTGTCTCATTCATGGATGGGTACGCAGGTTATAATCAGATTCTCATGGAAGAAGAAGACATGGAGAAAACAACTTTTATAACACCATGGGGCACTTACTGCTACACGGTAATGCCATTCGGGTTGAAAAACGCGGGTGCTACATACTTACCAACGTGCAGCAACTGCCTTACTCCATGACATGATGCATAAAGAAGTCGAAGTATATGTCGACGATATGATTGTGAAATCAAAAGACCGTCAAGGCCATCAAGTAGCCTTAAGGAAATTTTTCGAAAGGCTAAGAAAATATAATATGAGGTTGAATCCATCTAAGTGCGATTTTGGAGATACCTCAGGCAAGCTTTTGGGTTATTTCATAAGCTCTAGAGGAATAGAGATAGACCCAACCAAGATCAAAGCAATCATGTCAATGCCACCGCCCAAGACTTGGAAACAGATTCGAGGATTTATTGGCCGGTTGCAATACATAAGTAGGTTCATATCAAAATTGACGACAATATGTGAACCAATCTTCAAAAAGCTCAAGAAGAATGCACCAGTAATATGGGATGACGAGTGTCAAAAAGCCTTTGAAAAGATCAAAGCCTATCTCGCAAATCCTCCCGTATTGGCACCAGCACTTCCCGAAATACCTCTTAGGTTATATTTGACGGTTACCAAAGAGACAATGGGAGCTATGCTAGCACAAGAAGTAGAAGGCAAAGAGAATGCAATTTACTATCTAAGCAAGAAGATGCTCGAATACGAAGCACGCTATACACCACTCGAGAAGTTGTGCCTCGCCTTGGTGTGGGCCACAACCAAGTTAAGACATTATATGCTAGTGCATACCGTCTTCGTAGTCTCCCGATTAGTTCCACTCAAGTATCTATTTGAGAAATCTACACTCAATGGACGCATATCGAGATGGATAGTCAATCTAGTCTAGTTTGATGTAAGTTTTATGCCACAAAAAGCTATCAAAGGATCCGTAGTGTCGGACTTTCTAGCAGATTTTCCAATAGAAGACTTGACGCCAATACAAGACAATGAATTTCTAGATGAAGACTTAATGGTCACTGAAGATGATACTTGGACCTTATACTTCGACGGAGCCTCAAATCAAAAGGGATGTGGCGTTGGAGTATTACTAGTATCACCTAAAGAAGAGCATGTTCCAATCTCCATAAAGCTTGATTTCGACGTTACCAACAATGCTGCCGAATATGAAGCATGCGTGGTAGGCCTTGAAACAGCTTTGGCATTGGGAGTAAAAAAGTTAAGGATATTCGGAGACTCTTCTTTGATCATCAATCAAATATCTAAAAGGTGGAAAGTAAGGAGCGAAAGCCTAGCCCCTTACCAAACCTATCTGGAAACTCTTACCGATCAGTTAGAAAAGGTAGAATTCACATATCTACCTAGGGAAGAAAATCAATTTGTTGACTCCTTGGCAAGACTAGCCTCAATGGTTAGGATTCCCACAGAAATCGAACAAATGCCTCTAACCATAGAAAAAAGGCACAAACCAGCATACATCCAGGCTATAAAAGACGACGAAGTAGTCCAAGACAAAGAAAAAGAGGAAGAAGAACCATGGTACACGGATATACTCAATTACGTCACCAAAGGATAATACCCTCCTTATGCTGACAAAAGAGCAAAGCGAGCATTAAGGCTTTTGGCTTCCCAATATGTACTCATAGACAACGAGCTACATAAAAGGGTACCTAAGGGTTGAGCTCTCTTATGTGTAGGAAAGAAGGATGCACAAAGAGCAATGAGGATAGTCCACGAAGGAATCTGTGGCACTCATATAAACGGCAAAATGTTAGTCCAAAAAATAATGCGAGAAGGATATTATTGGACTACGATGAATAGGGATTGCCATCAATATGTAAAAAGATGCCCTAAGTGCCAAATTTATGCCAATTTACAACATGTCCCTCCATCCTTGCTCTACGCCTACACATCGCCATGGCCATTCTCTGCATGGGGAATTGACATCATTGGCAAAATCACTCCCCCGGGAACAGGAGGCCACAAATATATCTTAGTAGCGATTGATTACTTCACAATGTGGGTCGAAGCGCAATCATACGCTAAACTCACTGCAAAACATGTAGCACTCTTTATCGAAAGAAATATTATTTGTCGATATGGAGTCCCACATGAAATGATAAGTGACAATGGAACTCACTTTCAAGCCGAGTGTGAAGAATTGTTACAAAAATACAGCATTCAACACCATCATTCTTCTCCTTACAGACCTCAAGCAAACGGAGCAGTCGAAGCGGCTAATAAAAATTTAAAGACTATCATCGAGAAAATGACAGAAAATTACAAGGATTGGCCTGACAAACTCCACTTCGCATTGTGGGGTTATCGCACGTCAATTCGCACATCAACAGGAAATACGCCATTTTCCTTGGTTTATGGAATGGATGTCGTACAACCTGTAGAGCTAGAGATGTAATGCCTCTTCCTTATACAAATATTGGCGTTAGCAGAAATACGCCGTGACGGAGGTCACTTTGTCACTATCGGATGTTAACTTAAGTCTATGTGAACTAATTGGAGCATAGACATTGCATTTTAGTGTATTTAAACCTAAACGGGTCTAGAGCGGCAATTGAGGCTCTAGAAAGAACTCGACTAAATGAACAAAAGATAAATAAACTTGAAATTACAAGAAGCCAAGGGCAGAACAACCCTTATCGGCAAATCCCAAAACGTATTCAAGCCAAACTTAGTTAAGAGAATCCACACAAACAATTCAAAACAAGCCATACCAAACCAAAGCATTCAAAAGTCCAGCTTAAGGTGGCCTAAGGCCTACTCAAACCCCGCCCAACGGCACATAACCCAACATCACTCTGCATCTGAAACAACCACGAAAATTCCACAATCAGTGGGGAGCAACTAGTAGTTCTCCCTCAAATTAGTAATAATAAGGTTTAGAAATTAAATTACAAGTAAAAGAAATCACTTACACTTAACCATAAAAACAGTGAAATAATCCAAAATAAAGTTAAAACAGGAATATTGACATTAAATCACTCAATTTCAATCATAGTATATAAACTTTGACTGAGTTTGAGGGAGACATTTTTAGGTGTCTACAGAAGCCCCCACTTTGGCTGAGTTTGTAGAAACGTCAGTTTCGAAAACGATAGTCAAAGTAGTTGATAGGGACGGAGAATGATTTAAGACGTTCTGCGATCCTAAATCACTTTGTATACGCTGATACCTGCAGAAAAATGTTAGTTCCACAGATAAAAGAGTAAAGGGATAGAACGCTTATCTGACATATGTTTTGGTACCAAACTCATTTGTCACCGATACACTGGTGTCAGATAAGCGTTCTATCCCTTTACTCTTTTATCTGTGGAACTAACATTTTTTGCAGGTATCGGCGTATACAGAGTGATTTAGGATCGCAGAACGTCTTAAATCATTCTCCGTCCCTATCGACTACTTTGACAATCATTTTCGAAACTGACGTTTCTACAAACTCAGCCAAAGTGAGGGCTTCTGTAGACCTTTCACCGCCATTATTGGTCGGGTTGAGTATTTAATATTTTGAGTGCCTAAATACATTTTTTATCCAATGTATTTCATGAACCAATCTAATTTCTAGCTCATTTCCCTAAACCATAACCTATTTTCCACTTTCCGTGTCCACATCGCAAAACCGAGAGAAACTGATTTTATGGCTATACAGTTTTGATCAAATTATTATTTTTTTGGATAGGACTTTTAATAACCTTTCCAACCATATATCATAAGCCCAATTCCGATCTATAACGAAAAAGATATGAGCAAAACACTAAACTCGGCCTAAAACCGACACCCTTCCACTAAAACGATCATATATTAACCTATACAAATTATTTTAACCTGATTTGAATTGGGTTTGAAAGTAGACTTGATAATCTTTCCAATGATATATTATATGCCTTATTCTGAGTTACGGATCAAAAGTTATGATGATTTTAAAAACACGTAAAAAACTGGAATTACCGCGCAGCTAGACCTGGCAAATAGGTCATTCAGGTCGGGTTCGGGTCGGGTCAATTCAGGTCAGATCAATTTCGGGTCAGCAAATGTTCAGTTCGGGTTCGGGTCAAGTCGGGTTGATTCTGGTTTCAGGTCAAAATCGGGTCAGCACTTTGGGTCAAGTTCGGGTCGGGTCAAGTTCAGGTCATTTCAATTGGGGTCGGGCCAATTTTTAAGATCAATTTTTAGGTCAATTTCGGGTCGGGTCAATTTGGGTCGGGTCCATTCAGGTCAAGTTTGTGTCTAGTCACCAAAATAAATTCACTTAAAAAAAATAGTTGGAAAAATAAAGTAAAATCGTTAAAAAAAAATAATAAAAGAAAATCATAAGTACCTATTACGTAGGAAATAAAGAAGCCCTAAACTAAGTAATTCAATATTTCACCCTATTCACTTAGGATTTGGGTCGGGTCAGTACAGGTCGGGTTGATTCGGGTCGGGTCACTTCGGGTTTCGGGTCATGTCATTCGGGTCGGGTCACTTCGGGTCATCGGTTCATGTTTGGGTCGAGTCGAGTTAGTTCGAATTCGGGTCATTTTCAAGTCAATGATTTCGAGTCAAATTTCGATTACGGGTCGAGTCATTCGGGTTGGGTCAATCAGGTCGGGTCAGGATTGCCAGGTCTACGCGCAGCAGCTAAAATGCCGCAACGCGGTAAGATCTGACGTGGCACGGGGCAAATTCCCGTGACACGGTACTTTGGATGTGTTTTTCATGTTTTTTAGTGCCCCGTGACTTGGCATTGGTACCGTCACACGGCGCCTTATGCCGCAACACGGTGGACTTTGCCGCGTCACGGCATTTTCTGCCGTGCCACGGTGGGTTGCTGACGTCACGGTGCTCACAAAACTTCCCTGCGTCACGGGAGACTGTGCCGCGACACGGGGAGTACTGTCGTGTCACGGTAGGAATTCCCGTGTCACGGTGCCTTTCATGTGACACGGGACAGCTTCGTGTATATCCACGTAAACCCTTCACGTGTTTTTACTCTTGTAGGTCAAATATCTCCCGCGCCACTCTAATTTTCCCAGCGTCATACTAATTTCCCCCGTGTCGCGATAGAATCTACCGTGTCGCGGTAGCCTTTTTTAGGGGTTTTATCTTTTTAGGGTTCCGCGTGTTCCCTCAGCTCATTTTCCCTATAAATACCCCCCTCCTCTCTACAGTTCGGGGCACCAAATCATTCTCTCTTCCTCTCTTTTACACCAAAAACCATTCTCTCTTTCTTTCTCTCGTATTCTAAGCCTTAAACCGATATTCCTAATTACACCATTCTTCCCCTAAGCACTCCAAGGAGTCCATACTTAATCCGAGGTTCCGTCCTTAAACCAAGGCGTGAAAGATACAAATAACTGAGGGTTTGGACCAAATAAACTCTACTTTTATTTAATTTAATTTCCATTTGATTTTTTATTTATTGAAGTTACTAACAATTTATTCATGATGTAGCAATTTAAAGGAACGCGCGGAATGTGAGTAATTAACCAATTTAATTACTTATTATTATTTCTTATTGCTAATATCATGATTAGGTTATTATTATTATTTGATTTGACTAACAATTTATTGTTAAATTGCTTCCAATGTTAATGGTAATTCTATTATATTTTTTATTATCACCACATTGCATGTTTTAAAGGGAATATGTAATTGAAAATCACGCCTAATAAGATAATTTGGAAAACCGGTTTAGGTTCCTTTTTAATCTTGTTGTTTATTCAAGTGATCACTAATATTTTAGAATTAAATGTTGCAGTAATATTCAACCAATTTAGCATAATAATAGTTTGGAACAAATTGAATCTATGTTTGTATGCCTTTGAGATCACAGGAATCACTTTTCACAATAAGAATCGAGTAGAGGCCAAAACGGGCGAATGTGACTCCATGATTCACTTCGTACCATCATCCCCGATCCTCCTTTCGTGGTTCCGAACCATATGGAGTTAGTAATCCCATGGATTATGAATGGGGTGTAACCTTCACGGGTCAATCGTTGTTGACTATTGTTGTCCCTTTATTTGTGGTTGCCTTAAATGATCCGTGAACGGTTTACAAGTTCCTTAAAAACTTGTTGGCGGCTCCCTACTTTCCTTGTTCCTAATCGTATATGTCAATTCTCACTTCCTATGAGTGTCAAGCATATTCACCACATGCTTTAACGTAGGCCCACTTCAAACGACGTCTACAATTTGGCAACTCCACTGGGGAGGATTCTGGGTTATTTTATCGATTTGAGTGATTGGTATTTAATTAAGATGAGTGGATGAGACTTGAAAGGTTCTTGAAAAATATTCCTGTGATTAATTTGGCATTTTTGCATAAGCATAGACATTTTAACGTCGCATTTAGGTCTGCCTCGTAGTAAAAATTGAATAACTTGATTGCGTACGAAGGAAAACAGGGCACCAGTCAGATTTTCTGACTGCCGTGCCACGACAGAATCTGTTTTGTCACGGTGCAGTACACCATTTGACGGTGTGCAGCACCATGACACGGTGTTCTCTGCGGTGTCACGGCAGTCCTAAAATCAGTCCGGTGGCTTGTTTTCTCTTCTCACAGTCAACTTCCTTCGATTTTTCTGAAAAAAAAAACGTGTGTGTTCTAGATGCATCTTAGCCCCGGGGGGTTTAAGCTCTATCAACCCAAAAACGCTCATGGCAATAAGGGTTCATCCAAGTTATTAAATCCACCCAAACTATGGAGTCGAGTTCGATTTCATCACGAACTCGCAGAGCCGCCCGTTGGCATACACCCTCAAGGGAGGCTGTCTTGCTAACGCGTCCAAACTCTTAACCATGGTACCCTATTGACACCAAATAAACCTGACCATAGTCGAACATAGAACTTGACCTTAGGTTGCGAACTATTCTTTGCATCATTGTGCCTACATGTTTTATGTTTGGTCGTTTTGATCCTAACCTTAACAATCTTTCTTTGTCTATGGTGGATTATTTTATGACTAACGATTGCCAATGGACCGTACTCACTTAGTAATTAGCGTAAAAAAAAAAAAAAAAAAACACGCGCCACGTCAACATCCACCGTGTCACGGTGGATTTCCAGCAAATAAAATAAAATTTCTCGTGCCACATCAGCATCCACCGTGTCACGGGAAAAATCACCGTGGCAAGGTGGATTTCCAAAAAAAAAAAAAAAAACACCGCGTCACGGCAGCTTGTACCGTGACACGGTATAGTTTTCCGTGTCACGGTGCCCTTGAAATAAGTCCAGTCAGCTTTTTTTTAGTCTTCCGTGTTAATTTTGTCCTCGCGTCAGTCATTTGGGTTACTGTTCACATGTCTAGCCATACGATCATACCATGAGTCTTATAACATCACTTAATCACTCACGAGTCAAGTATAGTCCACACACTTTCTTTATGTTCCGACTCGAGTCGTGCACCAGGTCATTTATGATCGTATACTAGGTTCATGCACCCTTTTTTTCGTCATAATAAAAAAATGAGTGGAGTTTTCTCACTTGTTTTCAAATGTCTATGTTTTCCTTCCTTTCCTATCTTGAGCAATGAGACAAACAATTAAGTGAATTATTTTATTTCACAGTATTTGGTCAAGGAGTAGGGATAGATTAATACGATTCGAGTCATTACCACAACAATCTCTCAGATCTAATAGGTGTTCAAAGAGAACTTTGCCATCTCCACATTACTTATCACCTTTTAATGGCCACTAAAGAAGATATTGAGAACATCAACAAATCCATCGAGGCACTGTCTGCCATGATGCAAACCCTTACCACTAGGGTCACTACCATGGAACAAAACAAGGTCACTGTTTCCACCCTTGACAAATTGAAGGAACAAATTAGTAAGATTTCTGAGGATTTCACTTATGTGGAACGGCCTCCCACTCTTTTGGATGTGAAGGACAGACTCCCTGAAAAGTTCTCCACTGCTGATATTCCAAAGTTCAAGCCTACTGATAATCCAATATTCCATTTGAAGGCGTTCTCTACAACCATGGCTCTTAAGGGATTGGACGTAACACTCTTCCCTACAGTGTTCCCTCTCTCCTTAGAACATGCTTGCCAACAATGGTTTTATTCCCTAGATGCCAAGCATACGCGACTTGGCAAGATGTCACCGACAGTTTCATGAATCGTTACAAGTGTAACATTCAAACTAAAACTTCTGAACGTGAACTCTCCATTCTCAAACAGAAAGATAATGAAGGCTTCACCGCTTACCTGAACAGGTGGAGGGAAACAGCTTCACTCTTGGTAGATCCTCCCAAAGAAAGAGAGATGGTTCGCCTCTTTATTCAAAATCTGACTCATAAATATAGGGATCATCTCAAATTTCTTCCACTGAACACTTTCGAAGCTGTATACGACATCGGCATCAATATCGAGGATGAGCTAATAAAGACTGCTGGTAGTAACAATAATAACACTTGGAAAAACAAGAAGAACGACCATCCTTTTTCTTCGTTTTCTAAGCACGAAAATACTACCAACAATATAAGCCAAGTTGATCTCAATGAAGTGTTAGCTCTTGATGCTCCATTGCCCAAGAAGAAAAGAACTTACACTCCTTTAGGAATGACTTATGATGCGGCCTTTGATCGCTTTTACGGTCAAGGCTTTATCACACCTATTGGGCCATTTCCAGAGCCAAAACCTGAAGAAAGGAGCGTCAAATGGAATCCCAATGCCCATTGCAAGTACCATCAAGGAAGGGGCCACACTACGGAGCAATGTTGGAATTTGAAGGACGTCATTCAAGACTTGGTGGATGCAAACAAACTTCCTGTCCCTCCAGGCGGCAAGAAGTAATGAACACAAGGCGCACAGCAGATCCATTTCATGATTTCTTTCTTTATCATTCATCTTCATTCCCCCATCCATGTCTAGCATAGGTTTTCTATTTTGAATTTTTTTCGTTCACCTTTTCCCTTAATAAAATGAGCAAATTTCCTTTACATCTCGATCATAGAATTTTCATTCATTCATTCATTCTCAAAAAAAAAAAAAAGAAGAAAAAAAAAATCACTTACCGAACTAAACCCAAGGTACACCAATGATTTGAGGCACCTTTGCAACCCTGTCATTCCCTGTTAACCGTTCAATCACATTCCATTTCTTCATCAACCATTTTGATCCCTGTCTAACGTTTGGCCTGCATTTCTTCAACCCACATTTACTTAACCCTGGGATTGGAAGATGTGTAATTGTATAACATTAAAAAAGCAAGTAAAAAAAAAGCAGCAAAGCAACAATAAAACAATGTCTAAAGGCAAGTGTTCCAATGTCTTTGATATGAACACGTCTCAAATTGCGTCTCTCATCGAGTGCTCGGTACCGTGCCTGAGAAACGTGAATGCTAAGTGAGTGATGGACTGCATGATCTGAGATTACCTACATTGATTCAAAAGAATGAAAAAAAAAGAAAATCAAAGTAAAAAAAAAAAAAAACATGTTGAAAATAAACTTGCAAAATTCAAAATTTTCAAATTCACAATTACACATCATGGGGGCTTCTCTCGGGTCTTGAGCCTTTTAACCCTTTCTTCCTTAAACCATCAACTTAACCACATTACAACCCTTGAAAGACCTCTTTGAGGTGTACATACACTTGTGCAAAGTTCGGTTAGAGCTACATTCGACCTGATTTCTAACGGATACGTAGGCAACCTCACATTGAGGTGCGGCCACATTCATATTCGTATCTATGCATGATCGATTCAAAGAATATCAAATGCTTAACTCTATATCCCTACCCATTTAGAGCTAGACTTGGGGGCTTGAACCCACATCACATTAGCTTACCTAGCCTAAAGAGTCATCATCTTTGACTCTTCACACATATATTTCCATCACCATAACCTTTGCAGCCTCACCTTAGTATCACTTTCACACACTTCTTTCACACATACATATCCATATCATCTTTCCCTTAGGAACCCTTTATCATGAAATCTTGTTTCCCTACCGCGCATGCTTCATCATCTTTCAAGACAACATTCATCAGAAGAAACGTTGTATACTTGCTTAGCTTCTTGACTTGAGCAATGTTCATTGTTTCATGCATCGCATAATGTGCTGAGTAACATTTCTATATCAATGATTTGTAATAATACAAAGCATATAGTTCTTAGCTCCTTGACCTAAGCAACATTCATAATCACTTCATCTATATACGTGCTTAGCTTCCAGACCTAAGTGACGTTCAAGATCGCTTCTTTACACCATATATGATGCTTAGCTCCATGACTTAAGTTCATTCATCTATCGTGTCACATGATGTAAATGTCCTTAGCCTCCTGGCCTAAGAACATGCATCATGCATACATTATTCTCAAGACAAGCAATTCAATCCATACGATTCATTTCGTCTTGCTCAAGGAGGAAGTTCAAAACTTCTTCCCTTTTTCATTATTTTATTTTGGGGAAGTTCAAAAACTTTTTCAAAATATTTATCGAGGGAAGTTCGAAAATAAAATTTCATTTTTCACGTCTTTCTTTTTCGGGAGAAAGTCGGTATCCTCCACTCGTCTCATGACAAAAATGATGGAAAATTTTTTCTCTTTCATTTTCAGTTGCTTGTGTCTGCACACACACACACACACTCAAACTATACACACACAATCACAAGTCATACTCATGTTGTGTCAAGTCCAAAACTTGGTCAAGTCAATCATAGTCTATACGAGTCCCCTGGAAAATTTTATTTTGCAAGTCTCAATTACAGACCACGTCCGGGGACAAGCGGACCATCTACAGCCCACGTCCGGGGACAAGCGGACCATTTACAACCAGCCCACGTCCGGGGACAAGCGGACCATCTACAGCCCACGTCCGGGGAGAAGCGGACCATTTACAGCCCACGTCTGGGGACAAGCGGACCATTTACAACCAGCCCACGTCCGGGGATAAGCGGACCATCTACAGCCCACGTACGGGGACAAGCGGACCATTTACAGCCCACGTCCGGGGACAAGCGGACCATTTACAGCCCACGTTCGGGGACAAGCGAACCAACTACAGCCCACGTCCGGGGACAAGCGGACCATCTACAGCCCACGTTCGGGGACAATCGAACCACCATCATTTCATAACACAAGGTTCTTGATACACAGAGACATGCAATCTCATCATCTGTAGAATATGTCGTGTCGCGGTAGCCTTTTTTAGGGGTTTTATCTTTTTAGGGTTCCGCGTGTTCCCTCAGCTCATTTTCCCTATAAATACCCCCTTCCTCTCTACAGTTCGGGGCACCAAATCATTCTCTCTTCCTCTCTTTTACACCAAAAACCATTCTCTCTTTCTTTCTCTCGTATTCTAAGCCTTAAACCTATATTCCTAATTACACCATTCTTCCCCTAAGCACTCCAAGGAGTCCATACTTAATCCGAGGTTCCGTCCTTAAACCAAGGCGTGAAAGATACAAATAACTGAGGGTTTGGACCAAATCAACTCTACTTTTATTTAATTTAATTTTCATTTGATTTATTATTTATTGAAGTTACTAACAATTTATTCATGATGTAGCAATTTAAAGGAACGCGCGGAATGTGAGTAATTAACCAATTTAATTACTTATTATTATTTCTTATTGCTAATATCATGATTAGGTTATTATTATTATTTGATTTGACTAAAAATTTATTGTTAAATTACTTCCAATGTTAATGGTAATTCTATTATATTTTTTATGATCACCACATTGCATGTTTTAAAGGGAATATGTAATTGAAAATCACGCCTAATAAGATAATTTGGACAACCGATTTAGGTTCCTTTTTAATCTTGTTGTTTATTCAAGTGATCACTAATATTTTAGAATTATATGTTGCATTAATATTCAACTAATTTAGCATAATAATAGTTTGGAACAAATTGAAACTTTGTTTGTATGCCTTTGAGATCGCAGGAATCACTTTTCACAATAAGAATCGAGTATAGGCCAATACGGGCGAATGTGACTACATGACTCACTTCGTACCATCATCCCCGATCCTCCTTTCGTGGTTCCGAACCATATGGAGTTAGTAATCACATGGATTATGAATGGGGTGTAACCTTCACGGGTCAATCGTTGTTGCCTATCGTTGTCCCTTTATTCGTGGTTGCCTTAAATGATCCGTGAACGGTTTACAAGTTCCTTAAAAACTTGTTGCGGCTCCCTACTTTCCTTGTCCCTAATCGTATATGTCAATACCCACTTCCTATGAGTGTCAAGCATATTCACCACATGCTTTAACGTAGGCGCACTTCAAACGACGCCTACAACTTCAAATAGGTAACATTTTAATAGTATAAATATTTCAAATCCAAAACCTTCAAAACAGTAGAACTGGCATGGAGGGAACGCTAGTGGCCTCGCAATCCACTTCCTAAGGTTTGTCAGGATGAACCCCCGGTCATCTCGCAGAGACCGTGTCTAAGATTGGCCAACTCCCGGTTATGGGTAGATGCCTATAAGGTCTTACACACCCCCGGACGACAACAATTAACCCAGGTCGAGCTACCTAAGACTCGCAATCCAGGTAGTTAGCATGTTCATTAACCATCGGGAAGCAACTCGGCCTCACACCCGACTATGGCCTCACACACAATTCAAAAATCACTTAAAATAGATAATACAATATATTTCACTCAGAAATCTATTCAAACAGTGTTATCCTTCTCTAAAGCATTACGACGTCGACAATACAATTACAACCCACACATATCCAAACACACATCAAAATATTACTTTAGGAGTTTATAATATCCAAAAATTCATACATCACTTATTCAAAATATAATTTCAGCTCATATATAATAGTTATAATAAGAATTTCATAAATTCATTTGATAAAACCAAAAATCCAAACCACAATTCATAAAACAACCAAAATAGGACAGCAATATATAATTTCAAAAATCATCATAAAGTCCCAACCATACTTGCTTCAAATGTGAAATAAAAATTAAGGCACATACATACACTCAATATGCATCATATAAAATTATTTTGTACTTGAAGTTCAAGAGAGAACATGCCCAAATAAAATCATATTTACAGCAGCCCTTACACTAATACACAGTGGTACCAATCCTACCAAATCACCCAAAAACCCACCTTAAACATGAAACTAAGCTTAGCCCATTATAGTACAAACTCTAAAAACATAATAGAACCGAATGAGCTTGAGTTTAAGCATGAAAATTGAGCAAAACATATACATAACTACCTCTATTTACGTCATACATGAACTGATGTGGCAGCATTGCGTATGTGTAATTATATCACTTTAAAACAAACCAAAGCTCATAATTTAACTTAGCCCATCAATATACAATACCATAAAACATACTAGGACATAATAGGCACAAGTTTGAACATAAAAATTGAGCAATTCACTCCCTAATTTTCCATTTTCGTACAGCTCCCATCCCTGAACATACAGCAGACCTCAACCTCAATCTAGGGCATGAAATCATACCAAAACATGATACTAACAATAGTAGGGCAGAAATCATGGTAAAACCTTCCATAAACATGCTGTAAACAACTCAAACATGGCAGCACTTATAATCTGACTTTAATGCCTTAAAAATCATATAAAAATCTAATAAAAACATCATGATAGTATCATACAACAATTAGGCCTTTATATCAAACAAATCCAAACATGAATAGCAAGATATAAACCCATAAAACTCAATAAAAGTCACACATAATTCTGCCATAAACCCATGACGAAAATCAGAAAAATAACCCAACCTTAATCATGATTTCAATCCTGTAATCAACTCTAAACTTTAGAATTCCTAATCTAAGGGATTGTACTAGTTACCTTTGAAGCGTGACTTGATTAAAGACTTAGAAAAAGGATTACAAGACCCACGAAAATCCCCTTTGAAACCCACGAAAACCACACACCCAAACAAGCCTTGTTTCTCCTTGATTCCCTTGCTTCAATGGAGATATTTCACCACTATTTTGTTGATAAATTACACAGCAAGAAGACCCTTCATTTACCCTTGATAAAACCTTTGAGGACCACGAAAATTTTGAGGAAGAGAGATGATTTTTGTGCAGGGTGTGAATGGAATGAATATCATTGTTTTGTGAAGCCTTTTTGTACGTGAGAAAGGGAAGAGGAAGAGCAAGTGTTAAGGCATCATTAAGGGGGGTGTAATGAGGAGTAAATGGGAGGTTACTTAGGTTAGATAATCAGTCTTTTAATCCCCCTATCAGTTGCGTGAGAAGAGAGGAAAATGGGCTCCCTTAAGCCCCTTAAATCAAGTCTCAATAACTAATGTAACATGATCCCTCTTTAGGCTCACTTAGGTGTAGGTTATTAGCTTAGGAAGAAAACTTATTAGGAACCTAATAACAGCAACCCACTTGCCTATAATAAGGCCCAAGCACACCTATAACCTTCTAGTTTAAACAATAACAATTCGGTCAAAAACGAGGCAAGCGAAAGAAGTCAATTGTTTAAAAATTGAATTCAAATTAGATTAACAATAAAAATTTAAATACTGAAATATAAATTATATATAATAAACTTAAGATAATGAAATGATTTATAACAAAATATAGATTAAAGGTAAATAGGAAAGAAATTTTCTGGCACAAAATTTCGGGGCATTACAAGAGATACCATCTCTACGCATCGCATTAGAAAGCAAACTCGATGAAGTTGAATGGACTAGGTGATGTGTCTATTTTATATAGTATTTTACCCCCATCCCTTGGTCATAATTAGTAGTGTTTTTAGCTCTTTAGAGCCACTTTTATTACTAATTGGTGTTTTCTAGTGTTTTCGTAGATTTGGTTGACTTTTGCAGGGATTTACACTTTTAGAGTATTTTTCTGAGATATTTTGGAGCAATCACGAACATTGGAGAAGCACGACCAGATTTTATAGCCCAGGGCCGGTTAGAGCCATCGAACCGGTGATTAAGGGCTTGGTATGTGTGATACCGGGGCATTTGGACCGAGTATTCAAGACCCGAAGAGGAACCCCAGATTGGCCCAAAGAATTGGAGCCCAATCGTAGTTCAAATTGTGGCCCAAGAGAGCCGCCCGGCCAAAAAGGCTGGCGCCCGAAGGCGCGCCCGGCCGGGCGGGAGAAGCAAAGGTTGGTGCCCGGCCAAAGAGGCTGGCGCCCGGAGGCGCGCCCAGCCGGGCGAGGGAAGCAAAGGCTGGCGCCCGAAGGCGAGCCCGATCGGGTGGTTCCTCTCCCGATCGGGCGCGTGTTATTGTTAGGAGACGATTAGCGTCGTTTAAGTTTGTTTTAGTTTAGGATTCTTACGGAGTATAAATACTTCTCCGTAAAACGAATTTAGAACTTTCTTTAACTTCTTTTTACTCTTTCTTAATTTTTCTCAGACTTCCTCTCTCTCTCTTTCCTTTTACTCTTTCTTAACTCTCTTAATTGTTCTCTTAGATTTTATTTCTCTTAAACCCTTGTTCTTAATCTACTCTTAATTCCAGATATATTTTGGTAACGATTTCTCTTCTCTTAATCTTAGTTGTTTATTTTATTCCTTTAATCATGTCTTACTTTATTGCTTTGATTAGTTTAGTTTCTATTATGTTTGAGTAATTTTATTTCTAGGGTTATGGGGATCCATAAATAATATGAAGGGGTAATTTATTGTTGTTGATTATCAATGCTAGATTAATTTCCTATTGATTGATTTAATGCTCTTTGACTAGATTTGCGCAGATCTTTTATGCATGAGTTTAACAATATTGATTCGAGATTCGACAGATGAGAATTGATGTTTAGGTCTAGTTTCAATAGGCAGGTTAATTTATAAATGGTTAAGTCGAGATTCGAGAGATGACATTTAATACCGGTAGATTAATTCTGTGATTGTAATACGTAGCGAAAGCCCTTTACAATCTGGTTAATTGATGCATTGATGATTGACTATTATTGATTATTGGTATTGCATGATAATTTCTTATTGAATTGTTTTAATGTTTTACAATTGCGGCTTGTAAAAGTATAGCAATATTGAATTGATGAATCGAGCAGATGTTAATTTGATATTAAAGGCTATTTTCAATAAGAACTTAGATCTAGTAAATTGCGAGGGCCTGTTAGATCTATGTTGATTAATAAATTGCGAGAGCCTGTTAATCGTGTTATTTATGCAATGTCAATGATTGATTACTATGTTTTACCCTGGAGTATTATTTATTGGTGACCCTATACCCTAGATCCTTTTATATATTGTTTTCTCCCTATTCTCAATCTTAGTAGTTTAGTTTCATATTTAAATATAAATATTGGTTACTTCATAATCTAGATTATAATAGTTAATTAGGAATAGAAAGACTTGTTTCCCTGTGGAGATCGACCCTACTTCCCTATCTGCTTTAGTTAGAGGACTTAGGAATTACTTTTGATTTGGGGATACAACTTTACCCTGTCACTAGGGCAAGATATGAGGAGCTAATTCTACTTGATGAAAAACGACTAGAAGCTCTACATCATACTCAATGCTACCAAACTCGTATGGCTAGACATTTTAATAAGAAGGTCATGACAAGAAACATCAAAGTAGGAGACTTTGTGTTAAAATCATTAAGGAAGAATGTTCTAGATCCAAGGGGGAAAGTTAGGCCTAATTGGTCTAGACCCTAAATTGTCAAAACAATCCTATCAGGAGGTGCAGCAAAATTAACTGATATGGATGGCAATGAGTTCTCGAACATGACAAATCTTGACCAACTTAAAAAGTACTACCCATAATAACTTAAGTAGGACACTCAAGATAGCTATGTTTGGCCAGATTCCTTAAGAAAGGATACGTAGGCAACCCTTTACGGGTGCGGCCACTTTATTTTTTTTAAACCCCGCATCCCGGACTTAAAAATAAATTCGACAGAAAATCGACAAAACATCGGCGTCACAGAAAAAATCCCGGCGCCAGCCGATTAACATTAGCGCCAAACGAAAAAGAATGTCACCTGACGCCAGACTGTCGCAACTGGCGCCAGTCGTAAAAGCGTGGCGCCACCTTTCTGCATAGTCCCTAGGAATATTTTGGTTTTTTCGGAAAATTTTTGACTTCCGTACTCGGAAAAATTTCTGGAAAATTAAATTTTCAGTTTTCATTGCTTTAATAAATTAAATTTAAAAGAGATGATTTAATTAAAAAAAAATCTGCAATTTCATTAATAAAATAAATTAATAATTACATTATTGATGGAATTTAAATAAAGCTTAAATAAATTAACTTTAAATTTAAAACTAAGTCTAATAATTGAAACTTAAGCAATGCTTTAATCTTTTTTCTCTTTATTTGCCCTCTTCTGATTTTTGTTTGTATCCTCTTCTTCATCAATAACTTTTGCTAGTAGGCATCCTTTAGAGGACCTACATTCAATTTTGGAGTAAATAATTTCTCCCTTAGCTAGGACTCCATGTTTCTTCTCTACCCAAGCCTTCTTTTCTGAAGTGTCAGCTTTTCTCTTTCCTTTATCCTTCGTAGAGCTTTTCTTCCTAGGCATTGTAGGTGTTTTGAACTCAACCTTCTAACCCAAGCGTTCCTTAATAGGAATCACTTTGTCCCCTAGACGACTCTTCACATCAGTTTTACTCTGATTTTTCTTCATGTCCTTTGAAGGTTTCTTCAAAAGCCACTTCTTCACATCATTGGGCAAGGAAGGAGGAACCTTTTGGGTAATCACTTCCCATAAAGGTCTAGCGCTCCAATAAGCATCAAATTTGTCTACTTCTTGAGAGACAGGAAATTCATAGGGACGACATAAATCCTCGGAAGGAATTGTTTGAAGTAGGTCGTATTGTCTTTTTACCCTGCAGGGTTAATAAAAAGTCATCCTGCAGAAATTCATAGGGTTGCTTGTTAACAGCAATCATCCTTTCTATTTTCCACCAAGGGATGACCCACTTGATGGTAAAATTGCAAGATCCGAAGACCTTTTTCCATTCATGGCGCCCCATCTTAGAGAAGCGTTTTTTCCTTCTCACAAAACAATTTGGGGTATATTTTTCAACATTGTCTGGAGGACTAATTAATTCTAGTCTTTCCATTAGCCACATCTGTAAAAAAAATTCAATGCAAATACATTAATATTACTATACAAAAATATGTTTTTAATTTCTGTAATTAAAAATATTATTTTTCTACCTGTAATAAAATTGGAGAGCTCTGAAAAGGTGCTTTTGGATTTTTCTTTAATTCATCAAGACTAAGCATAGTCTCTCCAACAATTAATGGCATTGGATTCCTCCAAAATTCAATCTGCTCCAAAACAGTTGATATGATTGCTTGACCCTCATTAGCTCTACCACTAGTGAGAAGATATTGATTAAACATGCAAAAAAGAAAAGCCCTTCTTCTATAAACATGAAAAGACTCAGAATAAGGTCTATCAAAATAATGGCGAGCAAATTCTTTCAAATTAACTATGCTACCATCTACTATATTTGTTAGATCTTTGTCTTTTAAATTAAAGAATCGCTCAAAATCCTTATAATAATAATCATTTATTCTAGGAATTACTGCAAGATCTAATGCAGGGAAGCCTAAGATAGCACCGAATTCTTCCGGCAAAGGGTTAATTTCATCACACCCTGGTCTAAAACAATGAGTATCCACATCCCAATATTCTAAGGCGGTATGAATAAAATCTACATCAAGATCTACCCCATTGACACCATAAATACCCCCCATATGAAAAAAGTCTAACTCTTTTCTCTCCTTGGCAGTTAGAGACCGACA
This sequence comes from Chenopodium quinoa, assembly GCF_001683475.1. Taxonomy (NCBI): domain Eukaryota; kingdom Viridiplantae; phylum Streptophyta; class Magnoliopsida; order Caryophyllales; family Amaranthaceae; genus Chenopodium; species Chenopodium quinoa. The sequence goes on along the minus strand of NW_018744304.1, from coordinate 6,734,013 downwards.
CCATTCATGAGTGAAGTTGGCACAACTTTTAGAGACTAGAGACATGATTATTATTTTTTCAAAAGCTAAGGTTATATTTAATCTGCTGAAATTTTGAAGAAAATCAGCTGCGCAAGGGGCTATTTATACACAAAATCGGCACAGTTTCAATCCGGAAAGGATTCGGAGTCAGCGCTCATCAGCGCTAGACATTGGCGCCTGACGCCAGAGCCTGGCGCCAAACGTTAAGAGTTAGCGTCTGGCGCTAACCCAAAACGCGTGGCGCCAGATGGCTGACATGTCTTATCATACGAGCTTTTTAAAAACCGTGTTTTTTTTTGCCTAATTCGAGTCTGCCCGATGACTTTACGATCATTTATTCTTTTTATACCCCTTTTTCTAATTATATTTTTTCTTTTTTCTTAATTAATATATCAATTATATTAATTTTTTTTTTGGATTTTTATTTAGACTTAATTTTTAAGTTTTTGTAAACCCAATATTTTTATTTTTTCAATTTTTTCTTTTTTGAGGAGAAAGTCGGATACCCTCCATCAATAATAAAATGAAGGAATTTTTGCGCAAAATTAGTAATTATTACAATTCTTTGCACACACAAACATGCACATAAAAAATGAAAAATAAAAAATAATGTTATTAAATAAACACATAATAATATGTATATACCATATGTCTAAATAATAAGTCTAATAAAGGCAAAGTTCTATACAAAGTCAAAATAATAAAAAAGCACAGGAATAAACTATGGCGCCGGAGGACGTACACCCATCAGGTCATAAAACTGCGCAGTACGAGGAGTAACCTCTCCACCAGCTCCAGCTCCAGTCTCTTCGGGAGGTGGAAAACTCAGCACAGGACCCGTCCACCCAAGATCAACCTGAGGCTGAGGCTGCGGAAGCTGCTGCGATGACGAGCCGACCTCGTACATCCCACCACCACTAAGAGCCGAAGTAGCCTCTCCCTAGCCTACCGGCGCAGCGTGTGCACCCTCAGATGAAGAGCCCGAGCCCTCCACCACCTCGGTGCGGGCAGCCTCAGAACGATCACCCCGACCGCCTGAACCAGTACGGCGACGTCTCGAGCTAGACCTCGCCGGCTCTCTCCGCACCTCAGGTCTCGTACATGTACGAGAAGGAATGGGCTGACCCTGCAAGAAGAAACTAAGTCAGAAACAATCAAAATAGAAGCAGTAATGCAAAAAATAAGAAGGGAAACTACCTCCTGAACGGTGTCGTCGCGTCGACATGTAGCCACATTCCTCATCCGAACGAGCTGGCTCCGGAAGGCATCTATGCATCGTGCCATCGCCGTGACCACCTCGCGCGAGAATTGTCAAGGAAATAAAGTTAGTAAGAATGCATAACATATATGGACAAAAATTGCAAATAAATAAAGCTTACCCGAGTCTGGTGACAAGGAATCGACCGCTCCACGAAGCGCTCACCCTCAGGAGCCGGAGGAATCACCTCCTCGATCGGCCCGTATATCCCATGATAATGGATGTACATACGAGGTGAAACGAACTCAGTAGGTTTAGCCTGACAAAAGCAAATCAAAGTTAGTAAAACAATACTTGGAGGCTACTTAACGGAAGGTAAAAGATGGAAATCATACCGCCACCTCCTCAGCCAGTACAGGGACAAGAGCTAACAACGACAGTAGATCCTCCTCATAGCACCGCCCAGGGATTGTATAGGATCGCCAAGGGGGTACCAGCTCTCTTTGACATGCTCACCAACCTCGGGGCATTGAACATATGACGCGGTGGAGGAGCAGGAACGACGAAAGTGTCCAAGGAATGCTGAATAGCAACCCTCTCTCCAAGATATGCAACTGCTCCATATGTCCCTAAGAAATAGCGACGCTCAGCAGTATATTACGCGGCTAACCCAGGGACAACCAAGCCGGTCCACGGCTGGTACTGCACGTTAGCCTCCTGCAAAGAACGCCTATCAGATAAGAATCTATCAAAGGTAATACAAAAATGTTCAAATATGCAAAGAACCATACTGAGGTGATCTGATCTCGGACATAAGCAGTGGACATCCCAGCGCGGCGGCCTCCCCAAGAGGCACTCACTGGAAATCTGCGCAGCGACGGTCTCGCCGGCGCAACCGAGGGAAAGTACTCGTAGAACCAGATCTACAAAAGGCAAAAATCATCAGCAAGTGCTAACCAAAGCTTAGGGATAAACTTTATGGGAGATAAAATATACCTCTACGACTCTCCAAAAGCCGGATAGAGCGACGTTCCCCGTGAAGGACCGGTGTCGACACGAGTCTCGTAACGCTCGAATGAAGTCAGCATAGGCCAAGCTGGCCCAGTCATAAGTCCCGATCAAGTGTAGATCACGGACCGCAGGTACGTGGTAAAGTAGCACTCTACTACCCTTGTCAGGGGAAAACGTCCCTGACAGCAAAATGAGCACAAAGATGCGCACCCGCTGCTCTCGGGTGGTCGCATCATCCTCGAAAGCCGCCGCTAGAGTCGAACGGCGAATCCCCTTGGCGCTGAACTAAGTCGACTCTACCTCAGCACGAGCCCGAACAGCAATCGGACCCAGCAGCTCCTCGACCTTAGGGGAAAAGACATTGATCTCGTTGTCAAACGGCACCGCAACAGAACTAAACTCTAGTCCCGTAATAATACTGAAGTCGGTAGGGGGGACCATCATCTCACCCCAGGGAAAGTGGAAGGTGTTGGTGGTGTCCCAAAAGTACTCTACCAGGGCATGAGCACGTGCTGACCCCCGCTAGAGGCAATCATGGCCTCCGAGGTCTCAAAAAGTGCATTCAATCCGCAAGACTCCCAAAGAAGTCTCACCTCTCCGTCAATGCCTATGTACATTTTGTATAGGTCACCCAAGGTCTCGCAGCCCGATCCGTGGTAGCGCGTCCTACCAATCGTGATCCCACGTCGCACCCTCTTAGAAATATGGTGGACAGGGGAGAAATACAAAGTCCGCTCATCCTACTCAGGAAGGGGACCGAGAGAAGTGGACGGGTCGGCGTCGTCCTCTACGGGTTCATGCTCCCACCGTACGTCTCGGGACCATGAACCCGAACCTCGTTGTCTAGCCATGCTACATTGTGCAAAATCATCATACATTAAGGTTCTATAGTATTTAAGGTTCGCCTAGCTGCATGATACTATGTTCGCATAAAAAAAAACAGAGTACGTAGTACTAAAACATAGCACAATTTCAAATTGAGCATATACGACATTTTTCAAGCATCCAAACAATTTCTTGCAATACTATGGTAAATATTGTGACAAATTGGACAAGAATTGCTAGAAAAAACATCAAGAACAAGCCACATTGTCTTCCCGACCTTAAGAGGTCCAACAATGGTGATTTATTTGTTTCTTCACCAAATTGAGTCAAACAAGTCTCAAATTACTCCCAAGTCAATATATAAACATAATCACGCAATTTTATGGCATAAAATTTGACAAACAAAGTGAATTAAATAATTCAAGTTTCGAATTTTCAAGAAATTCGTGAACAAACATGCGCGAATTTCATTAAAACCGGAGTAAGTTTGGAAAAAAACTTACATAGATTGCGAAAATGGATGGAATAAGATTTGATTTGTAACAAATTTTAGCGAATTCGGTTGAGAAACGAGCAAGAACAATTGAATTGAAATTCACGGGCGATTTCTTGAGCAAAATGAGCAGCAGCGGCGACAATGAAGAAGAAAGGGGTATATATGGAAATCCCGAATCTAGCGTCAAGCGACAGGCCTTGGCGCTAGACGATAAGGCTTAGCGTCTGGCGCCAGAGCCAAATATGCGGCGCCAGCAATATTTTAGCAGCGACAGACTGTTCAGCCTCTCAGTATGGTTATTTTGAACTCTTGCAATATTTTGGGTTCCTTGGTACGCCAGTTAGCCGCTCTAAGCAATTTGACACGATTTAGTAATCAGCTCGATTACAATTGCATAAAGTGATCGACCTAATGAATTATCGTCTCACTTAGCTTAAAACGCCTAAACATTGGCTCATTGCAAGGCACTGACATACTGGTTCAGTATACAGAAAAGGCACCGACATAATGGTTCAAAATTCAGCATAAGGCACCGACATACAGGTTCAAAATTAGCAAATGCGCCGACGTACTGGCATAGCGGAAGCAAAGTTCAAGCGAACTTCTTAAAGATCGACAAGCGTGGGTCTTCGGTAATTTTCCTCGGAATATTATCACAACAAATGAGGATAGCTTCAGGCGAGGATATCTTCGACAACGTTCCCTAGATTGCGGAGAGTTGTCACAAACAACTGGAGGTGATTTCAAGCAAAGTTGTCTTCGATCGTGTTCCCTGGCTTGCGGAAGATGGTCACAAAGTGCTAGAAGGTGGTTTCAAGCGAAGCAATCTTTGATGGGGTTCTCTAGCTTGCAGAAGTCTGTCATAGCAGAATTAGAGGCAATTACAAGCGTAGAAGTCTTCAGGCGGCATTCTCTAGCTTGCAGGAGGTCGTCAAAAATACAGGAATACGACAATGCAGCAAATCGGTTACCCTCAGAGACGTGTGCTCGACGGTGCAAGATACGCGTTTCTTAACTCTTTTATCCATTTAAATAACGCTAGTTTGTAGGTATCGGCGTTACAAGAATGATTTAGGATCGCAGAACATTCTGAATCATTCTCTGTCCCTATCGATACTTTGACTTTTGTTTTCGAAACTTGCGTTTCTCCAAACTCAGTCAAAGTGGGGGCTTCTGTAGACACCCATTTGTGTCTCCCCAAAACCAAACCTGGTGATGAGTACCTTTCACGTCGAATCATAATCGAATGAAGTGAAAGTGTGGAAAGTATAGTGTTGCGGATAGTTTTAATTTCTTTTCTTTTCTCTCTGTTTTTGAAAACCTATTTTTGAGAAAACATACAGTCCAGTTTGGTTGGTCCATAGCAAGGGTCCAATAATGGTGTAGTTGGATGGGGCTTGAAAAGAGCTTTCCAACGATATATTATAACCCCAATACCGATAAATAATGAGGAAGTTATGGCCAAATTACTAAACTTGGCCTGATTTAATCCTTATATGCGGCCCAATGATCTAGAGGAGGGCCTAATATGGATTTATCATTCCTAATGCAATTAGGATTAGTTTTAGTCTTCTAGATTCTTCTAGAAGGTTCTTTTCATTCCTAATTAAATTAGCATTGATAAATTGACTTTTGTTGACTTTTTAGAGTTTTAATTAGAATAAAAGTGTGTTTTTAAGGAAAATACGATTTTTCCCTTATGTACGGCTAAATTTTATCTGAATTAAGAAAACGCGTGAAAATAATAATTAGCGCTTGACGATAGACATTAGCGCCTAGCACTAATGGTTAGCGCCTGGCGCTAACTTTTTTTATCCTCGTCGAAACTCTGATTTGTTTTTCTATCCGTTTGGTTGATTTTCTCTATAAATAGCATCCTAAAATCTCCGTTTTTTATCATCAAATATCATCATCTTTGAACAACTCTCTAATTCTCTTTTCTCTCTAAGCTAAAGCTTTCTCTCTCTCTTTTCTAAACCAACCCTTTTACAAACAAAATTCCGCATTCACAAGACCAAGAAACACCTAGCATTGTTCGAAGTTGCCTTCGCCCTAGACGTGAAAGGTTTTAATTTCTGAGGGTTTAGTCCCAAATCTCTATTTCAATTATTTAATTTAATTGTTTAATTTTATTATTTTCCTTGAAGTTACTAACGCGTGTATTTTGTTATTAAAAAGAGGTATGAGGCATCCAAGTAAGTTCTTTAATTGTTTTCATTGTTATTATGATATAGAAATCATGTTTAGGTTGTTATTGTGATTCCTAATGTCATGTTAGGGTGTTTTGATCTTCCTAGTATCATGTTTAGGGTAACTTTAATATCAAATATGACAATTGTGTCTCGTATGATGCTCCCTATTTTCTTTCCTAATATTCATGTTAGTATCATGTTAGGGTTAAAGCTTTTATTTTTTATTGTTTAGTGAAATGTTAGGGTTTGTTATTAATCTTGTTAATATCATACCTAGGATCTTGCGATTAATATTATTCTTTAACTTGATTATTATGATTATGATAATTATTATTTTTATTATTTATAATAATTGTTATTATTATGATTATTATCATGTTTCTTGATTTATTGTTATTGCTTGATCACAACTTTTGTGCATGTTTAAAGGGAATTGGTACTTGTAATCACGCTTAATAAGATAGTTAATAATCTTGTTTAGTGTTAATATGATTATAATTCAAGTGATCGCCAATAATAGTTTTATTTGTGCATTAATATTCAACCAACATAAATAAACAGGTTTAGGGTTAAACCAATTGATTGAATGTTAGTCAAAAGTGCACATGAATACGATCAGAATAAAATAGAGGCCTATTATTAGGGAATGTTCAATCTCTTTTAGGTTGGATTTGTACCTTCATCCCCAAACTACCAGTCATGGTTCCAGACCTATTGGAGTTGACGATCTCCTGAATCGTTAAGGGGTGTAACCTTCACCCTGTGAACGGTTTACAAGTTCCTAAAACTTGTTGGCGACTCTTTTGCTCTATCTTCTTTCCCTTTGGACGTCACCATACTTTAGTGTATGATCACAGTGGGGTTCAAGCTAGGGAGAATGCTTGAAATATTCCCTACACCGATAAATAATGCATATGCATGATATAATGGACTAGTGAATAAGGGATCTGGAATATATGTCCATTTTAATGTTGACATAATGATAATAATCATAAGTTTATCATGGACCAGAAGTCTAATGAAATATGGATTTTTAAATCCACACTGTACAGTGTCTTGCATTATTTAGTCTTATGTATGTTCATATACATGTGTGAGTCATAGTTTAATGGATTATTCTTTGCGTATATTGAAAGTTGTTAGATGCATTACTCATTGTATATTTGTTTTCTATATCTCATATTGATGCATTAGTTCAATACAATAATTGTGGTATAAGTGAATGTTTGTTCAAAATATATATAGTATGCGTATTTGTAACTTTGAAGGAAATTACAAAGAAATATTTATATTCCAATGGGATTTATAGTTGTGATGAAATTATTGAAAACTTCGATTATGAATCATGTAAGAAGAGTTCCGGAAGAACTTATATACGACGTATTTAAATAACCAGCCCTACAATTTTTTTTAATATTACAATTATCAAACTCTTGAAAATTTTATGTGACTACATCATTGACATCTCAACCTGAAGTTTGAGTATATAATAGTTAGTGAGATTTACTATTTGTATTCGTAGAAAAATTATCGTGTAGTTAATTATGAAACTTCTAAAGAAACGGGGTACTTATGTGTGAGACTGTTTCTTATGGTCCAGAAGAGCCATGATTAATGTATATAATTGCATATGTTATATTATAATTCATATGAAATTGAAGAACGACATTAATAATGTCAAGTTTTGTCATCAAATGATTATTAATGAATGTTTGATCAAATAATAATTATCAATTTATATTATTAACGACTTCCAGAAGAAGTCATAACCGCATAAGTTTAATTTTTAAATCAACTATTAAACATAGATTTGAAATAATGATATTAGAGATAAACAAGTGTATGGTGAAATGAAGACACTTCACATGTTCATGTGAAGACTTGAAGAATTGAAGATACAACTTTAGCTTAGGAGAGTCGAAGATCAACGAATGATACTTTACTTATTACATATGAGAAGATATCTAAACATATTGGATTCATCGTTGCGGCACTAGAAGATCTCAAGTTATGTATTCATCAGGGAGAGAAAAATACGCGCTGCACTCTTTTTCCCTTGACCATGGTTTTGTCCCAAATTGGGTTTTCCTGGTAAGGTTTTTAATGAGACAGCATCTCGAGCGTATTACGAAGAATGATGTACTCTTTTTCCTTCACTATGTTTTTATCCCACAGGGTTTTTCGTAGTAAGGTTTTAATGAGGCACAGTCTTCGATAATGGACATCCAAGGGGGAGTGTTATGAAATATTTGTGGATATCCATTATCCTCCTTTGTATCATTCCGGAACAATCTAGATCTAGGGTTTATATTCTTATCCAATCAAACCCTAATATATTGTATGTATATATACACCTTATCATATGGAATAATATACATAGATTTATTCTCTTTCAATCTCTCATCTTTCCCCTTATTTCACAACATAAAATATTTTTTTACAATTTCAGACCACATTATAATTTTTTTATTAAAGACAACCTAATTTTACTTTCCGACATTGACTCTATTTTTCCGATGTTGACCACGAGTGTGTGAGGCATGTGACCTCATATATTGCTAATTACACCCTTTTTTCTCCAATTCACTGGTACTAAATCCCCTCCTCTCTCAAAGTAATTTGTCACTTTGAAGGGTTTTAATAGGAGTTGATTGGAGGAGAAAGGGGTGTAATTATTAATATACGAGGTCACGTGCCTCACACATTCGTGGTCAACATCGGAAAAATAGAGTTAACGCCGGAAAGTAGAATTAGGTTGTCTTTGGTAAAAAAAAAATTATAATGTGGTCTGAAGCTGCAACAAAAAAAATATTAAAAGGTTGTTTTAAATAAAGTGGAGACTTTAAAAGGTTGTTTTTGACAAATTATTTCTTTATCTACTTCCTTTTCTTTTCTTTACTTTACTTTATTTTATTGTTTTATTAACTTGTTATATAAATACCCATTTTTGGGTTATTTCTCTTTTAAATTTAATTCACCCTAGATTAGATTAGTTTTAGTCTATTTTATTTTCTCTCTCTTAGGGTTAGATTAGGAGCATCTCTCTAGTTTAGGAGTAGTTTTAGAGAGAAAAGCTTGGATTTTTTTATAAAGTTTTGAGAGGTTGAAGAAGCTATTTGTGGATTTTCTTCTCATATATTCAACGAGTCTTCCTAACTTTCTCTCATCTTTATTGCTTTCCTTTATTTCTTGTGTTTTGTTTAATTGTTTATTGATTAGAGTTGTTTATTAGTTTAATTGTTTAATTTTAGCTTTAATTCTAGTTTTACTTTGTTTTTCATGTTCTTCTTTATCATGTTAGCCTAGATTTTATTCCAGGGAATTAGATGAAGATTATGTTGACGAATTGAATGATTGATTGTGATTTGTATGAAATTAATTCTTGATTATTGTGTATGGATGATGCTTATATGGATTAGAATCTTTCTAGCTAAGTGATTCTATGTTCTTAATTGTGCTTTCAATCAATTGTGCGAAAGTGAGTTGTTTGAGAGTCTAAATTATTCCATACCTATGCTAGGCTAGTTGCACGAGAGTGAATTAGTTTAGTAGGATAATTAGCATGCTTAATTGTGCGAGAGTGAGTTGAGTGTGTTGATTGTTCCTAATTGAGGTCATTTTCATCTGATTGCAATGTTGTTGTTGAATGCATTAATATAATTGGATTCCATTTTCCCTAGTTTTAGTTGTTTGCTTTAAATAGTGTTTAGTTGAACCTCTCTCTATATCTCGATCATCCTAATAGTCTAATTAGCATAGATTGATACACTTAGTCTTCGTGGTTTGACCCTTTACTTGAATTGCCACTAACTAGCTTAGTGTAAGTTTAGGTATTATAAATTTCTAATTTGGTAAGAGTCAGTAGTCCCAATGACCTATTAACCTCCAATCAATTCTCATCCCGCACTTCATACTCAATGAAATCGTCATGAACATCCCAAAGTGACTCATAATCTTGAGAAATAATATTAACATCTTTCGGGGAACCAAACAAAAAAATATCCTCAACAAACTTAACGTCACAAGAAACAAAGAAAACCTAAGACTCAAGATCATACAACCTCTTACCTTTCTTTCCAAACGGGTTCCCAACAAAGACGCACTTGCTACTCCGACTTGAAAATTTATCTCCTTTAATTTTCTAATTATGAGCAAAACATAAGCACCCAAACAACCGATAACATCAAATTGAGGTGGTTTATTGAAAAGAATTTCAAAACAAGTTTTATTGTGAAGTAAAGGAGTATGAGTTCTAAAAATCAAGTGAGCCGCAGCAAGAATACACTCACCCCAAAAATAAATAGATAATTTGGCTTGAAATCTCAAAGCTTTCCCTACTTCCAATATGTGTTTATGTTTTCTCTCAACCCTCCTGTTTTGTTGCGGTGTACCCACACAAGAGGTTTGAAAAATAATCCCAGCTGCAGCAAAAAAAAAATCAAGTAAACATTTAAACTTGGTACCATTGTCACTTTGCACGACTTTAATTGTTTGGGAAAATTGCCTTTCTACTATAGCATGATAAAAAAAAAACATACATAACACCTCAATTTTATCAATCAACAAGTATATCCACACTGCTCTGGAATAGTCATCAACAATAGTTAAAAAATAACGAGCTCCGCACGACGAAACATGACGATATGGATCCCATAAATCACAATGAACTTTCTCAAATATTCCAGATGCCTTATTATTACTCTAAGGAAAACTATTTCTAAGATTTTTAGCATTCATACATACTTCACACCCCTTATTTGGACTATCTTTGCAATTAACAGTTGGAAGTAATAACTTATCCACTTTCTCGGAAGGATGACCTATACGACGATGACATAGCTCCAAATTAGACCTTGCGTCGATAGCGCCTACATGATGCACCAAATCTAATTTGCTAAAATAGTACAATTGTCTCTCCTAGCTCAAGTTCCAATCAACTCCTTCGTTTGATCCTGTATAGCTCAAGTTACAATTAAGCTTATCATTAAGTTGTGAAACAGGAAAGAAAATTACAACTCAAATTAGGAACATAAAGCACCCCAATTAGAGTAATTTTGTCCGATAAACAAACGAAACCAACAAGAGAAGTCAATACTGTTTCACCGTTTGGTAACCCTACTGAACATTCAAGATTCTTTGTGTCAAAAAACCATGATTTTTCTCCTGTAACATGGTGTGTAGCTCTAGTGTCAATAATCCAAGATGTATCATCAAATTTATTATTCACACAATTCTCGATAATTATGGCATTGCCTTACAAACCTGTAACGTTGTAATATATTTTGATTTGTCATGTATAAATAACTACACTTAGAACTCAAACCACGACATTGATAGGTCAATGTAATGGCAACCCCATGACCACTATTGCACTCAATGATTGATGGTGGTGGAGTATTGCATTCGTCCACCATGCTAAACTTTGTGGAAACATGGCTTATTTCTCATTAATTATGGAACACCAATATATAGAGTACAAGCAAACCTAGAATTACCTTATCTTCGTTATCCTTAGAACTAGGAAACAATCACAAATATAAACACAATTACCATAAACAAACTCTATCAAATATACTATAATATCTCTAAAAATATATTCGTAATACATGCCATTCTTCTGGATATATATCGAAACATTTTTTCAATGTAATTCGCGTATGAGCTTTGCAATCACATTTTGATGATTCCTTATTTATTTGAGGTTTAGAAAAATCAACTACCTTCAAAGGTATTTTCCCTTCGCAATGACAATAAAAATCACGTCTGATAGCCCTACCATGTCTAGTGTCCTAACAATCTTTACGAACGACAAAACCATGTTGTTTAGCATACTTTTTATGAAAGACAAATACCTCTTCTTGAGTCTCAAAGTTTGGCCAATAAAAGGTTCATCATCATTATTTTCCTCTTCAATCAAAGGTCCATTCAAATCAAAATCAAGCATGATAAATTCTGTAAACATGAAAATAAGTAGCCTTTATTAACAAAACATAGTTTATTGCATACTTCCTCCGTTCTTTTTTACTTGAACCGCTTTGACTTTTACACTATTAATCACCCTTTTGTTTGACCGTCTTTTGTAAATAATATGCAATGAAAAATATATTCATGTAAGATCTTTTTGAATTCGTCTCAATAAGTACTCCCATAATATGTAAATTTTAAAAATTTTACTTATAGAGAATAAAAGTTATTGATCGTTAAAGTTTTACATTGGCAAGCGTGATAAAAGAAACAGGTCAAATAAAAAAGAACAGAGGAAGTATTAATTAGAAACATCTCAAACGAACAAAAGTTATAACATCTGCTTAAAAATCATCACAATAGCATATATATTACTACCCAAAAATATTTCAACCGAAATTGATAAACCTTAAAATATTCGTCAAAAAATTTAGGCCAAATTTCATTTTATTATATGGGTGTTATTCAATATGGCAGAAGTTAACTCAATGTCTATATTCGTTAAATTTCAACTCCATATACTACCCCGCCCCCCCAAAACACTCACTTTTCATTCCAATTTCATGTGGGTTTCATTGAATTGGGATTATGCAAAAGAAACAAATTCAAACAAATTCTATAACTGAAACTATACAATTATACAAAAGAAGAAAAAAAAAACTTTTGGCAAAAGTAATACGTTGAATTGAATGTTATGTGCTATATATAGCATTTGCCATAATTTTGTTTAGGAAAATTTGACTTTTACCACCTCCATAAAACGACTTATTTGTTTTTACCACTTACATAATTTAAAGTTTTATTTTACCACCTCAGTAAAAAATTAAAGTTGGTTTTTCCCACCAAAACCCAACTTCGGCGATGGAAAAGTGTTGTGGGGTCCACAGTTTTATGCTTCCCTCCTAATTAAATGTCTTCAAACCCGATTTCCCTTTCTCTCTTCAATAACACCTTTCAATTTCTCACCCACCTCCCATTAAAATTTATGAATTTATCTTCTCTCACCTTAGAATTTTCATCTCTTTGTTAAAATTGAACCCTAAATTTCTCACCTTTTTCCTTTACTTTGTCATCTGGTAGTTGAAGAAGAGGTGACACCACAAAAACAGAACAACTAACAAAGGCGTCGTCATCTTCAACAAGGATAGGACCAAAAGCTTGGGTCTTTGTTGACAAAGATTCGAGAATCCTGACAAAGAAGTAAGCATTGCCATTGGAACTCCACATTGGCATCTTTTCTCTTTTGAAGGTGATAGGCTTATGGAAGACATTTGCTTCTGCAATTAACAGCCAACAACATAAATATTTGTTCTAATTTAACACAATTATCATTGCCAAACCTTAATTATATTTACCAATTACAATTTCGAAAAACCCCAAATTAGTTTTTCTTAACACGAACCCTAATTTAGAACCTCTGAATTTAGGGCTCAATTCATAACTGATATTAACAATTACAATGATACAAAAACATTGGAAGATAATTACAGCAATAATTGCGAAAATACACCTAATAATTCATGTGATTTGCGAATTAAGTGAACAACTTATCTTCTTCCAATTTCTCAATCAACTGACTTTTTCAAAGAGCACAAATCTGGAAGTTTGGATGATAAGATTATTAGGGAAGAGCAAATTTGAGGATTTAGGGAGAAATTCGCCAACTTAAAGCACAATTAAAGTTCTTTTTAGGAGAAATGAAGAAGACGAATTTACATAAACAAGGAAATCGAAAGAAATTGGGGAAAAGTTTGAAAAGGAGTCGTTATTGTGTTCCCTGCAACACTTTTCCATCACCGGAGTTGGGTTTAAGTGGTAAAAGCCAACTTTAACTTTTTATGAGGTGGTAAAATAAAACTTTAAATTATGTAGGTGGTAAAAGCAAATAAGTCGTTTTATGGAGGTGGTAAAAGTCTAATTTTCTTTAATTTATTGAAAAAAATTCTAAGTACAAACTTGAACGTTTTGTTTTGGAAAAGTTTGAATTTTTTTGGGATAAATTAATACGAAGAGACAGAAAAAAATGAATTTGGAAAAGTCAAATATTTTGAAAAGATATGATAGCTAATACGCGGGCAATTAAAGATCAATTAATAATTATCTTTTCCTAAATTAAAGGAAACTGAATATTCATATTTAATGTCGCGTTCTTTGTATCTATACCAAATTTTCTTTCCGCCTCTATTTGCTTTAATAAGCACGCGTTTTATTAATTTGGGCCTGTCATTTTGATCCAGGTTTACTATGCCCATGGTACACCTGGGTGTAGGAATAACTCATTGATATTTAAATGTACAACAATCCAAGTATACAATAAAAAAAAAATTGACTAACAAGTTTAACCCGTGACGGGCTAAATACTAGTTAGATAGAAAGGGAAGGAAAATAAAGCAACCTAGACTTGACAACACAATATGAGTAAAGTGACTCGACATCTTCATCCTTCGTTGGCGCAAATCAGATCACCATTGTAGGCTTGTAGCTACTTCCCTCCACCAATGGCGTATCCAGGATTCACATAAAGGGTGTGCACAGTTATGTACTTATAGAAAATCATGTTGTAGTCAGCAAAATAATGGTTGGGAAAAATGTGTTGCGTGCAATGGGATTCGAATTCTAGACTATAATTAAATTCAAGAAAGACTAAAAAAACACTTGGATAACCAGGAAACTACACTTAATTATTAGTAAAAAGTTGCACCAAATTTTATTTTAATATAATGTAGTTGCAGGGTATGCAAAGGCATACCCTTGATACATGTTGTATCTGCCCCCTGCCCTCCACCATCTACTCACGCTTTCCTCCTCCACTGAAACTGCACAGGAACCACCATCTCCACCATCATATTTTCGGCGACTTCGTCATCAAATTAAACGAAAACCCTAAGAAAAAAATAGAAAAATTAGGACATGGTTAACTATTAAAGGAGAAGGTTATCGTTCTCCTCCATTGAAAATATTAATAAGCTTTGATTACTCCAAGTCTCCATTAAAGCTACTTCCACCAGTGAAGCCGTCGAATCATTGATACCTTATCATATTTCTACTTCAAAGTTACAATATTAACCCTAACTTATTTGTTGAAGTTATGAATTTACCCTATTGATATAGAAGTTAGGCCTGTTCACGGATCGGATATCCGATCCGAAATGTGATTTCGGATCGGATATCCGAAGACTCGGATATCAAAAATTGATATCCAAATCCGATTTGAAAAATTCGGATATCCAAAATTTTCGGATCGGATGCTTCGGATATCCATTATCCAATATTAAGTAAAATTGTTATGATTACTTTCTAAATTTCACTAATTTTACCGTTTTTTTATCGCTAAGTTGTACAAAATATTTTAACAAAAATAGTAGTCCTTTTGCAATTAATGTTATCATCAAATATATTAAGAATATTACAATAAGTTAATAATACAGGGTTAGTTTTATATGAATAATTTAAAAATTATATTATTTTAGGCTTTATATTTCGGATATCTTTCGGATATCGGATATCCGAAATTCTGAAAATTAATATCCAAATCCAAATCTGCATCCGATATCCGCTTTTTCGGATCGGATCCGAAATGAAAATTCGAATCGGATATCCAAAAATTCGGATCGGTTGCGGATCGAATTATCGAATTTTCGGATTCTCGGATAGTTTTGTACAGGCCTAATAGAAGTATTACGTAAAGAACTAAAGGTCATCCATAAAAAGAGGCAAAGAGCACAACCTCCCCCACAAAAGCCACAACTATAGTACTAGAACTCCCAAGTTGTCACTTTCCACTTCAATTCATATAAATACTCACTCCCTTCTCACCTCATCCAAAAACCCCCCAATTCAATTCTTTTGAAAAAAAAACCCCAATTTTTTTCACTCTAATTCAATGGAACCACCAACACCAACACCACCCTCATCACAACCCACTACTTCACACCCAACAGACCCTTCTCCCTCTCCTTCTCAACCACCAACTCCTTCGCAACAACCTCCGTCGCAACAACCGCCGTCTACTCCTCTTCCACCCCCACAACCGCCGCAACAGCCACAGTCACAACCGCAGCAACAACCACAATCACAATCACAACTGCAGCAACAACCGCAACAACAACAACAGCAACAACAACAACAGCAACAACAACCACAACAACAGCAACAACCACCACAACAGCAGCAACAACAACACCAACAACAGCAGCAACAACAGCAGCAGCAACAACACCACCACCACCAACAACAAACACCTTCAAACCCTAATCTGAACCCCACAAATCCACACCCTTCTTACCCCCAACAACACCAACAACAACAGCAACCGGTTGCATTTAGTAGAGCAGCATGGTCACAACCCACATCCCAATATTCACATTTCTCTTCCCAATTTCAGTCATCAACTTCATCTCCTGCTGCCCCTCCGCCGCCGCAGAGGGGTGGCATTGCTATTGGGGTTCCTGCTCATGCTTCATCTGGTCCGACTCAACCCGCCGCCTCGTTTTCTTCCGCTTTTGGTGTTCAGTATGGTGCTGCTCTTCCTCGCAATCCTGTCAGTCTTCCCGATCCTTCTGTTGTCCCCTCTTCCTCCCCTTCTCCGGTAATTTGTTCATGTTTGTGTTTTTGATTTTTGAGTTTTTGATTTCATGAATTGGGTTGATTTGTTTTTGATTGATCGATGTCAAATACTGGAATTCGGCTTTCTGGGGTTGATGGGTCAATGCTGGATTTTTGTGGGAGTTTAAATTGAATGTTGCTTTAGGTTTTTGGTTGAAATTTGATTTTGTGCTGTGAAATTTCAAAGTATATGTTGTTTATAGATTGCTGTTTTTTGGAGCAAGAATTGGTTTTTATGCTAGAAATGGAGATTGATGAAGTAGTATTTGATCATGCTTAATTATGTTAATTTCATACTTTGTGATCACCATATGCTCAGTTGTGTGTGGAAATGGCTTTGCAGGCAAGGCCTATGATGCATGGAATGCCGAGCATGGGGATGATAGGTTCTCAGATGCGGCCTGGTGGGGTTCCGCCTTCGGCCCTTCACCAGCAAAGACCAATGCAGGCAGCTACTGGAATTAGATCCCAGACTACTTCCAATAATATGCCATCTGTGACCCAGGTTATGTTTGTCTTCTTTGGATCTTCTTCATTGGTTTTATAATATTAGATCAAAAGTTCAGGTTTAGTGTTTCATTTAGTGAGTTGTAGTGAGTTTTTCATTTGTTTGGTATCTTTTTGTGTAAATATAAGATTGAAACAGATAACTTTAGAGCTGCAGTAGAGGATGAGGAACAAGTCTTATTAATAAATACACATTATATTTGCATCTTTGCTATCTCTCGTTAAAAATTTGACATGATATCTCCAATATATTCTTTAAGCTAATTTTAAAGAAGAATTGCAATAACAACAACAATGACCTTGAATTAAGCGGTAGAATCTAGGAGAATCATATTTTTCATCAAATGTAGTATACTATGGGAATATCTTGTGAATCAAGTATAGTCTACTTTTATTTCTAGATAGTAATTGTATTCAATGTCTGCATTAGTATAAACAAGTGGACGACCAGCATAAAGGAAGTATTTTTCTTAAAACCCAACAATTGGGATTATATTGATAATCTGACTGAGCTACAACATCAATACTTTCATGAATACTGTCTACCCATAATCGATTGCCAACCTCCATGGGTTGGAAAATGGAATTGTGCCAAACTATTAGCAACCTTATTTCCACTATACGTCTATACTTAACAAACAAAAAGACAACAAATCAAAGCTAGATAACAAGGCATAAATATCTAAAATAAAAAACAGATTGCTGCTACCCCTCTTCTTGTCACTCAAAGTTTGAATTATTGGAAGACAATCACTTTCCACAGAAACATTCTTCATGTTCAGTTCTAGAGCCATGCAATTACTCAGCTCCCAAATCTCGACAAACTGAATTGATGCACCTGCCACCACTCTGCCCTCCTCATTCCTAAGAACAATTCCTAATCCCTTATCAACCTAACCTACTGCTTCCACATTCACCTTTACTTGACCTGCACTTGGAGGCGCCATAGAAGATGTGAAAGAGTGTGTGACCCACCCTTTGAAGTAGTCGCTGCATTAGAACAACCAGAATGTAGCTCATTAATAATCTTCTTTGCTTACTCTAAAGTCTTCAATGGCTCCATTATCTCCCCCTCAATCACAAATTTATTCCTAGCTCCCCAAATTGCCCAACAAGAAGTTATTAATTCCCCCAACATAATACTTGCCAAATGCTCGAAACAGGCAGCCCACCATTCAGTAAAAGAAGAGGGTTGCACACTAATTAAATGCTCGTAAGGACTGATTTGCAGCAAGTGTGGTGCTTTTCTTTGTGAAGTCAGTAGTTTAAAATTAAGGCTGTATGCTGGTTGATGCATCTAGTTTTACTGTGGACGGTTCTAGTTGAAGTATGTGTGTTTGCATTGTTTGAGAATTAATAATTTAAAATTGATCAGTGGTATAATTTAGTGTTTTCAGAATCTGGTGCTTGTGTCTAGTTGGGTTCCATGAGAGGATTTTATCTCGTATATGTAATTTAAATAAGTTGAAGAAGAGTTATCTTGAGAATGATAGCATAATTCATGTCCCTTGGGAATAGTCCTTGGTGTTTGGGATATTCAAATATGTCTAGATTCAATTCAGTAAGATACATGGTGGAAGGCTAACTTTAGTTATGAAAAGATACATGGTAGAAGGCTAACTTTAGTTATGTAAGCTTTATGCTTTCATTACATTGTAACCTCATTCATCTTCCTTTAGAGGATGTACAATCATTAACTAAACAAATAGTCCATGGCTTCCTCTCTTGCTCTTTCTCATCCCTTCCCATTGTTCACTTTTTTTTCTTTCTCCAACACCCACCCCACTCAAGAACTAATAAAAGTAGTTCATCTACTTTATGCTATTAGTACTATACACCACCACATGCTTTCTCTTATGCTTAGTGAATTGGTGATTAATTATCAAAGTACATAGTAAAATGATAATAATGATTAGATTTTAATCGTCATAGCAATATAATAATGGAAAAAAGTAAATAAGCAATTACCATGATTAATTAGCAAAGAAGAAATTAAGAATATCATAATTATTTTATGGAGAGAAAAGAAGTCCAAATGGAGAAAAGTGAAAATAAATCAATATGGGTGTCTATTTATAACATTTAAACTATATGACGTCAAAAACTTTTTGTTGAAGAGAATTCATACTAAGCCCTATATTTTTTTTGAACTTATTTTCACTTATTATAGAGAAATTGAGTTCGTGTAAGAGCTAAAAAATATAGGAAAAAATAAGTTCTGATGAGTGAAGTTTCATGTTCAATTGACAACCAATATAAGTAAAAATATGTTGTGATGTGTTTGTTATATTCAAATTAGTTATAAGATAAGCTCAAATAAAAATTAGGGGAATTGAACCTGAAATTGGACTGATTGGGCATGCTTAAGATCACTACTTGGCGGTACAAATGGATGTTACTCACCAGAATGACAAGTTTTGGTGCGTAGTCTTCTTAGGACACACTAGTGATCATTGTTTTGTTGAGCTATCAGCCAATTTAAATTTTTTTTTTTTAGCTTAGTTGGTTCATGTAGGGCCACTTCCATATGAACTTTAATTGAGTCATGATATAATCATTTTATAGTTCATGAACTTGTAAAGACATGTTAGCATGAATGTGGTCCACTAATTATTTTTTACTTGTGAATTGTGAAATATGGATTATGGAGTAAGATTTATCCATAAAAGTTGGTTCAGGGACCATATTCATGACATAAAATTGTCTGAAGGCTATGCTGAAGTATAAAAATTGAGCTTATGTAATGACAGGTTTATGAATTATTGATGGAATGAACCAAATCATGTCTTGATTCATGTATGAGTGGGTTCTGTACCATCTCATGGAATTAAGTTTTTTTTGGCTAATTGCAAACTCAAATAATTGTGAAGTCGCTGTTTTAGGGCGCACTAGCCAAAACTATTTCAATTTTTTTTTAAAAGTTTGTCGGCAAGGCTAATGTGGCGTGCATACCAATCTTAGTTTCATACTTGTATCTTGCTTAGATTTTTCTAATTATATCCACAACACGACTAAAAGTTTTCAATGACATTTTTTCTATAATATAGAAGAAAAAAAAAATGGAACTTATAAATAGGCACCCATATTGATTTTTTTTTTTTGAAGAAAGAAGGCACCCATATTGATTAATTTTAACTAGTGGTAATTATTATTATTTTTGTTAAGGGTGTATTTTTGTAATCACCAATTGGCCTACGTAATGGGGAATTGTGTTTGGTGTAAGATAGAGAAAAATGTGGAGGGCTATAGCGATTTACAAAAGTGGGACGGCATACTTTTTTTTCAGTTGGCTGAGTTTTCAAGAAAAAAATATGTCATGACAAGAATGATGTGGGCGAGCGTGATAGAGACTGAGTGTCATGAATTTTTTTTTTCTGTGCCATTTTCATATGAGCTGCTCACTTCACATTGCCTTGCCATGAAGTGGGTTTTAATTTTTATCGATTTGGAATAACTTCTGTAAGATTTTTTCCCTAAAGCTATATTTGATGAAAAATTTTAGTAAAGGAGGAGCATAATTGCATGTCTTTGTTTAAGCCTTGTTGTATGGGGCTACAAAATTCTTCTATTTGAAGGGTTAATGTTGATCTTATTGAAGGGTAATGCCAATTCTTTACATGAGTTTATGTCTGTGTTGGCTGGATGGATTGCATTTTACCTGGAGGGAGAAGGTCAAATGTTGACCTTATTGAAGAGCTATGCCAAGTCTTCATATCAATTTTACATCTTTGCATGTGCAGCTATAGTAGGAGAATATCCAAATAATATTTTTAGAATCAACTGATCAAGGTTTTCTACTTTTCCATGAACTCTATCTAAATATAGTTGAATTTTATTGGCATGAAATTCATTTATATATTTAAGAAAGATGTAAAGATAAAGTCCTTGTTTGATATGACCCAAGGAGTAGCCTACCCTTGGAAGAAAGTCTCCAATGTAAGACACAGTGTTCGGGTTTGGTTGTTGAGAATACCTAGTTTCTTGGAAATGGAGTTTGACCAGGTTGGAGTATCTAATTTGTTGTTACAATTTGGGGCAAGGGTTTAGAGTACATTTTGGATGATGTTATTTCATGAAGTTCCTATGATGTTTCAGTTCCCTTCTTTACAACAGCTGTAGTAAGAAAGCTACATGGTATGAAGTGGTTTGTGGAAATGAGAATGCAAAGAATTGGGACATTATCTCTAAAATGCTAAAATTCTTGATGATATGGAGGTGCTTGTAGTGTTTAGCTTAATTCTTGAAGTTACATTTGAATCCACCGACCAAAATTCGGCAATTGGTTGAATTCAAAATATTCAAATCAGCTTGTTGGAAGTTCTGCAAGTTGACAGGGTAATTAACACTAATTCTCAGAGCTACTAATTTAGACCTTTCTAGAGGCCTCTCTTTCTCTTATTCATTCTTTATTTCTCTGAAATGCACTCTTTTTAAACAATATATATTGTTAATACCTTTTGGTTCCTTGTTCCTAGTTGCTCTTCTTGTGGTATTAGCATTTGTGTTTGTCTCTTGTTGGAGTTTATTGTGTCGGACCCTGGTTAGTTCGAGTAAACTCACTCACCAAATTACAAGACTATGCACTAATATATAGTTGAACAAAAAGCCAAGAGCAACGTGGGTTCTATTATTGGCAAATGTCGTTTGAAAAATTTATGAAGTGGTGCCTTTGTTGCTTTTCAGCAACTAATGTGCACTTGTGGTTTTACATTTCAAATCATTAGTAATCTTGAAGAAGGATAAGCTCTATGAGCTTCACAATTTTGCTTCTTTATTTTTTTTTGACAAACACTGAGCAGAAACTTTATATTGAAAAAACTTGATTTTGGTTCCTTTTTTTTTTTTTACATTGATATTCCTTTTTTTTTTTTTTCCTTTACATATGCTCCTTAGATTTGATTATGGCTATGACTCTATGAGAGTGATTTTTTTTATTGTTTTATTTATTTATTTTTTTGACAGCTTATATTTCGATTGGCTCAGAACATTTGTAGTAGTAGAGTATTTAATGTTTAATTTTGTACACAACTGGAATTTAATTAGAAGACACTGTGAGTCTTGATGATTTCAAATTGATGGATTGATGGGTTCTCAAATAATAATAAATTACACATATCTATTTTGAGTTCTCAGTTTGTCAGGTATCTGATGATGTATATGTTTAAAGGACTTGGGTATTGAAGTGTTTGTCAGGTCTTGGATGAATAAATAGACTGAGAGTTTTCACTTTCATCAGGATAAAGTGTTTGTCTGTGACTTATTTGATATCTACAATTCTACATGATATTATTATAATATTATATTTACTAAACATATATTAGCACAAAATTATTCCTAAGTGGGGCTTTGATCACAAAAGTCCCTTAACTACGGGTATCACAGAGAACCACTCTTAAGCTCTAATTTGTTTTCCAGTCAACATCTTCTACTAGCTTTTGTTGATTAATGTGAATGTATATCTATACTTTTTAAAATGTAAGCATTTCTGCCCTTTTTTTGGAAGAGGGAAATGCTGAAAATTGTATGTGGATATGAATCTTCACACTAGATGTAAGGTTTGACTGATTTTTTTAGGGGAGGGATCCGGTGAGAATAGGTTCATATGTGAGAATTCATACTTATATGAGAACTAATTTAAAATTTAGAACATGTGAATTAAAATTTAGAACATGCGAGTTAAAATTTAGAACATGTGATTCAAATTAAAAATTTGAACATATGAGTAATAATTTAGAACATTTGTGTGAGCAATATGTTTATAACATCTGATTTAAGAATTAGAACAAGTGATTAAAAATTTATAAAATTTGCTTTATGAAATATTAAACATATGAGTAAAATATAGACATATGATTTAAGATTATGAACATCTGAATTAAAATTTAGAACAAACTGATATAGAATATAGAAAATGTGAGTAAAGAATTTAGAACATACGAGTAAAAAAATAGAACATATAATTTAAAATCTTAAAAAAAAAAATTAAAAATCTTAAAACACACGTTTTAAAATTTAGAACATACAAGTTAAAATTTTGGAACAAGTTATTTAAAATTTATGACATCGAACTTAACTAATTTATGGTTTAGAACATGTGAGTATTAAATTAGAACATTTGATTTAATTTAGAACACCTAAGGAAAAATTTAGAACATCAGATTTAAAATTTAGAACATACGAGTAAAAATTTAGGACATAAAGAGTGTTCTCACATAAGAAAAATTCTCACATAAGAAAATTTCTCACGAGAGCCTTCCCCTATATATATATATATATTTTTTTTTTTTTTTTTTTTTGAGGGAAAATTTAAGGCTTAAGGTTTGATTGATGAATGCTACATCAGGGCTGGCTTATATAATTTTACACTTGAAGTTGGATTTTTAGTTGAAGGCCCCATGAAAGGGGAGTTTTTGCTGACAACCAGCTTATTTACCCACTCCTTTCTTCATTTGGCCCTTGTTGTCACTGCTCATGCTCTTCTTTTAGCATGCCCTCTGTTCCCATTGTTTTATTGGTTGTATGTGTCACATATATACTTAGCTGTTTGTTGTGGACTTGCGGTGATCAAAAGTTATTGCATTTCTGTATAATTTTTTATTCGCTTGTCTTTCGCTGTATGTAATCTACTTTCTGTGCCTAGACATTGTAATGATGTGGTATACGCCATCTGTTTTCTAAATATGCAGAATTTCCAAGGACATGGCATGTTGAGGGCTTCTTCTGTAACTTCACCAAATACAGCAACGCCCAGTACATCACAAACCCAGCAGTCTCCATATCAGCCATGGTTGTCTGCTCAACAAGGGCGCCCCCCTTTGCCCTCTCAACCTTTTAGACCCCAGGTGAATCCCCAGTCACTACAACAGAGACCTCATATCCCTCAGCAGCCACCTCAGCCCATTCAAGCAAATTCCCAACCACAGCAATTATTGCAATCACAACCGCAACAGCAATTACATCCTTCTCAACAGCAACAGCAATTACATCCATCTCAACAGCAACATCAATTCTTATCATCTCCGCAGCAGCAGCAGCAGCAGCAACAGCTACATTTTTCAGCATCAAATCAGTCTCAAGAGAATTATGGACAACAGCTCCCAGCATCAAGAGTGTTGCAACCTTTACCTAATCAACAACAAATTGTCAGGGTACAGGGATCAGCAAATCAGAAGCCTCCCTCCTCTGCAACGGGGCAAGTAGCCATTGTCCATTCTGGTCCTATTGAGAATGTAAGTGCTGCAGAAATTCCTGAACCTTGTAGCACTATACTCAGCAAGAGAAGCATCCAGGAGCTTGTGAACCAGGTGAATGATCTTTACCATCTACTATTTGCCCTTGCATAGTTTCATTGGTCAAGATTTCTGAATATTTTAAGTTCTCACGCTTGATCAACAGATTGATCCATCTGAGAAATTAGATCCTGATGTTGAAGATGTTCTAGTCGATATTGCTGAAGATTTTATTGACTCGGTGAGTTTGAACCTTCACCTCCTTTATTCTGATAATCTTTGAGTTTTAACCTTCACTTCCTTTATTGATCAATATTGCTGAAGATTTGATTGACTGGTCAATTTTTTTAGTTAAGCTTAAAAAATTATCTTGGTACATATGAGATAGTGCTGAGAATGCTGTACAGACCCCTTTCCCCCTCTTATTTTAGGTGGTGTTAAATATTATGGGATGTAGCTATTTTGAGTATTTCTTATACTATTGAATTGCTTATGCTCATATTCTGCTGGTTGTAAGGCTCTTATCAATGACATACGGTGTTTCAGTTTGTGCTACTGATTTACTGAATAATTCAATTCCTTAACTGATTTAGTTATATGATGTACACCTTTTGTTTCATAATATATATATATATATATATATATATATATATATATATATATATATATATATATATATATATATATATATATATATTCCAAATTTCTTCTTGTTTGAAGCATGTTGTCACCTTTGACATCCTGGAAGCTGCATCCTCACTATACCCTTCTTGTCAATCAATTATGAAACATCTTTACTATATCTTACTCAAATCTCCCATGCATCAAATTAATATGATAATGCTGTTGTGCATCATTTTTGAGCAGGTTACGACATTTGGCTGCTCATTGGCCAAACATAGGAAGTCAAACACATTGGAAGCAAAGGACATATTGCTGCATCTAGGTCAGTGACGTGGATAATACATATACATAATGTGTACTGTCATATCATACTTTTTAAGCTATTAATATCTGGTTTGTCTATATTCTAATTTGTGAATGTGTTTTGTCATTGCAGAAAGAACTTGGAATATGACTCTTCCAGGGTTTACTGGAGATGAAATTAAGACCTACAAGAAACCAGTAAGCTACTATCAGATAATGTGCTAAAGAACAGTGAGACATGAAATATACTTAATAGAAAACTAGACATGAATAATCTTGATCAATCCCACCTTTCTGTTGTTCAAGAATCATTCCAGCTTTATGAAAATAATCGGAAGTGTTATTCTTGTATACAATAGCTGGCCTAACAAAGACTAGGAAAATAACAGTAGAGATAAATTTAACCTAATTGTTTTATATTACTCAGAAATATTTCCTGAAAAATGAAAAGGTGGGATTTTTTTCCTTGAATGTGGTTGAAATTTTGAGTTCTCCATGTAAATTTTTTGTTCCATTAATTGATTTACTACGTATCATATTGATGATCTGTTTTGGTTTTCATAGGTTGTTAATGATGTTCACAAAGAGCGCCTAGCACTGGTACTTGATGATTTTCTTTGTGGATTCAACTTTATTATTCTCTAATATGTACTTGCCTTGACTCTGTTTCTCATTTTCATCTTTGGGCAGATAAAGAAATCTCTCACTGGAGCTGACAATAAAACCTCTGCTGGACCAGCTACTGGAAATGTTAAAGGGCATTTGGCTAAAGCAACTCCCAACGTGGTGGGATCATGAGTCTCGTTTGACCCGTCTTTGCTTCAGATGATATATTGGTGACATTCTATTCTTGAGGCTCAAATTATTTGGCCTCAAGTATTTTTGTAACTCAGGTTATGTGACCTAACTCTGAGCTCCTGAGGGCCTTTTTTGGGGAGTAACAGCTGCTGTGTATTTAGCTTTTGGTTTGGAACTGTTAGCTTTCCAACTATTAGTGAATAGCATCTGTTCTTTAAGGGGGAAAATTGTAAAGGGAAGGAAGGCCGATTAGGGAAGGCAAGGAAGAGTTTTGTCACATACCAACCACTAATTTTATGAGTTGTATAGAGAGATGATATTGGATGATCGGAATATGAGGTAATGATTATCTTAATTTACAGCATTTAAAACATTTGCATATATATACTCCTATTTAGGAAGCAAACGGTGGGAGGCATTGTAGAGATGTGAAGCTTTGTGTCGCCTATTCCAACTACTCGTACGTAATTAACATTGAGCATCCATTGTCATGTTGTTTGTATTTTGGTTAAACTCATCTCTTTTGGTATGCTATTGGAAAGTTATACAAGTATTCTCTGCATTACTGCTGATTGTATATGGGAGAATTGGTCAGGTCTGCTGTATATTGAGTAAACTTAATAGGAATATTTACTACGTTTATAAAATTTTCATCTTCAGCAGCATCTGATTTAGCGATCGAGTACCATACTAACGACGTTTCTAAATGCGTTTGTTAAACTATTGAAGGTGATTCACCCAGTAAGGGTATATTCTGATTTACTGAGTTGAACTGCACTGATTGAAGCCGAGCTGAACTGAACTGAATATTTTATGATAAAGAAATTAGAAACTGAATTGAACTAATTGGAGTTTAACTGAACTAAACAGAAAATAAGCCGAAGAAAACAGGCCCTAAGTTGCCATATATTCTACGTCGTATATGCTTGTGGACTTGTGGTTGATTAGTATTCTATGAAAGTCTAATCATTTAGGTTAGTTAAAGCCTTGGGGGTGAAATTAGTGTCATGTCGGAGCTTGGGCTCCATTTATATTCTTTAATCTCCTTGTAATAATGTAGAGTAATTTTCTTGAAGTCATCTGATTTCTTTTCTTTTTTCTAAAATCATAAAAAGAAAAGAAAATCAATAAAAAAAGAATTACATTAATTGTGTAATTTTGCGAATTTGATTATGACCATCTTTGATTGATTAAAAAAAATTGTGTCAATTAATTTTTTGTGTGCTAACAACATTTTTTGTGATTTTGTTATAATATTTTACTTAAATTGATATTATAATATTTTAGAAAATATCTATTTTCCTTTGATGTAAATTTTTCTTGATACTTGTTCTATTAAATGCTTAGATTTTTTTTAAACTCATTAAAAAATGAATGGAACTTGACCAGGGCGTTGACTTGCGTTGACTTTTCTCTCTTCTCTCTCCTTCCATGGTGATTTGATTTTGCTGGTTTTTCTTCAGCTTAATCGGGTTCAATGGCTCAAAAGAAGAAGCAATCTACTCCTCAACCCTCAAACAACTTGAATCATCCTTCCAAATCTTCATTATCTCTATTGAATGATGGTGTTAATCGGCTGAATGTGTCTAAACTTTCTGGTTCTGCTTCGATTCCAGAAATTGATGAGGACCCTGATGAACTTGTCACTCCTTCTCATTTGAGTCGATTCTCAACAGAGAAGATTACTAGAGCTGAGCTGAAAGCCCTTGTGGATTTTCATGTGCGATTAATTAAAGCCAATAAAACAGTACCCCGTTCTACTGTTTCATTGGATCTCAGAGCTTCCTCGTCTGATCTTGATGCAGGTTGTGCTTTAACAGATGATGCTATGGTGGCTGAAGGTAATCCTGGCCTCAATTTTGGGTCAGTTCCGCGAATTCCAGAGACAGCAGTTCCTAGGGTT
Organism: Chenopodium quinoa; assembly: GCF_001683475.1. Taxonomy (NCBI): domain Eukaryota; kingdom Viridiplantae; phylum Streptophyta; class Magnoliopsida; order Caryophyllales; family Amaranthaceae; genus Chenopodium; species Chenopodium quinoa. The sequence continues at coordinate 6,706,337 of NW_018744304.1, read as the reverse complement.
CCTGTTACTGTTCCATTGGTTTCTGGGGTTGGTTCTGCTCCAATTGCTGACCCGGTTTCTTTGGAGGGTGATGTGGTACTCCTCAGCCTAATTCTATTCCTGCTACTAAGCCAGACATTGCTAAGCTCACTGCTAAGGGTTCTGCCCTCTCCTTCGTAGCCCCTATGGTCAAAGATGGCAAGTCTGTTGCCATGTTACAACAAGCCGAAATTACTGAAGGTAATCTTAAGTGGAAGAATTCTGTAATTTTCTATGTCATAGGCTATTATCCTACTATAGCTGTTGTTCATAGATATATTGCTGAAAATTGGAGTGTTATAGCTAAACCTGATGTTTTTTGGCATGATGATGGTTACTTTCTGATTAAAATGCAAAACTCTCATGATATGAATGTCGTTCTTAGTGCTAGTCCACACATGTTCTTTGGTAAGGCGACTATTGTTAAGCCTTGGTCTGAGAAATTTGACTTTCATGCTGAGGTTTTGAGAACTGTTCCTATATGGGTTAAGTTACCTAACTTACCTTTGAATTGTTGGGGTGTGCACACCTTGAGCAGACTGGGAAGTGTCTTAGGAGTTCCTTTATGTGCTGATGAATGTACTTCAAAGTAGTTGAGGGTCTCTTTTGCTAGATTGCTCATTGAAGTTGATGTAACAAAGGCTTTACCCAAGACTATCTGGTTTGAAAGTCCAGATGGTGCTTTGATTGAACAAAAAGTTGTTTTTAAATGGACACCCCCCTTTTGTAGCAAATGTAACAAAGTGGGCCATGACCGTGCTATTCCTAGGAAGGTTCAGCCTCAAAAGAAGCAGGTGGCTTCTAAGGAGCAGCCTAAGAAAAAGGTGTGGGTTGCTAAGTCCCAACCTGCTACTATTCCTGAATCTGGGGGTAATGGCTCTGTTCATAGTGCTGGTGTTTTCACTCCTGCTCCAACTACTGTGCAAGCTAATTCTGATGATGATTGGAGAGTGGTGGGAAGGAAGCATAGAAGTCATAGTAATCCTCCTGTCTTTACTAGTGTTCCTAATTCTAATACCTATGCTGCTCTGCTTAAGGATGGGGATGGTGCTGGAGAACTTGATCCTATCGGGGGTGATGGTAATCCCCCTATGGGGTCATGATTATCCTATCATGGAATATCAGGGGTCTTAATGATCCCTGCAAAGTAGTTTCTATTAAGAAACTGCTAGCTGAATAGTGTATGGATGTTGTTGGTATTATGGAAACTAAGGTGAAGTGTGATAAGAGTGTTAAGCTTCAGAAGAAGTTTGGATCTGCTTGGTCTTGGTTTTGTAACTACTCATTTCTCATAGGGGTAGACTCTGGGTTGGCTGGTCTCATGACAAGGTTAATCTTTTAGTCCTCTCCTCTCATGAGCAGTTCATTCATGTCCAAATTAGCTCCAAGGATCTTCAGCATTAGATTTTCTGTACCTTTGTTTATGGCTTACATTCTATTCATGATAGGTTACCTCTTTGGGATGGTATTTCTAGTCTTGGAGCTGTTTCTAGGCCTTGGCTTGTTATTGGTGACTTTAATTCTGTTCTCAATTCTTATGATAGAGTTAATGGTAATGCTATCACTGATTATGAGGTCAACCATTTTAGAAGTTTTGTTGACAATCTTGATCTTCGTGAGCTCCAGAGTAAAGGTTCTTTTTACTCTTGGTCTAATAAGGGTCATGGTGATACTAGAATTGCTACAAGGATTGATAGGGGGCTTGTGAATCAGGCTTGGTTGAACAAGTATTCTCATGTTGAATCTATCTATCTTCCTCCTCTCCTCTCTGATCACAACCCTCTTTTGGTTGAAGTGAGTAGATTTTTTGCTGCTAAGGGGATACCTTTTAGGTTTCTTAATTGCCTAGATGTTCATGTTGACTTTTGTTCTATTGTGGAAAACAACTGGCATAGTGTTACAGATTCTTCTGCTATGGTTACGATTTGGCAGAATTTGAAATATGTCAAAAAGAACCTGAAAGATCTGAACACTAAGTACTTTGCTAATGTTGATGAGAAAGTTGATGTGGCTCTTGCCTCTTTGAAAGCCATTCAGGACCAGCTTGCTGTGGATTATTCTAATTCTAACCTTCATGTTAAAGAGGCTGAAGCTGTAACTATGGTGAAGCATTGGATGTATATCCAGGAGTCCATTTATAAGCAGAAATCTAGGGTTGATTGGATCAAGCTGGGGGATTCCAGTTCTCACTACTTCTTTTCTGTTATGAAGCACAGGCAAGGTAGAAATAGAATTGATTCTATCTTCACTAAAGATGATGTCCTTTTGAAAGATCCTGTACTTATTGAAAATGAGATTGTGGGGTTCTATAAATGGCTCCTTGGTTCTAGTGCTGGTTCTCTCCCTGTTGTTGACTTGGTCACTATTAGGAGAGGTTCTCAACTCAGCTCTATCTCTATTGATATTTTGACTTCTGTGGTTACTACTTCTGAGATTGATACTGCTCTAGCTCAGATTGGAGATGATAAGGCCCCTGGAATTGATGGTTTCAATGTTGTTTTCTTCAAAAAGGCTTGGCCTATGATCAAAACTAATATCTATGTTGCTATCTTCTCTTTCTTTGAGACTGGTGTCATTGCTAAGCAGTGGAATTGTACAACAATCACCTTAGTGCCTAAGGTTCAACATCCTTCTTATGTCAAAGAGTTTAGGCCTATTGCTTGTTGTACCATGTTGTACAAGTTGATCTCTAAAGTTCTCACAAACAGGATTTCTAAAGTGGTGGGGACTGTTATTAATGATGCTCAAGCTGGGTTTATCCCGGGTAAGCACATTGGTTACAATATTCTCCTGGCTACTGAATTGATCAAAGGCTACTCTCATAAGTTTGTTTCTCCTAGGTGCATGATCAAGATTGACTTGAGGAAGGCCTATGACTCTGTTGAATGGCCATTTTTGCAGACTGTTTTAGAAGAGCTTGGTTTCCCTCATTCTGTTGTGAAATGGATTATGACTTGTGTCTGTTCTGTTTCTTACTCTGTGATGTTATTGGCTTTCATGCTAAACCTTTTTCTGCAAAAAAAAGGCCCTAGGCAAGGAGATCCTATGTCTCCTTTTCTTTTTGCTCTATGTATGGAGTACCTCTCTAGGTGCCTTAAGGAAATGACTGGGAATCCTAATTTCAATTTTCATCCTAGATGTGAGAAATTAGGTATTACCCACATGATGTTTGCTGATGATCTTCTCCTCTTCTCTAGGGCTGATTCCATCTCTATTCAGCTTCTCTTGCAGGCTTTCCAGAAATTCTCATGTGCTTCTGGTTTGATGGCTAATTTAAGTAAGAGTGAGGTTTATTTTGGAGGTATCTCTGATTCTGATAAAGATCAGCTGCAAACTATTCTTGGTATGAGTAGAGGTAGCTTTCCTTTTAGATATCTTGGGGTGCCCTTATCTTCTAAAAAGCTTACTGTTTCTCAGTGTAGGCCTTTGGTTGAAAGGGTTACTGCTAGGATTAGATGCTGGACTTCTAGACACTTATCTTATGATGGCAGGTTACAGCTTATCAAAAGTGTTCTCTTTGGTATTCAGGCTTATTGGGCTCAGATTTTCATTCTTCCTAAGAAGATTCTTAGGGAAATTGAAACTAAGTTCAGGGTTTTTCTTTGGACTGGGAAGAACACTTATGCAAAAAAGGCCCCTGTCTCCTGGCATCATATGACTCTTCCTAAGGTTTGTGGTGGCTGGAATATTACCTCTCTTGGTGATAGGAATAAAGCTGCTATTTGCAAGGTTCTTTGGGATCTTGCTCACAAATCTGACAATATGTGGGTGAAATGGGTGCATACCTATTATTTCAACAATAGGAATATTTGGACTGCCACTATTCCCAAGAAATGCTCCTGGGTTTTGAAGAAAATCTTGGCTTGCAGAGATGTTATTGATGATATTGGTGGCTGGTCCTTTATTATGGAAAATGGAAAAATGAGTATTGCTAAACTTTATGCCCGGATTCGACCACAGGCTCCTAAAGCAGGGTGGAAAAGAATTGTTTGCAATAACCAAGCCGCTCCTAAGAGTATTTTCATTACTTGGTTAGCTCTGCTTGGCAAGCTTGCCACTAAGGACAGAATTGTTAAGTGGAATGCAAGTTGTGATCCTATTTGCCTTTTCTGCCAGAACTCTTGTGAAACTGTCTCTCACTTGTTCTTCTGCTGTCCCTACTCTAAGACTATTTGGGAACAGATTTTGAAGCTTCTTGATGTGAAAAAAGCAGTTCAACCTTTTCACATTGAACAACAATGGATAGTTAAGAATTGCAGGAAGTCTAGCAGCAAGGGTAGAGTATACTCTATGTGTTTTGCTGAGGCTATCTACAGTATATGGCTGCAGAAGAATAATTTGATGTTTACAGGTGACTGTAAACCTGCAGAAACTGTCTTTAAAGACATTATTTATCATGTTGCTATTAGATGTAAAGGAACAGACATGAAGCTGCTTTTGCTTCACTGAATTCTGATTTTGCTGTTTTCTGCTGTTTCTGGTGCTGTTCTGGTTGGATGGCAGCTGTCCTCAGCCTGGTTTTATTGAGTTCTGGCAACTTTGGGTTGCTGTTACTATTTTGTTGTTGTTGCTGCTATGTTGTTGTTGTTGTTTTGTTGCTGTTGCAGTGCTGTCTTGATGGTTTGGTCTGCTGCAGGTGGTTAGGATGGCAGTTGGTGCTTCTGTCAGGTGCTGGTTGCTGCTTTGTTCTGTTGTTGCTGTTCCTAGCTGCTACTGTTGCTGTTTTTGGCCTCTGCTGCTGTTGCTGTTTCTGGCCTCTGCTGCTGTTGCTGTTCTGCTGTTGCAGTCTGGCTCTGGGTGGCAGCTGGTGCAGATGTTGTTCTAGCAGTCTGCTTTCTGCAGCTGCTGGTTCAGTTGCTGTTGCTGCTGTTCTACTACTGGCTTTGTTCTGGTTGCTGCAGGTTGCTCATGGTGGCAGTCTGCTGTTGTTGTTCCTGAGCTGGTGTTGTTGCTGTTTTTTTGGTTTGTTGCTGCTGGTTTGGTCTGCTGCTTCTGCTGTTTTTTTAGTCAGCATTTTGAATTTGTTTTGTTGTTTTTTGGTGCTTAGCTTGTTTGTATTTCTGAGCTGTGTATTCCCTCTTTTGTCTGGTCCTGTTGCTTTTGCAGCTGAGTCTAGGTGGGGGTTTTCTATGTTCAGTTGTTGGGTTGGTGTTTCTTGCTTGCAGGAGTGTCCTGGTTTGTGTTTGTTTTGTGTTCTTGGGTCTGGTTTCCAGAACCCTTCCTAGAAGGTGGCTGGAAGCTTGAGCTCAAGTTGTTCTTCTCTCTTTCTCCTGAACCCTTCCTAGAAGGTGGCAGGAGATTGAGCTTGAACTGTTTGGTGGTTGGTTGGCCTGTGTTTCAGGTCTTGTGGGGTTAGGTGTTTGTTACTTCTTAGCTCTTGTAAGTTGTAACTTTTTCTTTTGGTAATAAAATTCTTGATATTTACCAAAAAAAAAAAAAATGTTTAGATTTTTGTGTTTAGAGCTAGATGAATACCAAAAGCTTTTTTTGCGAAATCTTATTAATTTTTATTTTTTATAGAACGAGTTAAGAATGAGGGATATTCAGCTATCTATAACAAAATTGGGAGAAAATGAATATTTAAATATCAAACTAACTAATTAAGGGCATGTTCTCATTTATAGAGCTAAATTGAACTGAATTGATTGGAGCTGAAATGAATTGAATATTTTATGAGAGATGGAAATTGGACCTGAACTAAACTGAATTAAAATTAAACTGAAGAGAATAAGTCCTAAGCATTAGTTAAGATATAAAAATTCAAAGGTGACTATGAAAAAGAAATTAAATACAAGTAATAGCTTACGTACTTCCATTAATGCATTCTATGCCGTGAGCCCAAGTCTTGAATTTTGTTTGAACTTTGATAAT